>NC_045640.1:36882038-37495609 GCF_009829145.1 Chiroxiphia lanceolata
TTTCAATCCACCTTTGAAAAATAACTAAATAGGCTCTTTTTGGTAGATACAATATTTAGGTTGCAAATATAACACACAAGGTTCAGTACAAGGAATAAAACCAGCTGAGAAGGCAATATATACAAATTAGGAGGAAATGTATTATTGATGTATGCAGAAACATCTACATTAGATTTCTAGTTCTCAATTCAGTGATGTTATCATCATTTTCTAGCATCTAATAAATCTGAAGCAATATGCATAATCATAATTGAGGTCCACGATCCACAGAGTTTTTATGCAATCCAAGCAATTTTCTGGAATCAATATTTACATGTCAACCCTGCAGGCTGATGGGCTCAATCAGCCACAGGAGCATACATTTTGTTGTCACCCAAGACTTAGTTGTTCGACAATACATATATCCATGCATTCAGCCTACTCTTTTAATGCTGCTGAACCAGAAGGCCTTATAGCTTTTGTTGCCAGTAAAGTATTGATACAATGTCAGTAACTTCAGGGCTGTAATTTGTCAACTGTCTATGAACTGATAGTCTGAGAGCCATGAGATTTGGAAAGTTCACAGACCAGCATTTCATCTGTATGATTTTGGTCATATGGGATTTCGGTTAAATAAACAGTCAGTGGGAAAAGCTCTGGCCTTTTAGTCTTCCACTGTGGGACAGCACATATTGATTTAGTGCTGGAGAGAAAGGACAGAGAAAGCAGGTTCTACCATAAACGTGTCAACTTAATCATTTTTTCCCATCACTACAGTGGAGATGGTATTAGGCTTGGAACTGTGAGGCACAGTACCAAGGCACTGTGAGGCATTTAATGGTTATTTATTGTCTGATTATTGCCACCTCTTTTTGCTCCTCCACCATCATGTATGACATATTTAGGAGAGGGATATTACAAATCAACCACCAGAATGTGAGGCTACAAGGGGAACATGAGCCCTCTAAGAATTGTCATATGGAATAGTGCTTGTCCAAGTAGCCACCACTTGATCACAAAGGCAGAAACACACTGGCATCTAGCTGGAGTAACATCCTAAACTGGGTCTCCTCCATGTTTGGATTTGTTCTTGATGACATGGCTTTATTCCCTTGTTTTATGCTGGGTAATCACGGCTTTTCAATTTTTCTTTTGCACAAAGACTGGAGTTGAGAGCCGTATGAAGTTGATGTGCTTTTGTAACGATACTGACTTTTCTGTGCTTGCACTCTACCAGCCAAAAAGCTGCTTTACTTTTCTTTTTTTTTTAAAAATAATTCATCTAGCTTAAAAGTGGATCAGTGTTGACATCTCTTCTTAACAGTAAGGATAGAAACTCAGAATGAACAGCTGTTTGGACAATCTTGGATGAAAGCCTTTCCCTAGGCAAACACAGTAGATGCACAAGCACATGCAAGGGCACATTGCTGCCATTATTGATGTCCATCTGTTAGACTGGCATGGTGCCCACTCAGAAGCTGAGTCTAAAGCAAGATCTTTGTGATGAAGGCTCTGCGTCCTCTATAACAGTACTGCCACCTGGGCGCCAAATGACTTTTCACAATAGCTTCCTTTTTTAGGCAAAAAGCAAAATACTATTTTAAAAAAGGAGGAAAAAACTAAATATAATCAAATGAAAAACTTGGTTTACTTTCAAACAAATTTGGAATAATGACTTTATATATGTCTGTGTGTAGTGCATAAATATATATATACACACGCATTTATCTGTAAAATCACATTGTTGTTGCCTGTTCTGATAGGTGACTAGAGCTACTTGTTTTCATGAAGACTGAGAATTTGTCATTAACCAGGCAAGTGATTTATAGATTTCACAGAATTTTAGGGGAAGGAAGAGTTCAGTAGTTTCAACTGGGAAAAGTTTACTTAGAGAAAAGTGATCATATTTAAGTACCTGAAGAGTCTGATTCTTTCTACTCCTAGGTATTCTTTGAATAACTAAATAAGAGCTAGTGGTTTTCAAATGCTTCTGAAATGTCCATTCCTTAACTAATGTTTCTGAGGGACCCAATGTCACCAAACACCTAGCAGTAATCTTTTCTCGGCAGTGAATGGAATTCCAAGTAATTCCTACTGCCATGCATAATCCTCCTCCAGTTTATAAAATGACCTTAACTGTTGTGTGCAGAATTATAGCTGCAGTGTTTCATGTCCTGCCAAAATTCAGCTTATTTTTTGCACAGAGTATACTATTTAATTATATTTTCTTCAATAGAACTATTTATTCTTCTATTTTATTGCAGTCTGGTAAATGAAGTACGTAGCTTTATGCCATGTCTAATAATATTATGTAAAAACATGGGTCAGTTTAATTTTTTTTACTGATATGACTCTAAGTATGAAGGTGATTCTGTATTTGGAACTCTGGGCTGTTGCCAATCTGCCCTGGAAACCTCATTGATGAGATTAATAAGAAATAACTTCAGATTATTCTAGGTTTTCCTATTTTATGAAATTGGAATATTTTCCTTTTAAATGCATAAAGGTTTATTATTATTAGAATTATTTAAAGTTATGAAGAAGAATACCATACAACAATTACCGGGGTAGAAATTAATTTTAAGTATTGAAATAGAAATATTACAAAAAATGTCACCAGGTGGCAATGTTACACAACCTCTTCCAAGTTTTTATTGTGCAAGAAAACAGTGTGTTTTAGAAAGATGTGTTAGTTTTAGCCTTCAGTTACATAAGACTAATAGAAGTTCACTCTGAAGAGAAAACTTCATGAGTGTCAGTAATATTTACCTTCTTGGCTTCTGATTAGAATTCATCATTAGGCAGAGCTGGCTATGGATAAGTAGAACTGTTTTCTGAACTGTGCGAATGGCACATATATATGATGCCCTATGGGCTACTAAGGTTATACAATACAGTTTTAACACTACCAGGTCCTCCTGACTGGACTAATGAAGCAATTGCTATGATGTGCAAACCCTTAATGTGAGGATAGTTTTACTGTACAAAGAGCTTTCCAGAGCCTAAAGAAAAGATTCTGTCATCAGATCAGTTCTCCGCATTGCGATAGTGTTACCTCACAAAATAAAAACAATGTTGGAATACACTCTGTTGGCTTTTTGCCAAAAGCTAGTGGCAACAATATCTTTGATTCTGTGGTAGAAAATAAATAAATAAATGTTTAGTTAATGTTTCAATAGGGAAAGATGGTTGAAGTAGGTACAAGTAGGAAGAGCATGCCCCACAGCTTGTGAAAATTCTTACTATCTATCCCTGCTCTGTGACCTAGGATTGTCCTTTCTTAAATCCATGCAGTGTTATTAATGATGATGATACAAAGAACACTTTTTGTTGTTGTTGCTGAATTCATGAAAAGATTTATTTAGAACTGTAATTCATAATGTTATGAAGCAGAAGAAGCATTTCATGTGGTTTAATCTAAAATATTTAAACTGCAACTTGTATTTTTAGTTATAAAGTAATAGCATTCAGGATATCATAGATTAAAAAAAAAATATTCCAAATCCAGTAGGGCTAGGATATTTTAGGTTATTGTCAGCCCTGCCATTTTAAGAGGCCTAATTCTTACATTTAGTCAGTTGCATTTCTAGGCAGGAATGGAATGATTTTTTTCTTAATCAAAAGTCATAGAGGACTTGTCACATGCAAGGTAATATACTAAAATCTCACATATTTCTGAAAATAGTAGTGTGGAAAATGCTGTAATATGGTTCCAGGAATCATAGATGGAACTATATATGGAATTAAACTGGCTTTGAATTAATTCATGCAATTATTTCATGTAATTAATTCACTGTAATGTTTTAGTTGACTTCAAGTAGTACAAGTAGTGTAATAGGCGCACAAAACAGATGGAGATCGTTTGGGTCCCGGTCTAGTCCAATGACCTAATACTTGGTTTTATATACCTGTTTATCAGGCAAACAAAAAAGTGAGACTGCTTTCATTTGCCTCCAAGGGAACCGAATTTCTGTGAATTTGCAACAGAATTTATATGTTTTGAACAGCTATTTGCTGACTACAAGGATAAATGCTCACCCCTAGCCTGTGGTAAGTCTACTTACAAACTGAGTCAAATAATCCAAAATTATATAATGGATTAGTTAAATTAATGAAAAGAAGACTTAACTTAGAAAACATAACATTTATCACCTTCTCTTATGGACTTCCAACTTCTGGAATAATACAGTATCATTTGAATCACCTTCCCAGCCACGGGTATTGCTTAAACTATGGTGACCAAAATGAGGCTGAATAGGACAGCACCATAGTTACTTTTTGCAAAATAAAAAGCAGGCTCTGGAAGAAGTCCAAACTCAAAGAATATTATCCCTGGAATCAGATGTGGGAAACTCAAATGTTCACATTCTCCAGACATGTTCAGATAGACAGATCATGAAATATCACTTTGTTTGAGGTATGAAAACTTAGATGTCCCAAAATAGTGTGACAGGAAATATTTATTTACCAATTTCTTGGCCGCTATTTCATTTGAATGCTTTAAATGCTTACTTCCCAGTGAGGTGCACTGGAAACAATATTTCAAAAGTTAATAACCATAGTTTAAAACACCCTAAAAATTACCCTGGGTTTTTTTAATAACTTGTGAAATCCATGCTGATAGTACTGATAAACTTCTTTGCAGCCACGATGACCACTGTCACTTGTTTAAAATGTTGTTTCATCATATCTCTTTACCAGAATGTCAGAATGAACCTAGAGTTTATACAAAAGAAATTGAAGATCTCCAGATTTGTAATTTGAAGTCAGGAGCAGACTAAGTCCTTTGATACCTCTAGCACTGATCATTTCAAACAAGAGTGTGCTACCACTACGTTTTTACCATCTACTAATTTTTTGTGTGACTTTCATAGTAGAACAGTTCATTGCATTGTTTTCATGATTCTACAATGTGCTTTGCTTGCAATAATGTGGAAGTTTCAGCTTATTCAGTTTGCAGTACAATGCTAAGACCTATTGCCTTAGATGATTCTTGTCATTTTCTTTCCACTGCTTTCTTTCTTTGTATTCCTACATACAAATACACACACACACCCCACAGTATCATCCCTCTGGAATTAACTTTTACATAAATCTAGCTTGGAGTCTGACTGTTTCAGAGACTATCTCTATTTCTCCGGCAGCTGGAATTAATGAGGACATTATGTCTACTGAAAAACGACACTTTTGGAAAGTGGGATCAGGGCATTCTCAGTGCATGTAATTCATATTCAATCTACATATGATATGTGGATGTTCTCTTTTATTGCTTATACACACAGAGAATGATCTGTTTGGAAAAAAAAGACATTTGCCTCTGTCAAATAATGATCTCAGAAAACTCATAGAAAAGGAATATAAATAAACTCTTTTTTCAATGACAGGAGTTCAATGGCTCTTCTATAACTAGTAGATAACTTTGGGGTATATTTTTGGTCATACCAAAAACTAAAGCTAGAAGACTCCTACAGAAGTAAACATAAGAAATAGATCTCAGTCAAAAAACCTTTGCTTTTCCCAGAATTTAAAGTAATTAAAGAGCTTATATAAAAAATTTAGATAAAAAATGTAGAAAATCAATAGTGATAAATATCAGAATATTCTACAATATCTATTGTCTTTTTTTGTCTTGAATTCAACTTTTTTACAATATAGGCAAGTAAAATTGAAGGGTATACTTGAAGAGGAAATATATAACAATGATAAGCTTAGTTAAAAGAAGAGAACTGTAAGTGTAAGGGAAAAATATAATAGGAAATACTGTTAAACATAGAGGAAAAGACAGAGTATCTTTTATTCATTTTTGGAGCCTGCAGGTGGTGTAAGTACCTTAGGAATTATTCAGAATTCTAAAACAATGGTTATTTACCATTTCTACTAATATTTTATACAACTATATTGTATGTTTTGTAAGATTGTATTTTCTAATCTGATAGAATTCTGGTTTTTTCCTCTGGAGAAATGAGTAATAAATTCACTTTGTAGTAGTTAAAGAGCTGCATAACAATGCAGGTTCTTGGACTGTATCATCTACAAATAATTAAAATATATTTTTTCTTAATTTTTTTATTGGTTACTTGTGTGTGAAGGGGAAAAGTGAATGGGATACTAGAATAAGAGAGCTGTATGTTTTACTTAAGAAATGTTTGAAGCATAGTTTGAAGTAAACACATGAGTACCTGTGATGTGACCTACACAGAAAGCTTTTCTTTTGTTCCTCCAACTCAAAAATTCAGAAGCACTTTGCATAAATGGGAATTCCAATTATGTTTGAAAGCTGAATGTGAAATACATTTGATGACATATTTATGCTTTAAAATCAGTACCAAAAGAAAAATAAAAATCATCCACCAGCAGTTTTCATCTCTTGTTGTACTATTAGCAGCCCATTACTTTCTGCTAAATGATAGTGCTGATAAGTAAAAAAAAATAGAGGGTGTCATCTTTCATTCTGTCTGCTAAATGCCAGCAGTTAAATAACAGCTGTAATAGTTCCACGAAGTGTAAAACCATAACCTTAGTGTGGTATAAAATGAAACATAGCTTCCCAGATTCCAATTAAGTAATGAAGACTCTAGTCTTAGACATCAGAATTTTCCTATGACATTAATGCCATTGAGTGATGGTTTCCACCAGACATCAGCCCACTATGGAGAAGTAGTGACATCTAAGTTGAGCATTTGTTGGAAGATGTCTGACTGTGACTCAGGTTTTTTCTAGATGAATGCAACGTATGTACTTTGACACTAAATTAAAGGATTTTATGTTTTATGACAAACATAAAGAATATATTCTGAAATTATTTTCCTTTCTAGATTTTAAATTAACTGGATATACATTCTTTACTGAGCTTTTACAGAAAACAACTTACACAAAAGCAATTTTAGTAGATGGAAGATGATGATTTTCCTCTGCAGAAATAATAAGCTTGTCTATTTTGTTTACTTTTATGTGTCTTTCCTTACTGTTTTAACTGTAAGGAAAGAAAATGGATTTTGTCCAACAGTTCAATTTTTTCTCTCTAGTGAGTAGTAACCTGATACCAAGATTTTAATTTAAAAAGTACACTATATTGACTATTATGCAATAGTGTAATAGTATACAATCTTCTTAATTTCAGTTCACTAGAAACAATATAATGTCTTAAGCTTCTAAAGATGAAGTCTCACAGCCTTCAAACTCCCCTGGGATCATTTGCCAAACTCTATTCCTTTTTTTAGCAGGAAGTTCAAGACAGGAAACATAGGGAAAGATGATCAGTGTTTTCCAAATGGAAATGAATTAAAAAATCTGTTCATGTCTCAAACTTAAAGGTCCAAACATGTTTTAAATATCATATTTTTAGAAAAAAAACTATTTTTGTTTTATTGATACTGCTGTAATATCTATTTTTCCAATTATCATATATATGATTAGTATTTATAATCTCAACTTATAAGAGACTTCTTGGACTGCTTATTTCTCTGAATAAAGATTGTGGAAGGTTCTATACTCCTTATGCAAAGGTGATTTTTTCGTAAATTTTATCTGGTTTGAGCCTTTTGGCATTATGTGGATATCAATAGGCGATAAAGTAGTATGAGTTTAATTATACTACCAATTTTTTCTTGCTTCATTGAGACATGAAAATGCATTTTTTATCTTCTAAATAATGACAGAATTGTAATTTCAATTTATAAATATTAATGTTCTGTAGTTTATATAAGGGGAAATGCTGCATATAACAAGAGTAATTCCTATTTTTCATGTCTGTCTTGACTTTCTCCCTTTTTTTCTCTAGTTGAATATCTGTTCAATTTTTTTTTCTGTTCAGAAGATAAACTAAAGTATTTAATTTTGATCAGAGAAACAGTTTTACCTGTATTAGTATATTAAACTGAAACGAAATCTATTGTTTCCACCCAGATTTTTGTTTACCTAGACTACTGAATGAGCTGCAGGAATTGTCATTCTGTCTGCACTTCTTGCTAATGATTTTCTCTGGTTATTGAGCTTTGTGATGGATTACTTGCTCAGCTATCCCAGATGATTTGACATAGTCTATTTTTAAAAACTAAAGCAGTTGTAAGGAGACTCAGGATATTACAGACACTCAAAACAATGCAATTGTGTCATCATGCTTTGCTGAATTGCCCAAAAAGAAGCTTTTCATTTTAAAGTTTTTTCATTTTAAAATAATTCATTTTTACAGTACCAATGTTCAACTCTAAAATTTCTTCAATGCTTCCCCTGGCAAAACTTTATCTATCTATTTATTTATTTATTTAATTCTAAAAAGGAAACATTTCAAAATAATAGCATTTGAATATTCAGATCTGAAAAGTTTTGTTATTACAACGTATCAAAGCAAAACCTTAGGGAACGTGGAAGCACAAAACCCGCATTACACTTTAAAAAGAACATCAGCATATTTTCTCAACTATGTCACTGATCTCCTAGAGCTTTTGGCTGAAAGTCATCTCACGTATTTTAATCTCTATATCTGTTTCTAATGTTACCTGTCTGACATGTTCACTACTATCAAGACTCTGATCCAGAAAAATAAGTAAACGATTAATGTAGGCTGGCAAGAAATACTGAACTTAATAAGAATCCAACAGAACACTCAACTGAAAAACATGTTCTCTTAACTGACAAATATATATTTTTTGCATATTTGTAGCAGAAAGAAGTATGGAGCAATTAAATTATGAGAATTTTAAATAAAAGCATATATAATAATCTCCAGTTAGTTACACAGCTATTTGCATTTTTACAGAGAACCTGTGACATAATCAGCAGAGCCATAGTTTGCATTCTGTTCAGACTGAATTTGTGATTACAGATATGCAAGTTGGGAGAGAATTTGATTCACTGTTGGATTTGGGTAAACATAGGACTAAAACTCTATGTTTATAATCTCCTTAAACAATAGCATAGAACATATCCGCTATAAGCCTATTCAGAAATTGAAACACATCTCATAGGTTACAAGTAGAATTTATACAAACTGCTATATTTAGTAATATACTATCTTGAAAGAAATCACATGTTTCCTGGAAGTTTATTTTCCAAAATTTTTCATTTGCAAAGGACCAAAATGTTATTGGTGCTGAATTTTACTACTAAGGCTTTAAATTGTTGTCAGATAGAGCAACAAACTGTGTTTGACCTTGGCATAGGCCATGGATTAAAGTGTATATTTATCATAACATGCAAAAAACATGCATTGAAGTTTGAGAGCTGGTAGAAGAAAAGGTTTCTGCCAAAAAACTAGTGATAGATACAGCAGGACATGGAAGAGATCCCAAGGCTGAGGCACCAGATGTGAGTTATATAATTTGTGAGGAAAGATGTTTAATCTAACCACTGCACAGTGTAAAGTAATACTTGAACAAATCAGGTGGTGTTTACATAGGAGTCTCTGAAGTGATAACATTAAGTGAGTACACATTTATTCCGTCATGTCGTGGTCTGAAATGAGTAAATTTGATACACATCACTCTGTATATGCATGACAATTGTCTTAACTGTAGGGAAATATATTTTCTATTAGCCAAAAAGCAACTGTTACTAGAATTGTGAGATAAACTAGAACAGGAGGGCTGCCAAGCAGCCCATTCCCTGTAATCCTAGTCTTAGAAAGAGACAATAAATAAACAGAGTTTAAGAAGTAGAAAGCCAGTTTATTGAGTATGAGATCAATATTTTGTAAAAAATTAAGAATAAAGCACTCAACAATTTGACTACATTTTCTTCTCTGACTTAGATACTTTTATCTTACTTTTGTTAGTCACTCTCCTGTTGCCACACTGTATTTTAGGCCTTTGTAATCCACGTGAAAGGAGGTAAATTATTTCACTAGCTCTCTTCTAAAAAAACTAGGTAAAGAATTACTAGTCTGTTACCAAGAAATAATTTTGTTCCCAACAACAACCTACTGAAAGCCTAACTATCAGTCTCTTAATGGAAGCCTACAGAGTATTTAAATTACAATAGTAAAACATTTTAGTCACCATGCAGAGGAGGAATACATTTATGCTTAACACGAGAAGTTCAATTCCTTAGTGTGTAGAGAATCTTTTAATGGGTTTATTATTTCTTTGCTTATCTACAGAATAAAGATTTTTAAAATTAAACTGAACAATGTTTTCAAAACCAGAAATTGCATCTCAAAAGTCTTCTGGCAGTTGGGATGCACAAACATATTTTAAAAATCCCACTAGGCATCTAGTGCCCAATGTACATGGGGACAAACAGAGTTCAGGAGGCAACTTCTAAGATCTTCTAACTCCATGTTCCTTCACTGTACAGTTTTGAGTGTAGGTATGAGCCTTGGGAGTTAGAAAGCCTTAGAGTTACAAAAATAGTATCTAAGCTTTCATTGATGCAGGAATTCAGTGGAGTTTGGCTTCAGAGTTCATGGGTTGAAGGGAAAACTATACTGAATGCTGATGCTCTTTAAGGATTCCTCTTCCTATTAATTCCCATCACCTTTAGTACCCTGTGACTCCCATTCTTGTCTTCTGGTCCCTCAATATATCTAGCTTCTTTGGTACTTCCTTTTGGTACCTTCAATTCTGCATAGTTAGCCCCATAAATTCCTCTTTCTTATGTTCTACCTGGTTAGAAAATCAACAGGCACACTCAACAGTACAAGGCTCCATATATACCGATGAACAGGAGCTAGGTAATAAGCACAATACCACTAACAAGACTCTCCGTTTTCTGTTTTTGCCCAGCAGATCTGATGAGATCTGTATTCTTGGCCAGTTATTTCACTTAACAAAATGTGTAGTGAAATGATACACTTCCTCTCTGAAAAAATGGGTGAATATTGACCAATTGGTGTAAAAGGTGTTAGACAGATGCAACTGTATAACCTCAGTTTTCTTTGGAAACAAGGCAAGAATAGGAATGCCATCATCTAATGCTGTTGGTTGAAAACCTGTAATGTCATTGCAGAAGAGTTGCAGCTCTTGAGAGACAACAGAAAATCATGCAAAAGTACTGACAGATTCTTAGGTGGATGCCTATATTTAACTTGTATTCTGTAGCCTATGAGTTTGACAAATAATAGTAGTCATTTGAGGAACAGATGAGATTTAGGAACACTGACTATGTATGCCCACTTTTCAGTCATCAGATGCTTCATTCAGCTCTTGGTCATCTTTCTTTCCATGTAATTTCCTTCCATCTTCTTCCATATTATTAATGCTTTGCAAAGCTGTTCTAGTCCCTCAGTTTCCCATTACAATCTTTTTTCCTTCTTCTATTACCAACTTAATATCCTAGGCTGTTTTTTTCTTCAGTCCCTGTTATCTATCTTTCCATCCCAACTCTTCGTCTAATTTCTTTTAACAGTCAGTAGAGGCTGTCTTCAGTGCCTCTTAGTCACAGGTATGCCCTTCAGTCATTATTCAATTTGTGTTTCCACTTTCTTACTTCCTTGTTACCTTTAGCTTGCCTAGCTAGCCACAAATTCCTACTCTGCTCACTGAAATATATTTCCCTTGGCTGTTTCCTTCACATCTTTAAGCAACCATTTCCCTTCAACTCAGATCTTTTCTCCCATTCTGTAAACAACTTCAAGAAGATCTTTTCATGGGACAGGATTTTTTTTACCTTAAAAATGCACAGAACTTTTCTCCCTGCCCATAGAACTTGTCAGTGTATGTGAAGAACTTTACAAGTTAATGTAACCTCTTAATTTTTTCAGTAAAGAAAGAAATGTAGGCTATGTCATGCTGATAGCTCACTCATTATGGATCAGGGCAAAACCTTCAATAGAAAACCTAGACATCCTCCCCCAGCAACCTAATTCCCATAGTCTGCTCTTTTCCTGACCTAACAACGTGCCTCCCTTCCTGTTAAATAGCAGTGGTCCCATGCCACTGGAAATATTTACAATAAGGCAAAATTATTACAGTAAAATTGACTTATTTATTGCCAACACTGAAAGATGTTGTCAAGGTCAATGAATGCCATTAATGTTGAATTTATGCAGCTGATGCTTTCAGTGCTCCCCAACTCAAGTAAATTTTGTAGAAATGAACTAAATTTCGCACAGCAAGTATTTATAAACTGATATGGTGTAAAGTTTCAGATACAACATTAATGCAGCAAAGCAAAATAAATTTTATGTGCTGGGAACGTACTTGGTGTCATATAAAACTTAAAATCAGACAATTTTACAGTTTTTACAAGACCAACTGTCAGGAATAGTTTTTTTACATTGCCATCCAAACAAAATATTTACATATGCAATATACTATTTAAATATGTTAATCATTTAACATTATCATAGGCCACTAGACAGCTTAGAGGAGAACAATACTGTTCTAATTACAGCCAGCCATTTATTAAAGTGCTAGTGGGGTTCAATAACACCCTTCCAATAAAATAATTTAATAGAAATCGAACATGTAAACTATTATCTTGCCCACCACTTCTTCCCCAGAGGTCCTGTGTATGCAGCAGTGATGCTCCATTAACAATGACATTTACTAGTTATATGTGATTGTCAGGCAACCATAAGATTCACAAAATTTATGAGAGAAAAATCTCTTCCTACAGGGATTATAGACACACAAGGAAAAGAATGGTTTAATTTGTGTCTCTGTGCATTCTGAGTTTAACATTACTAAAATGAACTCAAAATATGCATTAAAGAGGTTCTGTAATTTCTCTTCCTCTCATAATGAAGTGTTCAAAACCAACAATAAAAGATAGATTCACCCATAAAGAAAAGTAATGAAAGAAAAATTATTATGAAAATCCAGTTATTGGAGGTACTGTGGTGTTAATTTCTTGTTGCCCAGGCAAATGCTCTGATCTTGTTAGCTAAAATTTCCTTCTGTGATCATTTTACACCATCAAAAATGCATGTCTGCATTTTCATTGCAGTCAGATCCACTTTCTCATTGGGTCCCAGATGGGATCAAGTAGGATTAAAGTGTCTAGATGCTCAGTCAGTTCAGTATTGTGGACTATATTTTTGGACATAGATCCTTTTTCAGATACAGGTCTTGAATTATTGCTATATGTGATCAAAATCAACACAGCTGGCAATCAAACAGCTAAATAAGTTGTAGTCCTAATCCAAAGTAGCCAGACTGAAAGACTAGGAAGCTTTCCTTCAGATTTCTCTGGTTAGTGCCTTCTGAAGGGTTCTGTTGCTTGTGCCAAATGCTTTTAGTTGTTCATCACCAAATGAAAGCTGCCAGTAAATGTTTCTTTAGCTCTTCAGTAGTTCTTTGAAGTTCAAATTATTTGCATTGTACTTCATTACATTTCACTGCACTTATCATATGGCAAGTTAAAATTCATAAACAGTCTGCCTAGTTTCTTTCAAACAGCAACAAATGCTATTTTTATATATAGTGGATGTATTTGTTTAAAGAAGACTGTATTCATATACACAATATTCACTTAAATATTCAAAAGCATCTTTTACAGAATCAAGTCAATGTTAGGTTTTCACTGCCTTGCATAGTTCTGAAGCATATGCTTCCATTCCCCACTCTAAATCTGTGGATTAATCTATACTTTATTGTCCAAAGTATTTAGACTGTATGTATCAAAGTTGCTCAGTAAGTTTTTGATTACTTTTTTTGCTTTTTTTATTCTGCATGTAGGCATAAGCAATTATTTTCAAAAAGATTTAATGATTTTAGATGCATGCATTTCTTTGGTACCAAATTGAGAGATTTTTACTGGACTCCAATCCAGCCCATTGGAGATGGTTCAACTTACGTCCAGAAACCAAAACAACTACAGTCAGATTCAAGTCCTGTAGTAGATATGAAAATTTGATCGGAAACCCTGAGATTGAAAGGTGAATAACAAAGTACTTGTTGGATGGGGCTCTGAGCAATCTAGTCTAGATGAAGGTGCCCCTGCCCACAGCAGGGTGGGATTGAAACTAGGTGATCTTCCATGTCCCTTTCATCCTAAACCATTTTATGATTATATGATTCTGTAATGCTTCCAAAATTAAAATGGCTAGAAAGTTTTTACTTTTTTCCCCTCTCTCTCTTGTTGATGTTTAGAAAGGACTTTTAATAAATCACATATTCTTGATATATTATACAAGTTTGTCTAAGGTTTCCCTTCTGTAATTATCTATGTGATTAGATAGTAGAAAATACCACCCTAATTATAATAATTTTAAAGGTCAAAATAGTAATTATTTTTAAATGTCCAGAGACAGTACAGTTGGTCAAAGGAAAAGCAATAGCAGCAGTAATACAGATAAAAGAAGAAAAAGAGTTAGTGAGAGAGGAGTTTCTTCTCAGGCTTTTAATTATGGTCGTTAGCAAGGAGAATTTTGTTGGTTTTTTTCTTTTTTTACTTGACACAAAATACAATGGCAATTATAAAGGATACTTAATGTAGCATCCTGAAAGTGAAAAATAAGTGAACCTATACTTCTGCAATACATTCAGACACTCACTGGACTTGCTGATAACTTTTTAACCTATTTTTATCCCTTTGGAAAACATAGCACATTAAAATGTGTATTACAATAAACTCTGATAATTCTGAAATCAGAAATTTTTCCATCTGACTACTTTGCAGCCTGTAGCACAATCTAGATTTATGTTGGTTTAAGAGTAGCAAACTGTGATCTTGTTGTTACCAGATGAAGGTATCGGGATCTTGAGTGCACTAATACTCAGGTTTTAGTGGCCTTGGCAAGTTGCATCCCAGGTGCTGAGCAGCCCCATTTTAGCTCAGCCCGGAACCTGTGCTCCCTACTGGCTGTAAGGGCACTGCACAGGCTGGGGGCTTACCATGGGGACAATGGGACAGGGCCTGGCAGCCAGAGTAGGGCAGCCAGGGAGCAGCTGCAAGCAGCTCCAGCCCCAGGCATCAGGCACCTCCCTGGGATGTGGTCCCAGCTTGGGAGGGCCCATGGCCAGGCAGGGCAGGGCCATGGGGAGGAAGGGGTGGGAGGGGGTCGGCTTGCCCTGCTGCAGGGTGCTGATATAACTGATGGCCCTGGAGGGGGGCCAGAAGGGACAGCGGGCTCAGTGGTGCCCTCAGGGCCCTGGTGGCAAGGTAGGGAAAGAGAGAAGTGGTCAAATGCACCCAAATTTACTGGTAATGCTCTGCAACAAAAGGCATTACTTGAAGCTCCATGATGGCTTCTCATCTTTGCCCTTTTTCGTACTCTTCTAACATGTGTCTCTCACTACAGTCTTGGGAGAGATACTGGATTTATTACTCCCATTGAGAGCTGGACTCACCATTTCTCAACCATTTCTTTTAATAGTAGTATAAACAATTTTTCTTTTATTCTATCTGAGCTTCCTACTCATGGATGCCTTCCTAGAATTTACTCAAACTGGTTTTCAGTGACCCTTAAGTGTGAATTTACTCTTTTAGTTACTGCTTTTAATACAGGAAGGGTGGGTTTTGTTATTTATTGTCATTATAATACCTAAGAATCTGAAGGTTGCCACATATTTGCTAGTTATGACCTCATCTCATTTCTTTGATAGCCATTTAAGAAGTTTTGCCTGAAAGAGACTCCAAGTTTTACTAGCAAAGCTTATGTTCTTTTAAATTTCTCAGAGCTTATGGGTATATTAAATGAGTGGATATCATAATCTAACTACAGGTGGTACCAAAAATACAGAGTTATAAATCAAATTAAATTGTATTTTGTATTTCATCTTAAACTTGTTGAGGTAATCTCTGTTCATAGATTAAAATTTGTTGAACAGTTATGAATCATTGGCTCTGGCACCAAGTTTATTAGAGCTGGACCAACACCAATCACCATGATTTTCAAAATAAACTTCAGTCTTCCAGTAGATTCTTGCTGGCATTTCTCTAAGTTTCCACCAACGCCGGGATGAATTAGACAATATGTGATACTCTGAATCCCTTGTAAGCTTCAAAACTGGGTCAAAAGTAAGCTGGCTCAGGCACAGGTCTGTGTTGAGCTGCAATAGCTGCACTGCTAATCACACTACAGCTAATCAGCTGAGAGATAGCACAGGTATCTCACTTAGAAGTCAGCTATGCAAGCTGACTGTAAAATGAGTTGGCTTTCATCAGCGAAGTAATAACTGCTGTAACTATACAGCAAAAGCAAATTCAGTTATGTTTCCATTTTCATATTTGTAAAAGAGTTCAAAATAATTCTGTTGCCCCTCTGTTCAACTTCTAGAGGAATATAAGCATTGTGCAGTCACTTACTTTAGAGCCATGTACCTAACATTCCTGTGATGAGTTTAGGTAACATGACCCAGGGGCTGAGGGAGGTGGACACACACACATACACACAGACACGGACACACACTCACACACAGAGCTCCCTGTTCCCTGGTAACTCAAGTATTATGATTGAGGCTGGGTTTAAGCTCTTCTGCTAGATTTCTTTCTACCAAAAATACTATTCATCTGTTCACATTGACCACATCTAATTTAGATGATTTTGGACTGCTGATATATTTAAAACTCTATCTTATGTCCAAAAGCATATACTCTAGTTTCAGTAAATTTATTTGAAAAATCTGTTATTTATAAACCACTGAATGACTATTTCTCAGGAAATATTCCTTTTAAATAATATCTTAGTATGCCATATTCAAATAAATGAATACATTGTTTTCTTGTAACTTAATGGTTCAACAATAAGTTTTTATATTAAGTTCATTGTATATATTCTTATACATTTTAAGTGAAAGAATAATAGAATTATTTAGGTTGGAAGACACCCTTACGATTATCAAGTCCAACCCTTAACCCAGCATTGCCAAGTCCACCACTAAAACATGTTCCTAAGTGCCACATCTCTACATCTTTTCAACACGTCTTCAGAAAGGGCAAGAAGTAGGAACTAGGGAACTACAGGCTGGTCAGCCTCACTTTGATTTATTATTTGATGAAACAACTAATTCTGGAAATAATTTCTGAGCACATGAAGGACAGGAAGGTGATTAGAAGTAGTCGGCATGGCTTCACAAAAGGGAAGTCATCTTGAGCAGCCTGATAACCTTCTATGATGAAAAGACTGGTTTGGTAGATGAGGGGAGAGCAGTGGATATTGTCCACCGAAACTTCCGTAAGGTTTTTGACACTGTCTCCCATAAAAATCAATCATAGTGGCTGAAACACCATCAGGTTGTGCTGTCACCAGAGTTATCTCAGCAAGCTGGAGGGGCTGATAGGGACCTCATGCAGTTCAACAGAGAAATGCAAAGTCCTGAACCTGGGGAGAAACAATCTGATGCAGCAGAACACGCTGAGAGCAGATTGTTTGACTGCATAGGGAGAACAGCTGGCAACAGATTGAGAAAGGGCCACAACCGGAGTACTGTGTCCAGCTCTGGGCTTCCCAGGACAAGAAAGACATGGACATGGTAGAGATAGTTCAGTGAAAGACCTCTAAGATAAGGGTATGTCTTCTATAAGAAAAAGCTGAGAGAGTTGAGACTCTTCAGCCTGGAGAAGAGAAGACTCGGAGGGATCTCAGCGATGCATACAGGTACCTGAAGGATACGTGTAAAGAACACGAAGCCAGTCACTTTTCAGTGGTGTCCAGTGACAGGACAAGAAGTGACAAGCACAAACTGGAACACAGAGTGGGCCTGCTTATCAGGAAGCACTTCTTTACTGTGAGGGTGACTGCACATTGGTACAGAGAGGTTGTGGAGTCTCCTTGGGGATATTCAAAAGCTGTCTGGACATGGTTTTGGGCAGGAGGTTTGGACCTCCTGCTTGAGCAGGAGGTTTGGACCAGGTGACCTCCAGAGGCCCCTTCCAAGCCCAACTGTTCTGTGATTCACTAATCCAGCTGTATGGCATTTCCAATAGACTGTAAGAGGAGCTGTTTGTGGTTCATTGTATCATGTTAATTTTTATAAACCATTTTAAAGTTTGATGAATTGGAATTTTCCAGCCAGATTTATTGATAAGCTAAGATTTGAGGGAGGCTTAACATCACTAATGCCATGAAAACTGTTTCTTTGGCTATTCTAAATAATGTGGATTGCTGACATCTTGGAGGCTTGCAAGACAGGGATACAGATATAAGAGAGAGGCAAAATAAGCAAGTTGCAGGAAACATGACAAATATCTTATAGGAAACTCTAACACAAACAAAGTTTTATCAGAAACAATTCTGGTATCCACTGATTAAGAAAAAAAAGTTTCAGGATTTCACAGACTCCTTTAATTTCATCTAATGAAAACATGGCATATTTCCAGTACTGTATTTCCTGCTGAGTGCCTTTCAAGAATTGGAAACTTTTCGTCAGTACTTTTTATCATCAGAAATAACTTCCCTGACTTAGACATATGTTACTACTACTACTAAAGTAATCACATGTTGTTCCACATCTCTTCTATAAATTTATAGAAAAGTTCTCAAATTTTTGAGAATAGTAAAACAGCTACAAGTTTTTTTCTGTGTTGGAAAATGAGAACACAGTAACATTGTCTGGATAACGTGAGACCAAGTGAAGCAACAGCTGGATGAAGTGGCAAGCTATGATTTCCTGTTGAATGGAAAAAATTTAACTCAGAATTTCTAAAATATGGTGCAGTATTGGAAAAATTCATAGGAACAAGAGAAAGCCAAATACAATCCAAAAAATGTAAATTTTCACGTATTTCTGGAAGACAATATCCCAATTTTACAACTTTCCACAAAGAAATAATTTCCTCCAATCCAAGATGACCCATATGCATATGGTTCAGTGCTACAGAAAGCCTGCCAAAGATTACTTTAAATGAAAAAAATAGGGAATACAATTCTTGCTATAACTTCAGATTGCAGAAACAGAAAGAGAACATTAGCATCAGCCAGGAACAAAGAGACAGAATATTGGAAGAAAACAATATTCTATAATTATTCTAAATTTTGATCCAGTAATCCTCTGCTGCAAAAAAGATTACAACATTAATAAGAATCTTCCAAATATAGATAATTGTCACTGCATGTTCTGTCCTACAAAATATACTGTAAAATATATTGTAACTGACATTTTGAGGCAGATTCAAAATGTAGCAAATAGTTTTAACTACACTAAAAAAGGAAAATAATCCATAAGTTTCAAAGAAATAAGACATCCAAAGTAAAAACTGATTTTCATGTAATTTCTTACAAACTTTTCAATTCCTGTACATGGGATTTTATTTTCTGGCTGTGCATAGTCTGAATATCTAGTTTTAGACATTAACATAAATGCATATCTAAGTCTATGATATGCCAGCAGAATTAGCCAATTGCATAGGAATATGTAAGTCAGAATGAAGCATCTTAGAGTAACAAATGTAGTACTGGAATAGAGCTAATTCTGATTGGTAGCTCAGTCACTTCACAGTTCTGCTCATTTAGAACTAATAAATGAATAATTTTCTCCCATATTTTCTTTAGTTTGTGAGATCACTTTACAGATGTGGAAAACAGAACAGGGATGAATAGAACCTGGTGTAAATGTAAAGGGCATACATAAACAAGCACAGAAAAAGAATATCATGAATATGGCATACACCTCGCAGTTTAAACAAGGTATAACTCTGCTTTTTGAACTCCAGTAGCAGTGAGAATTATCCATTCCTTATACAGGACACATTCTAATGAAAGCAACTTAATTAATTTAAAATAAGAACTCCAAAATAGGATATGTAGTAGAAAAAGCTATGTGATGTATATGTAATAGTAATAGATTATGGTAATAGAGTATAGTAATACGGTAAAGCCAATGCAAATCAAGGTAGGAAAAGTGCATGAAAAGCTGTGTATATGTATTTATTTATTTATATTGAAAATTTACGTTATGATGGTTAAAGATACAGAAATCAGATGGATGCCTAGAAAAATCAAACTTTAGCTTGTTTGAAAAGCAGATATATTTCTGTTATATAGAAATTTACTATGAAACAATAAATGTTATATTTATGGTGAAAGAGTGACTTCTGATAATCAGCAGCAGTCATAGCTCTTGCAATTGTATCTCTAATAATTTTTGATATCTTCTTAAATTTTTTTTTTAATCAGTGGACTAGTTTGTCAAAATAACTTAATTTTTTAGTAATAAACATTTTCTTTCCTTTGAAATCTTGCCAACATTTAGAAGGATAAATTGCAGACAGTTCATTTTTCTCTAGAGAATACTTTATGAAAATATTGAGGTTTGAGTCTGTGTCTAGGACAGATGTTCTTATTTTTATGCAGAGATGATAAAACTAAATTTAATATAGTATGATAGTTTCTGGGCAACTGAGAAAGATTATAACAATTTTAAATCAGCATTCTGAGTTATCTGAAGCAGCACTGTATTTACCTTACTTATTGGCACAAGCTGTATTATTTTTTTCTTTGACCATTTCACTTGTCAAAACGAGGTGTATCTATTTTCTTTATGACTGCCCCACAGTCCACTTGCACTGGACACAGTAATTGAAATTCATTTCCTCCAGTGGCCAAGCTATATATCTGATTTATCATTGGTTGAAGTGAGGCTGTACTCCAGGATTAGGTAATTTAGGATCTCCATGTGAGACAAAGGAGTGGCTCACAACATAAGTGTCATATAAGCACTGATCTAGCAAAGTATTTGTACTGTGATAAACTTCAACCACATTAATAACTGTAAGAATTCCACTGAGAAAATTTGCATATTTGAATATAAGGGCCAACTGGACTGTGGCCATAAATCTAACTGGTTTCATAGACTAGTAAAATGGTGTGCTGTTGTGCATAGAGATACATATTTTCATAATAAATAGAAGACTATTATAATTATAATAATTATTATTATTATTATTTCATAATAAATGAAGAAAGTAAAATTTTTTCCCATGCATGCTGTATAAATGAAGGTACATGATTCATACTCTAGTCTAAGCAGTTTACAACCATCTTTTTTGTTGTAGAAAACTGCAACAATTTCATAAAAGCAGTAATGTACTGTAGTTCATTCTGTGGTGTCATTACGGACTGTGACAACTTTATAAAACAAAAATCAGGAAATGTGCTCTCTATATGTTGGGCTAAAAAGCAAATATAATAAAAAACACAGAGAATACAAACAGAAAAGGGAAACCAAGAAATAGAGTCAATAAAGAAAAAGACATTTTATTTCAGTACAATATTTATCCAATATCTCTTTCATGTTTGTTAGTAGTTTCTCCCTTGTAATAAATATTTGTATTCTAAACATTCTCAAAAAGAAGCTGCTAGGGTAGCTTGATAGAAATCTAAAAAAATCCCCAAAACATAGGAAATGATCAAAGAGTCAGATCTATAATAATTAAAATTATTTTTTGCAATTTGCATTTATTCATGGAGTCACAAATCAAAAATGTTCTTGTCGCAATAATGACTTTCATATAAATTCTCAAAATCCTATTCGTAGTTATTATAAACATGATAAAATGGCCCAAAAGATTAATTAAAAAGAATTTTTTAACAGCTTTTAACACTGTAAAGCTGGAAGGGCATAATTTTTAGGTTTTTTTTAAAATGGCGCTTTTTTATTTACCAATTCAAATCTCAGTTAGTTGCTGTATTTTATGGAAAAAAAGATTTTCCCTGAACTGGTATTAAAAAACCCCAACTTCCTAAGTCTCCTAAAAACATTAGCACCATCTTTACATCCTGGTGTAAATTCCACATTGACTTTTGCTTACTCTTCTCAGTTCAGTGTTGCAGCATTGAACATACTGTAGTACTTAAAACAGATACTGTGTTTGAACTTGTTTTCTATAAATTATAAACCTTATTTATTTGATCTTTTGGGGAGTTTAAATCTTATTAGGATTGGCAATCTTTCTGTTATCTTTAATAGGCAGAGTGAAACAGTAGTTCCTTCAGGAGTTGCATAAGTGAACTAAAGTGGTTTGAGATCTGGTGGATGAGTTGTAACACTTCTTTTTTTGCCAAGACAGCCATGGTGTCACTTGGAACAAAAAAGGGAAAAAACCCACTGACAGTCTGTTTGTCATAGCAAATTGTCACATTTTGTACTGTGTCTACCTCTTGGACCTCAAACCCCTTTATTTGTTGCCTTCAAGGGGCACACTGCAACCAGTTACCTACTTAGGGTTTTCAGACAACATTGCATTTTAGAGGAACAGTGCCTAAAACGTAAATGGATTTATTCCTCTGTAATGTGATCTTTACTACTTTGTAGTAAAGAGACACATAGGGGTCCTTTTTTAGGGGCCCACTTGGGGTTCTTTAATGGCATAGACTAGACTAGACTAGAATATTTCATTTGAAAGAGACCTACAATTATCATCTCATACAACTACCTGACCACTTAAAGACTGACAAGAATTTAAAACTTGGTATTAAGGGCTTTGTCCACATACCTCTGGTAGGTTCCAGTGTCCTTAACTTTGAGCTTTTGAAACTCCAATTCTATGGTTTTAGGCACTTCCAATAATTTAATAATTTGGAATCTTCAAGCGCTTAAATGAGGATCTTCCTTTTTATCTTATCAATTTAATGTAAAGCTAGATGCATGTCTGAATAAATACATTTAATTAATGATGATTTACCCACTAAGGCTGAATAGGAAAAGTTCCCATGTATTTCAGTAACGGCAATAATAAGCTTAGCTTTATTGTTCTTGGGTTTTGCACAATTTGGATTCAATTGGAGTTTAAATCATGACAGATGTTTTGAAATAGACTGTAGGAGCTCCAAGCAATATAATTAGAACTTTTAATTTTGTATTCCTAAGAATACATCTTCTTATTTTCAGAAATTATTTTCTTAAATGAGGAAAACGAATTCACTGTGCATAATAAATTAGTATCCTGATCATTTATGTCACGTACTCATATAGAATGCTGCTACAGGATGGAAAACTGCATGGAAAAATTTATAGTAATGTACTTTGTCCTAGTGATAGTTTGAAGGATCCAGATTTTATTAAAATATTTAAAATGGGTGTGTGACCTATGAAATTTTATATTTCATCTCTATAATTTGTTTTCATATATAGGTTTCATAAACACTCCTGTCATTTTATTTTTATTAATTATATAACATTTAATTGCTCTAGGTAATTCCAAACAGTTTCTCAGAATATCTGCTAAAATGGATAAAGGAATATTTTTAATAATGTTTTGATGAGTAAGATCAAAGCAAATTAAAATGAACTTTTTGTGGAAACTATATAAATAATTTATTAACATTGGGGTAAATGTGTTTTAACTGTCATACTCTATTAAAAACATGGGCCAACATTTTTCTAAGTATGACTGATCTTTGAACTAATCTTCAGAATGGATATGTTTTGGTGTTTTCTAATGGACTCAATGTTGGTCTGCAAGATAGTGTGCAATCTAAAAGTTTACTTCTTTGTGTTTATAGCTGGTATTGCTTTTCTCATGTTCGACTAAGAAATAGGAAATCTATTTTAAAATTTTAACAAAATAATTATACTGTAAGCTAAGTTTAAATTTTTCTATTTTGCAAATTTCTATTTTCTATTTTTCTATTTTCTGTTTTATTTTCTATAACCTGACTGCAAATGGCAGTTGGTTTAAAATTTCCACACCCTATTTTACACTACTAAATCATGCAGACTTTCCTGGTCATTAAAATCTGTATGAAGCAGCTAATGTATTCAAGTGTACTGAAAATAAAATATGCATTAAAATTCTGTTTAACAATGGGCTTTGAAATGAATTCTGAACAAGATGGAGAAAGCAGAAGAGAATGCAGATCAAATCTTTATGTGACAGATTTGTGTGGCTCAGATTACTTCAATAGTTTTTCACTGATTTACACCAGCTGAAGTGCTGGCCTGTTTACTGAGTTTTCAGAATCACAGCTGGCTTACTGAAATAATTTTTTTCTCAGCATTCATCCAATGATAGCTCTACTGTGTTTACACTATTCTGAAATTCAGTGGAGTTTTTTCAAATTAAGTTTTCAATTTTGATTTCACACCAAATAAATGCAAAATCCATCATGGCAAGGAAAACCCCGGTAATAAATACTATAAAGTTGGTTCATCATGGTGAAATTGACAACGACATAAGCATTCATCTAAAACGTGTTCTCTTTTAGGAACAATGTGCCAAAAGAACGTATGTGGGCAATCTCCTTGGAGGTCACAAAATTGTTGTTATTTAGAATGCATATATGACATTCTGTAATGTCCCAGGAGATTAGAAATCAGTTGCAAGATCACAGAATGGAAATTATTATTTTTACCCAAAATTATATACAAAAAATCGGTTTCTGAATTCCATGTGTATGTATATATTTATATTTACATTACGTATTATTAACTGGAGTTTTAGAAACCTCTGAGAGGTCTGCCATTACCCTGAATAGTGCCAAAATGTCACCCCAGTGTCAAAGCCTTGTCCAAATGCCTGTAAATGTATCTCTGTGCCAGAATGAAACACCTTGGAGGATTTCATGTGTTTAAAAGTTTCATGGAGTTTATTCAAGAATGATTAAGTGACTATGTTAAATAAATACTATTTATTTATGTATGGCAAGGTAATCTTGTTCATACCCTCAGGCTAATGAAAGCCAAGTTAAGAATATATAAAACACTTACACACACAGCGTAAGGGGGTCTGAGGGTGATTGGCATCTATATGAACATTTTTCAGTAGCCCTGAAATATCAGTTCCCGGGCCAAATTGTTTCATCAGCCTTCTCATTCCCTAATTCATAGTTTAGTTATCATCTTGCTAACTTTCTTACTCCTTTCCTCTAGCTAGAGCTGTGATGTCAGCCCCATCACATTATGAATGCAAAGGTTTTTCATGTTCTAGATTGTTTTCATTGATGCTGGTAGTATCTTTTAAGTCACCCTCTTATTCAGATCTCTTACGGAGTATCCTCTTTTTATTCAGTTTCTTCTGCTGGGTATTGATTAAAAAAACATTGTAGAAATAATTGAAGTGGTATAACTAACAAACAGTGACAGAAGAAAAGAGAAAGAAAAGTGGTAGAGCAAAAGAAAAGGACATAGAGAAAGAAAGGACAAAAAAGTGCTCAGATAGCAGCAAATAGATTGTTTCAAGGATACATTTCTAGAGACATAGGGGAAAAAACATGAAAGAAGGAAAAAAAGACTGTGAAAGAAGGACCTAGAAGCTAGAGAATGTGAAGACAAGATCGGCTGAAAACACCTAGTAAAGATCAGCTCAAGTATGAGCAAATTATGTAGAATTGATCCAGTTTTGAAGATTTAACAAAAAAAGAAAAAAAAAGAGAAGAAAAGGAGACTGAACATTCTGGATAGAACAGTGGTTCTGGGTGTCATGACAGACATCAACTTCTGGGTCAGTGAACTTAAAATTTATATGTAGTGGCGAGTAGCAAGCAAACAAAATGTTTGTTGATGTAAATTAATTCATTTGCCTCTTTGTAGTTTAAATGCAAGGCAAAAACATAGTTGCAAGCAGCTAAGTTAAGATTAGATATATATTATCACAATCGTGTAAAAGTTTTATTTCACTCAGTATGAAAGTTGCTGAAATTTTTTCCAGCTAATGAGTTTTTGGCAAATTTAGAGGCCAAGTTAAAATTTTTTTCAACTCTTTATCTCATACTGTTTTTCAGTTGTTAAAGAAGTTATGTGAATAGTCCCGTTCGGGGTTTTTTAATATATTTTGTCAGACTCCCAACAGTTCACCCTCACAGGAAGACAGTCCTGTGTCTGATTAGTGATTTTCACTCAAAATTGATTCACAATGGTAAGAAACATCGTCAGTCTCTAAATACTTCTGAAATAATACTCTGAAAACTTCAGCCTGTTGCTTCAAGTTAAGAACTCATCTTTGTCCTCAGTGCAAGTGCAGCTTATTGGCATGAATCACCTCTAAAACTGTTTGGGAATATGTTCATATTTTTCCCTTATGAAAATGTCATTTTGGCAAAAATAAAACCTTTTTGGAAGACCATTTTCATTGGAAAAGTATTTCTTAGACCCAGACAACAATTTCTAGCCAAATCTGTGGAAAAAATAGATCCAGCTTACACTTCCTAATTATCCATAAGACTGCAGTGAGGTTGGTAAAACCCTGGGTTCTTGCATTGTAGTAAACACCACAGACATGGGGGATATCTTCTCTGCTTTGTTGTGCTTTGCCACACTTCATAAATGTGTTCATTGAACATAAACTGTTCATTGGCCTAAAGTAGTGCAGTAATATGAGTCAATGGCTAAGAGGTTCATTGTTCAGCTAATTTATGTGAAATTTAATTTCAGATCCCCTTGTACCATTTTTCTGGTGTTATTCTGTTTCTGGAAGGATGATTCTTAGACATGTTTAGAAATAAAATTAAATATATAATTCTTGTATTTAAATGGCTCAGTAAATTTACAAATACTTTGTGAACATAGCAGAATATTCCCACTAACAGCAAATTATTAGGAACTGGATGAATTTTGAAATACACCCACTTGCTATTCATTTTTCCTGGTAGATGTGACTGATCACTTGACTCTCATGGTGGTTTTTTTCTGTTTTCTGACTTACTGACAGAAAGTCTTTAAGCAGAAAGAAAATAACATCTGGACATCCCACTGAATTGTCACTATGCATTCATCTACATTTCATGAACATTCGGGGATGCCATGCACATTGAAAATATCTATCGGTACTCATCCAAGTACTTAGGAGTGTAATAAAATACCTGTAGAGTGAACTATTTGCTCTTAAATGCATGAATGAAGATTGTGTAATTCAAGCAGTTCCCTCCATTTCCTGAAACAGAGCTCTACTTTCTTAAGCAAGTCTTAACCAAGTCTTAACCAAGTTAACCAACAAAAATGTTTGGCTATTGTTATTACAGGGACAGCAAAAAAGCTGCTGAATGTCAACAGAGAATTTTGGACTCCAGTGTCTAGGCTAATTTCCCAAGCCAAAGAAAGTTGTCTTTGTGGGAACCTTTCCAGGTAACACTGATCCACACACTGGTGTCAGCTACATTCTCAGTAGGTATCCCTACCATGTGGATCTCCAGAAAGAAATGTTAGCAGTACTGCAAGTAATATGTGGTCTTCAGTATATAAAACCATCACTTTTCTTTATGCAAATATACGTTAACAGAATCAGTAAATTATGACTTAACAGAAGCTTGTTGGAAAATTTTCTCTGTTATTTATCATGTTAATAAATAACCAAAATTTCAGCTTTCTGGAGGAAATAGCTGAATAAAACATCTATGTAATTTCTGTTCAGTACTTGGTAGAAAATGTAGTTGCCTTTTTTCCTCTAAATATTGCTTGTCTAGTGAGGTTATCTTTGATTTACCATGATTTCCTCTTGTAATTTCCTCAAAAATTAATTGTCTGAGAACAGTGCTTTTTGCACAGTACAATATCATGTATACACAAAAAATACTTTAAAATATATTTATTTTTAACAAAATAAAGATTTTGTTTTTCAACAACTCAAAATTTCCATGGAGAAGAAATACTTTAGGAAACAATTTTGCTATTGTCAAAATCTGTTTTCCATCAAAAATCCATATTTCTAAAACCAGTATTAGAATAAACTGATGTTTTAATATTAGAACCAACTTTTCCCAGTAGTTATTGCAATCCTTTCTCTTTGGAAAGTGCATTTTCAAAACATGAAAAATAATTAGGATACTTGAGTCAACATAATGCTAACCCATCAGAAGATTCAACAGATTTGTGAATTTCGACCAGCTAGTTGAACAAAAATAATCTAGGTATATCAGTAGACAGCAGCTGCTCTTCCATAACATTCCTATCTTTTTGGTCCTTTCCGTGATGAAGTCTCGTCTGTGAATCTTCAATTTTCAAAAATGTGTCCTAATGATTACTTAGCCTGGTATGAGCATTCTTTCATAATTTCCAGTTTACTCAGTTAACTTAATACCAACTTTCTATGCTATACAGAAATGTTCAACTTGGCCTTGATTCTGCTTCCTGATTCTCTCATATTGCCTAATATCCTCATAGTATGCAAAAAATAATAATGGAAAAATTTTAATATAACCCTTAATAATTACCCTTACTTGAATTTGAATATTACTACAAAAAATAAACTGATCATTTATACTGAAAGCATTTATGCCAGTTAAAACAAAACACACAGCTGCTGTGGCAAGGAAACCTATTTTCATAGAACTTGGAACCTACAGATCTTCTCGGTCACTCAGGCTGTTAATTCCAGTGTTTCTGTTTGTTTGTGCATGGAGCTAGGAGACTTTTCAGTGAAGTGGACTCTTAAGTAAATGCGGTGCAGAGGATCAGCAATAAAGTATAGAATCACCATTGGTTTCATTGTGTGCGAAGTGGGACAAAAATCAGAGATCACTGATCAGCCCTTTAGTAGCCAGGCAGTTGGGTTTTATTTTGTAAGCTTTATTCAATCGGTGCCAAGCACATGATCAGTATAAATAATAATCCTTTCCGTGTGAATGTTGCTTTTACTGGCATTCTTATCAAGATCTCTGTTGAAATTTTTCCTTGGAATATCTCTAGTCCAACTATCAAATAATAATTTAGAAATCATAGAATCATGTCATTATCATAATTGTGGATAACACTTGGTCATGTGAAAGAATGGATTGCTGATATTTTCTAATGGGAGGTAGAAAAGGCAATGTATAAATATGTGAACAGTTCCATATTAAATATATTTTTAAAAAAATCATTTACATGGCAACCTTTTTCCATTGACAGAGAGGAGAGATGAGGATGAGAAACATATGCAGGAAAAGACACAAGACTTAGAGTAGACACAAGAGAAATGTAAAAAATGAGCAGTGTATTCCACACAACTAATCTGGCAAATCGCCAGTTTAATCTTTCTTTCCCTCTTTGTCCCTTAATGAAATCTCATTTGGTTTTGAGAGTAAATAGCTTGGTAACACAATTTCAAGTCCAGATAGAAACAAAACCAAGGGTGAATGCAGAGCTTTAGACATGAAGTACAGACAAAGGAAGGTTCTGTTTTAGAAATTCCAGCCAACATCCTTCTCTCCAGCCTTTTCCCTTCAGTCTTGCTCTATGACTTTCATATTACCTGGAAAGAAAAGCAACATTTTGTGTTTTTTCCTTCTGTTCATACTGAGTCATACTGTTACCAAGCATCTGTTGCTGAAGCGAGGCACAGTTCTAACTTTGAGAGATGTTGCTAACTTCTTGTTAGAATTTCTGATAGTATTGTCTCTAGTAAAGTTGTGAAACCTGTGGCTTTACGCCTTTCCGGTTTCACTGAGTTTCATTTTAATGAAGTTTCACATAAACCTCAGAAGTTAAAAATCTATTATGTCATTCCAGTGCACTTGCTAGTATGTAAGACCACGCATTCTCACACTTGATGCAAACATAACTAGCAAATTGAGCATATTCAAAATTAAAGATATTTGTATTAAAATAAAAATAAAAGTTTTCCCACTGGAGAAGCTGAGGTTATTGAATTACTCCCTCATTTTTTGGAAAGAAATGAAGAAAAGTTGTTTACAAGTCCTTTGTCTCTGTCTAACTACATAATGTGCAAAACAAAAAAGGTGGTCAATGAAGTTGTTAAAGCTGATGTTGAAGCACTGAACTGGGATTAAGCACCTAGACTTACTTATCCATAGCACAGATGACCCCTGCTTAGCACTCTCACCATTCTGAATTCCATTCTAATTCTAACTAGACTATTTTTAAGGGTATGCATTTGACTTGCCTAACTAATGGCTGCAGTGTTTGCATGGGATTTTAAAAGCCAAATGTTGCACCTACAGTTAATATGTCCAGTGT
This sequence comes from Chiroxiphia lanceolata, assembly GCF_009829145.1. Classification (NCBI taxonomy): domain Eukaryota; kingdom Metazoa; phylum Chordata; class Aves; order Passeriformes; family Pipridae; genus Chiroxiphia; species Chiroxiphia lanceolata. The sequence continues at coordinate 36,911,726 of NC_045640.1, forward strand.
GTCCAAGCATGTAATCTGTAGATTCTGTATTTTATAAAAGGGGACTAATAATGATATCTACTTCAAAGGTATGTTGGAAGAGTGAATATAATAAAAGTGAAAAAATGTCCAGACATTTAATATCAGCAGATTCATGCATACAACCTGTACATACAACTTGACCTGTACAGGTTGTTTCAAAATAATTGCTATAGTCAAATTAACACTAGACATTTTCTCCAACTGAGCAAGGCAAAGAACAGTTGAGGTTAAAGAGTCTGGTAGCTGTAATGAGCAGACACAGGTCTATTCCATTGTCTTTCATTTACTTGACTAGAGATTGCAAAAGGGCATATATGTACATACAAATATATATATATTTTTATTATTTTTTTTTTTTTAAATTTCCTGACTTATTTGGTGAGGGATGCCTGGAAGGGGTTGCATTTTAGATTGATGGTGCTAGTGACATGTTAATCTGACCAAAACTGCAGTACTATTATTGTTAAAATAATAAAAAGTTGTAAGCTTCTGAACTCATCCAGACTCTACTTTTTTTTTTTTTCTTGCTGTCAAAAAGCTCAAGAAAAATGCCAGAAACCAAGAATTCATAATCCTGTGCTCAAGGATTGCTAAGTGTAATGGTAGTGTTTTGGAACATGAATAAGACAGAAATAGAAGTTACATAAACAACAGATCTGACCTCTTTTTATCAGCATTTACTAGAACAAATACTGTGCCTGAAAAAAGACAGATAAAGTCAAAATATGACCAAAATAAAGCTGCCACACTTCAGTTAGAAGATACCTGGAAATAGACATATAGTTGGATTTTCACTTGGGTTCCTCAAAAGTACTGTAGAGATAATAGAGACCACTTTAGGCACTTAACTACCCATTTAGTCTACATTGATATCAAAAACTGCCACCTTTCTCCAAAGGCAGGTATATTCTCCCTGCATTTCAGTTTCTGTCTATGACTTTGTATTCACAACATCAGTTCTGATTCCAGCCTGTTGTTATCTTAGCTAAAGTTCAGTGCCAAAGAAAGATTCCTAACCTAAGCTCAGTAGAGTCAATTCTGTAGGCATGTTCTGACTACAAATATGAAAACAGATTAGAATAAAATTTCTCCAGGTATTGGTCAACTCTTTTTACTTTTAGCCATATTGTAAGTGCAGAACATCTAGAAACTTTTACAGTAAAAACACTTTCTGTAGGATAACTGACCTGAGCTGAAATTCCTGTGAGAAATTGGGCAAAGTATGGATTTGAGGCTATGTCCTGAGTATTTCATCTGGGCCATTTGTTACACAAGAGCTGTTTGTTCCTGTTTATTCCCTCTGTTCTGCGTTCCCATTCTGCTTGTACAAACATAAACAAGTAAAACAGGAATTTATGACCTTGCTTCCAGGAAAGGAGTGCACAGGTTTAGGACCGCATCCTACTTCCAGGTCAGTTCGAGAAAGTTTTTATGGTCCTTTCTAATGCATATAATAGGTGAAATGTAGCAGTTACTGATTTCAGTAGGTTTTCACTGCATTAAAATTAGTGGACAGCTGTATAAGTATTTCAGAACAACTTTACATTAAAATATTCAGATTCATATCTGTCTGCTTGGAAAATCAAATAAATTCAATTAAATTTAAAGATATACAGGGTGAATTAGTAAGCGAATGTGAGGACCCAACAATTAAGATGAATACAGATATTGGATTAAATGCCATTAGCTCATTCCTTATAGCATCAGAACTGAAATTATAATTAGCTATGCTGTGTTTTGATGGATGCCTCTGTGGACAAATATTGAAAATAAAATGACCATGTCTTCAAAAATTACTAATTTTCAAATAATATTGAATAAAATATTGTGGGAGTGATTTGGGTACCTAAACAGAGATGTCTGCTGTCACTGATACCATTCTTGTTCTTGTCTATAAGGGCGCTCACCAATTAAGCATAGCCTCAGTACCACCACTGCTCAACTTTTATAGACCACAGTTTTCCAAAGTTAATAATTCAACTTTAATTAATTATGTGGTCATTTTTTCCTTCGATTACCTCAGTGGTCTTTCCCTCTCCCTCCGTATGCCACTGCCACTATCCAGAAATATTCCTCTTTGATGCTCTCTCTGCTGTGATAGTAGTTTAATATTAATCAACAAATTTAAAACATTGTTTTCTAGAAATTGCACATGTTGTTAATCTATTTCTTTTTTTCTCATCCACACCTTCCACATTTCAATTTTTGCTTTCTTTGTTTGAGCAGGAACCATTTTCTTTCTTACTTCTCTGTCCAATGTGTTCTATAATGGTGCCTTAATTCATAAATAAATATTTTGGTGTTAGAATAATAATAAATAACCAGGTTATGTATCCATAGTGCTGTCAGGTATATTATGTACTATAATAAAGTTATTTTTAAAAGCTGAAGATTGATTTCATTAAGCATCTTCTGGAGCTGCTCTAAACAAGGATTCCAGAGGGGCAGAAAATGGCACCTAACACCATTTGCCTGGCACCAAGCAGAGTTTAAACCCACTGAAAATACACTTCCAGAAAGTTCAATCTGTCTTTGAGCTCCTTTCTATCTAATGTCTTTCCTCTTTAAGTCACCCTTTTCCTTCAGAAGGGGAGAAACATCAACAAAACAAGCAGCTTCTCAGAGCATCTCACAGAAAATGCCATTTATAGTGACCTTTCCTGAACTTTACCAGTACCCACTGGAGATACAAAATATCTGGAGAGAAGATTGGTGTGAAAGGCTTTTCTGTTCAGGATAGAATTTTGACTAGAATAGCTCCCAAACTCTGTAAGGGAAGATGCTGTAACATTGGCTGAAGTACTGAAAAAGTCTGGCTTTGCATTTACTACCCAGACAGACAGATAAAATTTCATTAAAAATGTCATGCTGAGTAAATAAGTGAAGTACTTCATATTTCTGCCATTAACATTTGTGCAATTTCTGGTATTGTCCCATTCTAACAACATGCAGAATACCTCCTAGCACAGACTGAAGCATGTCTGCATTTCCCAGCTGATAACTGAATTCCATACTGGTGTACTGGGAAAAGTCAGATATGGATGTGACAGGAAATTATTTAGCTGTCCTTGAAAAGATCTTATTTTAGAAACAACTGGTGCTTTGGAAGGAGTATGGAAACAGTCTAGATTATAGGAAAGGATTTTTGTCTTGTTTGAAATCACTAAATATTCAAATATTTAGATATGCTAAGTAGAGCTGTTTTAAGACTGCACTACTTTAATTACGATGCCTAGCTCCTACAAGCGGAATGGAAGAGCCATCCTTTAATGGAAAAATGCAAAACATGCATTTGCATTGCCTAAAGGAGGACAGTGTAAACTAGAAATGAGGCATGGAGTCTTCTGTGTTGTTGCATTTACAATTCAAAGAAGCATTTCTTTTTTTTTTTAAGGCATTGTTGAACATTGCATTAACATCAAGACACAGTTTCAGCCTTACTTATAATTTGTTACTGTGTAGGATACAAGCATTGTTCCAACACATTTCATATGTTACATTGTTATAGAGACTATGAACATAATGTTTTAATATTGTGTGACACATTACAGTGATTCAGTAATATTTGCTAGAGGTAAATACAAAATTCATTTTCAGTCCAGTTTTTATTACTAAACCACAAATAACGAGGAGATATGTTGGCTGACTTGAGCAGCTCTGTTCCAGATTCAGATAGCTTTGGAAAAGGAATTATTTTCCATTTTCAGTTAGCTGCATGTTCTCTAAACTGATTATTTTCCATGGAAAACACTCATTGATTAGTACAATGGCTGAAAAACACACCTATGCATGACTATTCTCTGATGTTCTTTGAGTTTGAGGCCTGCCTTCTGAATCAGAGAAAAACAATGTTTTAGGTCAAGCAAAACATGTTGACATCAAAATCTCTCTGCAAACAATTTTACAGCAAATAGTTTTCATTAGTTGAGATTATCAGCTATTTACTTTGGGGTTTATCCACAAAATCTTCCAAGTAGTATTTGCAGAAGCAAATTGGCTACTGCAAAATGCTGCCAAAGACTACTTTTTGCAGAAGTTGGTTTGAAATTAAAAGCAGGAAGTGGGATAAAAAACCTTTGAAACATGCCAAATGCTAACACAATTTTTATTTGTGAAATTTATACTGTAAATCCTCATGTAAAGTGAAAAAATGGAAAAAAAAAATTGAAACATGATTTTTAAACATATAAATTCCAAATGTAACTGTGACCCAACTTTCTCGAATAGAGATAGCATAAGTTATTCCATGAGAAATACTCCAACAATAAATGCTTTGTTTAGACTTTTCTTGATCTCTTCTATTCAAGAAAATAACAAATCTCTTATTAGAAAATAAAGTATTTTCATATAATCCAAAAATATAATATATTATAAAGGCAAATCTGTTTGAACAGGCAATAGTTGTTTCTTTTTCTAATTCAATTTCTTTGCCCCAAAATTAAACATGTATGAAATACAAAAAATGTTATTTTGTGTCATAAGAAATTCCCCAGTGTTTAAAAAACCCTTAAATACAACTAATTGCACAGATTTTGTGCCATTGCTAGATCTTGATATCATCATTATTATAAAGTGAACTTTGAGCAAAATGACGGAAATCCCATCCTAATAATGTTCATGTTTGGTCAGACACAGGATTATAAGAACACTGATAGAGCTGAGCTAGAAGTCCTAGGAAGTTTTTTCTGCCTGCAATTCTGGGGACATCCTGCTAAGAGGTGAGATTTTTTTTCTGGTTCTAAGAAAAGTATGTGAGGTCTCTGGATGCTTGCCCTTTCTGTAAACTATGTACTATTATTACTACATGAAATATCTGATCCATTAACACTGTAATTCATACTTTGGTTAGGACTTTTTTGTGTAGTTAGTTGGAAGTACCCTTGTCTAAAATACTTACACATGCAAACCAGAACTTCCTTATTTCTGTCTTTTCCTCCCCATTTCATTCAGTATCCAGTAAGTACAGCAGTCAACTTACAGATCCTTTTGCACTGGATCTTCTATATCCAGTATCCAAAAATCACTTCTATATATATATATTTGCTATAGAATGGCCTCACTGAGTTTTAGAAGCCCACTATTAACAAGCTGTGCTTTTGTACATTTCCTTGAAAATCAGAAAATTTGTGACATTTTACACCCAAGGAAACCCCCATAATTATAGAAAGTGCCTTAGCAGTTTTGCTAGTCACAATTAGCAAGTAAAGATAGGTGAAAGCAAACACAAGACTTAAAATCAGTTTGGTAAATAGATTATACTTTCTGAAGAGTCAGCTTTCACTTTCCCTAACTGTACCAGTTGTCTGTAAGTAGGGGAATGGAAGTATTATGTCTCCTATTATATTCTAGTGTGTACACACATGTACATACCCATTATATCGTGCTAAGTAAAACTAAACCTAAATCTATCACATTTTTTTCAGAAAAGTAAAATATAATAAGTAATATGAAAATTCATAAACAACAAAAAACCCCAACCTGATATCACAAATAAAATGAACAAAAAATAAGATGTAGTCCCTAATTTTTGAGTCCCTAATTTCAACTGATCTCAGTAAGGTCCATAAACTACAGAACAGAAGGACACTCCAGTCTATTTTCTGAGATAACAGCAATGTAAACAACGAGAAATCTATACAGCTTTGGGAAAAAAAGTAAGTGCCAGCTTCCCACTGAATGCCTGGCAAGAACTACCAGTAGCAGTGTCACTAGGCCTTTCAAAATGTGCAGCTATCAAAACATCTCCAAAACTTCCCCAAAATAATGTAACCTTAAGAATGTCCAGTGATGGATTACAAATCTAGAATTAGACTTTGGATCTCCACTGGACAGCAACAGAAGTTAAAATACAAATTGAATCAGACTATTGGATGAAAAAAGAAATCAACACCGCTTTGGTATCAGTTTTGAAAGGTATCTGTTTACACACATTCATGTTTTCATATTGTATCAAAAACTAAAAAATAACTGGGTACTTTCTTCTGTTTCAACAGATACCTTAATTTGAGTCATTCATTATATTACATTAGAATTATTGTAATTCTTGCTTAAAGGAAATCTGTCTGCCCAGGAGGATTTTCTCAGGTAGCAGGCATCTTTTTTCTAGAGAAAGATGATTTTTCAGACCTTTTCAAATCCAGTCTTTTCATGAGTCAAAATAAAGACACATTAATTACTTTTGAGACATTATGGTCCATTCTTGAAACTTTTAGAAGAGTCTATTACCTGAACCTGGGAATTACTGCTACATGGATTAAAGAAATTCTGTCTTTCACTTCCAGAAACGATAAATATTATGTATTAAAATAAAATAAACACTATTTTAGAAACAATAACCAAACAACAACAATAATGAAACCATTAAAAATTAACTGGACTATGCTAAAATTATCACAAGATACACAATTTAATCTGAAGGTTCTTAGATGCTTTAAATTCACTATAGTCTTTAGTCTAAAAATAAGTTGTACATGAAGTATTATTTTACTGTTTATTTTCAGAGATTAATTAGGTATAGAATTAAGCTTATACACTTTTTTCATATAAAAGAGTACTTACCTATCTGATTGAGTGCATCACTGTCATCATGGAATGCCTAATACATGGGAAATTATTTCTCATATCTAAGTTTTCTGGTAGATGTATCATGAAAGATTCACAATATAGGGAAATTGGGATTTTGTCTTGTTTTAGCAACTTTGCTTAGTGAAACAGAGTTATGAGCAGTGTAAGATCTATGTTACTACCATTTAGCTTTTTCTCATGGTCTTCACATATTTTGTTGTCACATACTATTTACATAAATGACAAAGTGGTTCAGCAAAATGTTCAAGATTTATCAGAACAGTTAATGATTACATGTAAGCTATTATTTTAAACACACACCTCTAGAAAAGATCTGGGATTTGTTTTTGTAAAAAAATATTGCTACCACAAGTTTGTCTTTTAGAGAAATATTTTATCAAAAATTATGTATACAGTTTCCACTGCATACGGAAACAGTTTGCATATAATTTCTCACTGTATGTAAATTAAGATTTTTTTTCCAGTTTTAAAAGTTCTCTTTAGGCATCAGATTACATACTGTGCTAGGATAACTAAAAAGGAGTGTGTACTTGCTCCTGTTTTAACAGATACCTTGAACTGGGTCATTATGTTATGCTAGTCATAAGAGAATTATTCTAACTTTTGCTTAAAGAAAATCAGTCTTCCCAGGAGGATTTTCTTAGGTGACAAGTATCTGGTTATTTATCTAGGGAAAGCTAATTCTTCAGATAATTTTGCCAAATCCAATCCTTTCATGAGTCATAAGGAGACAAACTGTCAAACTTTATGAATAAACTTCTGGATTATTTCTAGCTTCTGAATAAAAGCCAAAAGGCAATGCACTCAGTCATTAAAATGTTCTGAGAGAAAAAATTAGTAGATACAGGAAGTAATTAAAATGTCTGATAAATTTCAATATCTGCAAAAATATCCTGCCTGTTGAGGTGGATGTTTGCAAGAGTAAGTGATTAAATAACTTGTTAGTTTTCGATAGTGTCATCATTTGGTCACGTATCTTTTCTGTGTGTATGAAGTCTACTTGGCAAATTTGTTCACTGAGTCTGACATATTTTATTTTATATGCATATAGCTGTCATGTCAACTATGAAGTGGACAATCCTTTGTAAATAACATAAGAGAGAGATGAGAAGTCAATTCCTTAAACAGACAGAGATTTGTAAACAGGCCAGTGGCTAATTATGTGGGATATTCATCATACAACTAATGTGATGCTCGCAAATTTGGCATGCTAATAATCACAGTATCAAAAATACCCACTTTGTTTTCAAGAAAGTAATAATTTGGGTAAATTTTGTCCAGATAAAATGTTCATTAATATTGACAAAATCTGTCAGTTGACTTAACTGGTTGTCTATCAGGTTGCAAAGTTTGCATCTACCATAGTAAAAATCAAGTTTGAGGTGCAATTTTACACTATTAAACATTCTATTTACTTTGTTCATCACCATGTACAAGCCCTAAACCAATAGAAGATGCTTGATTTCTCCTTGTTGGAGAGTAGAAAATGACAGATATAATGAAAAAGAATCACTGAGATACTGTACATTTTTACTTACTTAACAAAACAGTTGGGTTTGTGGCAGTAACACAACATTTTGGAGTTCCCCTCACTGCAGAATGTATTTTAGCTGCAATGATGTGGCTGACATGGCTGATGTTCAACCAGGTCAGATAATGTTTCTAAGAAAAATGATTCTTCCTTAGAATGAGAAGAGGTCATATTTCCAGGGAATAATTTTAAGGGAATAATTTTCAGGAAGTTCCTTATCTAGAAGTAATAATTTAGATACTTATTTCCCTTTCTTTTGTTTGTGATTTGATCTAGTGAAATTTGGATGGCTTTGGCATAATTGAGACTAGATTTTGACCTAGCTGGGTTCTTTTTTTCTACATTACTGAAATTTTGGCTAGTCTCTCATAAACAACAAGAAAAATCTAGGGAGTATTCATGTAGATAGAAACACTGAAAGCCTCATAAATCATGCAACTTTAGTCTATATTTTAAATTTCTTAGTCCAGATATCATTTCTAACTCAGATAAATTGTTCTCTTCCCACAAAGTTAAATTTAAAAATTATGGTAAGTATAATATACAATCATTATCTAAAAAGCACATACTGTAAGGAGACCTGGAGGTCCAAGAAATTATGTCATCAAATTACTGAAGATATTAAACATCTGTGTTTGTTATGCAAAGTTTATCAAGAAGCAGTCTCTAAATATAAAATGGAAACAGGTCAGATTTGGGAGAATATGCTTCCTTCATAGTCACATTTTGAGTTGAAAATACTTGACTCCCAGAACTGTAAAATAGTTGTGCAGCTGATCCAAATTCACATTAGATGATCTTGGGACATTCTTTAGATCAGCTTATACAGAATCCAATATCATGTATCAGTGTGAATACATTCTTTCGAATTATAGTCTAAGAAAAAATGATCATATCAGAATTTACCATCTGAAGCATTCTTACAGTTTTAACTTAGTGCCAAACAAGCTATAGTCAGGATAAATATTTTTCTATGATAGCCACTCAGAATGAAAAAAATACAGATAAGTAACTAATAAAATGAACATTTTCAAGATGTCAGAAATCTGAGATAAGGAATTATTTTGAAGAATAATTTGAATTCAACAGCATTAAGTTTGAACATGCTTTGATCTTCCATTCATAAACTAACTTGTCGATCGTAAGTGCTTAAGTTTTCTTGCTTTAAGGTACCTACATTTGGAAAGGACTAAAATGGTTAGCTTTAACTTTTTACCTTTCATTTTACTCATTTGATGTTGAATCAAATGTTTAGTATTCTGAAAGAGTCATTATGAAATATTTTCTGAATACTCTTAAGTAAAAAGGTACTTGTTAAGTGCTAAAAGAGTGCAACCTTCTTTGAAGCTTACATAACACAAAAATACTTCACATAAGAAGTACTCATCAAAAATGGGAAAATGGTAAACAGAAACATTTAAAAACCTATGTTCTCAATAAGATGGTGAGATATTTAGGCACATTGCCAAAAACCAAATTGTGTGCCTAGATAAGATTTAGGTATCTAAGTAATACTGAGGATTTAGGTATTCTGTGGAAATAAATCATAAGGCTGAAGTTATAGACACCTTTAATTTAAAAGATTAATATTCCATGGTGTTTAGTTAAATGACTAATCTGTATACTGCTTCTGACAATCCTGGTAAAATATTATGACATTTTTGGGCACTATCAGGCTGAGAAGTATGTCAGAGTTTAACCAAAATTAGATCATATTCTTTGGAAGTAAACTTAGACCTTGTTTTTTCCCTTCATTCCTCCATCTCTTTTCACAGTTTATTAGTACACTGCATTCCTGATATGTATTGAGCTGAAACGAATTTTAGTACTAGAGCTTACAGATCTTTCTCCAACTCTAGAATGTTTCCTTTTCTCATGATGAAGAAATATATACTTACAGATCTATCAAAGGCCACTCTGTTTTCCATCACTACACTGGTTTAGCTGACTGTTTCCTTTTTATTTGTGGAGCACATATTGCTCCTAGTGCCTGTTTTTCTTTTATCATAAATCCCATTCCCCACAGAATAGGAAGATATTTGTTCACATTACTTATGTTTTCAAGTAGGAACATGAAGTTCAGATCCTGAAATATGTTTGAAAAGAAAAAGAGTTGTTTTTATTAGAAGGAATTCAAACTCCTTGTAACACTGACATGAAACATTGCACTCATTGTTATGGGAGAAGGTCAGCAGTTCAGATAGAATCTGCATTACAGACAGTTCCAAAAATGAAACTAAAGAAGCACTGATAATATATTTTTAAAGCACCTTTCTCTGTGCTCACTTTTATGTTATTCATAAAAGTATGGTGGCCTTGCAACAGACAGATAATCAAGGCAGTGATTTGTAGAACAGCCTTACACAACATGTATTAAGGAATGAAGGGAAAATGTAGGCTGAGATTTTGTAGTCATGCCTGTTTCTTAGGAACTGTGTATAACAGAGAGAGGGTATTAATTGAGTCATATTTACTTTTAATGGATGGGGTCCTAACAGTAGAAGATGGGCACTTGCTGAAAAGCACTCAAGTGTTACAGACAAAATAATACCACTGGAATCCTAATAACAAGAGAGTATGCAATATCACTACAATGCTTGGATTACGAATGTGATTCGATCATACTATTAAATAATAAAATGTATTAATGATGTTTGACCTTTCTTCTTAGGGATATGAAACAATTTTTAAAGTCATAAAATCATACTAATAATTCTTATACTAATAGAGAGTATTTGAATTCCTCATTCTCAAATGTTATATGAACTCTCAAATATCTACACTGGGTTAAATGTTTTGCGTTTTATTTACCAGGGAATTATTTTGAACATACAGGAGACATTTGTATTGCAGTGTGCTCAACAGAGGCAATTGATATAATGTTTTTCTGATTTAGGGTGTTCATCATACATGAACATTTAGTTATGCCTGTCTAACACCTCTGTCATAAACAGTAGTGAGACAAAGAACAAGATTGTCTAAGCAGTCAAGCCAAACAGCTCTTGTTTGCTTGCCTAACATTATGGTATCGTAACATACATCATACACTGCTCTCCTGTGGATGTGAAATACAGTGATATGTTACCCTGTCAGTTTTATGAGTACTGGTGTATCATGTCCTTTTGGGTAAAATGGTTGCACTGATAAAGTTTTTTCTCAATCAGAAAGAAGATATAACATTTGATACAAAATAATAATTAGTTTTAGGAGTGCAATAGCTCATGTTACATCCACCAACATAATTAGACGGGCATGTAGTTGAGATGCATTAGTTGGAAACCATGACTAAGCTAGTTTTAGCAGTAACTGAAAAGTATTATTAACTGCTACCAAGAACCAAACTGTTGAAAAAATGAGATTAATGTCTCTATGTTCCAAGATTACTTTAAATGGAAAGATTATCTTTCCATCTTCACTCTTAAAAATCCCACTGCAAAAATTTAACTCTATTAGTTGCTGCCCAAGAATTGGGTAGCTGAAGGCTCATGTTTTCCTTTCTGTACAGTAATTGCTGAATTCTTTTACTGATCAAATACATTCATTGTAATTTACTGAAATCTGAAGTTATCAATATTTTAATTAATTAATTTTTTTGTCAAGTTGATAAAACAGAATGAAACGTAACAAAGAAGTATTTAGACTAGGTAAATGTGATTCTAACCAGTCACTAGTAAGTGACTGGGGTTTTTGTCTTGAAATTGCTAAAATGGATCTCAGTACTAAACACTGATTGTTTGGATTTGAATGTGGCTTGAAATATTCAACAGTACACACTCAGTATATGAGAAACACAGTTGTGGAGCTAGGACTAGGTTCAAAAAAGTTTAAGCATTTCTGCACTTACTACCAAAACACTGTTATAGGTTCATCCAGACTTCCTTAATGATGCAGAATTGGGTGAAAAACTGTAGGCAGATAGTTGAATGAAGCTGGGAAGATACTCTATCGTGCCTAGCTACTATGACTATCAATAATAGCAAAGAGAGAGCAGCATATGCTTTATCTTATGCCAGCAGCCACTGCACACTCTTCCAAGAACCTTAATTTGCTCTTTCCTTGCATGTCCTAAAGTTTGAGTGCTGGTGTTTTGTGTTCTATTACCTGTAGGAAACAAGTGTATATCAGAGTCATAATGTCCCATGGTCATGTATAACGAGTCACAACAGAGTCGTTATAGCACATACACTGGATAAGTAGAACAGGAAGTGACCTGTTCAGGTAACAGGACCACTAACAGGACCACTTCGTTACCCGTTGAGACTGTTTTCACCCTGAAAGGATTTTGTCCCAGATGTGTACTCATACCTAAAGGAGGATATTGATTTCAGTGCCATAATTCACAAAAAATCCAGACTAATTAAGTCGGGTGCCGAGCTATTCCCAGCACTATGTCGTTGCTTCTGACATACAAGTTAGTAATTCTGCAAGGCACTGCACATTTATACACATAAAGCTTAGAAGACATCTCTCTCTTATCCTGTGCCAGTTTAGATGAGAATCCAGAGTCCTGCAGTTAGGTGTACCTGAGCTTTTCTCATTAAAATGTCAGTTGTGCCTAGTGCTCAAAAACTCAGTGAAATTACACATCAGAGATCTAGCACTGCAGTCAAAAACACACTCACAAACTGCCTTTTCAGCTGCCTGTTGGGAAAAAAGGTTTTACCTGGAGATTAAATACAAGTGCACGTTTACTGATATCTTTTCCCACCTCATAAGCTACAGCTTGCTCAATTAAATTTTGGCCATTTCTAAGTGTCCCAACCCCCAAATTTCTCACTGCATGGCTATCTTCACTCACAGAAGCTTACACATTCAGTGATTTTAGGCAACTTCAGGGTTAGACCCTAAGACTGAAATTTTGGAATAAAATCAACCAAAAAAAAGTTTAAATGCACAGCTAGGTCATCTGTGATCTTTCTCTACCTTTTCTATAAATCTAGCCCATGAATAACATTTTATCTTTCAGTAATTAATAAAACTCATAATGAGACAGAAGCTACCAACTTCATTCCACTTATCTCTTTTACTGTTTCACTTATTTATCTTCCACCAATTAGTCTTAAATGCAGAAAAGATCCAGAGGATTGAAAATCTGTAAGCTTTTGTTCATTAAGGCTATTTGATTACCAATTGCAAATGTAAAAGCAATTTTCTTTGTTATATGTAGTTGAAACATTCCTCTAGCTTTTATCAGAACCTTATCATTACTTAACAACTGAAATATTAAGCATTAATGACAATGAAGGAGGCACAATTACCATTATTTTGGCTATTATATACTAACAATAAAATTTTAACAATTCATTTCATTTCCCTGTGAAGTGACTTGACAAGGTTATTCACAGTCCAGAAAGTTTAAGAAGATCTTAAAACTGCACAGATTTGAAGTAAAGGAACAGGCATTAAATACAGCAAAAGTATAGTATATATTCTTCAGTACAGCCGAAAGTATTCATTATCTAAGTGAAAGATAGATTTTTATTTACTAACAATTAGAAATATAGTAGTTCTATTCAATTGTTTATTAAAAGTGATGATAACTTGCTACAATCTGATTTACAAAATTGCTGAGTATAAAAATACAACACATTTACTTGTTGAACATACTCTTTTAAGAAATGAACTTTTTCAAGTTAGATTTGCTTTCTATTTCACTAACATTCTTTCTAAGACAACAAGTACAAGAAATTTTCAGTTGAGGTATGAAATTTATTACAAATGTATGTGATATTAAATGACCCTTACTCAAAGCTAATACAGGTTAACAGGCCTTTAGATGGTTTACATTTGAGTTGCACATGGTTTCTGCTAACTCAGGACTCTGGCCAGCAGAGGTCATACTGATTCAATGGGATTTTGTGTTCCCACTTTTCTTAATATCTCTTCAGGTAAAGTTTCCACTAACAAACAAAATAATGTTTTCAAGAAAAATATCCTATGGCTGCGAGAATATTCCCAGAATGAACTGAGCACTTTCTTCCCATAGCTACAGATTGACAGTTATTAGCCTGCACCCTGACAGTAGTGTCTTGTAATTATGGCAAAGTCCATTTGTTAAGCTTTCTTGACTACATTATTAATTTCAACCTCTCCTCCATAACTGTCCATTCACACAGCACAAACTGCCTCACTGGCAGATGGCAGTTTTACAGGTGTCAGAACAGAAGTCCATGGTAATAATGACTTTCTCGGTGCAACAAAACAGCGAGACACAACTAGGAATAGAAATTTGCCTCCTAAATCGTAAATGAACATGTAAATCACCAACTCACACAAATTTTCATCAGACTGCATAGCCTGGGTAGTTTGCCTCAAGTGCCAGAATACAGAAATCATCTAGGACTGCCATAGGCATTAGAGGATGTTACTCCTTTCACAGCAATAGCAGAGAATGCACTGAGGGAAGGGATGAATTGATCAGATCTGTGGAACTGTACCAAAACTGAAGCATGTATGCAAATTGTTCCACAGTGGAGCAAAGGCAGGGATAGTGGTATCGAAAATCTCTCTTCACAACTCTAGAGCAGCATTTAAAAACCAAGACCAAAGCAAAGGTACCTGCTAGATCATTAATTCCAGGAGGCAGCTAGCAGGAACTCTGTCAGAAACCAAGAGAAGAGAAAAATGAGGACATGAGCTGATACAAGAAAAGGAAAAGGTGGCATCTGTCACCACTCAAGACTGCTGAACGGGGGAGAATCACCTGAGGGTATTTTGGACAGCAAAGTAAGAATCAAATAAAGGCTGGAGTGTAGGCACGGAAATGTCTCCTATTTGTTTTTTTTAAAATCAATTTGTAGATACTATACTTATTAGTCCAGTCACATTTAAGTCTTGCTACTTATATTAGGTGTTGCACCATCTCTGAAGATTCATAACATTATTTTGAACACATGCCACAGTAAGTTTTATTGTGATTAACTTAGCTTACCAGGCTGACATGATTGCAAGTTGTATTTATTACATCATCATCCCAAGAAAATTCGCATGGCAGCAGAGAAGTCTAATCACACAGAAATAGGTAATGAAGGATATAGGTATTTCAGATGGTTGTGGCTCTCATTCTTGATAGAACTCATTGTGTGTCCAGGAAAGGAGGGAAACTACTTTTTCTACCCAATTTCTGATTTCTTTTTTTTTATTTATTTTTGATGACTGTAAAATTACTTTGTGTGAGTGTAAAGTTTGGTTTCATGCCTTCCCTATTGCCTAATATTTAATATGATTTTTACTCTCTAAGCTTGGACACCATATGTGGGCTACAGCCTGTGTTAGGTACTTCTCCTTGATTTTGACTATTATAAAAGACAATGGAGATCAGAAAATGTCAGTTATGGTTGTGATTTATTCTGATATTAACTGGTTGGAACCCATAGCAAGAATTTCTTCTGAATATTAATTCCCCTTTTTCTTTCATCTGTAGACCCTCTAAGCACCATTCATGTCTTGTTCATCTAAGACCTTGAATCAAGTTTGTTTACAGAAGCTTCATTTAGGAACTATTCACTTCAACTGGTATGGACCAGCTTATACAATATTTATCTTTACTATATTCTGTATACTGTAAAATCTATACTATATTCTGTATACTTTATATCACATTTACATTATGCAATTAACAATCTTTTCTATATATACATATATATTTAGTGTCAATGATATACATAATGTGTCAAGAAACAATGGCTTTTTGTATTAGCAATTTAGAAAGGCATAAAGCCTTCCCAAATCTTCGTTCGCGAAGCCCAGCCATGATGATTTTTATACTATATCACATATCATCTTATTACATGAAAATACACAAACTTACATTTAAAGAAAATATATCTATAATTGGATAATGCAATCAACTCAACAAATAATAGTCCAGTACAAATTGTTTCATATTTGGTGTACAGCCAAAACATGCTGAAATATGTACATTATTTTTGGCAAAGCTTGAATTCAACTTGGAGCATGCTACTGGTTGCTTATTTTTCTCTTACCACAGTTCACATAACTACTGCATGTACTGAATATAATAGATAACATAATGAACTGTAAACTGTATTGCTTCCTTGTACCCCTGCTAGAGAAAAAAAGCATCTAAGAGCACTTGGAATGTGTGATGTTTAAACTTCTTAGTCATTTTCGTGCAGTGCTGGACTTTGTGGTATTCTGGGACATTTTAGATTCATTTTCATTTTTAGTATAATGTCTAAATAAAACTGTAGTATAAAAATAACCTCTTTCATAGTCAAATGTTATGAACATTAGAGAAGAGTAAACACAAAGAAAGGATACATAGCAGACAATTTCATGAAACTCACTTGTACAGCATGGCAGCATTTTTCTTTCTATTGTGTGTATTAGGTCACTATTGCAATGTCTGTTCTTTTCCTCAAAATAGTAAAGTTATTTGAAGTACAGAAAATACACTTTATTTCTACAGATGCATTGTCATCAGAGCCTTGTTTAGATTGGGACTGCAAAATATTTCTGAAACAAAACTAATAGATTTTTTACTGGAGATGGATTCTTACTATATAGAGACTAATTATCTGTAAGGAATCATTTGGATTTCTTTCTTGAAAAAAAGACATTTATTTGTAGCCTGAAACATCATTTGAGTAGTACTTGGGCAGATTTTTAAATTTTACTAAACACGTTTTCCATGTTTCATTTCTCCTGAGATTCAGTGTGGTCTTTACTAGAAGAAATAATGAGGGATTTGAGGGTAATCTCTAAAGTGTTTCCAAAAAGGTACCAGTATACCTTTGTATCAGTTTGACCTATCACAGTTTTTAGTACCATTAGTTGGCAATGATTCTAAAGCAATGAGGTATAAATAAAAGGGCAAAAGGACAGGCTTCTTTGGCACTTCTTGTAGATTACATAGCTGTAAAGACATTCCATTAAAGATTACTGATAATATGTAAGAGACATATAAAAATTCCTGCTTTGGTTAGCAAAAGAATTAAAGATGTTTGCTTACAAGTGAACTCAATTAACTCAGAATATATTTTCAGTATGGACTAAACCCAGCTGTGTTTTTATTGTGCTAAAAGTGCCTAGTGGTCAACTGTCTTTACTTAAAAAGACACTCATTTCCCAACAGTCACCACACTGCCGGGTGTAAGATAATGCCTTTTACCCTCCCATTATTTCAGATACCACTCTGTACTGACTTGGTAAAAGCAGACTTTTAGTGTTCAGCTGAGCTGTCCAAATATTTAACTGATCAAAAAATCATCTCTGCTCTTTTATTTTAGTGGGGAATCTTAGTGGTATTTATGTGGTACTAATAGATGAGCACCTAGGAATTTTCTTCAAGAGTTGTTTGTTTGTTTTTTTTTAAAATCTATCATCTTTAAAAGGGGAAGAAAAATTACAAACTATAGAGTTTTCAGCATCCATAAATGAACAACAAAACCTGTGTTAATGTTGCATCACTGATAATTCCTTCTCTGACTTGTGAGACACAGCCTTTAGAAGTCATTTCATCTAGTTAAACTTTATGTGTGATGGGATTATTTAACATTCCTTTTATAAGCATTTTAAAAATAACGTTCTTGTGAGAGGCTACTCTCATGTATGTGCTTTATGTAATATTGGTAATATTTTTGGAATATCATAATAATGAAGTTTAAATGTTAATGTAAGAAGTGTAAGAAAGTGCTTTGTTTATTTCTGGATGTACTGTATACAATTTGTAAGAAATACTTTTCTCTTGAAATAGAACTTTTCTAGCAGTCTCTCTGAAACAAACGATATAAAGGAGAAGACATAAGCCAAATATAAAACATTATTCAAAAGTAAAAATTAGCATACGTACAAGGTGACCATTATTAAATTGGAAAGTACAATGTTACTTTGCAGAACCACAGCTGCAGTGACTCACATCTGTTGTAGCTCCTCATTAGGAACGTTGATCTTGTGGTTATGGCTGGGAACTGTGACTAGCAGATACACACTCAGTCTCTGGTCTGCTACTTTTCCTGTGTAGTATCTAAAATGGAATTTAAGGCTAGATTAAAAAACAAACAAACAAAACCAAGCAAACACAAACAAGCTTGATGTTACAGTGCTGAGCAGCTCTGTGCCGAATTCACTTCATTTCCCACCAGTTTCTACATAGTGCATAGGAAATGTTCAGCCACACTTGAAGCAGGGCCTCTTCCTGCTGGCCCAACATAACCCTGAAAATAGGAATGTGACTTAATTTAAACCCTTATCCTATATTTAGATGTTTTTCTCGGTGTTGCATAGAGGTGCCTCCTCCCATTCAAAGTTCACAGTCCAAATTCTATCCTTCAGAGAGCTGCCTATATTCTTTCTTTCAAAACCTGTCTTGAAGTGGTGATAGTGATGCCCTCTCACTTTTGCTCTTATACAGTATCTTACTGGTTAAAGCACTCTCCTAAGATAACAAAGACCCATGTTCAGTACTCTATTTTGACTGAGAAAGCTGAAACTCAGTTCCTTCAGCCTTTCAATCTCTCTTCTAATGACCAACATATAGCTCATGAAAAGATAAGTACAGTTTCCATCCCACATATTTTAATTATTCTGTAATGGGGGGGGCGGGGGGGAAGTTGTTAACTAGATCAGAGAGAATGTCTAGTGGTAAAGGTCTTCAGCTAAAGGCAGTAAGATAATAAAAGCTTTTCTACTAAAACTTGATCCTTAGTTCTGCTGTTTGTGGAAGAGGTTTTTTTCCCAATTTCCATTAAACTGTCCACTTTTGACAAGAAAGGCTGCTGTCTATAATGGGAGTGCAGAGGCTACAGCAGTGCGCAGTACAAGGTAATGCGTTTATCATAGACTGAAGCTTTGCAGTCACATGTGCCCATACAGAATATGGGTAGAAACCAGAGATAGAAACTGTATTTATATTGCAACTTGAAAATAAGTGAGAATTCATGGTTCTTGATAGATTCAAACTGTCTCACTCTAGTGACAATGCTTTATCAAATTGTTATGAACCTCTTAAGTTCATTCTACAAAGCACACGGTGTGCTCATCAATGAGAAGCTTAAGGATGGAGAGATAGAAAACTGTGCAGACAAGTCTTAAAATAAAAAGATAAGAGCTTTATCAGATGTTTACTCTTAAAATCCTTCTAATGAAGAAACATTTCGTATTTTTATTATATGTTTCTTAAAGGTTTGTAAAAGATTTTTTTTTAATCATAGTATTTTGATTCATGCTGTCTTTAGCATGAAGCAGTATTTATGTTGCTGTGTTTTTAACTCTCCTTTGTCTATTAATATTGTTCTATACATGTTCACTTACCTTGCACGAATAATCTCCAGTCGAGCACAGCTTTTCTGTTGGCAACAGAGAGATAAACAATACTATCAATAATATTTCATTAGCAGCATGGGAATAGTCTTAAATGTATGTACTAAAAAAAAAATTGACAACCGTTTATCTGAATTTTTTCATCAGAGACCAGATTTGAAAAGGTAGGTTTGAGTAACGAAGGACACTCCACAGAACTGAACTATGTCTGGTTCATAAAACTGAAAATGTATTATATTCATTGACACATCTGGGTGTTTTTTCCTGAGGAAAATTTTCTGACATACTGCATTAAGCTGTCTGCCACACTTTTTACATTTATGTCTCAGTCAAATAACCGAATATCCTTAGACACCACAGGAGTCAGTGGGAATGAGGATTGTGTTCTTTGAATTTCACAGAATTGCATTAGATTCTTTTAAAACAGAGATAATTGTTTTCATTGTTTATTACATCCAACTTAAGTGCAAAGTGAAATGCAAAAAAAAAAAAAAAGAGAGAATCAATTTATTAAAAGTATATAATAAATCTATCTTTTTTGAAACTTGCAAATATTCTTACTGTTTATAAGAAGTGGTGGTTGCAACACTAGATTTATTGAACATCTGCATTTTACCTTTCTATATTTTTTGCATGACAACATCCTATATAAATTCCAACTTTACTAAACTTATCTATGCTTATGCTTACGCTTCTTTGCTGAAAACCAAGGTTTTTTTTTTTTTTCCAGCAGGAAATTTGCAGATTTCTATCTCCACTCAGCATTATCACACACATGTATATTTTTTTAAAAAACAAACCACCTTTGTCGTGAGAGCTATACTATATATGACAGTGATAAGCTTCTTGTTGTTTAACACATGATCTGTTAATGAGGATATACAGGTCTATAAATGACAGATAGAAAGGATCTGCAACTTTATTTAACTATTGAAGACATGGGAAAGCATAATAATTTTATCTAGTACTGTGCAGCAGTTACTCTATTGAAAGTTTCCTTGCTACCTAGATCATTTAAGCTGTTCCTATCTCATTTGGGATGTTTCAGGCACAGAGCTTACATATAATGTCGAGGGGGAAAAAGAGCACTTTGATTCCTACTTCCTTCTATTTCTCTAACAAGGTAAGAATGCCACAAAAACACAAGTATGTTTTCTACTTCTACTAACAAACACTACAGACAGATCTCTCTTGTCCAGCTGAATGCTGTTCCCATCTAGTCTATGGTTTATAAGATTACAGTAAACCACAAAGAACATATTTCTCCTTAAAAATCTACTACTTGGTAAATGAATACTTCTACAATTTTATATCAGCACTTAAAGTATTATGAAAATCTAAACCCCAAATAACATAAAACAAATAATATGTACTTAGTTGACTCTCCATGGCATTTATCATCTTCACATGGAGTTGCTATGTATTGCATTTGAAAACTGAACACCAAAAAGTTCTTGTAAAGCTTGAAGGTTAATGGCATTAGTCTGCCCCTTGACTATAGGAAGCTGTCTATCTAATTTAAACTGACAGATGTGCTTTTACAGCTGGAGTAGTACAGAGATCTTTAAGTTTTGGCCTTCTGGGAGAAAGTAGCGGGTAAATTAGCAAGATATACCACTGAGTAATTTTTCCAGAAGAGATTGATCACAGTTTGCAATGTGTCCTGTCCTGAGAAGCCCCAAGAATTTACAGGAGTCTCTCTAAAATAATTTTTTTTTATTGACTGAAAACTGGATTATACCAAAAGCAGTAGTGGAACCTTATGATTACTGTAGTATGTGAATTCATCCAAACAATATCTATTAGCTTGATGGCTTTAGTGTATTTAACAAACCCACTGCATAATTTCCTCCCTATATAAACTTTTTCAAATTTTTCTTTTTTAATTTAGAATGATTAAATATATGAGCAAAACTTTCTTTTACAAAACTTACATTTTAATGAAAGAATAAGTTATATATAAGTTTTGGTGGGCAGAATCTGAAGTCTCAAAAAATCTCAAAATAGGCATTTTTCTGTCGAAGTTTATTTCTACAAATGAACAAAGTCAGTGATTGCTGCAAGGCTTTCTAATTTGAGTTTCATCTAAGAATCTTGAGGTAAGTTCTATCTGATAATGGCTTATATGAATTACAAAAACCACTCTCTAAAAACCACTTTGAAGAAGTAATTTCCTACATTTGTAGAAGAAATTATACATCATGAGCTGTATTATAACAGAAATGTTCTTCATGACCCATAAAAATCTATTTCAGTCCTATAATGTCCTAAACATGCACAAAACTGGCTCTGGCTTCAGAATTATTAATGACTGTAATATTGCACATTTTAGCTTCTCAAAAATAATTCCCAATATAGAATTTTTGCCAAACTGGGACTATTCTAAGACAATCAATAATTACAACATACTTGGAATTTAATGGATTCAAGAGTCATTTCCTCATTCTTTGTAGAAAGTGAAGAAAGTGGTACAAAAAGTGCTACTGTTGATCTCTAAGGGCTAGCACTGAATTCCCCTGAGATAATACATAGATAGCATCTAAAAGTTTGTTTGGAGTAGAACTGCACTGAGGTCACTGTTCAAGACAACAAACTGTCTGCTGCATTCTCTGACCCTGAAAGGTTAGAGTTTAGGAATTTCCTGGAGAGATTCTGTTTGGTCTAACATTTTTATGAAAGTATCAAGGGGATAGTTAAGAGCAATAGTGAGGTTATTTTCTCCAGAGTTGTAAAACTCTTTTATCTAGCCAAAAATACTTTCAGGCAGATGCCAGTTAAGTCTGTGTGAATGCGGAGGAGAAAACAGAAAAAGGAAGCTTTCCTGCAGGAATCTAAGAACACAACAATTATTTTATAATTTTATATTTACTTTAAGTAGCATAACACTCTTTTATGTTTATGTTTCATAACACATGAAAAAAAGTTCTTAAACACTTATTGATTTTTTAACCTATTTTTGTATACAAAACTCTTTAAAAAATGGAAGAAAAGAGATACATTTTTTCATTGATGTAATGAATTTGCTAATGATGTGTCCTGAAAAAACAGCTGGAGACAGCTGACTGGACTCTTAAAGACACAATTATATTCATGATAACCATGAGGAAGTCAGAGGAAAGTTAACTTTGTCCTAATTGCATTTGTTCCATTTTCTTCTATTAGATGTGTGGAATATTTAAATTCTGAACATGTACTGCCCATCATGCCATTATCAAAACACCCTAGTGAAGGAAGCAAATGAATGTTACTTCATACAATTCATAAGACTGGTAGTTTTACAGAGAAAAACTGATTGTGTCTTTCAAGAGCATCAAAAAAGATACATTTTAGGCAAACTCAGCATGTGTTCTTCATCAATGTCTAATTTAGGGTGAGAGTAATAGCTCATTAATACATCTCTAGGCACAATGTCTGTGCAAATACTGACAAGTCAAGACAGACAAGTCCTCTGAAACAGGAGTCAAATACCAACGTGGTGCGTAACAATTGATAGTGTGACTGCCAGTACTATTCTTGAGGTCAGTTCAGCAGGAGTTCCACATGGGCATACCACAGATGTAAACAGTGGTAAACAGGGTTGCAGCATGGACTTTCAAAGAACAAGCTTGCTGTAGATTCTTTAATGAGGACAGTTCTTCAGGAGCTAAAATAACAAAGAACTAAAATAACAAAGTAGGAATAGGTGTTAAAACCATGCTGTATATTATAGATATATTGACTGTGACTGTTAGTCACTAGTCACCTAGCCTATCCCATTTCTACATTCTACCTCTCCACTTCACTGAGCCACCTACAGCTTGGATTATATTCACATTTAGCACTCTTATCTTGACTAATTTGCAGCATTGTCTTGTTTTCTTCTTTGAACACTTAGTCCTTATTGCTAAAGGCCTGTTCAAGTTTCAACCATATGTAACTCTATTCCTGTTCACAAGACTGTGTTTCCTTGATACATCTCATGCCATCAACCAATTTTCCCTCTTCCATTCCTTTTTCCCACACTTCACTTTTCACTTAGGGCCCTACTGAAGGCTGTTCCTATAACTAGAATAGTTTCTTCATCCTTAGTGTTCCATATGAATTCTCAAAATTTTGTTTTTGTTTTCTTCTCTGAGTCCTATAAATACAAACAATTAAAAGTAATAGGGTTATCCTTCATATAAGTTTAACCCTGATGAATATTAACAGGATTACCCTTCATATAGGTTTATTATTATTTCATTGCTTTCTCTTGAGGATTTTGTAGGTGGTCACTTTCAATAAAAAGTATCTTTGGAAGAGAAGAACTGCTTTATGGATCAGTATTTTGCTAGTTGGATCCAATTTTGGTTGTCAGAACTAAAATCAAACCAAATGTTCCCTGTCCATCATGATTCCTCTCATTCCCTATGAGTGAAGGATGGTTAGATCAAACACATCTGAATGATATAACCAAAGGAGTCAGTTCAGTTTAAATCAGTACTGAAGATCTAAGGGACATGTTACAAAAGAAAATCACTAAGCTTAAGCAACAGGTTCTTTTATGTGTTTATTTATTCCTAATAATACACTCATGTCTTATTATCATATTATAAAATGTAACAGATTTTGCTGCTATTTCTAGGCTTCTTATGTTAACAGGATAAAACAGCTTTCAGTTGACCAGAAGCGAGAGGCTTATGTAACTGCTAATAATGTGCTATTTGCTGGCAAAAGTTAGTAATAAAATTAGGCACTTTGTGCACAGTTCAGATCTTCGTATACAGTAAGTCAAGGTTAGTCTGTGTTGGAGTCTGTATTTTCACTCAACTGTTAGATTACTTAGTTTTATAAACCTTTTATAGAACCTTTTTGTTTTCTATAAACCTGTTTGTAGAAACAGCATGTATTCTGACAACTTGCTGATTAAGGAAAAAATCAAGAATATGTAAAAATAAGATCTGATACTGGATTTCAAAAGTCAAAAAATATTCAGTTTATTCAAAGTGAATAACTGTAGCTATTCATAAGAGCTAAAAGAAAAGCTACTAGTACTTTGGAATGATTTTTTTAAAGTAATTTTTTTCTCTTACTATTTTGTATCTACTAGCAAGGAGAATATTTATGTTAGCCACTTGTATTGACGTATTCTTTAGAGTTAGGTAATAACCTTTAGTCTGAAGAAAGAAAATATTACAACAGTTCCTTGAGCCTTCACTCATAGGGTTTGGGAAGAGCAATATGGTTCCTAAGAAGAAGATGAGGGTAACCCTCAAACTAGTAACTGCCTGGATGAGGATTAAAACAGCCTGATTACTAAGGAGTGTTCATGAATATTTCTTCTAGTCTCAGTGCTTTTTGAAAGCTAGATGAGATGTTACCATATGCTAGCAACTGCTCAGTGAAATCAGACATTTTCTTCACCTGTCATTAAGAATGGAGGCAATTGCCACTTGTGCACCAAAACAAATTTGGTAAGAAGGGAATCCATGAACTGTTACAGAGGAACTGATGACCCTGTAATTTATGAATGCAAATTTTAAAAAAATCATGTTCCTTGTAATCTTATAATATTGCTTTTATGTCTGGAATTGAGATTCCACTGTACCACTAAATAGATGGTAACACAGCTAGTTTTGGTTTTGAGCTTCTGCCTGTAAGGCATCATGGCTCTTGAAATATATTTTTAAAGATACCTTTCCTAACAGGAGGAGGTAACTATACTATAACCATAACAACTAACTTGGAAATTCTGGTTTTTCCTAATGACCTTGCACTTGAATAGCTCCCTTTTTCCCCAGAGGGTTCTAGAGTTCTTAAGCTTAATAGCAGCAAAGTGCTCTAGAGCAGGATGTAAAGAATCCTTCAACAGTTGAAACTGCATGGTAGAAAGAGCAGTTAAGTGTTATTATTTCATAACTACTCCAATTTCAACAATTCAGGGAGGCAGTCTGCAGGAATTACATGGAACAGAAAAAGAGATTTTTTTTCCCTAAAATATGCCTGTAGAAGTATGAATTTTAGTTGTACTTGTCAATACATGTTTTGTTACTGAGGTTTTGTCACTGGTTCATGCTTAGGTGACCTTTTCTTCTAAACAAAAGTAAATCAATCTGTTAAATGCAAAATCATCAGCCTCAAAGACATAAATAAAATTTAAAAAATTTTGTCTTGCAAAAAATGTACTATAAGATGATAAATCTGAAATAGGTATGAACATCTTTCCCACACTGCATATCCAACTAGAATGAGCCTTAAGTCTTCAGTTAAAAGGATTATATGTACATTCTATCTGAAATAAAAAGGATTTCCTTTTAAAACTGAAATTTAACCTCAAGCAGTGCATACATAGATGAAAAGTCTTCACTTTTCTGATGCTGCTTAACAGCCATTTAATGGACAATAAAGCTTGGTCCCTAAACTGTACTGTGTAGTTTGTCCTTGAACTCTAAAGTAATGTATTGGCCTCCAGCTGTTGGTAGTGGACCACACTAATATTAGTAAGAGGTATCATCAGTGCTACTAAATGTGAAGAGTATTTAAGTTACCATGACCTGCAACATAAATAAACTGTTACTTCATATCCTCTATTCAACTACTCTTTATGGCAGTGTTTACATCTTCCTGCTGGGACATATTATGGCATGCAATATAGTCCGAATTAGACACATGTTCAGGGAGTGTCATGGTTCTCATCCAAATCAGAAGCCTGTGAAGAATAAAAACCAGGTCATGAGAAAAAAAATAAAATTCAATCTTCTTGGGTTTTCAAATGCTCTGGCTGGAATAACTCATAGGCCTCCCAGTTCCTAAATTCTCTTTTCTTTTTTTTTTTTTTCCTTGGGTACTTTTACAAATAGCAATTCATTCTACAGTGTTGTAATTTTGTGTTGAAGATAATTTTAATTTAAAAAATTACAATAATTTTATTTGTACAAAAATAAAATATAACTATTTACTTAGCATAAAGTATTAAATACTTTTATTATATTCATTATGATACTAATCATTCTGCTCATTATCTAATTTTTTTTTAAAATTTTACAATATGTGTCTCAAGTAACAAGAGGGGAGTAAGGCTTTATTTTTGAACAATCCCTGGTTCCAAGAAACACGGTCCTGCATGCTGCATCTCTGCCTCCTCTGATCCTCTTTGATTAAAGTTGTAATACACTGCCTGATTTTACTGTTCCCACCAATATGGCATGATTCTGAAAACTTGGGAATGAAAGAAGACATGAATAAAAAGTCTTGCATTCCAGAGCAAGGGGGTATACTCAAGAAGGGGGGGAGCAGTGGGGACAGGGAAACTAGGGCTTTATCTTCCAAAGCATAACAGCATGTTTATAATAGAGGAAACACATACCCTTTAAAAACTGACTTGATTGGAAGAAAATTACTTTTAGCCAGCTACTGAAATCCCTAAGCACATGCTGGTTTGTTTAATGGGAACCGATTTTGAAAGTATTTATGGAATGTATAGAGTGATCCTGTCTGAAAACATATACAAGGAAGGCATACCAGCTGCAGTTATTCCCTTCATCCTCACTGACATTAGCAATTTAAGATTTAGCCAAGCACAAAACACCCATGACCTTCTGAGCCATGCAGTCCCAAAAAAACGCAGTCGAGCTCCGAAGTTAGGCAAGCCATCATGAAGAAACATCACTGTACCACAGAAGACTTAAAATAAATCTGCAACAGTATTGATAACTGAGACAGTCAAACAAGAAAAGTCATAAATCTATGTTTTCTCTCATGTGTTGCAATATTCTATTCTCAGGATCTTTATCCCTGTAAAGCTAGCTAAAGAACAAGACTGAAGAGGACTGTAACTCAGCATGTTTGGTTCCTATTGTTTTCCCTGGCATCGATTTTTCCAGCTTTAAAAGTCATTCAAAAACAAATGCTGAATAATGATTCTACCTGATTTCTGCCTGAAAAAATAATCTGTGATTTACTGAGAAATCTCTGTACTATATGACTCCGAATACTTCATGATGTAAATACTGAATAGTTCCTCTCACATGACCTATTAGAAGCTTGAGGAAGTAGTGCCATTGCCATTCCAGCTCTCTAAGCTGCTCATTTTTAAAAAAATGTGTCTTCATGACAGAAAAATATATTTGCCTGCTTAAAGTGTTATTTCTCTTTTTTTCAAAGTTAGCACAGAATAACTCAAAATACACATATAGGACATTCTTTTTACTACTCAATTAAACCTCCTTTTTAGTAGTCATCTTTGTTGTTATTAGTCAGAACTTTTTCAGTTGTCCAATTTACAGCATAACTCTCCAAACAGGAGCATCAACATTATTTGAGGGAGGAAGTGAACAGAGCAAGGGAGAGAATGAGCTGCTGGAGAAAGAAATGGATGTGGGAACTTCTGAAGTTAATTCACTAATTTACAGTTCTAAAACCTACTCTAAACATATTATTGCAGGACATTTTATTACGGGTTGTTTAGTTACTTTCTCAGATTGGAAAGATGCCAACAGAAGAAATTGACAAAACTCCCAAAGCAGATTTTGGTCATTTACTTTTGACAGGGAAAGGACTGTCTCGGAAGAGAGCATTTCTACAGGCTCCTAAATCCCTGATAAATTATTAATTAATTATTAATCAATTATCTTCTCCCTCAGACATCAGAAATCCCAAGAAATATCACACTCAAAATGTTTATTTAAGGTGCATGGTATTCAGCTATTCCAATTAAAAATTTAAAAAATATTTGAGATTAATGAAATTATTATTCACAACAGAGGAAAGAAAAATATCCATCTCAACATCTGAATTAAATTTTCCAGGCAAAGATTGACTCATTAAAATAAAAAAATTGTATTCTTTGCAAATATAGACTCAAAGTTGAAATTAATTTTATACTTACAGCTCTACAAAGCTTTTAGGCAACATCCATCATCACAATAAGAGGAAATTTTCTTCTGAAAAACATGGGAACTTGCCTAAATGGTTCTTGTGAGTCTTCAGCATGCTTTTTTGTCTCCTTCCATAGGGAAAGTAGAATAAGGAATGATGATTAATGTTGCTGGCATTCTTGGCAGAATTGTAACATATATTTAGCAATTGAGTTCACAGTTCTAAATAATATTATAATAAATGTGCTTTATTAATGGTATCCATAGCATTATAAAACTTTTGCATGCGTTATGAAAGTTCAAAAACTAACAAAAGCACACTGAACACTGCAGATTTGGGGGTGATTTTTCACTCTTATTTTAATAAGAAGTGCTCTTAATTAATACATAATGAAAACCTCTTTCTCATCAGCATTATCAAATGTATTTTTAATTGATCAAAAGCTACAGTTATAAGTTAATTCTTTTAGTACAATTAAATTCACATCTTGGCAAACTGTTTTACATTACATTTGTATTTATTATTTCCCTATGACATGACTGAGAAATAAGGACTTCTAGCCTTTGCTATTAACTTGAATATTAAGTATTAAGTATTTCACAGCTTCATAGCCTGAGAAAATTGTATTTCAGATGGAGAATGGGAAAGAAAAAACGCGTTGTAATTACAAATACCATACCCACTCCTGTTGTCTCTGGTAGACAATCATGTTCTATGTTGGTAACTTCCAATACAAAGGTTTCTTCACACTCCTAGTCATTCTCCTGGGTTATGACTGACTATATGCTGTTTGATTTTATTCCTTTTGATTTGAATGTGAGAGACTTACTTTATCTCAGCTAAGCGGCAGATCAGTCAGGTCTTGTTTTGAACCCTTATTCCACAAAGAAAATTATGTATAGTCTCTAACACGTTGCTAATACTGAAAGCAATTTATTGTGGTTGGCATATTGAAACCACACTAATTTCAGAAGAAAGACTTACTGGAAAGTTATGTTATCAAATGTTTTTCATCACTTGATGTGTCAGCAACAGGATTTGGCCAGGTGCTATGAGAAAAACAGAGTATGTGTTCTGCACATTCAACACCTTTCTGGAGGCACTTTTTCCTCACGCTGTCACACTAGGTTGCTTTGCTAGCATGATGTGCTTCACAGGGATAAAAAAAGCAGAAGACAGTAATGTTTAACAAGGGAAACTGAATAGTTTCGGAAAGAGCTATGATACCTGGGCTAATGCCGAGAAAGGTGAGGAGAAGATTAATATCAATCCTCTACAGCTGAGATAGTTCTTTTCCTAGATGTGCCAGTACAGAAGGTAAGTTACTGTAGGGCCTACGCTATTCCTAGTATGTCTGTTTCAACAAACAATAAATAGATTTAAAAAAATATTTGACCATCAAACACCCATAGAGAAATTGATTTCTAGGTGCTCAAAGCAGCAGTTCTGAGATTTTATAACAAGATATTTGAGATTTTCTCTACAAATCTAAGGGAAAATTCACTCTAACTGAAATTTAGGTAAAACTCATGTTTCCCAGAAGTAATTGGCAAATATTTATGTGAGATTAGGATTCTTCTTTTTGTTTGTTATTTGGTTGGACTTTGGGTTTGGGTGGGGGTTTTTTTGGTTGCTGTTGGTGGTGACGGTGGGTTTTTTTTAAATCTGCAAGAGGATCATTTCAAACTGAAATAAGTAGCTGGTGATTTTATACTCACTCTCACGCAATTAAGGAAAATGCAGTGATATCCAAACCTAGGCACATACTAATTTACTTATAACAATCTTTTCCAAATCAAAAGTGATATTCAGCTCCATTGTGAAAACTGAAACCACAGAGAAATTAAGGAAGGCTATTGGTACAAGTGATTGTCGGTATACTCTCCCTTTCGGAGCTTAAATTATTTCTATAGCTCTATCAAGTATATGGTAATACCAAGTCATTACCTCAAGAAAAACCCACAAAAAAAAAAAAGAAGTGCCACTGAAGTCCTTTATCAAATGAAAGAGGGACAATTTGTATTATGTGATTTATCAAAAGATCTCAGGAACAGTTGAAATATATGTTTAAATGTATAAAAGACGATTATTCAGGGACTAAAAAAGTACACACAGCGATCTTAAGTAAGGAGTGACACTGAAGAGACTCCTGGTTCTTGCCATTCATGCTAAAGATTGAAGTCCAATCAAGTAAAAGAGTCCAATTAATTCAAAAGTGATGATGGATGTTTTTAATTGATGCCTACATAAATATGAATATATTCTTTTTGTAGACTAGTTTGAATTCCTTGGTATGACTTTACTAGAAGTAATAAAAACAAAAGAGAGGGAATGCTATTTTTAATGGCAAGAGCCATTTTGGGTGTTTTTTACTTAAATGAAATTTGGACCTATTGCCACAGAAATATGATTACAAATGTTTTCTTTATCACCTCCTGACTCTCCAGCAGATAAAGGCAAACAAATGTTCCTCATTAGAAACTAATCTGCAATTATTCTGCTCAGATAAGGAAACAGATAAAGAAAAGTATCAATCTTTATATCTTGGGTATATAAAAGGCTAAGAGAAAAATACCAACATGCTATATTAATTACTAACAGACACATAATAGTACAAGGTCACTACCCCAAGAAAGATATCTCACAATATTTAGGTGCAATTCTTTGAAGCTGCTATTGAAAATGAAATTGGCAGTTAAGAAGTAGCTCAGCTCAGCAAAGAGAAGAACATACTTTCCCCAGTTTCAGTGGAGATGGAGGTTGTGAAGAACATTATAAGCATTAGTGGTCTGCCTTGCAAAGCCATTTCTACAATTTGAGAAATAAAGGACCCAGAGAAACCACATAAACATCCATATGGAGTATTTAATATCAGTGGAGTCTGGAGTCTATATGGCCTCAGTAAACAAGAGGGCTTGTCCCTTCAAGTACCATAGCAGTTTGTGAGGTGACTCTAGTAAAAATGGCTACCCTCATACATATGTAAATATTCTACCTAATGCTTTTTTCACAGTTGTCTAGTGAGTCCATATGAGAGTATAACATCCTTCATATATTGAAATGAACAAAATAAACTAGTCAGCATTGCTATCATGATAAAATTAATAAAAAAAGTATAAAACAAGTCAAAGTAATTGTTTTTCCCTCACTATTTTTGAACAGATATTTCCATTAGGAAATT
Organism: Chiroxiphia lanceolata; assembly: GCF_009829145.1. Classification (NCBI taxonomy): domain Eukaryota; kingdom Metazoa; phylum Chordata; class Aves; order Passeriformes; family Pipridae; genus Chiroxiphia; species Chiroxiphia lanceolata. Next base: position 36,943,162 of record NC_045640.1, read on the forward strand.
CCCCAGCATCATCAAACAACATAAAAATTCCTTAAATTTCTCTAGGTTAATGAAAAGAAAATAGTGGCTTTGATGACCTGTATTATTCAGCCTTGTTTCAATGCAGAATTATTACCTTTATTCCACTAGGAGAGGAAGGAATTTAAGAACCAGCTGACTTTAATCTGCTCTCTTGTTCTAGTCAATCATGGATTTTCCTGAGCAGCAGGGAGGGGAAGATTCAGGTATTGACATTTGCTCCTGATTCCCATGTGCCGATGAAGCACAGATGACCAGATGAGGTGCAGGTAACATGCTTCTCCAAGCTTGAGTTTTCCAGTTGGGCATCATATCCACTGGTTAGTTGCTTGACTAATACAACAGTCTCTTCTCCAGAAGCTTGGATAGGTATGTTGTGGACTTTTTTGTTTCTGACGATCTATATCTATGTAAGGATTGATTAATATCCACCTAGGGCTAGATTAAAGGATCACTTTGTTCTATAAAAGCTGTTGTTTTTTGACCTCAAGCATAGTAATTAAATGGGTGGATTTATATTTCCTGAAAAAAACCAACCTAATTTAGCCAAGCCTTCTGTCAGTGTGTTTAGCTAAAATTCACTTTCCTTTTACATTACAGCAAAGTTATGGCTTCATAGCATAGGAGCTGCAGGGAGTAGGTAGGAGTGAGGTAAAAAAGTAAAGAATTTTAATAGCAGTTTCACTTTAAATGTGCTTCAGTATCAGTACTCTCATTTCTTTATAGTGGATGAATTGGGTTTACAGAATCTCTTTTATTTTAACAGTTTAATATTTCAGTACTCTACCAAAAGGGTGAGATTAGAGGTAACATGAACAGAAGGTTAACACTCTCTGTAGGAGAAATTATGTGCCGGAAATAGCTTAAACTGTGGGAACAAAAAGAAAAAAAAAAGAAGTTTGGATAGTATTTTTTTTCAAGAAGGAACTTGATTTGCTCTGTGGAAGAATATCAAATTGTACTTATCTATTTTAGACTGTTCTAAACCAGATGAGTTTTAATCATAAATGTAATATTACTTAATGCTATAAACTGATGTTGATGATATTTCTTTCGATGACAAAATTTCTGCTGCAATGAGTGGGAAAGGAGTTTAGAAAAGATTAAAAAGAATTAGTCCATAGGTTGTTAAGAAAGTACTTCCCCATACATGCATGTTCATTTAGCACTTGATTTTTCTTATGTTCATTGATAAAGTTCTTATTTGACTAAGAGTAAGTCTTCTGTTGTATAATACTTCAATGAATATTTGTTTTCTCATCTAAGTGCTTTGTTTACTTCATAGAACCTTTAGATGTAGAAATAGGGGAACAGCAGGAAATAGAAAAATGAAGGAAAAAGTAATGTTAACACCACAAACAAGAAATACGTTTATGTTAAAAAAAAATCTAATTCAGCATTTCTGAAGGAATAATGTTTCAGTAATATTAAAATAGACCAACAGGAGTGAATATAATGAATTTTATACTGACAAATTGCAACCAAAATCTTTGTAGCTCTGTTGATGTTACAAGTGCACTGTTTTACGGTTTTGCTTACATTTTCTCTTCCTAATCACTGAAATCACTCAAGCTTATTACCTTGCTCTGTATAATAATGTTTTAGCTAGAAAGCTGTTACTGAAACCACCTCAGTGAATGAGTCTTCCTATTTTCTTGTGTCTAACACTACATAATTTACTAATGGGTATTGTTTCTACAGAAATATGATTTTACAAGTAGAAACCAGTTATAAGGGAGTGACATCCAGAGACTTTGAAAGCAATTTTTTCTGCCTTTTCATGGATTTTTAGTTGGTGAACATACTGCTGGATCCGGGATAATTTCTGGAACTGTGCAAACTCGTGTTAATCCTTTGGGATTTAGTGATTGGATCAAAATGCAGGCAATCATAGTACTTTGATACACTTTTTTAAAAAAGAATTTTGAATAGGTGTTGCAGATATTTTCTAATGCAATTTGAGTGTCCAAATTAATTAGTTTTAGTTAGTGGTTTGGGTTTTCTTTTTTAATGACAGAAGTTGGATAGGGAAATGAAAGAAACTATACCTCAGCTGACAATCAGTAACTGAAGGAAAACTAATGGAGTAAGTGAAGAGAAAAAATTAAATGAAATGAGATCTTCCTGTGAAAAATGTTCTTCTTTTCTTCTCAGAGTGAAAATATGGTCATTAGAAAGGTGTTTTTCTTTGAGACTGTAGTGTTGGTAATAACCTTTAGGTCATTATTGTGTTTTCTACTCTTATTAAACATCTGGGACCTAAGTGTCTAAGTAACTATTGTACTGTTCCCTACTCGGTGGTTTTGGACAATTAATACAAAGCACACTGCAAAGAGATAACTTTAAATGTGTAAAATGTACTACTTTGTAATCTGTAATTTGACTTGTTTCTCCTTCCTGGCAAGTGAGATTAAATTTTAGACATAGGGAAAGAATACACAGATAGTAGCACTTTGACTTCCCTGCCCACCCCCATCCGCACGTCTGGGTGGTTTGCATCTAATTAACAAGCACTGCTGGGGTTGTAAAACAAATCTTTTTTTTTTTTTTCTACTTTGCTGTGTGCTTTTATATTGAATTTTCTTCTGTGCAATCAGATTTATGAAAAGTAACTATTCTTGATTCCTGGAAAAGTTAAATGGAAGAGATCATAAAAAAGCAGAACGTAATATTTTACTTTGTCAGGCTTTGTACTGTTACAATTATATTCTGTACAGCCTATCAGCCTGGGATATTTATGTGAAGGCAAAATTTCGTTCAAAAACATTAACAAGAAAAAAGATATCAAAACAGTTGGTCCAAGTGTATTTGCATTTGCAGTAAAAAGAGACAGACTTTTTGTTAAATACAATAAAGAAGAATATTGTTTCTGAATCTTAAAATGGTATTATATCATTAAAGAACTCTGAAATTCTAAAAAAAAAGCCAAGTGGATTTTTTTGTAAGACTTAGTAATAATACTTGCACTAAAGCTTCTGCAAATGTACATAGATTAATACAGTTAGGAGAATGTGTGGGAAACTTGAGAGCTACAGTTAGGAGAATGTGTGGGAAACTTGAGAGGGAAATGAGTAATCCTTAATTGATCATCTAAGTACTTTTTCGTAAAAGATATATTCAGTTCATTTTGGAATACACTATTCCTAAATCAGATAAACTAATGCCTCTGAAGATAATATTCTTGCCTCTTTTACTGTTTCCTTGTGTGTTGTCCTTGCAGATGCTCATTTTATTTATTTTAAAATACTTCAGAGGCTATCAGTCTAGAAGCAAAAAATCTAAGATTCAGATTCCATTTTTCTGATACTATGTTGGTATTCATGTCTGCCATCCTTACCATATCATCTTCTACTAGTACATCATGTAAAGCATACCTGGTTGCCACTTATTAGCATATGAAATTCTGTTAAATTTTTAGCCAACAAGGTAATAAACCCTATGAAATTGTATGGAATTTAGGTCTATCAAAATTCCTACTTACAAGAAAAGTGTAAGATTCGTCAGTCTGTAGTGTTTTGTGTTTCATATTCAGCACTATAAGTGATTGAAACATAATGCTTTTTTACCGTCTAAAAATAAATTACGTAATGCTCAAAAGGCCAGGATGGCTATCCTGCTCCCATACAAAAGCATCATGTGTGCCATAAGCCTTTAGCAGATCCAAACAGACAGAGAGACTGTCACCATTCTAAATGTTTATGATCTTTGCAGCAGGACATCCATGTGCAAGAATCATTCATTTTGTCTAAGTTCTCTTTCCAGTTTCCATGTGGTCTGTGATTGCGAGGCAGTCAGGGAGGAAAAGGGGAGAGAGACAAGACTTAAGTCTCTTAGATAAGCACACATCTGCCTTCAGTATTTAATGAAGAGGCAAAATGCAGAAGGAAAAATTCAGACAACTTGGATAACAAATGTAAAATACGCTACTAGTATATAGACAACTGAACTATTCTTTCAACTCTTAAAAGAGCTTGGAATTGCTTAAAATGTTTGGATTTATGTGTGGATTAAACTAATTGAGGAATAATTGAATTTACCTTTTGTAGCATTGTTACAAGCTACTTTGTTAAGGGCGCTTGTCCTGTGACTTCTTTCTGTTTATCTCTCTGAATATACAGTACTGGATATTGACACATCTCTTAATTCTTGGTGCTTTAAGGTGTTTCCCAAAGACATTGAATTGAAGGAGAAATAAATAAGAGATAATGGAATTTAAAGGGTGACAGGCAATAGTTCCAAGAGGAACTATCCTATTTCTCATTTTAACTCCTATTGAAACATGACAATGTTATTTATGCATTTCATTAGCTGGAGAAAACTGAAATAATTAGAGCTTCTGTTCCTTTCTTCTGGTGGGAGTGTGGGCTTCTACACAGGCTGACAGTCTACACAAGCTGATACTCTAATTTTCATTTTTATTCTGTTTCCATATCATATTTTACGTATTGATTTTTGACCATATAAGAGAAAGGAGTGAAATACTAAATTCATCTAAAGCAAAAAACACCCAAACAAATTAGAGATTGATAATGGATGTATTTTCCTTTTCATCTACTGTGTAATATTTCTAATTAAAAAAACCCACCCTGAACTGAATATTTATGCTGACTCATACCAGCCAAGTTCCTAAAATAGCAAAGCAGCATCATTATCTACAATTCTAAAACCAAATTGCCATGCCATTGATCAGGCACTATATAAAAGGCTTAAGCAGACTTCCCAGGGAGGCTCATTTCCATCCAAATCAAATCTATCACAAGTGTAACCCCACCCTATTTGTAATGCCTGGTGGGACACATAGGGCTCCTGTTGTTTATGAAGTATTGCAGTGTAAGTAATTTGCCTGCATAAGAGATCTATAGCTTGAGGGTCAAAGGTCTTGATCGCCTGTGACCCAGAAACAAGAAATGTTTAGGCTTTCTATGTACATAAAGTTTGGCCACTTCAAAACCTTTTGAATGTGCCTGTGCTGTGCCCCTACAGCTTTATGTGACTCTTCTCTCTACAGTAATTGTTTCAAAAATTCCTTTAAAAATAATACTTTTCAGGGACTCCTTGGCCTCCCAGACTATGAATAAAAAATACATTCACTGTCACAATGGAGCTCTTGGAAGTGAATAATATACTTGCCTCAAAGTCTGTTGCCTTGGGTTACTGTGAAAACAGTATCTTAAACTGTGATTTCAAAGACAACATTTATCTCTATGGTTTTAATTACCTGTGCAACTTTGGGTATGGTAATTAGCCTTGCTGGTTTTTTTCCATGTTCCATAAAATCTCAGCTTACAATAAAGCAGTAAATATAAATAGTACATGCTACCTAAGAAAATAACTTAGTTTGGTTAACTTCAGGTATCTCTCAGATGAAGAAAGGATTTTGTCAAATGATCTGGAATTTATCACTGCAGCTGCTGGATCAGGCAGCAAGGGAAATTAATCCAAAAAACATGCTAAAAATTTGAACACAGGGATTTTAGTGCAATCTCTTTCCCACTCTTGAGTGTGATCTCAGCAACATTTTAACTACTTTTATTTAAAGCATGCTAACTGCTGTGTGATGGTCTCTCAAGGTCCTTGGCAATGAGATTTTTTATGGTGAGTTGAATCTCTCCCCTGCCTTAGGCTAAGTTCATAATTCTCATAATGTTCCTTTTTTTTTTTTTTATAGAGTACTGCTATGCTAACAAGAGTCCTGTTAGAAAGAGCCTAAATCTATTTTGGGCACGATTGTTCTGAAGATGGTCACAGGTTTCCAGTTTGCAGATCTTTTTCTTTTCACTACTAATAAATGTAGGCTGGTGGCAAAATAGGGTTTTAAGAGCAAAAACAGGATACATATTTACTTTCAATTCTGAGTGGAAAAGTTCTCCCTGATATTACTCCAGCAAAGAGTTTCTCTTATGCAACTATGCTGGTCTCTCTTGCTGTGTACAGGTGAAACATCAGCACATGCAGTAGGCAAGTCATGGTGGAGTGCAATTAAGGTAAGAGTTTACACCTGGGACCTTAAAACAATTCTAGATTAAGTCACCCAGACTTGGTGTTTAATGGATATTTTGCAGAGACACAATGTCCATATAGCTCCAGTTACATGCTTATTTAACTGGCTTAAGGCATGAACCAATTAAGTTATTTATTTTGACTTCAGTTTTCATGTAGGCTCAATCTCTGAGCTACCACCTTCTCAACCTTTTCACACGCTTCCCTTTTTTTTGCAACCTTTTCTTATAGAAAGAGGGACTAAAGAAAAGCATTTTCTGACTATTTAAGCTTTTAAATTTTTTTCTCGAGGCCTGGCTCAGGGGTAGAGAGAAAAAGCATCACTATTTAAAAGGTCTCTATCCCCTTGAAGCTTTTGTTGTATCCAAGCTGCCTAAAAGTAGTAGATACTGGTGTAGTCTTACATGGAAAATGTAAGTTATTTAAGATAAGCAGGTTAATTGTAATTCTGAAACAGACATGGTATGCCTGCCTTTATTGATTGTCACAGTTTAATTGTTATAGCTGATAATGTTTTAACTCTTTTATACATGGATACTAGCCTCTCACAGATTAGATCCAACTATTAATTTTCCTTGAAGGGTGGGGACTTATAGGCTAGTGCACACTTTAAATTACCATTTGTTTTTAAAGAAACTCAAGTAGTCAGTAGACCACATGGGCTGGTTTTCACTTCAGAAAATACCCCTAATTGTAATGCTATTTGTCATTTTAAGACTAGCAGTATGACCTGAGTTCCCAGGCCCACATAGCAAATAAACACTCATGTCTCATGGGAGTAGTACTACCATCCTACTACTAACTTTGGCTCATTATACTGAGATCGCTGAACATTTAGTCTTTTTAACATACTGTGTATGTGATATATGAAAATGAGTGAGTGACTGTTGCTTGCAAATGTCCTCTGTTCATCTATAACATAAACAGGCCATACTTACTGGCCCCTAGGTAACCAGTTTCTGGCTCAGTGTTTAATCTGCAGTCTCCTGGAAAGATTGTGTTGGACCTGATTTTGTTTGTATTAGAAAATTATCTAGAGTTTGTAGAAATTCTAATGATTTACTATGCAGAATTCTAGCATATATAACCTAAACTGAATGCTATGATAGCTCCTTTACCCTATCTGTCATAGATACTTAAGCAGTAAATCATTCTAGTCCTTGGGTTTGACCCCTACAACATCTTTTCTTCGTCTTTTAGAGGTTACATCCAGCAAACTGAAGTTCATTAACTCCTTAATACTGTTACCTTCAGTTTTTAAAATATTTACTAATGATTCATATACAATAAATAATCTCACTCTAATGATTTGAAATATGTTTCTTCCAATTTTCAGTTCTCTCTTATCTGAGACTCTTAGAATTAGAAGAGAGAAAATGAGAAGGGGATGCAAGAAAGTCTGTGCTTCACTGCAGGAGAGTCTGTGCTTCACCAACTGTAACTATCTCATTATGCTCTTATTTGTATTGCATTCACCACCTCTTGCACTGAGGTTGTGAATTCTTTTTCTAAATGTTCTGCTTTATATCTGCTTTCACTCTTCTTAGTACAATGGAACCTTCATCTTACACTTTCTTTTCCATTTGGAAAATGTGGTCAGACACTCAGGAGAAACTAATTCATATCTGGTTGGGCTTTTTTTATTCGTTTATTTTTGTTTTGGTTTGTTTTGGGTTTTTTGCATTTCCAGAAAGGGGATTTCAAGGTGAGTTTTAGAACTTACCTCTTGCACTAAGTTCTCAAGCTGTCTTCATCTGTAAAGTCCCTCTAAATGTGTTTCAGCACGTCTTGCTGCCTGCAGAGTAGTAGCAGGTAACCTCAGTCTCAGAGTCTTGTCAACTCTTGAAGTCCTCTCTTCAGTTTCATTTACTACAGACCATACATATCCCACTGTTATGGTGGTTATCAAACAAAAACATTCTTTTCACTACAGAATCAACCATGATAGTTGCTTTCCTCTTTTAGGATTGCTTAACTGTCTTTTGTATTAGACCTCTGCTTCATCCATTACAAAACAGTGTCATAATTTCCTATCCTGCTTTAGCAGAGATAAATCTCTAGGCAGATGATATCCTGAATATAATTTTGTAATGTTTCTTTATTTTTAACAGGAGTGAATATCTCCTTTTTCTTTGCACCCTGCCCCCTAGTCTCCCTTTGAGCACCAGGTTGCACCAGGAATCGTGTCTACATGATTCTTACTTCAGAACTCTTTTTGTTAGGTAGGGTCTCAGAGGCACTTCAAATACTAACCAAGAAGTAAGGAATTGCAAAATGAGATATTTCACCTACTTGTTGATTTCTACTCACTTAGACAAATTAGCTTGCGAGTTCAACAGCGCATATGGATCCATTTATGTCATTTGAACTGCATTTTCATCTATGCTCCATGCTGGGCAACTAAAAAAGAGAAGCAGAGAAGTGGAAGTCAGAAAGCCACAAACGGCAGTTTGATAATCCTTATAGTAAGAGCTCTTACCTGAAATGCACAGGATTTGTAAGATGAACACAATTGAGACTATACTGTTATTTCTGAGTCCATATTACTTACAAATTTGAGTGCTGTGAGCTTTAGTTTGTTGGTTATCTTACATTTCCACCAGATTAAGTTCTCATTTCTACCATTGGTTTTTCATTTGTTTTCAGCTTTCTGAAGCCAAAAGACTGAAGTAAAGATAACACCAATCTTGCAACAAGAATGCATCCTACTTGGTCAATTAAGATTTTCTGCTCTTTAACTAACCCTAAATTCAAAGTGAAGATCACTTAAAATGATCTTTTATGGTACAACAGAAAACTCAAACTGAAAACCATAAATCTTTTGAGAGCTGACAGCAGGAAATGACATCTTAACCACAAACACAACTGAATATTTTATCTCACACATACACATCTTTGCCTGTGAATGTAATTTTTCAGAAATGACCGTCAGTTGAATAACTGTGACAGGTGTCACCGTCAGTTGGTCATCGGACAAAACTGCCTCTGATATGCTGACTGGTACATCAGCAGCAGCCTTGCAGAGATGAATCTGCTAATGCAAGTGTATTTTTCTTGCCTTGGTTCTTACAGGGGATTAATAGGTTATTCTCCGTTACAGAGCAACATGCTTTCAGTCCAGTGGGGTGACAGTAACAGGAGTGTCTGATCTTATTCTACCAGCAGTAGCACTGATAATCCCTTTCAGGTGCCATAGTGCATTGTTGAGTCTTTTCTTATCCACACAGTGATGGTCTAAAGTATGTGTGTCCTTATTTCCTAAGAAGCTTTTGGATGGTCTGTATAAGTTAGATAAGACTTTAGGAAGAAAGAATTACTGTAACATTAGTATGCCATCCTGGAAACACTAATACTACTTAGCAAGGGCAAGCTTTGTGATATTAGAAATTTGGGAACTTTTCTTAAAATATTGCTTAATCTCTACTTTAGAATTTTAGTACAGCATCTGTAACTTTCCATTGAGCTATAGGCTTGACATAAAAAGCTGTATGACTTGCAATATGACATTTGTTGTTTGTTTGTTTGTTTTGTTTAGATTTCTCTTCAGGAGCAAATTTTTGTAACCCTATAGGGAATATTTCTTGACTTAACGATTAGTACTAAGGAAAGAAAAAAATGTTAAGAATTTTTAGGAATGTAATAGAGACATTACATAGAAAACACCACTATGATAATTTAAATCTGTAACAAACATACAAGAATGTTATGCAATTCTTTTTTATTAATTTCAGTTATCAAAAAAAGGTTTAGAAGAGAATAACAAATATAATCAAATGTACAAAAGCATCTTCCACATGAACAAAAGGCATACTGATTGGGACTCTTAAGGAAAAAGAAAACTAAGGGATATATGGAAGGAGGTTTATAAAATCAGGTGTAGAGGAGAAGGTGAATAGGGATTTATTTCAGTTCCATCATAAGAATGAGAGGCATAACCAGTAGTATTTGGAGCAAAACAAGGAAGATGGTTCTTCACACAACATTATTGAGCTGCCATATGGTGTTACAGATAGTGAAAATTTACATGACCTCTAAGTGTGACAGTTGAGATTCCTGGAAAAAAAAAATAACTTAAGAACTGGTACCTAAAAAAAAATGGATAACATTTCTACTTAAGAAGTTTTTAAGCTGCATCTTGTTCAGAGAGAATTCAATTTCAGAATCACACAAAACAATCCGCAGCTAGGATTACATTTTCTTGACAACACTAAATTATACATTTCACATTTTTTCTCTGTCTGGTCAAAACAATGTGATTAAAATGACTTAATATGCAATTTTAGAACTAAATGTACAATCTCACAAACTCCTGGCCCTTAAGTTTGTGGGCTGAGGTTGTACACTTTTCATTAAACTTGAAAATAATAGACTCTCATCATTCTCAAACTGTACTTTTTAAATGCTTACTCATGTAACAGTACTTACCTACTGATAGAATTGAGTGGTGGCTTTGGATGAGCCTGGAAGATAGGGCTCAGTTACACCAGAACTGACATTTTGGATAAAGATGACCTTTCCTTGGAGACACCAAGGAAAATAAACTTGATAATATGTGGTTTTGGTTTTCAGTTCATGCTCTGTAGTGGTTTGCGGTAGGTTCCTGGTAGTCGTCTTTAGCTGTACTGTTCAAGGTTTACAGAAGCTGGCATGAATTCCCTGCTTCTAATGAATTCTTACGTCTTTGCAAAGCCTGCTAAACCATCTTTACAAATTTCTGATTGTATTAGGTTCAAAAAGGAATTATTAAGAACAAAAATAATCTTACCTAAGGTTAGGTATCTAGAGAGAAAATCCTGGGTTTATAGCCAATTTCCCATATTATATAGTATTTGTTATTACTATTCCTCTTGTATTGTTACATGTTTTATTTGATGGAGGAGGAATATTTTGATGGTTTTTTTGCTTTGCTTTCAGAACTAGGTATAAATACATCCCAAGGTACATAGTGGTATATGAGAGTTTCCTCCATCTGTTGGGATTAGAAGGGGAAAATATAGGAAAAAAAGTTCTCTTTTAACAGAGGAAAAGCAACCAGTTAAGCCTTGTCCTCCCTTTCTGAATGCATACACCTTAAGTTTTCACAGTTTAAAAAGAAGTATTTTTGTGGGAACTGTTTATTAAAATAGTATTACCTCTTTAGATTCTTGGCTTGTTTTCTTTTATTCAAAATAAATACTAATTTTTAAATGGAAGAGGCATTTTTGTAATGACAGAATCAACTTACTGTAAGCCTCATCTTGTCCTTAAATTACATTTTCATTGCTATAGAATGAAGAAATAGAAAGATATGTTGCTGAGTATACCAAGTTTGAAAAAGAACACTTCCCTTGCTTTCAATACAGGATTGAACTTGATGAAGAATCAGAAATTGGTTTTGCAACAAAAAACATTGGTGTTATGTTGCTATCAATTTTGCCAAGACCAATGCATTTGAAACCCCAAATGTCTATAGATTTCTTCATCATATACTGTTCTGCTTAAAAAGCAAAACACTAGTGACAAAACTTTCTCACTGAGGATAATGGAAAATTTTGTTATTGATTTTTAGTAAACTTTGGATTTTATTTGTATTGGAACATCACCTTTCCCCTCATCACCATCCCCCAAGAAAATAACGAAGACAAGGCACTAAATTATATCCAAAGTGTAACTGATAATCTAAATTACATCTGAAGTGTAACTTATAACATTGTGACTTGAGTCAGATTCACAGCTAAATAACTTTTCTGCTAATTAAGAACAACATAGATTCTTACTTCATTTTAACACTTTGTTCTTTGAATTGAAAATAAAACCTTGCTGAACGGAAATAGGAAAAATCACAGAAATGGAGAAAGCAAATCTTTAGGGTAGAACAAAGCAATGCTTTCAGGGTTGAACATCAGAACCCAAAAGGGGAAAATACCTATTTAAATCCCATATTTGTAGGATCTTTACAGTTTTTCTGTAGGTAACCAATCTTAAGCAACATTTTGCCTATATATTTTACTACTCTTATTTTAACTATTCTAGTGGCATGCATGTGACTGAGCAGCAGGATATCTTTCATGTACAAAACACCTAGCATCAGTAAAACTGCAGTCCTGTCAATCTTGTATTTAAACAAAAGAAAAAAGAGGCCCCAGTAGAATTACTAAAGCTTAATGTTGCTTTGAGCCAATACAGGATGGTTACATGTATGGGAGGATAACAAGCTGATGATTTCTGATATGCATGTATAAATAAATATTTTCATAAAGTATAAATGTACTGTAAGAGTGTTAGCAACTTGCTTTCTACTTTCCCTAGATGTCTTGTGGCCCTCTGCCTAATCTTTGGAAACAATAACTGTGACACTGATGTATTCAGTGTTATTGTGCCTGTTGTATTAGGAAAAAAAAAAGACACTTCAGAATAAGATATTCTGTTTAAGATACATTTGGATGAACCTGGGGTAAATCTGCCTGGGAAAATGAGATTTAAGTGTCTAGAAAACAAGATTAGCCTTTTCCATTTGATCTTTGGTGAAACCATGTTGAACTGAGATGTTTCAGAGTTGACAGCTCCTAGTGAACTCACTTTTTCTTCACCTTATGGAATTGGAGAGCAGAGGCCACAGGCCCTGCTGCCCTTTTATTGTCTTATAGCTCTGTTGAGTCAATTCTCATGCAAGAACTTGTTTTGTGTATATTGAGTAGCTAGAGCTTCACTAATAGTATTTGACATTATAATAGATGTCTAGCTGAAATTATAGAGAAAGATTAGATGGATTCAAATCTCTGTGATTAATAGGATATGTTACTTCACGCAATTTTTTTCTTCTTTGAAGTAAGCATACATAATGAATGTAATAATGTAGTTATAGTTTTTACAACTTCCTAGAATTATTACCTCAAAAAGGAGGCAAAAAGGTAAATGACAACTACCTCTTTCCTGTTTTAATAAAAGTCAAGCATAAATCTCTGTAGTTAATACAAAAAGAAGGTTACATGCTACTTTTTCTTAATGTAATGCTGAAGGCCACATACATGGTATCATTTAAAAAAAAGTGTGGCAGATCAACTAGATTCAGGAGAAAAAAAATTGCAGTGGAATTATTATCTGTTCATAATTTTGTAAAAGAAAATCAGTGCTCTAAATAGATCTCTCATGTGGAAATCCTGTCTCGGTTGGTGCTCTCTTTCTACTCCGCTATTAATTCAGTTGAGCAATTTGCATTTACTGCACAAGAAACTTAGGGTGAATAAATAAGTATGGAATTTCCTCATTCCCAGGTAGGCATTTACTGTTTGCAATGAAAATGCCTATAGAGGTATTGGGCAGAATGTTCTGAGTCTCCAATTTTAGAGAAATCAAGTGTTGCTTTCAGATAAACTAAAGTTAGTAGCTCATAAAGCACAATACTTCTGAAAATCAGAAAACTTATGGAGAATAATTGATATTTAGATATAAATGAAATAGTACGTGGAACACAGTTGTCTTGTTTCCATTTATTTAAATCTTGTGACATGCAAAAAGGGAAAGCAGTGCTGATTAAATTATAACCATAAATGTAGTTCCAACAGAAGGAACGGATCAACTTGTGGGGAGTTTTCACATCTGGTTTGCTAAAAAAAATCTCATAATACATTTAAGTGTAAGGACTATCACAGTGATATGAGAGTAAGGAAACTCTGCATGCTTCCCCACTCTTTCCATACTCTATAACAGTTCTCTTCCAATTCACTAAAAAATCAAAGCAAAACAACAACAACCAAAAAAAAACCCAAAAGACCCCAAACCATCCTTACTTTTATAAAGATCATAAAGAGTCCAGCAAGGCAGTTTACCATGTTAAATTAAAATCCTCATAAAGTTATGGTTATCAATAATACATGTTGTAAAGGCTTGTAGTTGCAGTGCAAGGAAAAAAGAGAGGAAAAATAACATGGCAAAAAAAATCAACCTATAAATATTGTTCCTTCTTCCTTGATAGAACTGTAACCTTTACTTATTGAGCAGTATCTGTTCACTTTGCTAACCAGAACATTTTGAATGCATTATTTCTGAAACACCAAAGGAGCCATGACAGAGTTAGTTTGACCTATGTATAACAGATTAAACAGATCACTAAAATTGTTCATAAGTTTGCCTCACAACATAGTCTTTTATAAGAGAGAGACTTTAACTAGAAAGAGACATTGCTTTTTAGTTTTCAGCGTTTAAAAGATTGGCAGGAAAATAAAGTGGGGGAGGTGTTGTCTGGGTTTTCTGGGTCTAGGGGTGTAAAATTAGAACCTTTTGTATGGAGTCTTTGGAGGGGGGGGAAACACTCCAATCACTGCCAAAAACACCCTCACCCTCTCCCCTAAAAAGAACATATAAACAAACAAGCACAACAACGAAACCACAAACAAACAAACAACCCCCCCCAAACCATGAGGCTCCATTGTGAGGATTTTTTTTATTTTTTGTCCTGGAATCTATTCTTTATCCGATTCTTGTTTCACCTTAACTTTTTAATCTTTTTCCAACCCTGCAGTGTCTCAAATGCATTTTCCTTCATTTAATCTGTAGTCTACTTTCACACTTTATAGAGCACCTGGTGGTTTTTATGGTATATTTCACAACTGGTGACTGTATCCCAGAATTCAGTCAGAATTTCATATCATCTAGCAATATCCTGTTTCCATGTGGCTTGATTTTGACAGTCCAAATGTCTCAGGTAGAAATCAAAGTACTTTAATAGAAATCACTCCATGAGCAAGATGAGAACGTTAAAGATCTAACAACTTTTAGACTGACTTCAGTCTATTGTAGTGTGATTTTTTTCATTCACTAATTTGATAATTCTCCAGTAAAACCTACTGAAATGCCTAATCGCTGAGATATATCATACCTTTCAATTTTTTGTTCAATAAAGACCTAAAAAAATGAGCAAGACACAAATCTTAAAATGAAAACATTGTCAGTCAACAATCAAATACTTCTCTTATTTTATGAAGTATGCCACTATTGCCTTTGCTCCATTTTGATAATCAAATGGTCAAGCTGGAGACTAATTTCCTGTTCCACTTTCTCCCTGTATTTCTTGGACATCTCCTTATGGCACTGGCGCTCCCAGGGACAGATTTTCCAATATAGATTCTCAACATGAGACTTTTCTTCTGTAACTTTAGGGATCTCAAAGTTAGTATATAGTGTCCCCCTGTTACCAACTGAGCATGTCCTAAAATTAGTGCTAAAGAAATGGAAAATGACTTCCACTTTGGAAGGGGCTTGTTGCTTTTCATGGACTTTAATGGGCAATCAGACATTTGCCTTTAGACTACAACCTTAATTCTGGGATGACAAAAGGGAGGTGAGATCCTCTTCTATTTGTTTTACTCTTTCTGAGTGCAGTTAGTTTTGATTAATATCTGCCCACACATGACTACTGTTGAAAAAAATTGTAATTCTCCCTTTGTATTTCACATTCTTTGGCCCCACGCGAGGCAGTGAATGTTGGCACGATGCAAGAGGAATATCAAGGCAATGGTGCCCTTGAGGCATCCTGGCCTTTGCATGAATTTGAAGATTTCTATGTATTCCAGAGGCTGGAACAAATACAGTTCAACTGCTAACCTGAAGAAAATGTCAAGCAAGCAGAAACACCTTTTTCTTTTTTTTTTAACCTTTTTTGTGGAAAAATTAGTAGAAATAGCCTGTAAATGTCTATTTTTAAGATAAACCATCTTTTTAATGAAAGAAAGCAGTTAAACATACTTTGTAATGTCAAACCGACAGCTCTGGTTTGTTAAAACCAAATGGTTTGGCTTTGCATCTTAAGAGGGGGGAAAAAAGGAGTTTGCTTATGAGGTCAAGTGTTCAAGCCAACCTGAAAAAATGAGCAGTGTTATAATTGCTCCCACTGCTGTGCAAACTTGAAGCTGACTGATGAAATGAGTCTGCTTAGTTATGAACTCTGATATTGTATATTTAGGGTAAATTTTGAAAACTCCTTGAGTTTGAGCCCAGCTCTTTTTGATCTTGACAGAGAGTATATTGAACCGAACAAGTTGTTTTATTCCTACTGGTACTCAGTATTATTATTATTTAACAAGGCACCTGTTACACAGTCTAACTAAACAATAGGTCACACAATATGCAGAAAATCCCTTGAAACTATTATACATCTAGACTTTGAAGTTCTGTTTAAAAAAAAAAAGGGAATACACCTTTCCTCCATAATTTTAAAAATCAAATGATTTTTTAAGACCTCCTATGAATATTAACAGCCTTGCTATGAATATCACTACATGAGTAAACCCCTTTCTCATATGAGTCTTATCCCTTTTGGCTAGATTATTGACATACTTGGATAAGAGCAAGAAAAGGAATATGGACTTACAAAAATCAGATGTGATTTGAAAGAAACCTATTACAATGTAAAAAGATATAATTACAACTAATTATTGTTCCTAATTCCCTCTGGTTGCTTTAAAGATTTCAGTGCAAAACTGTGGACTAGAAACATTAGCCTATAAGGTGAATAGTTTCAGATTTGTGTGGAAACAAATATTCCTTTAGACTATTTTGATTTTTATGTAGTTTTACCAACTAGAATACTAGAAATCCATGGACCCACCAAAACCCATCTATTTTCATTATAAGAGATTAGAGACTTACTTGGAGTAATCCAAGAGCAAAAAGCATGTGGTGCAGCCGTCTGCTATCTGCTTAAAAAGCAAAAAAATGCATTTGAAACTATTGTGTAAGTTGTCTCATCTTTCTTGTGCTGTCATTGTAGTCTCAGCAGCAACACCATATAGTTTGGGTTCATTAAGCTTCACCAGGTTACTTACCTAATATGGCCAGATCCCAGAAAAAAAAATAGTCTCTCGTTTCTTCTCTTTCTTCTCTTTCCATGTAGCTGAGCTCATGGTTCAGATGTTGCCTTTGATCATATACTAGTATGTAAAACAAATTAAATAAGCTAACATGAGGTTCTCTGACAGTCTGATCTCCTCTGATCTCCTCTGGGTTTCCTCAGCTGGGGCAACTCAGAGCCCAGCACCAGCATGTTCCCTCATCCCATAGTTCTTCCATGGTTGAGGGCTGCTCCTGGCTGGTCCCATCTCAAGAGAACAGAAAAATAAGATGGAAGCATCTTATTTCTCTATCCTGTTTAAGTGAGATAGCTTTGAGTGGACTTACAGTTACATAAAGAGATTAGAATGCAATTATGACTAACCCCATGCCGTTACTGGGGAAAAAACAAGATCTGACTCCTGAAAAAAATGGTGATTTTTGACCACTCAAAATTATAAGGCAGAAAAGATAAGAAAAAGTGACTTCTGTGCATCTCTGAAAATTATTTTAATGTAATAATGCACAGTTGGGAACATTTTTTTTAATACAATATCTGAAATTTGTAGCTTTTTAATTTACATGCTTGTCTCTCTGCCTCCTCCTTCTCTACCCAGATGAGCTGGTTACCCTGGGAAGATGCCATCACTGCAGGGAGTCTTACTAAGAAGCTGGAGTTGGTTTTAGTTTTGAATACACTCAGGCTTATATTCATTATCAATAGAGAAGATTAGGTTGAGTTCCACAGCTGGAACCTCCTACTGAAAATGGTCTGTTGATCTACCCTTTGCACTTAAGAATTTTATGCTGGGACAGATTAGCTGAAGTGTCCCTGTGGAGTGTAGCTGTAGGTTTGTGATGGGATAGGAATTTAAAAAATAGATTGCGCCCAGCATGCTACCCACTTTTTAGATCGGTAGTAGCTGCTTAAATTCAAGTTAGAAAGAGATAAGCAACCAGAAGGATGATGGATGTACTGTACTGAAGCTGCTTTGCCCAGCGATGATCTCGTTCCATGTTGCCTGCATCAGTTTGGTGGTTAGTCTAGTGAGTCAGCATTAGTCTAGTTTAGCCTGAAGTGTTGAACATCAAGAAACTGGTCAAATGAGGGATAAACAGGTTGTGCTGAAATAAAGAAGCAGTCAAGAGCAGGTCTAAGAATGCCTTATTACGTATATTCATTAA
Organism: Chiroxiphia lanceolata; assembly: GCF_009829145.1. Lineage (NCBI taxonomy): Eukaryota > Metazoa > Chordata > Aves > Passeriformes > Pipridae > Chiroxiphia > Chiroxiphia lanceolata. The sequence goes on from NC_045640.1 coordinate 36,961,171, forward strand.
TGATAATGGGGAAAATTAGGGCAGCTTTCACTACATCACAGGGAATTAGGATCTCCGTCACCGTGTGCTGAGTGCTTAGGAATATGAAATTTCCTGGCCAGACTGGGAAGGAAGGAAGGAATTGTTTGTGGCCTATGACGCAATCTGCATATCAATGTACCTTTGTTCTTTAATTTGTTGTCTTTTATTTTTTTTTCCCTTGGCAGCTTTTGAAAAATGAAAAGGTTAGGGATTGAATTTTGAATTCTTGCAGATGGTGGTTCCTCATCCATCTGGGTTTGTGCCCAGGATGCATCTCTAGGTCTGATAGCAACAATGACACTCTTGATTCAGCACAAAACATACTTTTCTTTTAAGGGAACATGTTATGGTTTTTATTAAGCAGTTGTTTAGCAGAGGATAAAACCTTCTAAGTAACCAAGTTAAGCATGCTACAAATTCAAACTGTTAGTAATGGTAACTTCTGGATTGAACATTTGTATGGAGGTTTCCTGTTTTGCTGTGTCTTATTTGTTTAAAAAAAAAAAAAAAAGGAAATAAAAAATCCAAAACTTCTGCTTTAGTGTTTTTCTGTGATATGTATCCAAAAAGCTGATATATGGGGTTTGGTTCAGATTTTTCCTTTTTTACAATGGCATGATTAAATCTAGTTTAAGGATGATGGCAATAGCACTCTTTAATAATTTCATTAATAGTTTACAAATTGGATTTCCTGTGTAATTCCTTCCAACCCTATCTGTTGGACTGACTTTTAGTGCAACAATGATGTGTGAAAATAAGTATTTTTGTTATGACTAAGTATATGTGGTATGAACATGAGACTAAAAGACAAGAACAAATTTACTTTGTGGTTTGGACCTGAATAAATGAGGAATTGATTAATTTTCTCTCAAAATATAAGATATGTCCTATTAGCTTAGACAAATCATCTGTCTAGACTGTCTATCTTTTTAAGCAGACCACACTGACTGTCTGTAGACCATTTCCTTCACGCTTTGTCATCATCTGCATTCATTGAATTAGGAATGCAACATAGTACTACTCCGACCATTTTTTCCCTCTTTTTTTAAACCAGTTTATGGTTATAATCTCCATTACTATGTCTGGTCCATTTTTAGACCTCACAGTTTAAACCTCTCATAACAACAAATTCCAGAAGTTCACTACCTGCTGTATCAAAACAAAAAAACCCAACAAAAAACCCCCAGAGCTCAACCCAAACCACAAACCTCTCTTTCAGCATTTTTAAACTAATCTCCAACTATTTTCAACCATGTGAAAAATGAAGATGGATATAAGCAAGAATCTCAGACCTCAATATCCCCACATTTCAGAATTTTTGGTGTCTGAATCAGTATGATGGGCTGAAGCCAACCCTGCAGTGTGGATTAGCAAGTCAGGAGGGAAGTTTCAACCCTTAACTAAACCTTGTAATAGCTAACAACGTTTTTTCTGACCACAAGGAATCAAGGGCAGCACAGGTGGAATACACCTTTGTTATACTTACACATGAGATCTAGGGAGCAAAAACAGCAAAGACAGATAGGCTTAAAATTGGAAATAATTTGCATGAAGTGAAAAAATCACTAGAAGAAAACAGATAGTGGATTTCTGTTGGAAAATGTGAGTGCTCCACTTACGTTGGAAGAGTCAAATCTACAACTGCAGGAAAGGGAACACCTGGCTTGATAGAAAATCCTCAAAAGATATTCAAGAGTTACAGCTTATTGCAAGCTGAATATGAAGCTGCCTAATTATCAAATACCACAGGAGAATGTACATGCAGAAAAATGGGTTGGGGTGTTTTGTTCTGCACAACACAGGTCAGTTTTGAAGTATCCTTTTCAGTGTTGGGCACCGTCTTTCAATAAACTCCTGGATAAACTAAAGGTTATTCAAATGACAGTTACAAGGATAAGTGTAACTTTAGAAAACAAAAATCTATAAAGCCCTGTTGGAAAAACTGATCTTATTTAGCTTAAAATAAGAAGATTAAGTAAGGAAGGGTATGTGTTCAAATATGTAAAAGGCTATTTTAAATAGAAGAAAAGAATTTACTTTGGTAAAGAAAACTTATTTAGGAAAAATAAGGATCATTACAATAACTCATCACACTATTCTGTGTTTGGAGGCAAATTTATGTCAATACTGTTTGACAATTTTTATATGTTTTAATGCCTCAGCATTTTACATTTGAAGAGTTTAACATATTCTTAATTTCCACAACAGGTAAAATATTGAACAGAAAATTTGAAGCACAGGAGAAAAATGCAGGGAATGCAGCAGAATACATATGAGTGGAGGAGAGGTATGCAAGAACAGAGTTAGTGGAAACCGCATCTCTTTATAGAAATAATTATTTCTGCCATTGTTTTAGCAACTATATAGAAATGTCCCTTGAATTGGTTTAGGACTGTTCTGTCCTGTTATATTCCCGAATTTTATATGCTATCTCATAGATTGTCACTTTGAAGACTACTGCAGGAAGGTATATATCATGCTAAGTGTTTTTATGTTTAGTGGTTATGTGCTGTTAGATCCTAATACGTTTTGTTGAATCTAATTTTGCTTATTTAGTGACATGACTTCAGCTATACAGTTTAGACTGTGCACCACTTTCAGTTAAGAACCAGCATAAATTTGCTATCAGTCATTTTATTGTTTATAGTCAGAGGTTATAAAAATAATAATCAGTTTACAGGATGTAAATCAATATTCTATGCATACCTGTTCTTCTGTGAGACCTTACACCACAGGAGGGAAGAAAAACCATGGTAAAGAGAAAAATCTTAATATAAGTCAGCTGAATAAAATGTATGCTAGGGCTTTCTCCATTCTAAATTTAGGGCAGCTTTAGAGACATGTAATTTACTTTGAGTAATTCAAACTCTTTTCTTGAGATGCAGCCTTGTGCTGTCCATTTTTGCATATTAACCCCTTATTATAGTCAAGGTTGCAAGGGTTTTACACTATTGCAGTCATTTCGTCTGTAGCATAGAGAAATTCTAATGCTGGATGCCAACAGTTTTGAATTTAACAGTTTAAAAGGGAATCATTGAGGACAAAGAAATCCCAATAATCCTGTAATCCTTGCATATCAACTGGAGTCAAAGGGCTGAGGACTAAGGATTCTTGTCTTGTTAGTTAATTTTCAAAAGGTACCAACTTTTATACTAAACAAAAGAGACATTTCTAGATAATAAAGGCTGCTAGATCAAGCATTGCAGCAAATGATTTTGCACTAATGATGTCTTTCTCACTGAACTGAAGTTATTTTTCCTGGCAATAATTTTGGAGAAAATTACATTTTAGGATTCCTAGCTGGAGGTTTGGTGTACAACAGGTTCCCATGGGTTAAGTTTTACAGTGAGGATGCCTGATCAAAGTTAAGGAAAATATTTCAATTGCTATTGATGATCTTCAAGCTACCATGTTTAGACCCTTTCCTAAATGAGGGCATGTACCAAAAAAAGATACATTTTTGAATGTGCTTGTGTCCATTACACACCTAATCAGTAAAACTGGTAGTACTCCTAAATATTTCCACTAAATCATGTTTTATACAAATAAGAGATTTTGAGAAGTGGACTACAGCCTAAATCCACTGTACCAACATTTTTCAGTAGCTATTTTCTGTAAAGCTGGTTACTCTGAGTAGATAAGTAATATGATAAAAATGTGTAATAAAACTTTGGATTGAATAATGCAAGGTCAGAAAATGCATCAATGAGCAGCTGTTCTGTTCACTTTGGCAATGAATCTGAATTGCCTTTTCTTTTGCTTTCTTTTTCCACTATACATTTGCAGTTAATTTACAGTATCTACAAGGAACATTGATATTTAAGACACTGATCAGTATCCATTTTTTTTCTATGCTTTTAGGCATGAGAGGAAATATGGGGGAATCGTATCTGTAGAGGAACTGAGAAAGCTTACTACAATGCCTTCATCTTTTGGAATGACTCCAGAATGGCACTTCCACAGTCTTTTGAGTTGCTGCACTCAGGGAACAATGTTTTCTAACTTTGAGATTTACAGTAAACAAAAATTCCACTGAAACTCACCAGTGTGAGTTTCAACACACAAGAAAGACCATATGTGTTGAAAAAAAGCAAACCATACTACTTGTGGTTTTAACTCTTGGGTGCTTCTACATGTCTATTTTATAGGAGAATGCAATGAAGATTGCTTTGAATCAAACAGAAAAAAATAAATATAAAGATAATAGAAATTACATTCTGTGAAAATAAAACATTTGTTAGTATTTAACTCTACAATAAGCAAATAGACCACACTATGAAAGCATGTTACTGGTTTTTCTCGCTGCTGTTGATTCTCTTCTATTTCCCAGTCTCAGCTCACATTTCTTGTAGTGGTTCCTTTCTGACTTTTCATTTTGCTAATAACTGGAAATAGGAAACGGGTATTGAAACACATCTGTGTTTTAGAAGCAGAATGTATCTGAAAGGAACATACCAGGTATGTCTAGATAGAGGGGAGGAATGTGTTTGTCAGATGTATGTTACACCAACTTGAACAAGAGATTGGGGCTTGGATTTTTTAAATGGATCCTTAAAACAATACAAAAATATTTTGAAGGAATCTTACTTCTGACATAAAAAAAAAAAATCCTTTCTTTTTCAATTGCTGCCATTGAAACACAACAGGGTAAGACCCAGACCTGTGTCTCTACACTGTTAGGGATATCTCTTGAGTCATTTGTGTTTATAAGGTCAGTTCACTCTCAGTGTACAGTGTCACTTAGAATTGTAAATTAATTGTCCCGTAGGCTGATTTCTGTTTAAGTTGAAGACACGAGAGGAATATTAATCATTAGATGGTGGAAGCAGAAAATATATTTAAATGGGTAAACCTTTAAATTAGGCATCTTTTATGGAATGGAGAGAAATACAGTCTAGATTGAGTAAAACCTTAGTGGCCCAGAACCAATGGCATATTTATTTGTTTGTACTCTGAACCTATAAAGTATTACAGATTTCAACCACTTTATTTTTTAAATCTTTTGATTAGACTGTGACTTGAGCCACTATTAGTATGATTACTGGCTTTCAATTATACATGTTAAACTTGCTATACGGGCCAGTTGGTAGAAATGCTCTATTACATAAAAACGTTTGATCCCATGATGGATGTTCTATGAATGGGGGGGGTGGGAGAATGAAAGTACTGGGGAACGGGGGAAGTAAATAATGAAGACAGTTGATTTTATGATGGCACAGCAGGAGTGGTATGTTCCATCCTGTTTTGTGATTTAGTTTTGGGAAGGCTCCTTGCACTCAGTTACTGAAATAATATTATCCGTGCATGATTTTTCAGGCAGGTTTTATTTACATACTGCAAGAGAACTTCCTTTCTACATCAGCCTGTGATGCTTTTGAGAGATTTTAACATGTTTAAACTCAAATCAGTAATGTTGTAGTTCTATTTAGATGGGGTTTGCATCCTGGACTATGGTCTCTCTAGGCTTTAATCCTCTCCTTTGATCTGAAGTGCTGTAAGGGTCCCATGAAGAACAATGGGCCTTTTAATTTATGTACATTATTTTCTATCTTCATAACTGTTCTGCTTAACTTCTACTGTGTCTTTATTTCATTGCTTTACTCTGTTGTAATGTGTTTAAAAAATGTTAGTTCTTCAATAATTTTCTAATAACTATATAAATTCTCAAAATGCAGATCTATTTAAAGTTCAGATTTCATTCTGATTGCAAATGAAGTGATTACTTTCACGCACCAAAATAATTTATCTGTGTAGCAGCAAGCTGAAATACTGTCTTGGAAATTATAAGATATAAATGAAAAAGAACCGGAGGTACCTAAAGGCCTACTAGAGACACCTTTATGTATAACTCCCAGAATGTTGCTCCCAGAATAGCTACATAATGGGATTCCCGAAGAATAAGAGCAGTGTAACATGAGGAGACTGCCAGCATCCAATCAAGGCAGTCAGGGATCTGCTCCCACAGTTGGTTCCCATACAGTCTTGTTACCAAAAGATGTACTCAAGTGATGCAGAAAACAATTGAAAAGCTTTCTAAATATTTACACAAGGTTCAATAATGCTGATCACATCAAGCAAAAAATAATAGTATAGAGAATAACTTTTTCCTTTTGCATAGCTGAGATCTGAGCAGGCTGTAGTGTGCTTCTTTGATTGCAATGTTCATTTTTAAAAAACAACTTTTAATCACAGTGTAATTGGAACACAGTATCTGTACTCGGTTTTATTTAAGACTCTGAATGGGGTGTTACTTCTCTTCGAAGACGGCTCCAAGATGTCATTGATAGGAAGGCTACAAATAATTATAGTACTCTTTCTAATATGAAAAAATCTTTTTTTCTTCGGCCAAAAATAGCTGCATACTCTCTTTAGTGAAGCTGCCAACACTGCTCAGCAAGTAACCGATAAGGATTCACAGAAATTGTCTTGCATGATTCCTCTGTGCACGTTGTGCCCAACTTCAACTCTTGGTTTCGGAGCCAAATGAAATGAGCCGGGCACGTTGCTCTCCCCTCTGGGCTTGGACCTACAAGGGGCTTCATCTCGTCGAAGCTGGGACGAGGCCAGCTCTGCGGGGCCGGGCCCGCTCTGCTCTCCTCCCCTCCCCGGCAGCGCCGCAGCGCGCCCCAGGCGGCCCCTTGCCCGCGGTGCGCTCCGCTCCGCTCCACAGGGCGCCAGCGGCAGGCGGCGCCGCCGCGGCAGCAGCAGCAGCAGCAGGAGGAAGAGGTGGAGGAGGAGGAGGAGGAAGGCGGCCGGCCCCTCTCAGCGCGCAGAGGCGCAGGCAGAGGGCGCTTTCGCCATGCGCAGCCCCCGCCGCCGCCGCGCAGCCCCAGGCGCCGCGCACCCCCCGGGCGCGCCGCCGCTGACAGGCGTCCGGCACAGCGGCGGGAGCGGCAGAGCCACTCGGCCCGGAGCCCCCGGCCCCAGACAAGGGAACTCCCCCGGTGCGACCGGTCTCGCTCTGCTGCTCGCTGGCTCTCTCCCTCCTTCCCCTCCCTCCTCCTCCTCTCTGCGCTTTCCACCTCCCCTGCTCCTGAGTGAGCGCAGCCTCGGATGTCCGGTTTCCTGGTGGGTTTTTCACCTGGCAAACTCTGGATAACTTTGGTGAGAATTTGCGAAGCGGCTGGGAAAGTTGGGAACTCCCCTGCAGGCGTCTAGGAGCTTCTGCTACCGCATCTTCTCCATCCCACGGATTTTACTGCCTTGGATATTGCGAGGGGAGGGAGGGGGGAGAAGGACAGCGAGAGAAGGGGGGAAGAGGAAGAGAAGGAGCCTCATAATTTCGCCTGCATTCCTCCGGCTGCCCCGCGGCCCCGCTCCGCCCTGCACCATGCACTTGTTGGAGGTGCTCTCCCTGGGCTGCTGTCTCGCTGCCGGCGCCGTGCTCCTGGGACCCCGGCAGCCGGCCGCCGCCGCCGCCTACGAATCCGGCCAGGGGTACTATGAGGAGGAGCCCGACGCGGGAGAGCCAAAGGTAAGACCGTGCCCCCGCTCTAGATGCCAGGTCACTCCTCTAGGCATGTGGCTGCGAGTCCCCTTGAAGGAACGGCTTGGAAATCGCTCCAAGGAAAAGATCTGGGAGAAGCTTTTTGAAGTGGCGGGGTTCCTTAAAAGTGAGGGAAGAATTTTTTTTAAAGTGTCTGGATTTTCAGGGTTGCTGGAGTCCAAGGCTGCGTGGGGAACAGCTGCATTTACAAAGAGATGCGAAACACCTGATGGGCAGAGGCAGCCCACGGGCTGAGCTGCTGCCGCGGTGCAGGGGCTGCCCGGCGGGAGCGATCCCGGCCCTGCCTTTGATAGCAGAGCTGGGACGGGACAGCGGCCCGCGGGCTACGGCTGCTGCCGGCCCTGGCAGGGAGGGCGCGCCCCGCGGGCGTCTCGGTGCGAGGTCCTGGGCTGGGGAACGCGGGAGGGAAGGCTGAGAAACACTCAGGGGAGCAGCTGGGCTACTGGAGTTACTGACGCTTTGGGTGAGCTGCTGCTGCGTGACAGAGTTGACGGGAGATGTAAGGTGACACTCGAAAATCTCAGTTCTGCCCAGACGCACAATGAAAGTTGCGCTTAAATTCTCGGATTCCAGACACAAATTCTCTGTTAATTTTTGTTTGCATAGTAAGTTTCGTAACAAAATTCAAGTACCTTGGGTACTTTTGTGCTTGTGGTTTTGCAGTTCCCGGTATGCTGATGCATAAAAAAGATGCATAGTATGTGGCTGTATAAGCATGTGGCATTGTTAGGAAGACCACTGAGGTCTGAGCATATTACAGCTCTTAGCCTTGTCTCATTGTTTCTGACATACTTATTGAAAGCAATCATGACCCAGTTCATTCATTATTCATTTCAGCATGGGGCAGGGAGGGAAGTGTGTGGATTAAAAGCTAAGCTAATATTCTGATTTCCCTCCTCCCTCCCCCCTCCTCATGCTGTTTGTTTTACTGATTAAACATTTGGGAGATTTTACTGTCACTACATGGGCAGTCAAGTTTTGATAGTGTACATTAGCTGTACTTACTTCAGGTATTCAAACTGTTGTAGATTATATGTTGTACACAGAAGTCATACTTTTCAGATAATATTCTGCATGGAAAAGGTTACTGATTATACTGTAGTCTCTCTTAAAGTATTTTAATTATAGACAAATGCTTACATTGCAACACTGCTAATACACTATCAGTGATCATATTGCTTAAATGTTTAGCAAGTGTTTTTCAAACTTAAGTTATTCAAAAGTAGGAACACAAAATCAATTCAGCTGGCCACTCATCACTTAGACTATTTATACAAGTTTAAAAAAAAAAAACAAACCAACAAAACCCCAAAACTTAGTGGAAGGTAAAGATACCTCAATGCTTTACAACCCATGACTGTAAGTCAGATATTTACTGGGTGGAACTAGCATTTGAGTTGTAAAGCCTCAGAATAGTTTATGCTCAAAAGATAGAAAGAATCCAAACTGGAGCACAGTGAATATTTTGTACACTTAAACTGCTGAGGTAGAACAGCTGATAGTGAAGGTATTCACCTCAGATCCCATGCACATGGTGTGGACAGTCACTCTGTTTCTGGAAGAAACCTCGAAGTCTTTGGGAGCTGCCACTGTCCTGCATTGTGTGGAAGTGCAAGTACTCCCTGGAAAAAGAGGAACTGTCAGCAAACCAAAGGAAGGAAGGGTCAAGAGACTGGGAAGTGAGTGGGATGGCATGTGTTAAGTGATTATGTTAATAGAAAAACGTTTTTGTACCTGACTATTGGTGAGTAGTAAGCAGAGAGAGAGAAAGACTCTGGATCCAAAGAGATTTAGTCATGTTGGAAGTCTTTAATTGTGATTTTGTTGCTTTTGCTGGAACGGTTTGAGTGAGTACTGCATGTGTTTGTTACTGTGATGAGTGAATATTGAGATGAATATCTGAAGTAATTATGAAAAGATTAAATAAGTAAACTGCAAATAATTGTTTCAAGGAAAATATGATTGTATTGTCAGTATAAAGTATCCGCTTGAACTTTGTTAACTTCAATGAAATTCATAGGTGCTATGCTTCCTCTGTTTCGACTTCCCGTCCATATGCCATGTTACTCCATGTTAAGCCGATGCCTAAGTGCAGGTTATGCAGTCCTTTGGGTCATCTTTTTACACGTTATCTTTATTTCTCTCTACTCCTACATTAGGAACTTTAGCTTTAAAAAACATTTTAAAAAGTGTGGATGAAGTTGAGGGTCCTCCAACATAGAAAAATCTGGGCAGAAAATAAGGATATCGTGTTTTTAAGCAGGTAATTTTCATGTATTAATCTTGTCTAGAGATTTGCAGCAACTTGAAAGCGTTACAGATATAAATAGTAGTAGTTCTTCATACACAGCTCTTGCAAGGACATGTTCTGCAGCAAGTGGGCACCGATAAGCTTGTGCAACCCTGCTTTCCCCCCCAACCCCGCCCACCCCGGTTTTTTTTTCAGCCTAAGGGTAAAGTTCGTTATTTAACAAGCTTTCAGGGCCCAGATTAATACTTTTCAGCTGAACTGTCAGCTCAGTGGGATGGGAATGAACCTTGCCCGTAAATCACCTTTTTCGGATTTCCTGCAGCATAAGGGGTTGCCCCGACGAGGCGACCCCCTCCCAGTCACACCCCGCCTCTCCCCGGCTGGGCAGGGAGGGCTGCCCTGGCCCCTTCTCTCCGCCTGCGTGGCTTGCTGCGGAACGTAACCTGGTACTTCAGTTGTCTCTCTGCTTAAGGTGGGCCCCGGGGAATCAGCTCTCCTGCCCCCAGATTTCACGCAGTTTGGCAGGGACCCGCCGCAGAGATGCTCGCAGCAGCTGCAGCAAGGAGAGGGTGAGCTGTGGTGCCATAGTGGTGACTTGAAACTTAATCTCCCTTTACTGTCTATTAATGTTTTAGTAACTTTTACACTGTGTTTTGTCTCTGGCTGTTGTTCTTTAGGTAATTTTGAATGGGCCACGATGGGTGAATCTATACTGTCTACCTCTGAGAGTATTATTTAAAAATAAATAAAATAAACTTCTTAGGTTATTGAAATGAAGGCGTAACAGTAGCATGTACCTAGAATTCATTAATGGCAATAAGATAACAATAGCAAAGCTAGGTTATTATAGTAAGAATAACAGAAATGAAGCCACACAATTGCAAGAATTTGTCATAGCTGCACCATCATTTTGTTGCATAGTCTAACCTTTAGGATTATGTGACTATACAAAAGCAATATTGGTCAATTTTCCTGTTTAGTTTTAAGAGGTTTAAAACTATGTTTATGCAAGGATTCTTTGTTTTGTATTAGAATGGGACTAGCAAATGAAAATATATTTACCTGTTCTAAAGTACACCCCTGAAAATTTCACTGGGGCCTCTTTACACAGACAGCATTAAGTACAGAACACTCTGTGATGTGATTCTATGATTTGCTTTTTTTGCAATGAAAATAAATGTGCTTATGTGAGCGGCATTTATCTTGGATGCTACCTCACCAGAGATACACCTTGTTATTATTATTGTTTTAAAATTATTTAAAATCTGACCTAATCATACAATGCTGTTTGTTGATGGCTAACAGAGTTTAAATATTGTTAGTTAATGGGAGTATGAGGAAAAGCAGTGTCAGTTTCCAGGGTTTCCTCCTGTCAGTGTATCTCCAGGGTATAATCTCAGACCCATCAGGTTTATGACCACCTCTAAGTTTATGAAGTGTGCCTTACTCTGTGATGTTACCTGCACTGGTGAGAGATGAAGCTAGACTTTCTGCTCTGAAAACAAGCATAAACCTCACTCCCAGAGCTTAGGCTGTTGCTTAAGTGCTAAATTGAGCATGTAGGGAGAATGTGTTTTTTTTTCTGCTGCTGCTGTTTAGTCTGCTGCAAATTTTCTTTTTATGTGTGTGTAGCCACTCTCTTTTCAGACATGTGCACATAGAAAGATTGGTTTTTTTAGGAGCATGATGTGTATCATTCAATAGGATGAACATTGGTAATAGGACCTATTATAAAAACTAAGCAATGCTTCTGCAAACATGAATAGTAAACCTTGGTCTAGCCTTTTAAGTGAGTAAAGTACAATACTAAGCTCTAAGAGCTCAGGGTACTTTTTAGTTCTCAGTGTAAGTATGTGCATTCCTGGGTATCTTGTGTAAGCATGCTTGTGTGCCTGTTTGGGACTTCAGTTATTTGTCAGCAGCGGTCCCATGCTCTTATAAAGATTCTAAAAAGGCTTTAGAGATCACTTGAACTGCAGTGTTTAGGGGCATACAGAAGCATCCCATCAAAAAATTATTTCTATGCTCACTTAGGTTCAGTGTGTGTTTAAACTCTTGCCTGTTTTTTCAAGGATGTGTGTCCACTTATTTTAGTAAAAATAAACCAGGACGTATTCATTGGGCTGTTGTAGCTGAGGGTGATGGTAATAATCCTCTTCCACTTATACCCTGCATCCAGGATAGAAAGTCTGTCTAGAACCTTGTGTTCAGCTGCTGCTTTTTTGAATGTGGTTAGTGATTTATTAAAACAAAATCCTTGGAACAAAGGGAATCCAACTGAAGTCACACTAGTTTCCTATCAAATTTAATATCCTGTTTAATGTAAAAAAACCCGTACTACAGCTGTTTGTAGAATGATTTATAAGAAATTCCAGGCAAGGTTGTTACTTGAAATTCATAAGCTCTTTCAAAGTTTAAGTTGTTTCTTAAGAGTTTTTTTGGGAAGGTATTGAATTTTGCATAGTAAGTAGGATAGATATGATTTTTTTCTTACCTATTATAAATAGTCATTACTTTTTTTTCTAATTTCACCTTCTATTCCAAGTGATATGGAATACCAAGTTCCCCTCCATGTAAATGTGTATCTACTTCAAAGACACTAATGGCTGCATAAATTGCACCAGAATTTTAATTTAAAATATTGATAGTTTAGGAGAGTGTGAGAGATTCTTTGAATTCCTGTTATATATCAGTTTTTCAACTTGTTTATCTTCTTTCGTCTTCTTTCGTCTCCAGAAGTTCTTCTGGTGACAATATTTGTGTTACTCTTTTCCCCCTCTTCATTGCATTTCAGATGTTAGTTAGGAAATAGCAAAACTATAAGACATTTATTCTTCTGTTCTTCCATTGTAATCATCATAAATCAATCCGTCTAGCTCTGTAGTAGTTTGTTTTCTCTTTTGACGTTTCCTGACTTTAGACAAGTCAGCTGTAAGATAGTTATAAGTCCTTACAAGTATTTAGAGACTGTAGTTATCAGTGGAGGGAGTGAATGTTATGGTAAGAAGCTCCTTTTTAGCAAAATAACCAAGAGGAATGGTGTTCTTAGGGAGAGGAGGAGAAAACACAGGGAAAAACTTCTCATACTGAAGAAAAAAAATAGTAATAGTTGGTGTATTTTGGCTATATTGTACTCTTCACTGAGTATAGACGAGTATGTAGCCATCCTACATGTAGTTACTAAGGCTATACATCTTCTGCAGAAAACTTTTGGTATTCCAATTATGGTTAACTTCAATGAAAAATGATTGCTCGGGAAAGTTAATGGCATTAATTACACAGTACTACCATCACCCTGAATTCTGTAGTACTCCATACTGTTCACATAATGGCTTCGCCTACTCACTGACAGTTTTCCAGTAGCCTGACCTCAAGGATGCAGCTTAAAACCTGTTGAAGGTGTTTTACAACCTGTTCCTTATTGAATCAGGCAGGACCTTTTATACTGGACAAGGGAATGTAATGGCAAAGAATTGGACAATTCTGGGAAGACACCAGGAGGCTGCTGGGGAGTAGATGACACGCATATTTCTCTCTGGTGTCACAGGTGTGGCATCCCCTGTGTTACTCCTACCTGTTTGTGGCACCAAATAAGTAATTTCAGGAATCAGATATCATCTCTAACAAAATCCTTTACACTGTTAAATGGTTTAATTCTCTGACTTTCCTTACTCAATAATTGTGCTCTGTCGAGAAAGGGAGAAGAGAGGAATTTATGGAAGGGATAGCTTCTGAGAACAGATGCAACATTTGGCTATTTCCTAATTTTTTTCTCCAAAGAAGACCTGTAGCATCTTCCAAACACCCCACAAGCATGTGTGTAATTTTCTGGTATTTCTAAAGATTTTCAGAAACAGTATTTATCCTGCTCTCCTGCTGTACTTAGCATTGGTGCAGCCTCACCTTGAGCACTGTGCGTGGTTCTGGGCCCCACAATTCAAGAAGGATGTGAAGATCCTTGCATGCATCCAGAGGAGCGTAACAAAGCTGGTGACAGGACTGGAAGGAGTGTCCTATGAAGAGCAGCTGAGGACTCTGTCTGTGTCTTGGAGAGAAGGAGGCTGAAGGGTGATCTCATTGCTCTTTACAGCTTTCTGAGAGGGGGAATGTGGAGAAGGAGGTGATGATCTCTTCTCCCTGTGGTCCAGTGGTTGGATGCATGGGAATGGTTAAAACTGCACCAGGGGAAGTTCAGATTGGACGTTAGGAAGCATTTCTTTTCCAAGAGGGTAGTCAAACACTAGAACAGGCTTTCTAGAAAGATGGTTAAGCCTGAGCCTGTCAGTATTTTGGAGACATTCAAACAATGCCCTTAATAATGTGCTTAAGCTTTTGGTCAGCCCTGAACTGGTCAGGCAGTTGGACTAGATGATTGCTGTAGGTCTCTTTCAACTGAAATACTATATTCTATTTGAGATCATTCAGAAAAAGCAAAACTACTGTTGTTGTCCTTCAACTTTCTTCAACTGCTGAATTTAGCAGGACAGATGCATTTGTGGTGGACTGCTCCAGCTGGCCAGAATGTACTTGCTGCATCAGTTACAATATTTAGAGCCAAAAGAAAAACTAGCCAAGTGAAGCTTTACACTTTATCTGCTGTCAACTTAGTCATGTTTATGTAGACAATTAAATGTTTGGAGGTTGATTAGTTTGTTTCATTTGTGTTTTTGTTTCAAATTGAGAGATACTGTTACAACTGGTAACCTCTACAGTCTGCTCAAGGAACAGTCTCATTAGAGAGAAAAAGAGCACCAGTTTCAGAGGTTGAGGTATTTATTATTTCCAGGTCAAACATTCATTTTAGAAGGCCTGGATTATGATTATTGATTTTAAGAGATGTTCATCCTTTTTGGAATAGGCAGCTAATGCTCCTTACCCTGCAAGTATGGGATCCATGTACACAGTCACGTGAGGAAAAGCTGGTAGGTGTTGTTTGAGGTGTGTTGCCTGCACATGGTGGAATCCGTGTTCCTGCTCTGCCAACTGACTCCTGATCTGAAGGGGTTCTTGCTGAGGAAGCAGTGTGAGGGAGGTGTGGAGGAGTTCCTTTCTCTGGGCCGTCTGTGACCCAGAGCGAGCCCAAGTGGACACTGCCATGAACCAAGGCTAGAATCTGTGGACTTGAATTCATAGTAACCTGTACTTGAAAGTACTCATACCAAGTTGAGCTCTGGGAACTGTCCATGTAGGTGGTCTTGCTCTGTGCTATATACATATTAAAGAAACTTAACATGGAAAAAGAAAAAAATACTGAAGAATTTAAAACATAAGGAAAACCTGAGAAGTGATTAAAACTGTAAAGAAAAACTGGATTGAACAACTTTAGTTTTGTTTTTTCCTTAAGAAAAAAACCAAAAAACAAAATACAACAACAACAACCAAAAAAAAAAAAAAGGGAGGGCATTTCTTACCACAGGTGTTGGAAGTAATTCTGAGAGGGTGGGTTTAGGTTTTTTTTAAATTTTTTAATATTTTCTTTTCTTTGAAAATGTTGCCTTTGGAGCTCTAAGAATTTACCACAGTCTTGACCTGTCATTCTAATTGACTAACAACTGCTAGGTGTTGCAGACTAGGAGACAGCTTTGTGGCTGCTGTGAGTTGGAGACTAGGGGAATACTGTGAATGTAGGTTTCACTGGATGTCAAAGATTGTTTGTATTTTGTACCCCTAAAAGGATCATTCATTATTTGGCGTGCTGCTGCGGAGAAAATCTCTGCTTATTTGCACACTGTCTATTACTTAGATATACCACTCCTATTTCTTCTTAGAAATAACATAACTTCAATAATTACAGTGATAACTACTTGTGACTGGCCACAGACATAATTGACAGAAACATAATTTGCCTTTAAAATTAATAGTACCAAGAGTCTTGATGAAGACTGTATGTATAATTTTTATAGAATTGCTATTTATGGTTAGATTACTAGTGCAATTAATTGTGAAAGGAAAATGAGAAATAAACTTGTGAGGTGGTGCCTTACTGACATTTGTCACTTGCCTAGGGACAGATGTTTCCAAATGAAAACAGAGCCTCAGACTTCCTCTTCACCCGCTTTCCAGCCTGTCTTGCGTAATGGGCACAGTGCTGCTGCAATACAGATTTGACCATTTACTTTGTTTCATTTGATTTGTGAATGTCAAAGTATTCATGTTAAGATTTCAATATTTCTTTGACGCAAGGATTTTTTAATTTTATCTCCTTTATATGTTAATATTGAAGTATTCTGTAATTTGGAGAAAATGAGGCAGTCTTGTTAGCACAGTAGATTCAGTAAATATGGAGAACTGGTTTTTTTCCAGGAAGGAAGATAATATGGACAATTACTTTGTCTTTACAGTTGGGTGTGCTTGCGGCTGGATAGAGAAGGGCAAAATGTTGGTTCATTTAAAAATATCAAGAACCCTATTGTGCAGGGCACAGCTTTTAAAAGAACTTTAACAGCTGCTAGAAGTCCCACTGACATGAGACTGAATGCAGTGGGTATTGACCTCTCTCCTTTGTACAGTTTCATGGTGGTTTCATCTAAACTGCCAGGCAACAGAAGCCAAGAGGCTAGGCTCAAAATCAAATTCTCTGAGAGTCTCCTTGGTTGCTGGAGTGTTAGTGATGCTGAGTTTGTGCCTTCTGCCTTGCATTCCCAGGTACACCCTGAGATATAAAAATGTACTTTTTTGAACATATAGCTTGGAAAGATCTTGGCTCCTCTTGTGGGTCAGCAGAGCCTAGCAGGTGAGCAGCTCCTGGCTACCTCAGTGCAATTTGTTTCAGCTGGCAGGAATGCCATGTTAATAGTACTGGACGAATGAGATTGTCCCCTTTTAGGAAGGGATTCACCGTGTGTGTACGCTGAGGGAGGTGAGTTTGATTAACAACTGGACTCTGAGATCAGACCACCTTAGAGTGGCAAACTGGTTGATAAAAGGGCTCTCTACAGTTTTGGTTCCCTCCAAGAGCGTGGTGCTCAAGTCAGAGTAATGGAGCCTGTACAACTGAAAGTTGTGAAGTGTTGTGTGATAAAATGCTTTTATTTTTCTTACCAAAGAAGAGCTGCCTGTTTCCCTCTGATTATCAGCTGTGAAAATGATGAAGATCTCTAAGATTATTGAGAACCCTGAGTTTTTTAGTATTTTTTTAATATTTGTTTGTTTGTTTGTTTCTCCAGGTGTTTAGGCCAGCAGTTGATCAAATCACTAAAAACAAATAAAGCAGTAAAGACCTGTAGATGAGCTCTGAAGTACTTTCCTTTTCAAAATATCTGTGGATGGGCTGTAAGGCACTAAAAGCACTGTGATTTTGGAATAGGAAGTAGGGGAAGGAGCAATGAAGAATTTTCAGAGGGTAAGACCACACTTCAAAGGAAGGAAGAATTAGGTCGTTCTGTTGTATCAGATAGAACTAAAGAATTAGGCAAACTCTAAATTGAACAGTCACTATTAATCTGGATTAACATCATAAAAAGGCACTTTGTAGTAATGAAACTTTGAATATCTTAGCTAACAGTTTCAGAAAATTAATGAAATTTTCAAATTCTCATCTCATATGACAGGTGGATGATCTCTGTTGTTCCCTTGAGCCTCTGAGCAACTCCCTTGAGTTGCTGCTTTACTCCATGATTAGTTGGGTTATGCTATATATAGTGATTATTGAAGTCACTTAAGAGTAGAAGAATGTCTATGCCTGGTCAGGCAAAATGCCTGATTAGCCCTATATGCCATTTTCAGCAGTACCCAACATGGGCAATCTCGGAGAGCCCATGCTGCACAGCCACTAAACGTGCACCCTGTGCTCTACTAGTGTGGCAGAGGACGACTTGGAGAGCAATGTTGGAAACCTCATGATGAGAAGTAATCTGTAACACCTTCCCCCTGAAACCTCCTTCAGGTGAAGGCTGCCCTTTGGCCATGGGCATGTCTGTTCTTGCAAGAAGACAGAATACCCACTGAATCCTGTTCCCCCAAAGTTTCTTTTTATCTTCTGTCATATGAGCTGCCCTGCTTGATCACCTGTAGGGGGATTGTTGTGCAACATCCTGCTGATTTGTCCTCAAACCACCCCATGGAATGTCTTGGGAGATTTCTACTCTGCTTGCCTTGTTTCTTCATCTTTGCATCCCACAGACCACTTTCAGGAAAAATTCTGAAACCCTGGTGTGTCAACATGTACCTGCTGCTTGTTCCTGGGCCAGCTGGGGACTTCAGTTAGAGAACCCAACAGCAGGCATTTACAGGATCCCCAGACTCATGTCTGTCCTAGTGAAAGGGCAACCATGGCAACATGCACCTGGCTACAGCCACTCTTCTGGCTCTTCAGTACCTCTTAGTTATTTTTTTTGGCTGGCCTTCTTCTCTTTTTATTTATGCCCTTACCATGCAAGGCCCTGCCAAATTACAGGATCTACTTGACAACCTCCTTCTGAGCAAAGAAATTGAAAGTGTCACTACATGCTGGCAGACTGTTGGCAGCAGCTTTGTGAACTTACTTGCCTTAAATGTTGGGTGGTGTGTGTGCATGTTATTTTGCTTTTTGTAATAGCTTTCAATTGACTTTTCTCTTACTTTTGATCTAGGTGCTCATGGAGCCCCCAGAAGTTTTTGACATCAACAGCTTTCTGTATGATCAAGTGGATGTTCTGTTTACTATGCATAATAGTAAACTTTCAAATAACCAAACAAGTCCCAAAACAGTAAAAAAACCATTCCTATTACTTGTCTTGAGCCTGACACCTGCTAATTAAGCATGAAACTTCCCCAGTCCATCTTCTGGACAAGGCAGAGAGCAATGCTGTCCATGCCACTTGCGGTCTTATTGAGTTCCCCTCTCCATTGTTCTTTTTCAGGCTAAAAATCTTTCACTTATGTAACCTGCTCTTTGAAATGAAACTGTTCCTTACCTTTGATCACTTGAATTCATACCTTTCTTAATTCTCTTTTAAGACTGCAGAATAAGGAGAGGGGGAAAGCCAGGAGTGAAAACAGGATTCCAGATGTGGGACACCACAGATGTGTGTAGGGACACAATGATGTTTTGTTCTCTTTCCTAGCAATTCCACTTGTATATCTGTTTTTAAAGTGTGTCTTGATTTGAGAGTATTTTGTAACATGTCAGACATGAGTACGATTCAAACGCCTCCTTTAAAGAACTACCCGTATTTATACTGAAGAACAGGATGAGGGAAGGCATTTCATAGTTATTGCCATTTCCTCAAAATGCACATAAAAGCTGTTCTTAGGGGCCTGTTTCAAGATGATGATTATTTAAACATCTGTGATTTAAACCTATGTGTTCATTATGCTTTTAATGTGTTTTTCTGCCTACCACATGTGCACAGTGTGAGATTTAATGGGACTAGCCATCTTCTGTGTTAAAAACTATGAGCTCTATATTTAATGTCCTTAATGATTTTTCTTTAAAAATGAGATGTGGTCTCAAAGTGATCTGTGAACTATGCCAGCAATCTTTCAGAGGCTGTTTATACCTGTTAACAATATGATGCTACTGTCAGGCAACATTTGTGAGGACTTAGTTTTGTGCACTAACTAGGTGCATATGACCAAGCAAATTTATCGGAAACCTACCTATGCTTGCAAATTTTTAGATGCACATCAATCCTAGCCCAGAGCATAAGAATATAAGAAAAACCCCACTGGGGCAAACTAGAACTAGTGGTCTGCCTAGGCAAGTGTTTGGCCTCTGTCAGTGTCAGCAGCATGTGCTTCTGAGTAAGGAGAATATTTGGGCTTAGTCAGTTTCTGCTGTTTGCTCCATTCATACCCTCTGAACATCCCCAGTTGTTGGACTGAGGATATAAGAAGGTATGCCACTGCCTCTTCTCTTCAGTATCTATTTATGGACATCTTGTCCATTTATTTGTCTATTTTCATACTGAAGGTACCGTGAGCAGTTAGATTCTGAGCTACTTCGTACCAGGATGGTGCTGGTTTGGGTGCAGTGGTGCTTCTTTGGTTTTGTCGACCTGCAATATCTGTGAAGACTCATTCTACAGTTAATATTCTCTACTTGTCTCTTCTTTGAATCTTGTGTGTTATACAGGCACAAAAATTATTTTCAGCACTTGGGAAAAAATATGCAGTTTATTTGGAGATCTGAGGTATATGTCCTGAAATTTTTGAAGACCAAACTAAAGAAGCAGCATGAATGTGTCATTTATTTATTTCAATATTATTCATACTATATTTCAATCAAATACAAATCTGATTGGTTTTATATTTTGGCCAGTCGGAGTGACTGCATCCAGTGTCAGATTTTCCCCACCCCTTTCGTCAAGAGACTGATTTTATTTTCATCTTTAGACCTTTATTACATGCATGGGGTCTCTTCAGTTGCTGTCTGCCTGAGGTTTTGCCAGCTTGGGGTGATAATTTTCCCTGTAGGTCAGAATTAGAATCTGTAGCTCTTTTGAGCTGTTTATGGTGGCTGGGACCCATAATATGGATTTGTTTGTAGGAAATTCCAAATGCCACTTGATGAACAGTAGTGCAGTGCTGAGTAAAGGGGCAAACCAGGAGATCCTCTCTTTCTCTTGATGCCTACTCCATAGAAAAGTACAGGAACAGCTGGAGAAAGGTGGTGGAGTTGGGTCCTAAACAGTTGGGTCACAAATCTTCCTTAATTCCTTTTTCTCCCCTTCCAGGAGGAGGGAGAAGATAAGGCAATTAATGAAAACACTTCAGATAAGTGCTGTATAATGTAAGCTTTAGCAGACATCAAATGTCACCCCCTTAGAAATATCTGTAGTCTTCTGAAGAAGATTAAGTCATCTAGGGTTTGGATTTTTTTTTCCTTGCATTGGTTATTCTTCTTTGTGTTATTGGGACATATTTCCCCTGCCTCACTAGAGAAGTATCATAGGCTGCTCTATTAGAGGAATCTATGCATCTTACAAAGGGTCCCATTGAGGCATATTTGTTTAAATCCTTATTGTTATTCTAGAGATATTATCTAACAAGTGATATATTGAATAAAATTGAATTCTGGGTAATCATAACATTTTTTAATTCTAAATATTTGTTTCATATTTGTGCCAACGTATTGATTTCTGCTATTGTTCTGCATATTCTTTAATACAATTGTGAAAACTGTCGTTAGCTTTGATTTTATTTTTCCTCCCATAAATGATATGCACTATGAATTCCTAAAAAATCACTGTTACATGCATTGTCATGAAGCTCCTTAGACTATTTAACACATGCTCTTGTAAAGACTTAAATTTTTATAATCACTGTATATATATATTTTTAACCTGCAAACTGCCTAATGAGGAAATTATTAAAAAGAAAGCTAATTCTGAGGCAAGCAGGCTGTGTTCTTTAGCTAATTGGTTTAATTAGAATGGGAATTTCCCTTTCACTTTGACTTAGTGCAGTATTGAAGAATCTAAAGTAAATGCAAAGTCTTACTTTGTGTAGTGTAATGTGAAATTAATTTCTTATCTTATAAAACTTGCACTGATACCTGAGTAGCAATCTTGAAAGAAAAATGGAATCAATAAACATTTGGTAGTCATTAAAGTGGCTGAATTTCATACAGAACTGTTCTAATCCACTGCTTACCAATTTTCCCCATGTCCTTTCATAAAATCAGAATTATTTTGCAACCAGCATCCTGATACTCTGATATGTTAATGCTTTAGCTGGATGGCAGTATTGGCTTCAAAGTCTTCTGGGGCACTGAAAGAAAACAAACAAAGAAGAAAACCCCACAACCTCTTTGATTGTACTCAGTAAAGATTACAACAGTGTGAGAAATTTCTACAGTACTCTTCAAAGGCACTCTGACAGAGCTGTACTTGGGAAGGACAATTTTTTTAATTATTAATTTTTTTCTTCTTACTGAAATTACAGTGTTTTTACTTGAGTTGTCTGAAATACATTAATTTTCCAGTATAATTATGCTGCTGTAAGCAGTGCTGATAGAAAGATGTAATCATACCTCTCTGGATCCAGCCCTAGTAGTTGAAGAAGGTAGCATATATAGTATATATATAATTAGTGCATTGCATCTGGGTTATGGTAAATAATATTGTACTTAATTTGACAGAAGGGGTGCTCCAGCCAGGAGCCTGTCCCTATTCCCCTTACTCCTCCTTCAACATGAGTTGGAAAGCTGGTAAGGGGAGGTAAGATAAGGATACTGCTTTTGGTAGCAGCATGGATTTATGCTGGATTTATAGGGAGTCTGCAACAGTTTAGCTATGATCCTCCAGGTAAATAATTTCTAGTGGCTGATCTTGTTTTACTGTATAGCAAAATTAGGTAAGAGTAGTCACGTACCTGGTTGCAGTGGTTCACAAACATATCCTCATAGACCATGACTAGCAATGTGAACAGATAAAAATAAAATTGTCTTTTTCATTTACTCTTTGTAAGTAATGAGGATCTTATTAACCAAACTAGTTTTGTTTTTTTATTTTTTTCTCTTACATGCACATAAGATTCAGCAATATTGAAGTGAAGGGCTGGTAATACTGGACCACATTGCTGACTTTAGTAGTCACCTATGCTTCCTGCAGAATATGCCTTAGGATCAACCATTAAGCTCCAACTCAACTTTCTTTGTGATTAGATAGTACTGTGAGTGTGTTCTGTGTAGCGAGAGGGTGATCTGGTTAACAATGTATTTGTAAACAGGTTAATTTTTGCAACAAAATCCATGTAGTTCATGAGCAGCTAAACTTGCACTGACAATTTGCGAGAGTGTCCATTGGTGGGTTATTTGTGTTTATGTTGAGTGAAGGTAGTTGTCCAAATTTTTTTCTGTAGAAGTACGGTAATTAAAGTGATTGTGATCCTTATTGAACTACTAGAAGGACATATAAACAAATATTGTTTACCTTCTGCTTTGTACTTGGACTTTCAGTGACACAAGTTTGGTGTCTGGAAGTCTTTCTCTTGCTACGATACGAAGATGTATAATCAATGTCTTGTTGTTGTTCAGCATAAATAATATGTTAGCCTACATCCAAGATAAATCTAGTACTGTTGACGACCATTGCAAACATAAATGTATGTAGTATATGAATATATCCATTACAGCTTGCTACTTCAGTAAAAATCAAACATTCAGAAATTACACAATGCTACTGTTAAAAACTTATCTTTTTTTTTTTAGTGTTCTTCTGATACTCTCTGGAGTTGCTTGATGTTTAGAGCCTTTGAATAGATAAACAAAAATGCCTGCAACTTTATTGTGTGAGTCTAGAGGACAGCTTTCAATAGGCATGAGCCTATGTGACCATTTTCCCAAAGTATTGGGACTGCTGCCTTTTTCCTTATTGACTCCTTGCTGTCATCCCACATCCCAGTCATCTCCATCCTCTTTAACCTCTGTCTTAATTGGGCTGCATACGGGGAGATGGGAAGCCTAAGTGCCTCCAGCTACCTCCCTTACTGCAGCACGTGTTAGCCATGCTGACCCTTATTTGAGGATTGTGAATTCATATGGAAACTGATTCAACTGAAGAGACAGAAGCCCATGTCTTAAGACCTTTGGGTGTTTTTCGCCCATTCAAGTCTGCTTTGTGTAAATACTAAAATAGCCAAGTGGGACAGCAGACTGTACCTTTAGCCTACTGCCTTTCACCTATGTTCTTGACCAGTTCCTGTGTTTTAAATCTATCTCCAGTTTCTTGCTGCTTTCTCTACACTTTGCTTCTCCTTTTCTCAAACTGTGAAATCATCTGATCTCTCCCTTCCCCTCTTTGTACCCATTATCCTAATTTTAATTGCCCTTTCTCATGTGAATAAATGGCAGTGAAGCTGCACCAGGCTATCACTGCTCTTTGATTCCTTTTACTTTTTGCTTCCGCACAGCCAATTCAGTGCCAACCCAGGTCCCTCTTCAGTGTGTCTCTCTGTCCCCCATCTCCTTCACTAGCTTCAGAATACAGCTTTCTTTTCCTGCTTCTCCCACGCTCTTTTCTGAGATCTGGGTTTCAGCTCTGTTCCCTCTCTGTGTCTTTTCTTTTTCCCATTTTATTCTTAGGGCAGACTGAGGCTTTTTCTGCTTTCTGTTCCTTTATGCTCAAGTTTCTTCTTTTTAGCTGTCTGCTGTGGAATCACTGAGAGCACACAAAAGAAAAACCTCACTTCTGTCACTTCATAACCTGCTGCAGACCAGAGCTATACCTGCACAGCAAGTCTTGTTCAGCAGCTGCAGGGATTGTTCCTTAAACCATTTTGTGGTTTAGCAGAGCAATGTGCCAAAGCCTACTGGAACTTCATGAGCTGTCATGCTTATTTGTAGGGTAAATTTTGATGAAGATGTTAAAAATATGCTCCTGAGACACCCTCCGTTTTTTCTTTTCTCATGACTCCGTATACTTCCCTGTCAATTTAAGGTGCTGCAAATCTTCAGTGAGGAGGCTGCACTGTTTTAATGTGGACAAGAAACAGGCATTAGGGCAGTTCCTCAGTGGAAAATCAAGCTTCAGGTTCAAGTCAGTCAAAACCTTTGAATAAACAGCTAGAAACAAGGTCTTACAAGTGGAAAAACTGGAGCAGTTCCAGCTGAAGTTAATTGCTTGAACCTGCATGGTTTGGTGCCAGTAGCTCAAATGGTATTCCCATTGCCCACTTTCTTATTTGTCACCTGCACTGTCCCTTCTTAGTACCAGTAGGAGTTTTTGGGGAACTGAGTGAGGAACATGATCTGAATGACAGCTTGCTTGGGGGAAGGTGTCAGGGCTAAGGAGTACACAGTTGAACTGATTTGTTTTAGTCTGGTTTACTTCTTGGCTTCATGTGTGCTTGTGTCTACATGGGAGACAGGGACTTGTGTGAGGGCAGGAATAAGCAATTGGGAATAGAAAGAGTGAATGTGAGTGGTTTGATTTTTTTTTTTTTTTTTTAAATTTTATTTAGTGATAGTCTAGGACATTTGTTGATCAATAACTTAGAACATGGTGGTACTGTTAGCTGTGAGGACCTGTTTTCTTTTCTTTTTGCAATGTCCTATGGAAAAATAGCCTTGGAGCAGAGAATGCCTTAAGGAGGCAGTAATTCTTTGGAAAACATCTGTGATTATTACTTGGCTTTATCTCACCTTAACTGACTCAAAGTTTAAGAAACTGACTCATGCTGTCTGGTCTCCTGTTGTAGCTAAAAGTCAGAGACCGGCAGCTATGAGGAATACGTGGCATGGCTTCATCAAGCACAGTTTCAAGGTTTATTCAGAAATTTCAGTTTTCAAAAGTTATGATGTTTAAGTGGGCATGCTGATTGAGGGCATATTAAATGAAATCAGTGTGCACTTGCGCATTTATCCTGTGTAACTACAGCAACTCTTTTTATTTGCGTTTGGTGTTTTCCACAGCCTCTTTGTTGAAATTGTTGAGGGATTTTTCTAAAGTGAAGTTTTTGTCCTCAGATCAAGCTTGAAAGATTGCTGCAGTACTGAAGCTTTGCTTAATCATTATATCCCATTGGTTGGTGCTGAGTTATATATAGCAAGTAGCTGAAGGACAAGGTGGAAGGGATAAAGAAAAGCAGCAGTGAAGGGGTGGGAACTGCTGTCCCATTATTCCTACGGCTCCAACAACATGTATCCAGAAACTAAGGTTAGTAGGAACACTATATAGCATACTTGATGCTGAGAAAGTCTAAAGTATATTCTAATTTTTTTAAAAATAAACTGTTGATCTATAGATTAATGCATCTGATACCCAGCACCAGCTGTTGTCTTGATTGCCATTCAGTGCTAATACAGTGGAATTAAAGGAGAGATAATTTTAGTATGGAATTTCCTGAGGTCATAGAGTTTTACTTTAAGGTATTGTTCTGTATCCAGATGCTGTTGCTTAATTTAGATATAACTATAGAATATAGTTACGCTGTTTCCACTCTCATATGTATAGGCACGCAGACATACACATGCGCATTTACAAAATGTGTCTATATCTATATGTACACTTAGGTACTTTAAATAACTTGAAAATATTAATACATGTTTAAATGTGTACTTAAAACCATCAGCTAACAATTATTCTACAGCTGGAGTAAAACTACTCAAATTTTTACCAATAAATAATCACTTCTAATTTTATGGTTTGGTTTCCAATAGATCAGTTGCAATATAGAAAATACAGAATCTAAGGGAAAACAAATTTAAAATTGTCTGAAAACTGCCTATTTTTACACAATGCCTAAAACTTTCCTACCAACTGTCGTGGTTTAACGCCAGCTGCCAACTAAGTACCACCCAGCCACTCACTTACTACTGATAAGGGTTTTGATAAGAACAGTTTAATAATTGAACTAAAATAAGAGATAATAATTATAATAACAACAGTGATTGTAATGAAAAGGGGAGAGGGAAAGAGAAAGAGAGGGGGTGGGCAGAGAGAGGGAGAGAGATCTACAATTGCTCACCACCTGCTGCCTGATAACCAGCCCATCCTTGAACAGTAATTGGCCCTTCCCAGCCAACTCCTCCCAGTTTGTATACTGATTGTAATGTTTTCTTGTACAGAATATCCCTTTGGCCAGTTCAGGTCAGCTGTCCTGGCTGAGCTCCCTCCCAGCTTCTTGTACACCTGCTCACCGGCAGAGCATGGGAAACCAGAAAGTCCTAGACTTAGGGTAAGTACTGCCCAACAACAACTGAAACATCAGTGTGTTTTCAACTTCATTCTCATACTAAATCCAAAACACAGCCCTGTACTCAGAAGAAATGAACTCTATCCCAACTGAAAGTAGGACACTGATTCTAATAAGTGGTGATGAGAGACTCTTTGCAGCTTAAGCCGTTTTTCAGGAACTAGCGGTTATACTTGTTACAGTCTTGGTGAGAATGTCCTACCTAGGTAGGACTCCAGGATATTCGCTTCTTATGCTCATTAATACTTCATTAACATAAGATTTTAAGTCTGTAAACACATATGTAAGTATACGATTGAAATCTCAGTGTAGTAGAATGCAGCAAATGTGCATTATCAGGAGAACTGTTTTTATTTAGAATTAAACATATTTTCAAGCCAAAATCATGTCTTTGTTTAGAGAAGGTTTTGTAATTGTTAGCTGCCTGACTCACCATACAGACGGATCATGGTGTGCACTCTATCTGATGTGGATGAGTAGAAGGTTGACTTGAACTAACTTTTCCTGCTTTCATGTAAAATATCATATTGAGTTCTATATCATTTCATAGTGTAAAGGGTGATAAAGATATGCATGAGACAGAAGTAATGGACTTAATAACCTTTATTATATTAATAAGATACCTTTAAGTAGTTTTGAGGTTTTTGTTCCCTGATCTGCATGAATTGAAGTACATGCATGACTGTAACTTGTTTCATAACTAGATGTGACTGTCCACAAATATACCTTTAGGTATACTCAGAGGCCTTTGTAGCAGTGCCAATGAAACAATTGCTTGTGCTCTGCTAGCTCAGATGCCAAATCTGGGGTCTCTTTCACTCCTACTTCTGCTTATTCCCTTCATCTTTATCCTTCTTTAAGTTTTATTCTGAGTATGGAAGTGAGACCCTAGTCACCTGTCTTACACTTACTCATTTCATCTGAGTCAGAAGTGTTTCATAGTTACCTTATTTTTATCTTGTATTTGCCCGAAATTGTGAAGTGTAATGTATCTCTCTGCTTTAAGTAGAAAAAAAGTTGCTTTTAGTAGGCCATGATTACAATAAAACCCAGGTGATTTGTAGTTGTAGCACAGTTCTTTGCCTCAGCACTGCAAGGGATTGTTTCATAGAAAATATGACAAATGAGAAACGCTGAATGCAGTTCCCTATATTTCCCATTCATGTTTTTATGGGGAAAGGATGTTTAACTTCATTAGAAAAGAAAACAGAAATGAATCAACTAAAACCCTTACTTCAAATCCAGGGGAGTACCTTGATTTTTCAGCTTGCTAATCCTGACCCTGTCAGGCCTCATATTTATGATTGCTAATGTGCATTGGCAGAAACAAAGTATTAGAGAAAATGTCTTCTTGAATGCCTGGAAGCTATAGAATGTTTCAACTATCCTACCATGGTAGTTTGAAAAAAAGGGAATGGCCTCACTAATAAATTGCAAGAGTTTTATTTGGTCTGTAAAAAAACAACCTATAAAGATACAGAGAGCAATAAACAAACATTCATTACTGCTGCAAAAGTGCTTCCTATGTCATATTTATTTGCTACATCACATACAAAAGCTTTTTTAACCTGCTGTAGTAAAATGCCAGCACTCCCAAATGTTCAAAATCTCCAACATAGCAAAATAACGAAACTTTAAACTCATGGTACTTAAAATAAAACTGTGATTTGTGTTTTAGTATTTAAGATTGAATATACTTGTTGCACAGAAGCCTAAATAATGTGAAATAGTACTAGAAAAAAGCGTTAAAATACATTTCTAAATACATTTCTATGTCCTCCTTCATTAGAGTGTTGTCACTGAGACAGGATCATAAGAACCTCACACATGTAGAAGGTGAGAACAGTGACTTGTAGCAGAGACATACCCTCCTTCCCTCTTCTGTGTGTGGCACTAGTAAGACAGCTACTGAACTACTGCCTCCAGTGCCTACAGACGAATCTGTAACTGAAAAACTGGGCTGGGGGAAAGACATCCATAATAATAGAGAGATGGAAATAACTTCTAGTAAGAGCTTAAGGAGTTGTAGATCAAAAGATGACTGGGAAAACCATGTAGAAATCTTTGGAAAAGAGAAAATGTAACATGGCAGAAGGCATAAAGCTGAAGTAGAAGACATTGGTGTGTTTTTTTCCCTTCGGAACTGTGAGAGTGACTAATCTTTCAAAAAAACTGTCAAGGGAAATGGTGACTTTAACATATATTCTCATCCTCAAATCTAGCTGCTCTCAGTTAGGAGCCTTTGTTTTCAAGACATTCAATTCACTGTTGAGATGCATAAATGAAAATGGCCATTACGTACAGGAGATTGAAGTAGACTTCCTTTGGTGCACCTGGCTCTCCAAGCAGCATACCTTTGTACCAGCACATATAGTATGGCATGCCAAAATCCTCTTTGATATGATGACAAGTACCAAAAAGCATTGGAAATACCATTGGAAAGTCCACGTGGGTTAGTATTTCATCTGATCGTGTTGTGAATACTGAAGGATTGTGTCTGAATATCCTTTAGCTTCCATCAGGTAGCAGATCAGGACTGAGCCAGGATAACTAGCCCACCAAGTTTATTATCCAGTTATATACTCACCCATCCATGTTTGCTGAATTCCTTTGTTATGGCTGTTTATAGCTGTTACATCCACAGTCTACCATGGCAATGAGTTTGAGTTGCATCATGTAATTGACTCTTGACAGGGAGACGAAACTCTCCAATCTCCTTTCTCTATAATTTGATTGCTTCCTTAGATTTCAAACAGTTCTGGTTTTGTAATAAATAGTGCCTAATTACTTGTGTATTGCCATTCATGATATTATTTTTATTTTACAGCTCTCATACAGAAACAATTTGGCATTGTGGTTTGTTCTTGTCTTTTACTGTCTGTTTGTCAGATCCTCTTTGCATTTTGAGGTGGGGTGATCTAATTAGTGTGTGTTGTGAGAGAAAATGGGCAATTAATGAGGTATGATGATACAAGACCAAAATGTAGTTATTTTTTGTCAAAACAGCTGATAACAGCATTCTGTTTTAGTCAAGTGATGTATCCAAACGTGATTTCATCCCTATCATGCTAATCAGTGGGAAGTAACATATGGGTCTTTTTCTTCATTGTAATGGTTATATATCTCATCACATGGTTGGAAATTGTGTGCTGCCTCTTACACATCCTTCGTGTCCTAAATTGTCCTCTTATAAGCATGCATGCTGCTTTTATGTGAGCAGACATTCATCTATCATATATCAGTAAACCAGTATCATCATGACATGCCTGTTTCTAGTTAAGTGAAAAGAGAAAAGCTGTGATCTTTCCATAAATGTTATGACAGGGAGCAAGATGTGTGAGTAATTCATGCAGCCCCAGCTTGCCCTTATTTACATCTAGAAGTATCTGAAAAAGAGCACTGGATGGAGGAAACTGTGGCTACGTGCAGAAGGAATTATTTTAGTGAGCCAAATCCAGTCAGTAATTGTGGGCATCTCAGTCCAAATTACTTTTCTGGCTCTGGAAGAAATACCAAATTTTTTAGAGTTTTTTGTTATTGCTGTGTTTTGTATAGAAGCATATGTGAGAGTCTGAATTGTGATTGCCTCCAGGAGTTTTAAGTAAAACAGTAAAAATTCTTTTTGAAGATGAAAATAAGATTTGGCAGTATTGCTAACAGGAAAAAAATAATCTTTCAAGCAGTATATTTAGGGAACAAAGATAATTTATTCCATAATTAAATATAAATACACCACTTTTCCTGGACTGACCATGCTAAACAACCTGGAATACACTTTGTATATCAAAATATGTGACTGTTCTGATTTATTAAGTTTAAAAATCATAAATAAAAGAAGTCTATAAACCTAAGAGTTATTTTGGCTTATGTTCTCTTATTTGCTCAGTTTTATATCCCAAATAAATTATTAAGTCAGTAGGTACTCTAGGCTTGCACTTATGTGAAAACAGAACGCAATCCATGTTTTTGTCCAAGTCTGCAGACTTAAGCAGATCCACACGTAGAAATAAACAAACTATGTAGCCAACATCCCCAGTACAAATCTGAAGTCTTTACTCTTATATTTTTAGGTGAAAGATCAAGGGTCTGATCTTTCAATGGCAGCAAAGTGGGGGAAAACAAGCTGCTAAGGGCCAGATCCTGTGAGCCAGCACAACACCACTAGGGACATCCATGTCCTCAGACCTCTCGGCACTGAGATACTGAGTAGCAGCCGGGTGTGAAGTGAGACAGCTTAACACTGAGTACCTAGTAAGACTCGTTGGGTGGTTTTGAACTTCTGATAGAAACTGTACTGGGATAATAGATCCCCTTTTCCTAGGGGATCTTTCAGGATACCAGACCACAGATCAAGAGTGGTCACTGACGCCCCTCTGCTAAGTGTGGTTTTTAGATCGAAGCACCTGTTGCACCTTGCACAACACTCAAGCTTGTGAAATGCTTTCACACTCAGCCTCTGTGAAATGCTTTTAGAGTGTGCCACAGTGAGCAGCTTGCTAGGGAGATTCTATTTGGTGACCCCCTTTTGTGAGCCCCAAATAACTGCATGTATGCAAAGGGTGCTAGGACACACTATTTTTTCAAACTGATAAGCAAACACAGTTAAGTATGGTGAAATGTCTTAGGGTACTGAGCATGATTAGACAGAACATGCAACTCCAGCTTATTTTGCTGTCCCTGTAAATGTACCCAGATGGAGTGCTGTTTTGCATGGCATGTAGTAAAGATGTGTTAGATACATCTTTGGTGTACATCGAATGTTTTCTATTATAGGTCAGAAGAAAACTATTAGAATGGATTTTTAATTTCATCTTCTGATAAACACAAAGATAGCGTAGGTGGGTGCAGGGTGATGATCAGCCTTAAGCCCCTGTAACGTGAGTGCTGTGAAGAGCCTGCCAAGTAAATTAGAGCTGCTTTGAAATTTCAGGCCACAGTAGCTGTGCCATGGAAGCTCTTCTGTGGGCATTTGTCCTTCTTTCATTCTCTTACTAAGAGGCTCTACTTAGAAAACCTGTAGCACTTCATATAAAACACTTTTGCTCAAGAAGTGCTCCTTTGAGCCATTGAGTCCCCTTCCCAGCCTGTGAATGCAGCTGGAGTGCCATGTGCAGAGGGCAGACCAGGTCAGACTAATTCCATTTGGAAAGCAATGAGCACCAGCCAGAGATTTGAAGTGCAAGAAGCTAATTTTGGAGGACAGGTCATGGTAGTGAGAGTTGCTGTAATTCTCTTCTCGTTTAGGGAAAATAAAACCAAACAAAAAAAACCACAAAACCCAAAACTGCTGTATTGCTCAATGTGTGTGTAAAGCCATAATAATTGCTACAGAAAGTGAAGACCAAAGAAACTCTTTTTGTTTTGCTTCTGTAATTTCCAACAACCCACTGTTTGGTTAAGGATCACAGTGGGAAGAGAAGGTTAGAAAGCAGTATTTTGAACTTATCAGAAGACACCTGTGCTTGAACCCCTATTTAAGATAACTGATGAGGTATTTCTAGGCATGTAGCTGTGGCAGGATGGATCTCTGGGAAAGCCTGCATGAAGTTTTTTGGTAGGATTTTATCCATTTTATCCTGTGTTGCAACAGCCACTTCACTATTAGTGCTTCACCTGTTAGTATCTTCACTAGGTAGCTAATTTGCTATTAAGTCATGCATTGTCACAAACCACTCTCACATTTTGTGTTTGAACTGGAAATAAATGCTGTGATTGAATGTACAATGCAATGTAGGTACAGTGAAGACAATGCCAGGCTTTCTTGATTCAGATGTCTCACTACTGATTTGAAGGCCTACTTTGGATATGCAGGCATTGAATAACAGCTGTGGTATATGCTTAGAATTCCAGTTCCAAAAAAAAAAAAAAGGCATAAATATACAGCATGTGGAAGTATACTTCTGATCTTTGTATATGTAGTGTTGGCTACACAAACTGTAATTTCGACCTTTTTCTGCAAACAATTGTAATTTTGAGATATGTATCCCCACTTCGAGTTTACCCGCTACATTTCTGTAGTTGAATATTCTTGAGCTGATGTGCCTGTACATGAAGACTGTGAGCTCTCTGTTGATAGTTATGAGGTTCAAGATCTGACTCAGAGTTTCTGAAGTTAGCAAAAGACCTAACAATGGATTTAGTGGGCTGTGAGTTAGTCCTGGTGTGCATAAATAGTTATTTTAATGGCACTAAAGTGTGTACTTCAAGATCATATAAAAAATAAAAATTACTACCAAGAAATTCTTTTGCCATTACTTATAAGAGCCAATTAAAGATTGAATACATTAATATTATTAGACAACTATATAGGGATAAATGTAAAAAAGGATATGTAAAAATATAATAAACTACTTGTTTTCTATATTGCATCTGTTAATTTTAAAAGGCAGTGTAGAATAATTTCAAGTGACTGATTTTTACTTTTTTTCACAGTCTAAAGAAATATAGTAATCTTTTGGAAGGTCAGTGATTTGCAAGACTGTGAGCAAAGGAATAGTTATTACCATTTGAGGACTTCAGTGTGCTTGTTAACTGAATTGCATCTTGATCACAGTCCAGCATGTATGGGCATTTAGCCGAGTGCTGTATTAGAAACTTGGTCACCCAAAGCTGTCGTTAGAGATCAGGGAGAGGGAACAGTTTCAAAGGATAAACCCGTGCAAATTCTAAATTAGCCTCTGGAAGTTCTCTTTGCACGGACTAAGGAATCGGGAAACCTGAGATTACTTAGTACCTCAAGTGGAATGCATGTATATTTTGGAATTTTTTTGAAACTGATTCTCTTTGGTATTAATAAAGGTCAAGTTTATGTCCTACATTGTTTCTCTTGAAGGCAGATTTAAAAATATTGGCCTTTTTGGTTCATGACCTGGATCCGTTTTTTGTTTGTTTGGGTTTGCAGAGGTTTGGAGGTTTTTCGTTTTTTGTTTAAGAATCCACTACTCATGTGTTTGCTGTACTCGGATCTCATTATGTTGAATCTGCCTAGGCTTCTCTTAATCAAGATAGGCTGGAACACTGTATCTTGTTATACTTTTCATCTCTTAAAGCTCGACTTTCAGACATCCTGGGCATCCAGTACCTTGAATGTCTGTTTTCACAGTCCAGTTGTATGGTTTTTTCACTTCAACTGAGATAGATGAGTCAGTGAAGAGCTTGGGGTTTTACAAAAGTTTCTAAGACCTTTGGCTTCCAAAAAAGAAGTTGAGACACTATTAGGGAGCCTTTTCATATTTTTGTATGCTTCAGTTCTTCCCTATTACGTGAGCTTTGGAGGACAACCAAGATTTCTCTACTTCCAGATGGCTGCTGAAACGGAAGTTCCTTCTTCCTCAGGTGGAGTTTTAGTAGTCTAAAATACCATTCTATTATGAAATTGTGTTCCTTCACTCTTCTCTGTTGTTTCAGATTTCATTCCCTCCTGAAACCCGTTTTCATGTGCCTTTGTTTTCCACACTACTTTATGAATGCAAGGAGTCAAGCTCTCACTGAAATTTAGTGATTTTGCTTTGCGATCTTTGTAGTTTGTTCTATTGCATCTTCAAATGGTAGCCCAAACACAAAAATCTAGATGACATCCAGTGAACTGGGTACACCAGGTTGCAGTATGGACTTACCAAACTATATCTAATGTAACCATTCATTTAGCCTTAGTGTTTCACAAAGCCAGTTTTAGTTAATGTATTCAATCAGATTTTTGTCTATATATTTGTTTTCGTGATTTTGATCACTATTTTTTGTATAAAATTTTTTTAGATAGCTGACTGATCCAACTGCATTTTATGTTCTTAAAAAATTCTCATATCTCTACATTAATTAAAAAGAAAAGTCTTTAAAAGCTTAAATCTTCTGGGAGCTCATTGCGACTACAGTCTCAGGCATACCATATCATCAGTTATGTAAAAAATGTTCAGCTTCTCCAAAATCAAAACAATGATATCAGGAGGAAGATTAAAAATTAGTGTGTATGCCAAGCAAATATCCACAAACAAGCGACACAGATCACATTTTAATTGACTCCAATTTGTTTTCTTATTGGCAAAGCTTTCTTTTTTGCTTAGTCAACACTCAGATTTTTATGAGTGCAATTAATAGAAAGCAAAATAATTGTTGTTCAGCTACTGAAGTGTGCACCTTGAAAGGATAACAATTTGATACTTTTTGCAGTGGAGGTTTCACATGCAGAAAATGAGATTGCTCTTTGGAACTTTAACTTATTTAGAAATGCTTAGTTAGAGTTAAGATTCAATATGGAGCTGTTTCAGAGATAATTTTAAATTATCTCTCTATGAGTTTCATTTTTCAAAAATGTTTAGCAAATGCTTTAAATTAAATTTGAATTTTATTAAGTGGGACCAACAGTAATTTTCTTTTTTATTCTCCCTAAACCTAAGTAGTTTAAAACAGAAAAACATTTGATCTTATTTATATAAATGTAACTTCAAGCAGAGCTGCAGTGCTAGTGTCTTTATTACAGGGGAAAATTCTTTCTGAAAAGCCAAATATTGCATTTTTTATGACTTTATTATTATGAAAGTTGCTTAGTGTAAATTGTTGTACAACTCAAATAGACTGATGATTTGATTTCATCTTCCTCATGAGAGGAAGAAGAGAGGCACTGGAACAGCACCAAGCCTGACAGAGGTGTTTGGACGATACTCTTGGGCACATGGTGTGACTCTTGGGCATGGTCCTGTGCAGGGTCAGGAACTGGACTCGATGATCCTTGTGGGTCCCTTCTAACTCAGCATATTCTGTGATTCTGTGAATTCTCCTTTGGATTAAAGCCATAATATGGTACCGAGTATGTTTTGTTGAGATTAACTCATATCATTTTTAGAATTTAAGAACACTTTTGCTGATTAGAAAATTATAGTTTAAAAAAAGCATCTTGTTTAAATGCAGTGTTTAGTTTTCTGTCTGATTTACTTTTCAACTCTTGAGATACAACCAGACCATTTCTGATATTATGATTTAAACCATTAACATAGTTAAATATTAAAATGCTCTAAAGCATTATTTTTGAAACTTTAGAGTTCTCACTGATGTCTTTTTGATAATTAGCAATCTAAAATCGGCACTCTGGCTGTTTTAGAATTACTAAAATAATTCATTTTTAAGAATTCTTATTGATCTTACAATTGATGGTTAACTTGGTTTTGCTTACAGTTTTTGCTTACTGTGATTATAGGTAGGAAAGAAAAATTGTAGCCATGAACACATGCTAAATGTAAATACTAATTATCACAACAATATATGCTTATTTAAAAATGAAGGTCTATAGCAAAGGCTCCTTCCAGTGCTCCTGTAAACCCCCTCGAGGAGATGACTAACTCTGGATTTGGCTGTATGAATTATTGCAGACGGCAGCAAGGCTGAAGGAGTTTGGTTAATTAATACCCCTCATGTTATTTCCTCTTCTTGTATCTTCCACTTCAGATCACTTTCTGTATAATCAACAGACTGAAAAATTTGGAGGATTGTAACTCATGAAGGCAGTACTCGTGCTTACCATGTCTCAAATCTAGTTCTGTAGATTCGGGCACCCCTTGGATATGTTTGGTTCATTGTCCACTAAAAAGCTTCAACTTCAGAATGATCCCCAGTGTTATGTGTATGAGACTGAGAAAAGTTGTTTTTTGGGGTGCATATATAGTGTGAATGTATTGTTTCAGGATTACATTTTCTTCTCCTTCTGAAGACCTTAACATTTTTTTGTACTGGGTCAATAAATCAACTATATAAGTATTTCTTACACAAAGGGCTGTTTCTTGCACATTCTTGTGAATGTATGCATGATGCAAGCTAGAACGGAGGGTCATTTTGTAGCTAAACCATAGATTCTTTTTTATGTATACTGAGAGCAGGGTTTGGTGGCTTATATCTGAATTCATGAATGGGAAAAGTAGCCGTACAGTAATGTAAGTGTATTCTGCTCACTGAAAGATGATGTTTTACTGCTGTGGCTCCCCTTGAGTATTATCTTTTTAAAGCCTAATTAGATTTCTGCCTGTTTTCATGTTCACTTTTATATATGTTTATATATGTGGCCTTACATGGTTGAAGTATTTTGTAATCTGAAGGTCATCATAAATTTTGCACAACTACTAAAAAAAAAATAAAATAAAGAGCTCGTACATTTCAGAGCATTTTGAATTGATTTATTAGTCACAAAAAGATCTGTTTCCCTTTTATTTCCTTTCCTCTCCCTTGTCCTCTTAAAGTACTGGGCGGCAATATGGTAGAGAGAGTCCTGATTTTGGAAGTAGTGTCCAAACAACATCTGTTACACCATTTTGTAACTGCAACACAAAATAATAGTTTTGAAGTATTTCATATATTTTCAGAAGGAGATTTTATTGGCTGGTTATATCCAACACATTTAATGAATAATCAGTTTGTTGGATTATTTCTTGTGCGTTTTTTAAGCAACTGTGCTTTCCTTCTGATATATAAAATTATGCGCAAGGATACTTTTTCTTGGAATCAGATTCACATGTAGAGCTGACTACATGAATTTTGAAGCAGTTATTTGGTCACTGTACCTAGCTGAAACTTCACAATAAAGGAAATTTTGAATCAACATGTCCTTATTTTGTTGCATATACTTTCAAGTATGTCTTAAAATTTCTAATAAGATATGCTCAGCTATTAGAAAAATTTGTCGTGATTGCTTTCTATGACTTCATCTGTAGTGATACTGTTTTGTGACAAGACTGGCAGAAAAGTAAGACACTGGCTAGATTAAAATCTAAGCCTTTGTGAGCCACAGCAAAGGGATATTATTAAGAGACTAAAAGGGCACTTGGCTTATATAGTTTCTTCTATAGATCTCTAGAAAAAAAGATTATTCAATAGAACTCTTTTTCCTAATATCCAATGTAAATAGTGTGTGTTGTAAATATAAGTCCATTACTGTTTGTCCAAGATAATGTGTATAATGGAAGATGACTTATTTCCTCCTCCCTTGTACTTAGCCCTTTACTCTCCTCAAGCTCCTCTTTTTTAGACTAAACACTGGTCTCTTCAAGTGTTCCTTTTAGTTTTTAACTCATGTTCAGCTTGTGACTCACAGATGGCTTTTCTGGAGAGCTGCTACAAAGTTGAAACTTCTTCAATTGTGTTTGTCCAGTTGAGTATTTCCGCTTGAAGGACAGAACTTAAAAGATCCCAAAGAGTAGAAGTGTTCTAACAAAATCTCATAATCTTTTTTTTCCTGTGAGTATATCTCAGATTGACCATGTTTCTGACCCTGTCATCTGAAGTTTTTACGGCCTCACAAACTGCATTATGAAGCAGTCAGAGGCATACTTGTTAAGAATCTCCCTCTTCAGCCAACCAAATCCCCAGTGAGTATGTTAAACTGCACAGCAACAAGTGTGTTCACTTTGACAGTGAAACATTGATAAACAATGTAGGGTGCAGTTTTCCAGCAGTTTTGCTTCCCTCTTTGTAGTAACTTCCTCTGGAGCGTATTTCCTGCATCTTAGAATGTCAAGGAAAAAGCCTTACTAAAGTCAAAATAAATTACAGAGTGGACAAGATGAGGCTTGTAATTCACACTGAGGTCACAAGCTTTCCAAGAAATCAAGGGTCAGGCATCTGAGCTGGCAGAAAAAATTACTGATTTTTCTCAAGAATGATTTTAAGAGGAAGTGCAGCTCCATGACAACTGTTTGTATTTCTTGTAGTCTTTAACCAGTGCAACATATTGGAGAAAGGGCTGAGTTTGCTGATCAGTATCTTTGAGTGTGTCCCTTTGGCCACAGGACCTCACGAAATCAGTTATGGGGCAGGGGGAGGAGAAGCTTTTATATAAATATTCGATGTGCAGCTGTAGCAGGTTTTGGCTTCAAGCTTTATATATGTTGCAGAAATAGTGAGTTTAAAAGTATGTATGATCTATCTCGCAGCAGCGGCTGTCTGGATCTGACTTGTGGCTGCATGTGCATGCAGGGATGGTGCACGGTTGGGAGGGGTGCAGTGAGGCTGGGTTGCAGGCGTGCAGAGAGAAAGTATGACTCTTCCCCATGTGAAAATGCTACAATGCTGCTTATTACCATGCAGAAGGTTTATCCTAACCCTATCTGATCCCTATTGCTGCTTCCTTATCAGAAGACCATTTCCCTGTCATAACAGGAAAAGATAATTATATTAATTTGACATGATTTTTGTGTACACGTGGCTGTATCAGATGTTTGCAATCACTTGGGGGTAGAGAATAAGGATTCTTCTTTGTTTTCCACTTCCTAAAGACTTGCAAATAGCTTGTTTATCGTTTGTTCTAGTGTATGTGCAATTGGAGTCGAGCCTGGAATGGGAACTCTGGTTTTCTTTTCCAGCCTCCTAAAACCACCAATCCTCCAGACTGGTTGTTCTCGAAGATAGCAAGTAATAGCTCTGTTGTTCCTTCTGTCAAAATTGAGAATATCTTATGGAAAACTGGTCGAAGTAGTTGATTTTTAAAGTGTCCAAATTAACACAGGAGAATGCTTTCCCTGTTTTAGTTGAAGCCCTCTGTCACTGTGTTAGCAATGTCAGCTACCTGGTTGCAACTGACCTTTTTTAAAAATGAGTGGAAAGACTGAAAGACATAAATCTGTCTTCTCATCTCAATCTGTCCGTAGATTGCTTCTCTCCACTAGGTAGATCAACTTTCCTTTGAAAGTTAATGCTATATTCAAAGGAAAATTATTTCCTCCTTCACATTCTGGATTAAGTCCTCCCATATAGTTTTTAGTTGAATTTAGAAATGTTTGCTCTCTAGTAGTTGGCTCTATCCTCTGTACCAAAAATTGTGATAAGCACTTAACAGAAGCTTGCCGGACAATCTGTTCTGCTTCATTCCTTCTTCGGCAGACAGGAAAGTTAAAGCACATTTGTTTCTCAGTACTAAGGTCCTGTACATTGGGTGGTCGGATCGCAAGAGGCCACATCCTACTCATCTTTCTGTGGTTAATGTTCTTTCCACTGCCTTTATTCTTTTTATCCTTGTCACTATCCAGTTGCAGTAGATTGTTTAAAAACAGCTCATGCTGTAGTAGAGATAATGATGTACAAATTGGCATCTATTGCAGCTACAGCTTTGATCAAAACCAACAATACTTGCTGATACTCTGTTTTACTGGTGCTGTTTATCCTGCACCAGCGCTCTGTGCGAAAGTCAATCATTTGTTTTTAAGCAAACAAACAAACCCCAAAAACACCTCCCCAAAACAAAACCAAAAACAAACAAACAAAAAAAACCAGAAAAAAACCAACCAACCAAACCCAAACACCACAACCCGACAAAGAAAAAACAAAACCAAAGAAAACCCTCACAAAACAACAGCAGCAAAAAGACCAAAACTTACCCCCATCTGTAAAAGCTAAACTAGATAAATTTTTGGCTAGTACATCATTTAACTGAGGGCTGGATTTAGAGCTGCACCACTTTACATAAGCTAGCAATCTGGTCTAGGAAAGGAAAAATAGTTTTATATTCACAGGGACATAAGGTAGATTTATCGGAGTTTGTGTTGTTGGTGATTGATGTAGTACATAGACATAATAAGTGCCAGCTGTTCCTCCCCCATAAATTTGAAACAATAATATTTCCTTTTATTTCAGTGTGAACTATCTGACTTGCTTGAACTCCTTTTTAATTCAAAGGACTTTTTATTTGCAGTTACAAATTAGAATTATATCTACACAAAAAAAAATAGAAATGTTGTGTTATAATAGTGTAATGCAACCTGAAAGCAGCATCCCAAATATCTGTGTATTATCCGGGTTTGTTGTCCTTCATGAGCTAGATCAAAAGCATTTTTTCATTTCTGCCCATGTTTCAGAAATATGTATTTCTGTCTTTCTCCATTAAAGCTGATGTGTTTGTGGCTGTCCACATCACTTGGTACTCTAGCTGTATATGGAAGCATCATGTTTTTGTTTTGCTGACTGGACTTAAGCAGATGTAACTATTTTGTTCGTTTTGATCTCCACTTTGAAAGTTCCCTCTCTTTTAGCAACTGTTAAATAACTGATGTACGTATTTAGCATGAAAAAACCCAGAGGTTTGTTGTACTGTCAGATAAATCTAGTGAACTGCATACAAGTAGTTGTCCTAAACTCCTGATTTATGTGGTCTCTTTAGCCCTTAAGGAGATTGCATTTCCTTACTATTTCTTTTCAGTTTTCTGTAACTGATTGATAAATGTGTTGATAAATGTCATGTTTGATGTAACAGGATCTAAAAATAAAATGTTATGTGTTTGCATAGTGTAAATGGTTGTGAACTATGTAAAATGGAAGACAGTAAAGTTGAAATAAAACAATTGTTCAATATGCATAGTCATGTAATGCAACAAGCACATTCCTGCAGCTTGTTAATAAATTCAGTCAATGAGATTTATCAGCAGCTGGTATCTGCCTGTGTTTGTTATCCAAGTAAACAACTGACGCATGGTGACCTTTGATCATTTATTTTAATTATATTTTAGTGACTCTTTAGGGTTCTCAGACAGGTTTAGTTAATAAGGAAAAATTCCTCTTGCTAGCATTCTCATAGATGATGTGTGTCTTACAGTGTTTCTCAACCTCCAGGTTACATAATTTTTGCCTTTTTAAAGGGAAATCATGCTGCTGCTTGTAAAAGAAGCACAGTACTCTGTTCATGTATGACAAGTGGCATCAGTTTCCTTAAAAAACTTACTCTGTTCCACTGATGTTTAATGTCTAGACCCCAATCCTGCTAACTTCTATTGCTTTATATGGTGGAAGTTTTGGTGAATTTTAAACTCCAAAAGAGGATAGGTTACAGACAGTACAAAGTAGGCAATACTTACTTTTTGTTTGCACCTGAATTGTTTTTCGATTTTAGAATATATGAAAAAGAGTCTTACTTTTGTGGTGTTATTTGTGTCTTTATGATGTTCTGAAGTTTAAACAGAAAGTAACTAAAGCATTTTCGTCTGTGGAAGCACACAAAACTACCATTTGGTTTTAAATATGGTATTCTGTCATTTCAGATGTATTTTTTTTCAATCATTTTAATCCATTTACTTTTTAAAAAGGTTATTAGAAGTCAAAATACTGACGTGCTACCATTAGAAATGTAAACTGAAGCTTTATTATTTTAGGACCTGTGCTTTTCAGAAATATGTTTCCCTAATTTGACCCTCAGTAACCCTTGAGAGACCTAAATACAAGTTACAAACTAATTACATATAAATTGCTTTATGGGAACTTGTTAGGCATTTTGTGTTTATACATTAATGTAATATAAATATAGCTTAGGTAACAAAAG
This sequence comes from Chiroxiphia lanceolata, assembly GCF_009829145.1. Lineage (NCBI taxonomy): Eukaryota > Metazoa > Chordata > Aves > Passeriformes > Pipridae > Chiroxiphia > Chiroxiphia lanceolata. The sequence continues at coordinate 37,002,850 of NC_045640.1, forward strand.
CCCTTGGGGCAAATTTATGTCCTGAGTAACCCTGTTCTAGTGACCTCAACAGAATTACTCAAAGTCAAGACAGAATTTAATTGGAAGACCAGATCTTCCACTGCTGTAAATAGCCTGAACTCCACTAAAATCAGCATAACTCTGGTCATAACAGCTAGAAAGATAGAATTGCTCCTTCAAGTATATTTTTTGATTCGTGGGCAAAGGGCTGCCTTTTCTTTCCAGAGTTTAAAACTCTGCAGAATATATCTATAGAAATAATTCTGATTTTAGTCAAGAGCTTTTATAAGGTTACACAACCTTCTTTCATCTGAATTTTGAAAAAAAGGCTTAATGGAGGGGTAAGGAATATAGCATCTTTTGGCCCTATATCTTTGGTTTTTCTATGCCTCTTTCTGTGCTGTGATCTAACTTCTAAAAAATGTTTGTCTAACCAGGCAATATATAGGAAGTTATACTTAACAGTTACGTAGTCTTGCTTAAATCTCTGTGTAAATACAGGAATAGTCACCTAGGAATAGACAATGTTTGTGTTTCATAACAACTTTTTTCAAAAAGAAATTTAAAATAAAGGCAAATCTGTACTTCAGGCCTGCTGATGTGTATATCACTTTATCTTCACCTTGGGAATTATGTCCTCGGTTTAACTGGAAAAAAAACGTGCTCAGCACTGAGTCTGAATGAAAGAAGCTTCTCAATTGGAAATTTGGATTGAGAGTATTTTGTTTAGGAGGAACCATGGGTGATATGCAATTTTTACAATATTATAACAATAACCCATCAGTGAGAGTTGTTTGATGTAGTTTTCAATTCAGTAGTCAATATTAACACTTTTTTTTTCAGCACATTTGAATTGTGTGTCTATTCCTCCTCTGAGATTCCCTGAACTAACTATAGGGCTCAATAACATCTTAGTTTTTTAAGTGACCTCCACTCACTAAACAAGTTTTAAGTTACCATCAGTCAGTTGACTTGCTGGAAGACAAACAGCATATACTTCTTGTAAGTGGTAGCCTGTAATGAGGCTCTCTTCTCACCTTTCTCTAAAGCTCTTCTGCAAGCTTGGCCAAGGAGGTGGATTTGTAGTTCAAGATGCAAAGCTGGTGATCCTCACTGTTGCTTAGTGTTTCATTGTCTTGCTGGGCAATATCCTCAGCAGAACCAAGGCCCTGCTGATTTTTCTGGCTTAGGGCATGTTTTCTGTCAAGGCCTCTTGTCTGTCAAGAGAGTCAACAGCACCTCCCAGCTAGGGAGCCTGTGTCCTGCTCCGGAATGTATCCTGTGCAAAATGAAGTCAAGTTAGACAGTCTCAGTGCTACAATCTGTAGATGTTCCTAGGGTAACTTTTAAATGACTTAGTTGGAGTATCAGTGCAGGATAGCTGTAGCTATGTGGCTGTTCTCTCCATCCAAGATACTATTTTCAGTATTCGCTTCTGGTCTTTAAAATCTCTGTGTACAATTTTATCCTTGTTTGGCTAATAGCCCCTTCCTTCCATTGCCTACATAGATAATACTGGTTGAACCTGTTATTGCATAGACTTCTACGGATTTTTCATCATTTCAATTTACCACAGTACAGCTTTTCCAAAAGTAGCAATGCTAATTTGAAAGTGTGATAGCTGACAGGCAGACTGCTACTTTGTGAGATTGTCTGTAGGCACTTCTTAATTAATGATTTTTACTGGAGTTGAAAGGGATAGAAACAGATTTTAGAGAGAAGGAAAAAAAATTGTTGGAATAAAAGAATAAAAATTTGTGTGACAGGCAGAAAAGTACTATCGGCAGATGGTCAAATCTGATGAACAACAACTCCAAAGCAAAACATAAATCTTCTGGTTTACAGACTGTCAGGGAAGAATTACTTGCAGAGAGATGCACACAACCTAGGAATCAATCAGTAGGAGACAGAGCTCTGCATGCAGACACATCACTAAGGTATTGTTGGAACAACTATGATGGATGGATATGGGAAGACAGGTAGGGAAAAAAGGGATGGACATTTCCCTTTATGTGAAGAAGCACTTTGAGTGGGTGGGTTTCTTGTGGATTAGGACCAGAGGAGGAGCTGGTGACATAATGCTGAGTGTATTTTACAGATCATTTGGTTAGTATGAGGAAGAGGAAAAAGTCATAATTAAGCAACTCTGAGACCCTTGTTCTTGTGATAGACTTCAGCCTCCCTGACACCTGCTGGAAGAGCAACCCATAAAAGCAACCCAGAATGTTTCTGGAGGCTGTCAGTGGACTCTAATGAGGGTGCAATTTATCTGGGTGAGAGAATCCTCACAAATAAAGAGCTGGACAAGGAGGCAATAATCAGTGACAGACCTAACTTGTAACAACCATGAATTACTGAAGCTCGTGGGAGGAAGTCTTAATAGCAGAGGATCGTCCTGGCCTTTGATGGAGCCAACTTGAGTTTATTCAGTGAACTGGTAAATGGGATCCTTTTGGAGTCAGCCTTTTTATGCCAAGAGTAAATCATGCTTGACTAATCTGATTGCTGTCTCTGATGAAATTACTAGGTCTGTGGATGAGAACCCCAATCTGTTTTACTACAGTCACAGATCACAGACTATTCTGAGTTGGAAGGGAACCACCAGAATCATTGAGTTCAACTCTTAAGTGAATGGCCTGGACAGGGATCAAACCCACAGCCTTGGTGTTATTAGAACTGTGGTCTAACCAACTTTTTTTATATCTTCGTGAGTAACAGAAGTAGAAGAGAGTACATAGTGGTGAGACAGAGTGCACCTTCGTGTTGTTTTTGGTTAGCAGCAAACTGGAGGTGTGGAGGCAGTGAAGCTGATAGACTTCCACACAGGGTTGCCATTCAGAGGGACCTAGATGCACAGGAAAAATGGACTAATAGGAATCTGATGCAATTTAATAAAGTCAAATACAAAGATTTTAACCTGACATGGAAGAGCTCCTTGCAGGGGTAGAGGCTGAGGCTCACTGGTTGGGGAGCAGTTCTGCAGAAAAGGACTTGGGGATTCTGGTGAATGATGATGATGAGTTAAGATGAACATGAGCTGGTATTGTGCCCTAACAGCAATGCAGGCTGACAGGATCCTGGGCTCTATCAAGAGGAGCATAGCCAGTAAATTGAGCAAAGTGCTTATTCTCCTCTACTTGATGACTGCTAAACCACATGCGGCATATTGTGTTTGGTTTTCAGGGAAAAAAAAAAAAGAAAAAAAATACAAGACCCTAATAAACTTGGTTCAGTCTAGCAACAGGCCACCAAGATAGATTGAAACATATGCCCTATGAAAAGAGCCTGAGAGGACTGGACCAAACAGTGGTCTTTGATTTAGAGGTTACTAAGAATATGGAACCGGGCTTTTCACTGAGATGCACAGGCTTAGAACAAGAGACCAGGATCATATGTTCAAACAGAAGAGGCTTCCAAAGGATATAAAGGGAAAAAAAATGTGTGGACAGTTAAGAATCAGAACACATTTCCCAAAGAGGTGGTGGATTTTTTTTGTTTTTGGAAGTTTGATATGGGTGTTGGACTGTATGGCCATCAGGGGACCTTTCCAATCTGAGTAATTCTGTCACTCTAGGAAGAATAGAAAGTAACCAGTACCAGTCAGCATTAAGCAAGCAAACCAAACAAGAAAAATAAGGAAAAAAGCAACTCCAAATCTGCTTCCATTCAGACCTTTTTGCCAAACTCAAATAATGGTGCAGTGGAATAAGGTGTATGTTTATAGCATACAAATACACCATGCTTTTGCAATTTAAATGTTTTGTTAAAGTTAGTGGTTTATGCAAACTATTATTTAGTAATGGAGTGGGAAGGCACATAGAGAGAAACATGCATTCCCGTTTTTAGAAACCATCAAGTTAATTCCCTGCATTCCAGTAGGAAATGTGCAGATGTCAAAAATGTCAGATCTTGAATGTTGCTGTAAAATTGAGTTATTGTTCGTCTGTTTCCATTTTTTGTGTTTAGGCTTGATAAGGAGACTACTATTGTACTGCCATTAATCCTTTCTGTATAGGAGTTCTGGTTTCTGTGATGATATCCAAGGGGATGAGATCAGAAGGTGCAACCCTACTCTTGAGTCAATATTGAAGGAAATAAGATGAAACTCCAAAGAAATAGGTGTTAAAATTGAGGATCCAGGGGAAGGATAGGGAGAGTAGGAGGGGAGATTTCTTGGAAGAAGTCATGTCACACACACTCAAAACCAATACAAGAGAAAGAATGGGATTCTTCTCCAGATTTTGTAATTTCTTTAGAAATGAAATGTAAATCAGTGTTATTTTTTCTCTTTTTGAGAAATTATAATTTTTCTGTGTAAAATGTTTCAGTGATAAAGTTCATCTGTCTTTCAAGGTGGGATATCCTTCGTGGGATAACATTTTCTAGATATTAGCTTTCTCAGTGTGTTCTTTACACCTGTCCTTCCAATGTAGACAACAATGTAATTAGTAACTTGTGGTATATTCTATATGTTTGTTTTTTATGAACATATGCATATCAGAAGAAAGAATGTATTCCTGTAACAAAAGTCACTACCTCTTGTTCTTTAAACGAATACATGATAATAAAAATATTTATCTTTATAGAGATTGCAGTTTTCAATATACAGTTCAGCTATTTACGTGTTAAGGGACATCTGTTATCTATACTTTCATTTGAAATGTTGCATTCTGGATGCTTAGAGAATTACTGTGGTATTGAAATAATTAGAAATTGGGAGTTGGATTAAAAATAGAAGATGCAAAAATTTGATTAATTTTCTATTTTTCTGTTTCATTCTGTTCCTTTAAGGTTTGTTTTTTCCAATTACCCACTATCAGGAAATGTTAAGTCTATTTGGAAGAGATGATTTTTTGTAACTGCATGAGTCCCATAATCTGGACTTTCATCATAAGCTACAACCATTAGCAATGTTTTAAATATTTGGCTTCTACATCTATGTCTTTGTGCCATTATGTGTTTTTTCATTGTATTTGCAAAATACATCCTTCTGTCAGATAGTCAAGTGTGTGAATAAAAAACGCAATAGCCACTCAAATTTTATGTTTTAGGTCACGTTTACCTATTTTAGTTACATTTGGGAGATTCTTTTATGAAAATTATATTTCCAAGCTCTTTAGCTCTTCCCATATGTTGTCTGTCCTTTACTTATAAAAAATGTTTCCATGTGGTCCACAAATATATCTGAAATCACGAAAATGAGACTCACTAATATATCTGTGATAAATCTGAAATCATGAAAGAGCACATACATAACTGCATATTAATTTTTACCATTTATACCATTGCTAGATTTGACTATCCTGCATTGTCTATTTAACATTTCTTTGAAAAAAACCCATTGTTTAGAATAATGTGCCATATTTTCTGTCTGGGTATATTTTTTCTGACATCTGTTTCTATCTCGAATAGCTCATGCTTTCTGAAAACCAGATTAACTATAAATCCTGAGGCCATCATTTGAAATATTACGGCAAATCAGGATCTCTTTGATATACTCTGCCTTTAGATTCAGGATAAGATAACAAGTGTAACATTTACCTTTTATTAGGAGATGTAAAGCCCTGTGTCAGGAATATTGGTATAGTCAGTTACAGTACACTTTGTTTTTCCCAGAAATTCTTTTGCTTTAAGTTTGCAGCTATTACTAAATAGGTATAATTCTACCTGCTACTGATATTTGCCTTGCATGGCCATCTCAAAGAGTTGAGATGGGACTTTAGGGTATGTATGGGCTTCTGTACTGATAATGCCAAAGCTATAGAAACTAAAGGCTATGTGAATAATAATTTTGTAGATGGAAAGTACCATGAAATCTTCATGTAAGGAATGTCTATGTGATCTCCAAAACTATCTGCAAGTGTGTTTAGCCCTAAAAAGGATGCTGAGTTTGGCAGCACTGGAGTCTGTCTGTGGGTAGAATTGGTAGACATAAATAGCATTGTTGTATAGACAGTCAGAGCTGAGAGACTTTAATGCACATGTCATTTGGTCTTGAAGACGGCGGTGAAGAGTTTTAGGCAATTCATGTAGGGAATGCTCTGAGGGAATGTTCAAACTGAGCTTAGGAAGCCAACAGAGAGCAGGGATCCATCCTTAAATGACAAGTATTTGTTAAAAATTTAAAAAAGGTTGAGAATGAAAAGGATATATTGTCTCAGTTTCAGACAGTTTGGAGTGGCGGAGACCTCAGACAGAAGTCTACTCCCTCATATTCAATAACCCTACTTTCTCCAATACAGAGAGAGAGACCAAATGCTCCTGGATTTAAGTGAAAAAAATAACTCTTTACCAAGAACAGTGCTAAAAACAATACTGATAAAACTGGGTTAAACCAACCGATGAAGAGAAACTTCCTGCCCACCAGACCAAATAGAGATGATGGCCCTTCTCCCCCACCCAGAAAAACCACATGAGGCCACAGGACAGAGACAAGACAGCTGCCCTTCCCTGTGGCTCTCCTGCCCCGCTGTAGTGAGGCGGTGGTGCTGATCCAGCACTGAGACTTGGTTGTTGCAATTTTGATGTTTGTTGGTCAAAGTGGTGGTCACAGTCTGGATATGTCACAGTGGTGGTGGAAGCCCAGGGTGGTTGAATGAGTCATTAATCACAAGCAGTTCAGTCTCTTTGAAGAAGGCAAAAGACAAAAAAGCTGAATTTGGAGAAAAGAGAAAAGAAGGTGGATACTAGAATTTTTGTGTAACCCAGGACATATATCTGGATGCTTTAAAGGGAAAGTATTTTCTGTTCTGTCTGCAGGCTACAAACTATTATGGCTTAGTGCAGGCCAAACTGAAAGTAGGTCAAAATAAGGCACACAAGAATTTCAGTTCACAGAAAAGACATGGTTTTAAGTTCCATTTGAAAATGTGCACTTGCTTAGCAGGACTAGTTACCTTCTAAAAATTGGATTGTCCAGTTCTAGTTCATACCCTCCATATGTGTGCTTACAGAGAGAATACTGAGATAACACATCTTTCCTTTAAATTACAGCAGTCTAACCTTTCAACTGAATCAAACTGCCAGTTCTTGTTATCCAGCCTTATTTGATGGGACCGAATACCATGATACCAAGGGAGACTAAGATGTTCTCATGCAAAGCCCACAAGCATGTACTGATCTATATATACATCATCTAGCAATTAGCTGTGCTCTCTACTACTACTGTATATGCCAAGGGTTAAAAGAGTACTATGGTCAGGCTGGTGCTCGAGCCCCAAAAGTTAACTAGTTTCTGCATATGGTCCAGTGCCTGTTGAGTGTAGCCTTGAAGCAGTGTCCTAAACTCAGCACCAAGTTTGCATCCCTTTTTAATCAGTAGGAGTTAAGAGCTTTTTTGCATTTTAAGTAAATAGCTGATAAAATCTCCTGACTAGCATGTGCTTTTCAAGCGTGAAAAATACCAGAGTGTATGTCTTTTGGCAGTGACTGTTTCACTGCCATTAGAACATAATGTAACCTTGAAAGTGGACCCCATTAAATAGTATTCTGATCACTCACATAATGATATCAGAGAAACTGCAAAACTTGAGCAATGATTATATGTTTGCTGCTGCTTGCAACTCACTAGAGACTTTTTGACTAAATGAATATACTTTACCCAGTGTGTCTCTTTAGCTAATGCTTGTGTTCCTCATGTAAGCAATACTGCTCAAGAAATTTTGTTCAAAGAACAAGAAAATTATACTGAAATGCCTGTACAGCAGAGAATAGAAAACAACTATAGTTATATGTTTCACCACGAAAACATAGATAAGGAAATACGGTATTTTTTCCTACTCTTTTAAAATGCTGTAATTCATACTTATACAGGAAAGAGGCTTTGCTAATAAAACCACAGTAGAGTATTGGCCTCTCTTAAGACAAAAATCAGATAGTGAACTCACAGCTTCTCAGTCTTTGTCTGACAGTTAATGTGTTGCTCACAAGTTGGAAATGAATATTTAGAACTGAGGCCAATGGAAACATTTGATGTTGCCCAAAGACCAGCATAAGCTAAAGACCACTGGCCTGAGTCTCTGAGGCATAATTACTGGTTTTGTCATTTTGGAGGGTCCATCAGTTCAGAGGGATTTGTTTGTGTTGGTTTTTGAGTATATTTTGGTTTTTAAGTTGTCAAAGTATGTGTTTCAGCTGCCTGGAAAGGTGTTTGCAGAATGTAGTGCTGCAGGTGCCAGTTGCATGCTCTGGGAGGTGACAAAGGACTTTGTCGGTGCTAGAGCAGCTGGGATATGCTGGAGACAAACTCAAACTCATGGTATTTTGTGTTTGTGCTGTTAGAAACAGGCCTCGGAGTGAACTGTCTTGTCAGCTGTGTCTGGGTTTCCTCTTGAGTTGTTTGGATGAGGAAGAGACCAACAGGCCTGAACTGACAACATGACAACACCCTTGTCTTTGTACAGCTTGTCTGATAAAAAATGATGGCATGCACTTTGTCTAGATTGTAGTGTTTGCATAATGATTAAAAAAATGTTTCATGAACATATGTTGTGTGGTAAACTAAGGAAGACTGCAGGCGACCTGATGTAAACATGTAAAAAAAATGGAATAGAGAATTAATCGTACAAACATGCTGGGGCAGGCAAAAATATTTAGAGAAGTCAACAAAAGCTATTATGGGCATCGGTAAGATCATGTAAAAATCACCAGATTGTTTTAATAAGGACCTGAAATGTAACCAAGAATTTAAGAGAAAGACTTTGGGGTAGAAAAAATACTGTCTTTGTGTTTTAGCAGAATGGCTAATACAGTAGTTCAGTCAATAGGTTTTGAAAGCAAATTAGCACATTTGAAATGAAAAATATAGCAGCAGTGAGACAAACATGGGCTGCCAGGTAACTGTTTTTCAAAGTCCAATAGCATTGACTATAGAAGAACAAAAGAAAATAAAGTAGAGCAAAAGGAAACTGAGTTTTAAGGCTTTGGGACAGTGAAAGTCTTAAAAAGCTCAACATGATATTGGGGGCTAGTAAAACTACAGATACTGTGACTGTAGGGACTAAAACATACTACACATAGTGATGTATAGATGCAGTACTTAAACTAGGAAGTGAAATCCTGTAATCCTCACTAAACAAAAATCCCATTGAAGTCGGTAGAAGATTTGGGTGAAAAAGGAATGTATAACTGGGCAATTAGAGACAAACTCGCAGCCTGACCTTGACTGGGCCTTTGTGCCTGTGATTAGCTGTACCCATAGCATCTGGGCACATTTGTTTAAAGGCAGAGTTAATTTTAATGACATCTCAAAAAAGAAATACACTTATACCATTGTTGAAGTTCTAATGGATCCAAATAACAAATGTGAATAATTGCAGAGAGACGTATTAAAGCAACACTTCTATAATCTGAATCTTTTGGAACAACAAAATTCTGCATACTTTGTTCCTTTCTTTCTCTCTCAGGGAAAACAGGAATTTAATAGATACTGCTCGAGTTATGTCTCTAGTAATTGTGGGTGGCAGCTATTTGACTTTTCAGAAATATATGAGAGTATGGGAGATTATTTTGTGGGGTGTCAGAAATAACCTCAGCTAAATTAATCAAAATATATAACATCGTCTGCCACACATGTTTATAAAGCTACATTAATAATTGCTCTCCAAATTGTTTTAAAACTATTTTAGTATGAAACAAAATGTTCTTTAAATTCATCCATTTACTTTTTTTCCTTCTTTTGCAATCCTAGTTCAAATAAAATTGAAAATAAACAAAACACTTTCCTTTGGAACAAAATTTAATTCAGCATACCAGAAATGTCATTCTCACTGCCAGTTACTCTAATGGGACATGTGTTTCTTGTGTCTGAATCTACTTTGTTTGAAAAGAACTGCTGTTAAAGCATTGAGGAAATTGCATTTCTCAGTAAAAGAAATGTTAGAAATATACAAGAGCAAACAGAAGCTGTTTCATGGTCTGGTCCTGTAAATGGTGACCTCAGTGACTACAATGGTCTCTTGGTGCTAATAAGTGTGTGTCCGAAATTCCAATGTTCAGGACTGCAGTCCTCTAAAGACATGTGTGTGCTTTGTGGTACTTACAATAAGCTACTGGGAAAAAAAGTCAAAGGAATCCTTCTACTGCATTAACTGTGTGTGTGCACATAACTCCATCATGGTTTTATATGAAAACCATTATAAATAATCTCTCCAGATCAGCTTTGGGAAGTGGTTTCTTATGCTTGAAAAAGCACTTCCCAGAGGGTTGCTGGTAATGCTGGAGAATTCGAAATTTCTTTCTGTATCAAGTTCTCCTGCTGTGACACTTTCTTCTTTTAAAATCTCAAAAAATCTCTAGAACCTTTGATTTTGAAGAAACTGATGGATACGATAGGATCTATTTTATTCAAAAAGTCTAGAGCTTTTTGATTTATTTTGTTCTACTTTTTGTGTTAGAATATGTAATATCAAGATGTGTACCTTTACTTCTGAAGAATAAAATCTCAGGCCACTCTGAGCTGGAGACTGGGTGTTAGGTTGCATTGTCATGATACTAACTCACTTTTACTCCCTTATCTCTTTCTTCTCTCATTCCTATTTTCATGTCACAAACCCGATACCTGGGTTTGTTATTTTAAAGTTCTTCTGTTCAAGACTTTGAATACAAAAGTGAATACAAAGTGTAGTGACCATTTACTTCTTTAAAAAATTGTTTACTTCTAAGAACAGAAAAGAAGCTTAATATGAGTAAATACAGGTTTATGCCCATACTTAGCTTAATTTTAAACATCTTTGTTACATCTTTCTAGAGACTTTGAATAACTAGAGCCTCTTTTCCCATTTTTCTGCTCTCCGTATGCCTCCTTTTAATATATATAATCCCTATAAATCCGTTTTATTTTTCATTAGTTTCTTAGCCTGGATAAGAATGCAGGCAGCTCAGCAAGAGGGTATAGGAAAAGTTTCAGCTAATGGCAACTGTCATGGATTCAAAATGCAATGTTTTATCTTCAATCAGAGGTTATATGTATTCTTACCATCCAATAGAAGTTGATACCTCAGGATGTACTTCTTGAAAAAACTTAATTCTGCGGTCAAGCCTCATTTAAAAAGTCTTCTGATAGTGTACTCTGTTCAGCACTGGATTACTCTATGTCCTGTCAGTGTAAATTAGGATCTAGTTTAATACTGCTGATGTTTCCTGATCCTTTTTAAGTAACATTGCTGTACAATATGCTATTCAGAATAATTTAAGCCAAAAATAATGGGGAGCATATATTTCTCCTGATTTGGTTGCATGAAAGGGAATTGTCACCAAGTCTCAATTTAGTTCTTGGATTTGCCATTCTCAAGGATTCATTTGCCTTTCCCTATCTCTCATGCCTTGCTGGCAAATCTCTTAATACCTGTCAGTTTTTGCATGGTACAATAAGCTTTCTCCTTCAGTGATACACAAGCATTACTTCTCTTTTTGTGATCAAAGACCCTTATTGGTTTTTATTTTTTCCTCCGCATAGTTCAGAAGGGATGTGACAGCTCCACAGAACTACCGATCTTTTATACTGTGGTTTGCAATGAAGTTAGCCAATCAGGGAAAGCAAAAAGAAAAAAAAGTATTACAGGCTCAGTATTTAAACAAATGGTTTTGTCTCAGTGTAACTTCTCCGTAGCAGGTGTCAAATTGTGATCCAAAGGGTCTTCCACATAGAATTTAGAATGGAGCACATTTCAAATGCAGATTATCAGGGTAGGCACAAATGGGTTGTGGGTAGCAGGTCCTCTGCATAGTATACCTGCCTCAGGATAATGAAATTCAGATGATCTCTTTCTTTTACCTAGATTAGCAAAGAACCTTTACATAAAATATTTGGCTAATACTTTGACAACAAAAATAAAAGCTAGTATTTTCTTTAGTAATGAAATTAATACCTTGGTTACAAAAAGCTGTGTGATATGTTAGTCTGCTGTGTTCCTTTGAGTTATCAAATAGACTTGTGTAAAATGAACTGAAAAAACATGATGCTAAATGACATAATCAGATAATAGTGTAATTTTAATGGCATGCACTTAGAACCCCTAAAATTTAATAAAATGCACAGGTTTCTAAGAACCTTTATGTGTTTCCTCTTTTGTATATGCAAAACTTGATTGTAATAATTTAAAACTAAGATTTTGCATCTGGAATTACTGTGTTATAACTTGCTCTTTAGTCTTTAGGTTTTTTTGAGTAAGTAGTGTGTTATGTTTATGGCTGGAATATTTGTTGAAATAGTCAATGTGACAAGGTAGGTGGTCTTGTAATTAATATTTCTGTACAGATCTGTAAACTGTGCAAGACTTGTTTAACAAAACGGAAATCATGTCCTTTTAGATTAAAACATTTGTTTTGGAATAAAGTTCAACTTTTTCTTTGAAATTCAATTGATCTAGTTTCATGGCCTCTGAAATTATTTGTTTTAAGAACCATTTTAAAAGTATAATTAATTCCAGAAATTTCTGTGACCTGTTGCTAAATATTTAGACTATAGATTAATTATAGTTGCTCAGGGCTTCAAAAAATGGTTTTAAAAACTTGGTGAAAAGGCAAGTTACCTAGTAACAAGAGAAATTATACAACAGTGGTAAGCTGTGATGCGTTCATGTAATCTTGCTGTCCTATAAATGGCCACATTAAAAAAAAATCAAGAATAAATGAGCATTGAATTGAAAACTAAATACTCTCATCACAGTGAGAACACAGCATATGCTGTAGTCTGTGTGTTCAGCATAACTCAAAAATGTTGTGAAGAATGTGCAATTTATTATTCTTGCTCTTAGTGGAACCTTTTTGTATGTTCAAGTGACCCATAGAATAGAAAACATGACATAAAAACTCTACCTACTGTCTTTTAGAAGCACTCACTTGATACGTGGCCCTAACTCCTACTTCTCCCTGCCTGATTAGGGTCTAGGATGTATTCATGTAGCACAGGTACTGTGCTCAAGCAGTATCTCAGAATGGGCTGACATACAAATTAACATGAAGAGGTTGCCCCTTACCTCTCCACTTAGTAAGTCTCTACTTGACACTGAGAAGTTTTCTAATTCTCACTGCCTGTATTACACTTGCTGAAGTGACGACAGGTCATTGCAGTGCTACCATGTTAATAGCTTTCTTCCAAAAAGTCTCTGTATTTGTTTGCCTTTTTTTTTTTTACAAAGCTAATGGCAGTTGTAAATAAAAGTAATGGTAAAGCCAGTGAAAGTTCAGAAAACACTGATAACTGAGAACAAGCAACCTTTTTATAGAGGCCTGATAGTTTTATTCTTGTTTACTGATTTTGATGGGATACGTCCGACTGTTAAAAAGACGAAAGGTTGCAGGGTATTTGGAAAAAAAGCAGCAGTAGTCAGACCATTAAAAAATTGCTTAATTGGCATTTTATCTTCTTCTGAGAGCATAAGATTTTATAACAAGGATTTTTAGTAGGAGTGCAAGTTTTTCTTTTTAGAATCGTGTGGTTCACTTTTCTCAGTGTTAGTTAAAAGCTGCTCAAAAGTATTCAAAATGAACATATTGTTCTTATAAAGTGTCAGATTCTACAGAACTGCCATGTGGCATAAACCCAGTTGTCTCATAATCAGAGTGCACGCAATCAGCACCAGAACCTTGCTGGTTGCAGTGGTTGCATTGTAGAGGGCACTGACATTTTCATGCTGTTCTCTTTCTGGCAGAGTGCTGTGTCTGTTAGTCACCTTGATAACCCAGAAATCATCACAGTGTTGTTCTTTATTTTCAGTTTACAAATGGTTTTTACTTACAAATGGTTTCCCCTTTTTTCTGGTCATGCATGGTGATCCACATATTTGTCAACAGTGATTGCTGGAGTTGCTGGTGACTGAGAAAATAATACACAAATCTCATCTGGTACAGATTGCACTGCCTAATGTCTCCAAGATTTAATCAGATGTAAGCCTTTCAGCAGCAATAATCCAAATCCTTATTGATTCCAAATCTATCTGTAATGCTAACTGGAAGCTTCAGTATGAGCCCTTGAATCAATTGAACAATCTAGATGCAGCTGCACTTAGACAACAAATGGTTATCCCACAAATTTCCATGACTGCTGTGCAGCCTTTGACCTTTAATTTGTGGACTTATGTAGTGAAAGCTCCTGGATAGTGAAATAAGTCTACTGATAATGGGTTTGATGGTCTGTATTTTATTTTGCATTTACAACTTGCTATGCTCTTAGAAATAGTCTATAGGGATTTAGGAACACAAGCTGAAGACTACTGCTCTGGAACAAAGTACATTTCAAAGACCAGGTTGAAGTGCATGAGAACAGAATCTTTCCTGTTACTATAGTCTAGTTGTGAAATTGCTTCAAAAAAGGATCTAGCTAAGGCACCATGAACCTACTTTCTCAAAACTGCCTTCAGTCATAGTCAAGAATGGTATTAATTGGCCAAGTTTGTAAAAACCTATGAGAACTGACTGACTAAAATGAGTTTCTAAGGAAATTAGGCAGCAGAGCAGAGAGTTGCTCTAGAAAGGAGCTAGAATTAATTTGTTGTGTTTTTTTTTTTAATCTCTGTCTGCTTCCCAGGGAATTCAAATTCAAATAGAAAAGGGTATTTTCATAAGCAACTACCACTGAATGTATGAAAGTACTGGCATTTTTTTAGTGAAGGTTGAGAACCATTGAGGAATGCAGGTACTTGAGGAATAAGTATCAGCATGTTTCGGAACCTCAGCAGCAGCTAAATGTTTGACTAAAGGACTTAACGTAAGTACCTTTGTGCAAATCTATAAACTTAGATATGTTTTCCAGCATTTTCTAAGCATATCTAAATAAAATATTTTCCGGTAAATGCTGACTTGCATAAATTTGGATTTTCCTTAACATGGAAATTTTACACTGCCTACCTTAGCTTAAATACTTGTACTTATAAACAGCAGGAGCAATATTAAACAGTATAAGCTTAGGATGATTTTGTAGCAGTTTGTACATCTTTCTCTCAAAAAATAGTCCAGACAAGAGGAAAAAAGTGTGATATATAATCAAGAAGTGAAACTTCTGTAGTATTAAGCTTATCCTTATAGCCAGTGTGTTTTTCTTCCTTTTTAACAAATTCTCTTTCAAATTTCTCCTCAAACTCATTTATTTTTCCTTGCCTGTCTACTTTGTACATTCTCTCTCTCACCCCCACATTTATTTGTTTTCTTTGACTGATGTTATTCTTAGTATTTAAAATGCCAGAGTGAATAGAAGTCACTTAAAGCATAATATAGGTCAGACTGGTTTATTTATTTTATGCTTTCATTTTTACTTTTTATGTTTTTCTGATAGGCAAAACCTTACAAAGTAAGCTCTTTGAAGCAGAGACTGATTCTAATCTCTCTGGTGTTCTTATGATATTTTGATTTGGTTCATATTAACTGCAGTGGTCTTCTTACTTGAAGTGATGTGAAAAAAAATTATACTCACTGTTACTGTTTCACTTCTGTAAGGCACTGTTTTGTTACTGTAATGAATGGTAACTTGAATGTTGCAACTACAGACAGTCATCCAATTTTACGGGTGACAAATGGGTGCATGAGATCAAAATCAGGGCTTTTCTAGTGTGATTAGAGAAATGGACATAAAAGTGGAACATAATTCTTAACTATGGCTATGATATTTAATTAGGGTTTTTTTGGGTTTTTGTTTGTTTTTTACTGGTATCAACTTCAAAAAAAATAGCACTGAAATACATGAAAATTGCAATAAATTATTATGCAAGTGAAATGTTTATCCATACTTTTCTCTTGCAATATTTCAATTTGGTTAAACACCATTTCAACATTCAGATTTAACTACTTGATTGTAATGCATTTTAGTCAGTCAATAAATACAGAATATAAGCATATTGAAGCGGAGGGGTTTATAGACAGCATTTTCCTATTAAGAATTGTCAACAAAATCCTTGAAAATGAAATGAGCTGACAACTGTAGTCGGAGCAGATACATAAAGTAGTGCTATAGCACATTGCACCATCAATTACTTGTCAAGCATGCTGCCAAATATTAAGTGTTCTGACCTTTGTTATTAATAATAGAGGCAGACACTGGGGACATGTGTAACATAAATAATGTAATGCATGGAAAATCTATTATAGTTTTGACTTTGTTAATGGATATAGAGCCTGTTTGGTGTCCTGCCCCTTCCCTCACAAGCTATAATTTTGTGAAAAACTGGACATACCATGTAATGGAAAGCCACACTGTGAAAAACATACTTTGATAGAACAGAATGCTCTGAAATTAAATAAATAATAGCAAGAGAGTGCTTTTCATCAAGCTTTACTGCTTTATTTATAGATGTATTTGTAATTTCTGCTGTTCCTTGAGAAATAATGTGAAATAAGTGAAATGAAATAAACATGTCTTTATTGTATTTTCCATTTATTCTTTAAGCTATTATTATCATCTATCATCTTGTAGAGTTTGGCTAGTTAAAGGTTTAGTCAGTGTCTTTCTTTAGAATTTACCTTGTAACATTTTTAGGTGATCATATAGGACAATGTTGATAACAGCTAAAAGTGACAAAAACAGTAAAATGGCCAACCAAAGGGCTGAGATAAACACTTATGAAGGGAAGGTTAGTGGTTAAAAGAGAAAAAGAATAAAAGGTCCCAAAGCCCAGTCCCTTAACTGACTTGAAAGAGCAAAGAAAATAGAAAACATAGGGTAGAGAAAACTTCTTGTGCAGTCACTGTTGGTACTGTTTCCTGCTCGATGTCAAACATAGATACCAGTAAAACGTTAAGCAGTTGGTCCAGGATTTCATCAGGAGTGCACTGTAACTGATTATATAAAAATCAACAGACTGCTTACATTTATCAAAAAGTTTTCTTTGGTCCTAGAAGTTGTATAATTTCTCTTATCACAACTTTCATTAATTTTATATTACCTTTTATTTTTCCCTTTGAACTTAACATTTGGGAATAAGTACCTTGGTGACAGTAATTGCAGTTACAAACCATATTTCTTTCTAAACTTAACTAATCTGGGCTTGCATAAAATGAATGAAAAATTGGAGCTCCTCTGATCTGTAGTACATTTTTGTGGATGTTACTTTCTTTGTGTCTTGTCATATATTCCAAAGAGGTGTTGAAGTCTCAAAATGGTTTTGCAATGGAAATCCAGTGTCCTACACTACATACCAATGCATAATTAAGAAAGAGCAAAGAATAAAAGATAGGGACCAAGACAGTATGTCTTTGTAAAATTAACCAAAATTTGCACAAAATCAAAAATGTTGTCAAACAACTACTACATTTACAGAAGCAGATTCATTCCTCTCTTAGAAATTTAGAAACTCTTTCTAACAATCCTTAATGATCTGATGCTTATACTATATGCAGGACACACTCTTCTAATCATCCAGAACTTAAGATTTCATTTGATGTTTATGTCAACACAAAAGTTTGGCTGTTCTAAAATTAAATCAGTCCACAAGCTTCTTAAAAAACTGTTTCTTTAAACAGTTTGTCACAGATGAGAGTAATTTACTGGAATTAAAAAATACATACATATAGGAAGAGATCTGTGATTTGTGTGTCAAGGTAACACTGTAAGCATACTGAAAAATCAACATATTTTTTCTATTTTTTTCTTTCCCTAATTCTGAGCACCGGCTGTATTGTATTAAGTAGATACATGGATTTGCTTCTCCCTTTCTTTCTGAATTGGAAGGGGGGACATAACAAAAGTCCGCTAGTGATTAAGTTGGTTTTCCACAGTGTAAATTTGAATTGAAGCCATCTTTAAAAGCAAATAGCTTTATTAAACTAAGAACAAAATAATTCAGATGCAATAGTGATGATTTTTTTAAATTAATTTTATATCTGCTTCACAAATTGTTTTCCTTCATATTAAGTGAGTACTTCATAGAATCATAGAATACACTGAGTTGGAAGGGAGCCGTCAGGATCATCGAGTCCAACTCCTGACAGCCTGAAGAGTCACACCATTGTCCAAATGCTTCTTGAACTGTGTTAGGCTTGGTGCTGTGACTACTTCCCTGGGGAACTGGTTCCAGTGCCCAACCACCCTCTGGGTGAAGAACCTTTTCCTGATATCTATCCTAAACTTTCCCTGACTCAGCTTCAGGCCATTGCCTCGAGTCCTGTCACTGGTCACAAGAATGAATAGATCAGTGCTTGCCCCTCTGCTTCCCATCATGAGGATGTTGAAGACCGTAATGAGATCTCCCCTCAGTCTCCTCTTCTCCAGGCCGAACACACCAAGTGACCAAGCCACTCCTCATATGGCTTTCCCTCAAGGCCCTTCACCATCTTCATTGCCCTCCTTTGGACACTCTCTAATGGCTTAATATCTTGCAATATTTTACAGTGCCCAAAACTGCACACAATATTCAAGGTGAGGCCACACCAGTGAAGAGCAGAGCAGGACAATCCCCTCCTTCGACTGGCTGGTGATACTTTGCCTGATGCCCCCCAGGACACAGTTGACCCTCCTGGCTGCCAGGGCACTGCTGAGTCATATTCAACTTGCCATGGACCAGGACCCCCAGGTCCCTTCCTGTAGCACTGCTTTCCAGCCTCTTGTTCTCCAGTCTATATACACAACCAGGGTTGCCCCATCTCAGGTTGTAGGCACATGGCACTATAACCTGTGGAATATCCAGAATAAAACAATACTTTATTAAATTCAGTATAATATTTAGTTAAAGCAACTAGTTTCTTCATGTTTTGACTTTTATTTATACATATTTTATACAAGTATAACAAATTTTGTGTCCAGCTGAAAAGACATGCCTTGATTTCCTGACCCAAGAGAAATTCATCAGCACGCATTATTTCCAACAAATACTCTGTCTTTCCTGCTCTATGCCCTGGCTTCTTATCAGCTAAGTAATATTGAGTTTCAGTACTTATTTTCCTGATGTTCTAGGCCTGTACCTTGAATATCTGAAACAGCAATAGCCAACATTTTGTCTACAGTGGGCTACACAGGCTTTTAAAGGATTCATCAGTGGTGGTGAACCTTCGTTTGGATTCTCCTTCCATGTTACCCCCATGATCTGCTGGGGCTTCCTAGGATCGCCTACTAGATGTCTAAACACAGGTTTTATTCCTGTGCCTTTTACATAATAGACTGGCATCCATCCTTGTGACAGGATATACATGCTGTAACCTCCTGTGCCATGCATATTCCCATCACATGGCAGACATGTGGCATTTACTGTGCTGGTGCAGGTACCTGCTTCCATCAAGGGACATGTGCTGCAGCACCCTCAGGCAGGAGTGAGGCTACTCAAGCCCTGCAATTTTCACCTCTCAGAACAAGCAGACAGTAGCCAACTTAGTTATTTGTTAAGCTTAGATTTTTGTCTGTGACCCACTAATTGAGACCCTGCATGACATCCTGCAAGGAGTGAAGGGGTGTTGGGGAGTGAGATGCTCTATATTACCATCAAATTTGAAGACAAAGACCCCAGATACTGCTCGATGCATGGCTTGGGTCAGGGATGACCCAATGGAGGCAAGACCTGCATGGTCACTTTCCTGAGATGACAAATTGGTTGTTGAAACCTCCCAGGAAATAGTCTGCAATGACACTGTGGTTAGTGAGGCTTTAGTGAAAACATTTTTTCTAACTTCGTAACACTTGGTCATATAAAATTACTTTGAAATAGGAATTAGAATCATAGAATGGCCTGGGTTGGAAGGGACCTTAAAGATCATCTGGTTCCAGCCCCCCTGCCGTGGGCAGGTACATCTTTGCACTAGACCAGATTGCTCAGAGCTCCATCCAGCCTGGCCTTGAACACACAGGGGTGGGGCATCCACAACTTCTCTGGCCCACATGTTCTGCTGCCTCACAACCTTTGCAGTTCTGTGTATAACTGTACAGAAATGAGTTCTGTAAATTTGCCTTACCTGAGATGTTTCTACTGTATTTGACACCAGAAAAGGGAGTGGATGCAACCACACGTGCCGTTTTGTACACTTGTCGTTATTTGTGAGACAAGGAGCAGTTTCGATTCAGGTGAACTAGTTCAGAACTAGCGATTTTACTCACATAATGTTCAAAATCATTGAATGGAAAGAATTTCTTTTTTGTTAATAGTGAAGTTGGATAAGAAATCTTAAATTTCAGTTTCTACAGTTTTATGTTTCTGCACTTAGGCATGTCTTACACTGTTACAACCAGGTGTTTCTTTGATTAGAACAGTTTTGTAGTAAACTGTACAGAGTCTGCAGCCAGTTGATACACTTTGTACAAAGTGTACCTCTATATTTTGTGTCTCATACTGCCATCTAAGGGCCACGTAGACTGAGAAGGTGGCTAAACGTTCTTCGATACTTTCTCCTTACTGCCCTTCTGTTTGGGAAGTCAGAAATTCATGGATGAGAAAGGTGGGCAGGGAATAACAGCAGTCCTTTGATGCAATATATTGTTTCATCTAAAAGGACAGAGGAATCTCCCAGATAAGTGATAAATTGGAATGTAAATCTCAGTCATCTAGAAAACTACAGTTGCAATGAGCTTATATAAAGGCCCATGAATAAGAAAGTAAGATTACAGGATTTGAGGCTAGCCCTGAAACAGCAAGTTGAGGAATGTAGTGCTTAGAGGCCTGATGAGTTTCAGTTGAAACTCAGCATTGAGAGAGTGTGTAGTTTAGATTCTTAAAGGTACCAAAGTCTTTAACTCCTACTGATTTAAGGATTAGTGCTTTGTAATACAATTTTCTTACTCAGATTTTCCCTAAAAAGGTACAAAATTACATGAATTATTTTCTTCTTTTTTCCTAATAACTGGTTTTGCATTTCTGCGTGGTTTGATTTTCCTGGACTAAGGGAAAATGGGCAAAAATTTGATGTTACTGTAAGAGTATGTAATATTAAATAGCGTTAACACAATTTAAATATTTTGGGGTTTAAGCATTCAAAGTTTTCTTATGAAAACTTATCTTTCCAGGATAAAATGCATTTTTATTTTTTTAATCTACAAACTGTATTTGTGTGGGCTTAATTCTGTAGCTCCTTTCTCATAAGATGTTTTCAACTACGAGTGCGATAAAGAATTAGTGGCAGAAGTGAAACATTTCAGTATTTGTCAATATCATACTATTGGCATTGACTAACAGAAGCAGTTTCTATAATGAGGACCCCTTTGACCATAACTTTATTTTACAATGTATGAATTGCTTTTCAGGCTAGTTTCCAGCAAACCCTGTGTAATAGAGAAAGTAATTATCTTGCATGTTACTTTGACAGGCTCATGCAAGCAAAGACCTGGAAGAGCAGTTGCGGTCTGTGTCCAGTGTGGATGAACTCATGACAGTACTTTACCCAGAATACTGGAAAATGTTCAAATGTCAGTTGAGGAAAGGAGGTTGGCAACACAACAGGGAACACTCCAGCTTTGACACAAGATCAGATGATTCCCTGAAATTTGCCGCAGCACACTATAATGCAGAGATCCTGAAAAGTAAGTACAGGACACAAACCATGTTCCAACACACAATAAATTAAATTCTAAAGGCTTTTCAGTTGTGTCAAAAACGTTTTAAAAGCTAACCATTGTCAGTAAACCAACCTCAGCAGCCTGATTTGATGTGTTGTCTATAATATAAATTCTTTAATAGTCCACATTCCATAATGAAACAAATCGCTCTGTAGACATATTTTAGGTACATCCATTGTGAGAAAGTTGCTTTCTCAGCTCAGTAGATAAAGTACCTTCAGGTATAAGAAATCCTACTTTGTGGAGGCTGTAAAAATTTTGCAGAAAGCAAAGGGGATGCTAATAGTTGAAGTCATTGAACTGTTTCTGCACATTTTTTGCAATTACATCATGGCTTAGTAATGCTTTCTTCTCTTATGCATTATGGCTTTAGGATGCCAAGTAATCCACTTGTAACTTTTCCCTGTTACAAGAGGGCAGCTGTCATGATGTTATGCTAAAATGAGAAAAAAAAGGGCTTTCAACCCAATATGTCAATATCCTTTAGTGTTTCAGATTGCTTGGATAAAAATATATTGGCTTAACAGTTTAAACAAGTGCTTGTAGGCAGAGAAATGTAGGACTTATAGCAGAAGGTGTATTTTTTTACATGATATTGGATATCATATATCTTAATGGAGACTTTAAAGTACACATCAGGCAAATTTTCCATTTCTGGTGAACAGCCTACCAATCTAGTGCCAAAAGAGAATAAAAGGTCCTGCACAGCTGCAAGTCTCAGGACTGTTCAGTATAAGATTGTATTTGGTAAAAGTCTGTATAACATGATGTAATATCTTTGCCTAAATTTGTGTGGATAATCTGGGCACAAGTATCATGCTTCAGATTAAATCACATGTTGTATATAATTGCTAAATAATAACCTTTTGCTTTAAATATTACCCTTGTAATTAACAAACTAAACATGTATTTAAATTAATTTCACATTAAGTATGTAAAACTTAACATTTCTATTGTAGTGTATTTAAGTGAAATACTGTGTGGGACTCTTTAATTTGAAGAGATGTGCAATACTTCTTTAGACTTTACCCAAGATAAGACTTACCCCAGGCAAACGAGAAAGGACAGGTACAGCTTGAGCTGCTGGCCAACAGGTCGAGGGAGGTGATTCTGTCCCTCTGCTCTGTTCTGGTGAGACCCCATCTGGAGTACTGTGTCCAGCCTGGGGGCCTCCAACATAAGAAGGACGTGGACCTGTTGTAGTAGGTCCAGAGGAGGGCTGTGAAGATGCTCGGAGGGCTGGAGCAGCTCTCCTGTGGTGATAGGCTG
Source organism: Chiroxiphia lanceolata (assembly GCF_009829145.1). Classification (NCBI taxonomy): domain Eukaryota; kingdom Metazoa; phylum Chordata; class Aves; order Passeriformes; family Pipridae; genus Chiroxiphia; species Chiroxiphia lanceolata. The sequence goes on from NC_045640.1 coordinate 37,025,582, forward strand.
AGAGAAGCAGCCTTATAGCAGCCTTCCAGTACCTAAAGGGGGTCTGTGAGAAAGATGGGGAGAGATGTCTTGTAGCAGGGCCTCTTGTGATAGAGCAATGGTAATAATTTTAAACTAAAAGAAAGCAGATTCAGACTAGATACAAGGAAGACTTTTTTTTACAATGAGGGTAGTGAAACATTGGAACAGGTTGTCTGGAGAGGTGGTAGATGCTCTATCCCTGGAAACATTCAAGGTCATTCAAGTTTGAACAGGGCTCCGAGCAACCTGATCTGGTTGAAGATGTTCCTGCTCATTACAAGGGGGCTTTACTAGGTGACCTTTAAAGGTGTTTTCCAACAAAAGCCATTCTATGATTCTGTGTTTTAAGGTCTCCCTGTTAGGGTCCCTCTTAGCTCTGCTGTGACTTTTCTTCTGCTACATGTCAATATGTCATGTTCCTATGAAGAAGAAAAATCAGGTAGAAGTTTACACAGAGAGATGTGTATTTCACTGACTATGGGGTGTGACTAGCAATGGATATTATGGTTCCAAAGTTTAAAAAGAATCCTAATTTACTTCAGGAGAGTATTGTTTTTAAACAGTTACTTTATAACACATGACATTCCCTATAACTTGGCAGGTATTGATACTGAATGGAGAAAAACTCAGTGCATGCCACGTGAAGTGTGTGTGGATGTGGGAAAAGAGTTTGGAGCAACTACAAACACCTTCTTTAAACCCCCATGTGTATCCATCTACAGATGTGGAGGTTGCTGCAATAGTGAAGGACTCCAGTGTATGAACATCAGCACAAATTACATCAGCAAGACAGTAAGTTCTCACTCTTTTATTACAGTCCCAGTGCTCCTTGCAAATCCATATATGATCATGCTTATTTTAAACCTTCTTATTGCTACTATGACAAAAGAAAATGTATCAGCTGTCTTCAGCTGTTTTTCGTATGTATTTTCCAGACTAAACAGGAAAAACAGCTGAAGACTACTGCCTGGAAAAAGTGTTTAATGCTCTTTTCCCCAAAATATATTATTATTTTTTTTTAAGGAAAAAATAAATTGTGATGTCCAGTTCTCAGTTTTGAGATTACCCATGAAACTTAATTCTGTCCCTTTCTTGTTTTTGCATCTACCACTTACCTGTATGAGGCAAGCACTCTATGGAAAACTAGCCTATAATTTTATTAGTGTGGACTGTTGTAGGACATGTGCAGACAGGATACGTTACAAATAAAGCCTATTAGGAACTGAGTTTTACTGTATTAAGAGATATTAGCATGAGGTACCTATTTGTTTTGTTGTAATGCATCTTCCTCCAGGTGTATGTGTGGGTTTTATTCTTCCAGTTCAGGGCTAGTGATCAGGTGTAGAGATCATACACTGAGCTTGTGAGCTGCCTTTAAAGGAGAAGCATATATTACATTATTTTCAGTAGCTATAGGAATTATCACAGTTATCTTACAACAACATTTTCCTCAAAAAACGTGTAAAAATAATCACACTTAGTTTGCTAGAGTATTTTGCTGTTGTTACGGTATTTGGTAGGGGGTTTGTTGTTTGTGGGTTTTTCACTTTTTAGTGTAAATCTTGCTTCCTCTTTCAACTAGATTCATCTGGCTGAAGATGCAGTACATATTTATAATGAAGATCCAGAATTGCATAGCCAGCAATAATATCGTAGCCCTTGGAAATGTCACTCCTTTGTCATGAAACTTTTTAGTGCTCTGAGGCTTCTTGAGAGGGAATTAGGAAAAAGGGACATAAAGAAAACAGAAAAAACTACTCATTTTTTTAAATGCATTTTCTGCCTTCATTTCTCATCAATCTGTTTGTCTGAAATGGTATATTTTACCATGAATTTTCAATCCCAAATTTAAGCTAGTGGTAGCACAGGAATAACGTAACTCAAATAGCTTAGAGAAGGAAAACTACAATACTGACTTTTCTCAAGCCCTATTGTTTTTCCCATTAATAGGAGAAACTGTTGTCTTAATTTGTTTAAGTTACTTTAAGATGCAATTAATTCCTAAGTTACTTTAAGACACAAATATAATTCTCATGTTAAAACCCAAGAAATATGATCTTTTTTTTTTTACATGTATTGATGAAGTTTAGCTTACTGAAGCAAAGGATGATCTAGTCACAGAGAGAGTTGTTCCGTGTAACACAGATTTCCTAGTCTTTGAGCACCATGTCAGTTTGGGGTAAATAATATCTTTCTCTTCATCTTTCTGTTCGTGTCTATTGAATAAAGTAGGTTTCTATCGAGTAGAAAATGTTTAGTAGTGAATTTCCTTTTAAAGTTCTTGATGTTATTGGTAATGGTATGATGTAGTTCTAGTTAAAGATTTGAGAGACTCTGAAAAGGAAAATCTTAAAGGTTTTATCACAAAGAAGAAAGAGGAAATAACGTTGTTTTATTTTCTTACCTATCCTGAAAAAACAGATGATTTAATCTCTGAGTTTCTATCTTGCTTCTGCTTTCCAGTTTTGTCTTGTCCTTGACAGAATGCAGTTTAGAAAAACCCTTAATAAAGGAAGAGACCTATAGCTATATCTTTTCATCTGTCACCATCTCAAATAGTTTTAAAATTATGTGACCACAGCTTACCCTATATTAGATGAGAATTAGGAAGAAAAAGCTATTGGATTCAAGACCTTCTGTGGAATTCAGGTACCCTTTATGTCTATTTTCACTACTGTTTCTCTATTATTTCCTGAATGAAATGGGAACAAATGATTAATAACCAGGAATCTTTTTTTCATAATTCACCATTTTTTAGCTTTATTTTTGGTGCATAAACTTCATAAGATAACTTCATAATGTTCACCCTGCAGAAAAAGTGCTTAATGGGAAATTAATTTTTCAGCTGGAGGTCTTACTGTGAGGGCAAGCTCTAGCATTAGTTCCAGACATTAAAGTATAAAGAAAGCTGATATCAGCTTTCATCAAAATTAATTAAAAATAAAAGAACTAAGCATAGAAATTATTTTTATAGGGGGCAAATCATTGATTGCTAGGAGGATGGACCAGGTCAGATGTTCCCAGATTGCCTTGTGGAACACTCTGGTGGTCCAGAGAGAGGTCGATAGTTTAGTTCAGACTGTGTTCCTCCTTTCTAGCTACTTAATTTTATTGAGAAAAAAATAGAAAAGTATTCTGCTTTGCTTTTAATACCATCTTTTTTCCCACAAAAACTGTTTCTCTAGTTGCTAAGGGATGTTTATACAACCATGATTGAGATATGAGACAATTTCTTAATTAAGATATAGTATAAGGTCTACAAAAACTTTTGAGGACCTCCTAGGCTAATTCATAAAATCCAGTAGACATTCTCTATCTGAACACTGCAAAACTCCAGTTTGTAAGTGGTGGCTTGTCTAGTAAAGGTTTATGGGGAATGTTTTTCTTTTGGTTTGTGGTGTAGTTGTATTGGTTTTTTTCTCTAATTTGTTATCCGTCAAGTAGCTGTTCTCTGTTTCCATGACAAGAATAATTCAAAAATTGAAACTACCTGGTGCAGCAACAACCTGTCCCTGAGCTGCACTTTTTTTATGCCCCACCTATAGCCATGTGTTTATAGGTTGAAGGGAAGCAGGGAGCAGATGTCAAAGAGCCATCTCACTCCATTCTCCGTCTTGGCTGGCAGGGTGGACAGTTTTTTGACTTCTTTCAGATCATTTGTTGTAAAGGTCCTAAATCTTCTTGTTTCATGATTACAGTAATAATCCCTCAAAGGAAAACATCTATCCAAGCAGTTCGAAATTAGATTTAGTGGAGCTTTTCTCACAGGAAACAAGTTAACACCTTGAAATTGTTGACCGTGTTTGAGATCCACATGGTGTTCCTTTTCAAAATTTGGATATGCGTATGTAACAAGACTTTTCAGTTGTTTTGAGCGTTACTATTTATACCTTTTCCCATGCATTTTTCTGTGTAAGACTGATTATTGAAACTATATAGTAGGTGCTATTAATAGTGGGAGATATGTAAGTTCCAAATGGCGTTTTTTGTTGAAATTTCTGGAAGGAAAAAAAAGGATTAAAAAAAATCAAACAAGCATATTAAATAAGTATTAAATTTATTACATCAGATAAGTTACCTGTTGTTGTATCACACATAAGCCTTGAAGTACTGTCTTTCAAGAAAGTTAGATAGTAAAATAAAGATGATGTACCATCTCTCAAATAGTTCATTTTCATTCTTTTCAGTATAGAGATGTGTAGTTTTGAAATCAGTCTTATATCCTTACCTTAAAAATCTCTCCAGATACATTGTGCTCTGTTACACTGGTTATATTTGGCTGGCCTTACTGACACTTGAAGAAGTGCAAAGATCACAAGAGATGGAAACTTAAACTCAATCAATTTAAGGGAAACTTGCCCAAATAAACTAACGTCCATCGGAACATAGTGTAGTTTAATGTAAGTCTTGGGAAAAAAAAAGTATCTATATTTGAAAAGTATCTAGAATGATAACCTTCCCTTATCCTGATAATAAAATAACAGTTTTGGATAATTTATATTTTATAAGTCAGTGAGCATAATAATAATTTTAAGTGTGCTGATGCAATGGATATTGGCACATATGATGATGGTGCTGAATAAATTAATTTAGCCACTGAAGCAAAGAAATAATTTGTATAACAATAAACAGTTTTTCTGGAAACTATAGCACAAAGTCCTAGTCTAAAGAAGAAGCTATCAATGCAGTGAATCAAAACTACACACCTTTTGGGGCTTTTAGTAACCTGGTCTAGTGGAAAGTGTCCCTGCCCATGGCAGCGTGATTGGAACCTGTCTATAACGTCCTTTCACTATTCTGTGATTCCTCCTCCATTGAGGAGGAATGCACGGAAGATTTTTATTTCAGGAGTTCTAATAGTGCTTTTGATCACACACTCAGAGATTCCTGTCTTCTGTTAGATTTTTTCTTTTTTTTTTTTCTTTTTTTTTTTTTTTTTAAACTTTGAAGTCATAATAAGTTCTAGGTTGTGCACCAGACTCTTGTCCTACCCTTGTGTCTGTTCTTCATTCCATCTGTATAAACGGTTAAAAGAAGAGCACTGCCAGTGTAGGAACTGATAAGAGTCTACTACAGGGTGGTCCATGGGACCACACAGCTCTGACCTAGAAGCTCTTGCAAGGATGTCTGAAGAAATGACAAGATGGGAAAGAAGGGGAACTGGTGGATTTGGCATCACAGTAACTGATGGTTGCAGAATGTCAATGGCCAAGTCTGGCTGGGTGGAGTAATTCAGAGGCACCTTTGCCTGGTATCCTCTTATTGTGCTTCTCACCTGAGAACTACGTTACAGAGCATGTGCACTGATCTTCAAGGATTTAAAAAAACTGACGTGTAAAAAATGAAAATCCAGGGGGAAAGTGGTTTCTTTGGGTTTTTTTGATAACTAAAATGCATGATAACTTGAAGATGAACAAAAATCTCATGCAGTGTCAGATCTAGGCACCGAAATGCCATCTTACAGGGAGAGCCTGTTATTGATACACCCACCTATATCTTGTTGGGAAGGAACGAGGGAACCTTCTTGATCCAGAATTAGTGGGGACAAGATGTATGGATGCCAGAATGCTAAAAGTCATGCTAAGGATCCCAAGAAGAGGGAAGGAAAATCAAGTTTTGTGTGCTGGCTGAAAGGGAAGCTTCATTTAGGCTTAAATGAGGGAAGGTTGTCGTGGAGAATTATCAAATTGTATTAAGACCTAAGGAGGCAAGGGCCGGACACAGTACTTTGAAGAGAAATATTAGAAACAGTGAGAAAGACTGGAAGATCTTTCATCTGACTTTCTGTGGTCAGATGGCTGAATGGCAGGAGAAATGCACTATTTATGATTTTTACCTGTTCTTTGGTTACGCAGATCTTCCGATAGTATGTGTTATACACTGAGATTAACTGTGTTACTGAGTCATATTTATGATTTTTAGCTTCTGTGGAGCAGTTAGGACAGAGCATTGTGATTTTGTGTGGTTTCTTTTTTTTTTTTTGTTAGATATAATACTCTTTAGTTATGTGATCACATATTGCTTCTGTTCTGCTTTCTTTCTCCTGGTTTCCTGATAATGCAGTGTTGGTAGCAAAAAGGTACAGGACAGCATGGGCAAGTTGAGTCTATTTTTTTTTCTTCTGAGTATTTGTCTAACTCAAGCAATACTCATTTAAGGTACTTTAATTTGCTGTTTAACGTACCATAATTACTGACATTTCTCTGAAGACTGCAGGCAATAAAAGCTCTCCACTTTGAAAAACTGCCCTAATCCCTAATATTATCAGATCTCATGTTCTTCTGGAAACTGAAACTCATTCTTTGTAGTCTTTCCTGAATGTCTATCTTCAGGCGTTGATATCTGTGGGAAATGTCTTTTCCTTTTTGCCTGTAGTGTGAATTAGTTGGATTTTTACTATGATTTGAAGTTGAAAAGGAAGAGAAGATTTAGACCCCTAAGAATGCAGTAAAACCAGATGTTTACTGAATGAGGGATCAGCTAGAAATATAAGCCATTTGATCTCCAAGAAGAGTTACCCTTTTGGGCAATGTGGGTACCAGCAATAGTAACCCTAGCCAACAAAGTTGCCAGAAGAGTCGAGAACCAGCCTCATGCATAGATGTTATCCTGAATTTTTCACAGAAATATCCTTTCTAGGTATTGACATTTGGCTGTTACATGTTGTCAACATGCCCTATAGCAACAGCAGATTTTGAGCTTATTACTCTGTTGGATGAGGAAGATAAGCAAAAAATAAATTAGATGTTAGCAAAACCAGAAAGCATTGCACATAGTGAGGTTTTACCTAAACTGAAGATTCAAACACAACTTGTGCATACTGAGAGTTATTCACTTAAACAGCTTCATTGAATTTAGAGATGCTGCTATCTCAACTGAAAGCAGAATATAGATTTTCTATAGAAAGCATCTTATTTTCGAATGCTAGAGATTATTTTAACTGAATTAGTATTAAATACATTTTCTGTAACAGACTACTTTTCAAGAGTTTATTTCTTTTGAAATATCTTCTTGATAGATTTTCATTATCAGAAGAGGAAAATATCTCTTTTTCCGGTATGCATCAGAATATAGTATCCCAATAGCACATGCAGACAAAAGTGTCAGAAGAAGAAACCAATAATTCCAACCCCAGTATTTCACTTCCAGCGTTTTCATTAATGAAAATAAATGTGTTTTCCATTCTTTTTCAAAATGCTAGTTTATGTATTGTCTTAAGCACTTTATGAAAGGCAGAACTAGAAATGTGATACTATATATAATGTAATATCTAATATAAATAGTTGGCTATATATAGTTTTTTGACTTTATGTATGAATAGTAGCAGCTGTTGGGGGATGTAAAATACATTACTATTAAGAGAATTTAGTTGAACAAACTGAAGCTTGATCAGTCAGGTCAGGGAAGCTAGTCTGCCTTTAGTAGTTTAACTAGACCTTTTTCTCATTGCACCACTGAGGTGTTGATGGGAGTTATTGTTAGCAATATTCGTCTATAAACTGATACCTTTCACAGGTGAAATGGAAGGATAAATGTAAATTAAGACAATTCATGTTCACCATCATGTCCACTCACAATTGATATGTTTCAGCCAAAAATTTTCCAAAATTTCTCTCACTGATTACTGAAGCTGAACAGGACAGCTGGACAGGGACCTACCTCTTCTAGGTAGGTTGGAAGTGTAGCAATAGTCCTATGTTGCCATCTCCAGTGGTCTGAAGTCTGCTATGCCTTGCAGCATGGCAAACTGATCTACTGTAAGAACAGAGGAAGAACAGAACATCCTCTTTTTTTTTTTTTTAGCTGCAGTTTGGTCCATTTAAAGACTCATGCTCATTTTATTTTCTAAGATTTATCAGTTCTTCCTACAGTGAGTTTTTATTTCAGCTTCAGAAAAGCAAGTTCATAATGTCATAAGAGCAAGAAAAACAAGATCCTCTTTTCATGTGCACTGTTGTAATTAAGTTCATACTCTCTGTTCTGTCCTTCAATTCATACATGTCTTCTAAGAATTGGTTTTCTTAGAAGATATTAAATATAATAAAAGCTTTTGCATCTGTAGATTCTTAGCTGTCCAGATTTTCAGAGGTCTCAACAGCTGTGCTGTCCTTCAAAAAGCACAACTTGTTTCAAGAAAGGTAGAAGTCTGGCATATGTAGATGAGCTTTGTCATCTGATTAAAGATCAGTACTTAAAAACATACTCAAAGAACTCAGCATGTATTTTTCTCAAATATATACTGTATCCAGAAAGGAAAGCTATTTTTCATAAACATGGTCCTTTCTGTCTCTTTATCTACACCACCACCTTCCTCCTTTCCAATTTCCTAGTTTGTGCATTAAAACAAAATCTGTGATGGCTTTCAAATAGTTGGATATTTTTTAAAGAAATTAATAAGTACATAAAGCATATTAGTATGAAAATGATAGTTATGTGTTATGTTTATTGCTCTCCTTGCATGAGGCATCTCAGTAAGAATGCTTTTTGTCATTATTTTAGATGAAATTTTATAATAGATAAGGGTAATGGATCCAATATTGGTTTGAAAGGCAAAAAGGATTATAAATATTATAAAAAGTTGATTAGAAAGTCTCTTTCCAGAGGTCTCTGTTGAACTTAGTGAAAACCTGGAGGTATGTTTGGTGATAATTAGGCATTGATTTTATTGGTACTAAACTTTAAACTAGACATGGACTTCTGTCTTTATCTTATTAATGACTCAAGACCAAAATTTTAAGAAGTGTTACTTATTTTGCAGATGGAACAAGCATACAGGTGTTAATATGCTTTGTCTAGAAGTCTTTATAATAATAGAAATTCTTTTCATGGTAGTACCCTAGATGGATAGGTTTTTTTCACCAGCATTTCAAATATGAAGAAACTATTTTCTCTCTTTATTTTTCTTCTACAGAAGTAAACATAAACCAGTTAGCATTTTTAGCTTCTAGTGAGGGAAAAACCCCAACATTTAAAACTATATAACGGATATGGTACGTTTTTGCAGAAAAAAATAATAGCATTGTCATCTTCTGTAACAGAATAAAATGAAATGTAATAGTTTTGCCATTTCAGTTCTTGTATGGTGACACTCCCAATGTTAAACTTTTTTAAGGATTTAGTCACTAAACGATGTCAAAATCTTTCTTGTAAATTAGATAATATCTATTAGAGTTGATGATGCTTTATACAATTTAAGTTGCATAGTTTAAGTTATCAATAGTATGAGCTTTATTGTTGGCTGCACAAGTGCCCTTTTACTTGGTGAATACATCCCATAATCCTGCACCTGCATACTTGTCACTTGCGTACTTCAGTGCAAGATGCTGTTTTTAGGACATCCTGTAGATGTATTTCATATTTTGAAGCATTTAAAATTACCAGTATTTTTGTTACATTTGCATGCTGCCCATAGGCCATATATAAAGTTATTGATTATAAAAGAGCATTGCAAATAGATCTCAGCTAAAAATTAAAGGCTTGTTATATAGTCTTATCAACCCAAACTGAAATAATAACCAATGACCATGTTTTTAAAGGTAGTAAAGTCCCCAGAAAATGCAGAACTGTTCTTAAAAATATTTGGAAGAATGACTAAGCACTTAAAATGAGCAGTGCAGCTGTGTTCCTGTTTAGAACACTACAAAAAAACAGTTTTTAAGACTTTGACCTAACGTATTTATCCTAACTTTTCAGGAGACTGTTGATAATTGAGTCTTACACTGAAACCTACTCAATTTGAGAAAGGAGATATCCTGAATTGAAAACTGTAATGTCTCTCAGTGTTTGTCTGTTATCATATGTTCAGTTTAGCACAAGGTATTACTGAAGTTGTCTTTTTACCAATTGAAATATATTTCCCACTAAAAATAGGATTTTATGAATTCACATATATGATTATTTTATCAGTAGTGGTTATTTCTTAATACCTTGAAAACAAATTAATAGTTCAAGATATATTCCCTTATGGTAGGCATATAATTTGCAATGATACAAATACTAAAAAATTAAAAAAATACAGTATGCTGCAGTTCTGTAGTTATTGAACCAAAAATGGTTTTATCTAAGTCCAATATATTCCTTTTTTACACAAGCTCTTATAATTGTGTAATTGATGTATTAGGTTGTAACTTACCCGCTTTTTTATGTTATTTTTGGTTTTCAGCTTTTTGAAGCACCTTCCAAATGTTTCACTTTGGATTTTTTTTAAAAGACTGCCATTTTTGAAATCATCTCTTAGAAAAATGAGTTCTTTTTACATTTTACGCTTTTATGTTAAATGTTATAGTAAGCAAACAGGCATGTAAGAGAGTTTAATCCTAAAAATGTTTATTGTCATACCATAACTATTGTATTAATTTTGCACGTAATAATTATTTAGCACGTAATAATTTAGTATAATTGAATGTGCCACTGAATGGTGGAAGAGAGCAGAAAAATGAACTTAATTTCCTTATAAGTTTTTTGGTATGTGCTTACATTAGTTTTAGTTGGACCATTACAGATCTATATAAAAAGTTTTTTGCTTTGCTTTCCCTTTTGCAGTTGTTTGAGATCACGGTGCCTCTTTCTCATGGCCCCAAACCCGTAACCGTGAGTTTTGCCAATCACACGTCCTGCCGATGCATGTCCAAGCTGGATGTTTACAGACAAGTTCATTCTATCATAAGACGTTCCTTGCCAGCAACACAAACTCAGTAAGTATGAGACTTGTCTTCCCTCTCACATTATGAGCAAGCCTATATAATTAGATTATAAACAGTGCTGGAAGTTTTTATAGTTATGATAAGTGAACTACACAGTAGTAGTAGCAGAATGCATTGTGCAAGGGAGCTACCATATTTTACATTAAGAGAATGTTACTAAATTAGCATTACCTTTTTATCCAGGAGATACACTAGAGTGAGATAACTTAAAAATTAATAATAATGTTGTTTGTGGGAGTTGTTTGATGGAAAGAGCTGCAATCCAATTGAGACTTGAAGGAAACACCAGCAAAATCAATTTATTTTTTTTAAAAGTAGTCAAGAAAAGCTAAAAATACTTACCTTTGCAAATAAGTAGGAGACCACATTTCTCTGTCAATCCGTATTTTCCTAGTTAAAATACTGTTTTTTAAAAAAAGGCCTATTTTTTACAGAATCTTTAACTACAAATCTTTTGTGACAGTTTCATGTGCCAGAGATGAAAATAAAATGGAAAGTGAAAATAAAGGGTTAATTGGCACTCCGCAGGATTACCATATAGATTTTTTTTGGTGTGATTTTGAATTAAAAAAGCCACAGAAGAAATCTGGCACCAAAACAAATGTTATTAAAACACTTGAAGAACTCCTTCCTTCGTTTAGAGGTCTGAGTAATGATTTGATGATGTATAGGTATTTAGGAGCCCAAAAATATATAATAGTCTAATGGTTGCTTTAAGGAAGAACCAATTAATAGGTGAGTGAACAGTGCAAACTTCGCAGAGATATTAAGCTAAGTATTTTTCTCTGTGATTTCACTCAGTTTAAGTCTGGATGTTACCTGACACGTTCCAGTTAAACTCAGATTGTATTCTATTTGAATACAAATCATTTAATTTGTTCATCAAAACGTAGATCATTAACAGTGGATTAGAAATATATTAGGAAATTAATCTATGATTTTTTTTTTAATCACATAATTAACAGATTATTAAAAAAACACAAACCCAAGAGTCAATAGTAAAGTCAAATTATGCTGACTGTTGCCAGCCTCTTAGTGTTTCCAGGTTAAGAGCTGTTGTTATTACCAGTGCAGGAGTTATTCTAGCTAGGAAACAGCTACCTGTAGCTGAGGGAGGTGGGTGTGCAAATACAAGGCTTTGAACAGCACACAGGTACCTGTCTGTTCTGTGAGTAAGGAATCATACTTCAACAAAGATAAGACAAACTAATACTAGGTCAGAATATATACAGGCTTTCTCTACTGTTCAGTACTATCTCTATGTTTAGAATCTATGGCTTTGTACAATAAAACAGAAAAAAAAAAAGCATAAAATACTAAGTTGAGTGCTTCTAGATTCTAGAAAGGAAAGACATTTGCATGTTCCTGGTGGGTTCCTGGATGGGTTTCAGAATCCCATTAGTGTTTTTTAATTTGTAGTGAATTATTTCTTTGCAACTTATTATTTTTTTCCTTAACATTTTGATTTATATGTTTGAATGCTAGTGAAGCTATTATTAAGCCAAAACTTGGAAATCTACTCTCTTGTCACAGTGGCAGATCTGCATGTGTGCATGTATTTAACAGAAAAATATAAATTACTTTCTTATGTATTACTGAAAAGAAAAGCCTAAGAGTACAGTCTCTGGGTTTAGGGTAGTAACCCTTGGGATTTAATAAGAATTCAAGGCTGGATTATACCAAGATGCACAGGCATATTGTAGAAGGAAGAGAGAGACCACATCTAAAGTATAATACAAATAGTTTATATTTTTTATATAAAATATATTTTCTGCATGACTTTATCCTGAGAATTAAGGTCTAGGTTTTTGCCTGTTCTCCCACTTTTTTCCTTTCTTTCCCCCCTTCTAAAAACTAATAGCTGTTTCTATGTACTTGTAGAATGAAGGCATGTCAGTTGGTATTAGCCAGTGTTTCAGAATACATCCTGGATTAATGGTATCTTAAGTAGTACTCTACTCCATTTATATGGAATGTCGTCAAGACATGCACCTGAGTTACAAAATTGTCACCCTATTTTAGAAGTTTGGTGATTAGAGGTAGGGCAGAACAGAGAGGACTTCAAGATACATAATTCAGATCAAGTCTCTACAATTACCTCTGTCTCAAGACTTTTTTTTTCCGGTTGAGTGGACAATAATACAAAAAGAGGTGATGACATTTTCTGCAAAGTGGTTTTGCATCTGATTATTTTTTTTCTAGCCTTCCTGAACTTTTCTAAAATGTCATTTTAAATTTTCAGCCAATTGTCTGTACTAGAAACCAGAGTAGAACTTGTAAACAAGCAGTTCCATTTCTTTTGCTGGATGTCTCCAACCCTGATACTGAAATTCATTTAATTTTGTTCAAATTCTGGTAATTTGGGCTTTGTATCAACATTGCTCATGAATTCACATGCGCTCGGTGTTTTCTTCATACTGTCACCTTGGTTTCCTTCTCTAATTAGTTTTAAACACTCCCAGCTAGAGCCAGGCTGCTCCAGGTGTGAGTGAGGGGGGTTTTTTTGTTCTTTAATTTTTATTTTTTTTTAACAGAATAGAGTAATATGTCTGTAAATTATCTTTACTATTTCTCGAGCAGAATCAGGAGGCAGGCTAAAGGAAACGTGCCAAGTGAGGGAGCAAGAGTGAGAACATTAGTGGAATGAAATCAGAAAACACCAGTTTGATAAAACGTGAGGCTATGCAGGGTGATGTTAAATTACAGCAGCCTTTACAATCAGAGTGGTTTATTGCGTTGGAGGGGAGTGGTGTACTTGAATGATGGTCACAGAATGTCCCAGCACCTGGATTTTTGAATACGTGAGTAATGGTGCTCAGGGGAAAGAAAAGTGCATCAAATGTGTAATATATGTGTTGCTTTAACAGATTAGGAGGATTTTAGAAACAATGAATAAATGACACAGCCTGGATACATGGGGTGTATCAAAGTTGTAATGTCAGCTCTGGTGATAAAGAAATTGCAAGCAAGGAAGATCGGATAATACACATAAACATTCTGTCTGTGGCTCACCCACTAGCTCAGTTCACTCAGTCTTTAAAAAAGCAACAGCTGCTGCTTGAATTTTTTGCTTTTTTGGGGTATAATTATCTTGGCTGCAAAACTGTAGCAGATAAAGAGCAGAGAAAGAGTTAACTTCTGTATTGTCTTTTATTTCCAAAGTGAAGAACCATCACTGCTGACATCCATATCTTTAGGTTCAAGAAACCTGTCCAGAATTTGAGTGATTAATGAGAAAGTGTCAGTTAATGACACATAACTTTCACATAAAGGGGAAAAGAATCTGATAAACTGATTGTATTTTTTTAAATCAAAGCTTTGTCTACAGCATTCATTCAGAAACTATTATCTGCTGTCTTTTGACATCTTATGTGTGAAAACATTTTTGTACCTCAAAAAGCAACATAAAAAATGTTGTTACCACTATGCAGTATTTGGCATATTTTTAATATTTTTTTTATTTTCTAGATGAGGCTTATATTCCAGGATTAGATCTGTTTCCAAACTACATTAGCAAAGTACAAATATCAGCTTCAAGAAGTTATAGCTGAAACTTGAAATGTGAGTTGGTTTCTTCAACAAATGGTTGGAGATCCCTGTATTGGGGAGAACCTTAAATAGTAACAGATTTGATAGGAGTAAAAAATAAGACTATTAATGAGGTGACACTCTTAAAAAGATATTTTTGGTGGAGAAGAAACTAAGGCAATCAACACCTAGAAACTATTCTTTTTCCTGTTGAATTCTTATGGTAGTAAATGAACAGCATATTTAATTTCACAGGTGTCATGTGGCAAACAAAACCTGCCCAAAAAATCATATTTGGAATAATCAAATTTGCAGATGTTTGTCGCAGCATGATTTTGGTTTCTCTTCTCACCTTGGAGATTCTGGTAAGCACTTTTTCTTATAAGACTGAATGTAACTCTACATTTTGATTCAACTAAAGGAGAAATTAAAAACAAAGAAGAAGTAATTAGTTGTGTCTTTTTCTGTATTGATAATATTACTCTGTATTGCCTGTCTTTTGACATGTACTTGTTCTTGAAACATCTTAAAAGGTATGGATTTGCTGTCATTTTTTTTATATAAAACTGGGTGAGTGGGTAGACACAAAATTCTGGTAATAGTGCAACTTCTCTGCTATATTTCTAGATACATCTGAAGGATTCCATATTTGTGGACCAAACAAAGAACTGGATGAAGAAACCTGTCAATGTGTCTGCAAAGGAGGCATGAGGCCCTCAAGCTGTGGACCTCACAAAGAATTAGACAGATCATCATGTCAGTGTATGTGCAAAAACAAACTTATCCCCGCTTCCTGTGGGCCCAATAAGGAATTTGATGAAGAAAAGTGCCAGTGTCTATGTAAAAAGACCTGTCCTAAACATCAGCCTCTAAATCCTGCAAAATGCATCTGTGAATGTATAGAATCTCCCAATAAATGCTTCTTAAAAGGAAAAAGGTTCCACCACCAGACATGCAGGTAAAAATTCAGTCTTTAGTTCTTTCATTGTGTTTAAGGCATAAAATTTTGCGTTGTGACGTTGGCTGGCTGTTGAATTGCTTTGTAGTCTTAAGTAAACAGTAAGCCTGTCTTCAGTTTTATCTTCTGTGACTTTTATAAACTCTTAATAGGTAACTACTAGGCATAATAAGTATTTTAAAGCATATTTAGTTTCTTGTACTCTTGCTACTACTACAGCATGTGATTTTTTTTTCCTTTTCACAAAAATTAAGTGTAAGTTCAAGCTCCCTGTCTTCTATATTATTTAAAATCCTGCTCTGTTTTTCCCAAGAACCAAATATTGCAATTTAAGTAACTCAAATATTCAAATAACTCAAATATTCCTAGTTAGATTTCAGGCCTTAGTTCTGGAGATACCATCATTCATTTTCACTTCATAAATTTTGGAATCACCCAGCTCTGGGTGATTACTGTGAAAAGTGGACATATGTTACTATAAAACAAACTGCCTACATCCATCATTTAAAATGAGATTTAGTCAGGAAGAAAACTGCAATTTCTTTATATGTCACAGGACCTTTTCCTTCCATGATTGCTACACCCATAACATTAGCAGTCTGTATATAAAAACGTGGATGACTTTAGGTTCTGAGAAACAAAAAGTGTTATTTCTGCTTTGTATATTATGTGACGAAAGTTATCCTGTAAAGTCAGTTCTCTTGTAAATTTCTTAAAGCAGAAACAATGCAGTTTGGAGCAGAAAGATCACTTATTTTTTAAAAAGGGTGAATAATTTCTATTATATCAATGACAAATAACTTTTAAGGCACTGGAAATGGAAAATAGCAAATTGGGACATTTAAATGTATAGCAATATGTTGCTTATCAAAAAATCTGTAATTTTTAATATAACATGTAATTAGTTGGAGTAAATATATTGCCACATATCCATTAGTTCATCTTAATGAAAAAATGTCTATTATTAGGAATTACAAGTGTTGAAGTCACTAAAATAGGGGAAAATATTAATAGTAATGGGCATTACCTATTTTTCTACGTTTGGCCTTTTGACTGAAATATTAGAGTTGTTAAACATCAGAAATTATTTCTTCTCTATCATTCAACTCATATAATTTCAATTTTATGTTTGCAGAGGAAAAGAAGCCAACCTGATTACATAAGCTTTACATATTGCAAAGCCTTGGCACTACTCTAGTGTGCACTTCCAGCAACAAATATAAACCATGTGCACTTTAAAAGAGCATTCATAACTGGAGAAGTCAGGCATTTAAAAAGCTAAGAAATGCCATAAGAAATATGTATTTTTTAAAAGACTTAGTATTTGAAAGAGGAAATTGAGTTCAGCTTTTCCCTGTTATGTTGTGATTGAATATAACACAGTTTGAATCGCTTTCTCACTTCTGAGGACAGTGTGATATAGGATGCTTTTAGCTGTTTCTCTTTTCTAAGCAGTTTGTGTGCAGAAGGAAATATTTGTATACGGTATTACTCTATACAACCAATAGTCCTGTAGAGGTTAACACTGTCAAGGAAAATAGAAGATGCAATCTCTCCTGCTTAAGAAAGGACTTAGCATAGGTTTCTCACATTTTGGCTCTGTCCAGCACAACCTAACTCAAAAAGGAATAAAAATTCTGTAACATCCTGTTTGAAAGATCCCTTGCTGTCCTGAGACCACATAAATAGAGGTACCACTCTATAACTTTGTGCAAGATGCCTGAGCCCTAGACATGAGCAGAATCCTGTAGCTGTGGCCTAGACAGCTCCCTGGGGAGAGAAGTGATATTTGTAGCTTCTGGTTTTGAAACACCAATTCTTTTATGCACTGTATCTAAAATCCCTCTGCCTAGGGTTATGCCCTGTTTCAGAGAAAAGGAATAAAAAGTCATCTACAAATACAAAGAACAGGATGAAAGATAAAAAGGGGGAAAAAAAAAAAACATACTGACTTTAATGCTGATGATGCTGTTAGCAGCTCTAGAAGTAGCATTTCTACTTGTTTCATCTGTGTTGTTGTTAAGACTACCCCAATGACAGTCTGGGCATTCTGCAACAAAAAATCGCGATTACTGACCACAAAGAGAAAGCTGCTGCTGGCTTGCCCAGAACTGTGTATAGTGACTGAACATCTGTCTTAGTTCCAGCATGCTCAGATTATCCTCATCAAAGCAGACATCTGTCACATGAAAACGCCCTGTAAACAGCATTCAGCCCAAATCTTTTGAAAGACCAGGTCTATTGTTCAGCAGTTTCCTAAGGAAACCACATTTATGTAGTTACAATGACTCTACCACTATTCACCCTGTGCTGTCACCTCAAAAATTTATTTTTGGTCAGTTTTGGTAGGGCCAGATAACTAGGCACTTCAGCTGCAAAGCATTTTAGAGGAGGATAGGGACTTTCTTGTTCAGTTGAGAAGTCCCAAATAAGGATAAGACTGCAGTAACCCGACCTTAACTGCTGCTAGACATAAAATCACATGGGAGAGATGGTATATAGCACTCTCCTCTGTAAGCTGAAGTTCACAAGGAAGCATGAATTCTAAACAAACTGAACTCCTCATACTTAATGACTGTGTGACTGCTTTACATTGCATACAATCATGGGTGTGTGGAAGAGTTTGGCTTTGCCTCTTTTTCTTCTTATTTCATTTTGCTGTCATTCAGTACATGAAATGGTCTAAACTTGCATGACAGAAATAGGCAAAAAGGTGAGTTCAGTGTTTTATCCATTGCATATCTGTGCAGTACCTTTTTCCCAGAACAAAACTACTGCTGGCTGCCTGTTTGCTCACAGTTAGATCCTTTTGCAAACCATTTTGTTGTTTTTTACCACCATTTCCAAACTTTTTGGGGAAAAGATGAATAGAGCTTCGAGAGATTCCCATGAGCTGCTACACTGATTTCAAGTATCTATAATAAGTGGCACAAAATAACGTTTCTCCCTTAATTACAGAGACCACACTGGTGAACTAATCTATGATAAATGACATTGAAAACACTGAACAACTTGTGACTAGTTAATAAATGTCATGTTTGCAGTCTTCCTCATTCCTTATTGTTTTCCTCATAGCCAGTTTCATTGATTGAACTAGCTGGAGTGAATTAATGTAATTCTAATGCAGACCTTATATCATAAACAAATTATTGTGAAGTAGTACCTTGGCATCCAAAGCAAGCATCCAGCATTCTAACTTATCGGCAACTTATTTAAGTACAAGTTTTAAGTGTAACTGTGATGAAATTCAAAACATATACTTTTGTCTTTTGACTCATTGCCAAGGTAGGAAAAAAACCCCCATACTTGTACTTTGTCTCCATTATACACCAGAAAGTATTCAGCATTGTTATTGTAGGGTTATTTTAGGTCAAATTCTTGTTTTAATAGAAAAGTAAAATAGGAAAAGGAAGGGTTCAGGGACAACCACAGATACTATCTTTGTATAAAGTTCTATTTTTCAGTCAAGGAATTGATGGAAGAAAAATTCTGCTACTTCTTAGGTATATGTTATTTGTGGTTCAGTGTTCTATTTCTGTCAAACTTATTTTAATCAAGTAGGTACGAATTCTGTTCATTTCCAGTAATATTTATCAGAAACATGATAAATAGGCTCTGATTTTTCTTCAGAATGCACACAGATACAATATGAAGTGTAGATACATTCCCACTCAGAGACTGGCTATGGGAATTTGCAGCTTGAAAGAAAGTATGGTCTCATTTTCAAGATCAGAGTCACAGTGTAATATATGTAGACAAATCTCTCAGGCTTATTGCAATAATGAATAAAGTGAGAAACAGTCCTGGGATAGTAGATGATAGATTTGATTATTACGTGATTCTGGATCATCAACTCAAACTTGCAGCATGCAGTAGGTCATAACAAGCCAATTTGAGTACAGAAAAATATCCTATTTTCAAAATTAAATTTAAGGAAACACTACTCAAGATTAGTGTGAGTACAACCAGGCAGTGTGGTAAAAAATACTCATGTGTATCTGTGACAATAGAATAATTTCTCTTCAGTAGCATTCATTATTCCTTCAGTGTCTTTTGTGAAGAGTAGTCCAACTAAATTAGTGGCAAGAACATAAAAGGAGGTTAAAATATATGTATTTGTAGAAATTAAATATCACATTGAGAAATGGCAATGTAAAGGCACACAGATTTCTACTCTAGGCAAATATAAATGATCATATTATATTAATGTCCACTTTTTTCATTTCTTTAGCTGTTACAGACCACCGTGTACAGTCCGAACGAAACGCTGTGATGCTGGATTTTACTTTAGTGAAGAAGTGTGCCGTTGTGTACCCACATATTGGAAAAGACCACTTATGAATTAGTGAAGAGATCACTACTTGCTATGTTGGTGTACATTTTTCCATTAGAACAAAAGAAGAACAGACACTTTGCTAATATTTGGAATTAAATGTTCACCAGAGACCCTGTGGGGCTTTCAGAGACAGACTCGTGCTTTTCTCAAGATGTGGAAAGCAAATGTAGAAGATAACTGGGGTTCATGTTTTGTAAAGAACTCAATAAGAACTTATTTTCTGCCAATGACCAAACAGCCTAGGTTCTCCTTCTTGTGATTTTTTAAAGAGATAATGACTATATAATTTATTTCCACTAAAACCATCGTGCAGCATTTCTGTTTATAGCAGTAACAATTGTTAAAGCTCACTGTGATCAATATTTTTATATCATGCAAAGTATGTTTAAAATAAAATGGAAATTGTATTATATAATAGTGAGAATGTTTAATCATCTGGCTGAAAAGGAACTCGGATTCAGCTTTATTTTCAGGGTTTTTAACAGAGGAAAAGGTGATTAGGAGAAAGCACTTTTAGGAAAGGAAGACTACAGACATTGCCTCATACCTTTTGTGTATGTGATTTGAAATAGAAACAGTTATACTGGAATTTTCATGACCCAGTGATATTTCTACCTCTAGAATGAAACTAGCAAAGCAAATACAATTTGCTAATGAAAACATTGAGATCCTGTACATTGCTTAAGGACAGCACAGCAGCAACTACTCGCATTCCGATATATTCACCTTCTCTTTTATTTCTTGCTAATATTCCTAAGGAATAAGATAAAGTAATGTCTATTCAAGGTTGTTAGTATGAAAGTGGAAATAACAACACCGTGTTTTGTTTAGTATAACAAACTACAGTGTAAATTTTACAGCTAAATCATTCAAAATGCTTTGATGTGCTTTACTCTCTCATATAGCTGGTCAGATATCTTGATCAATGTATGTGTATGCAAAAATATTTTGAAGGGAAAAAAACCCAATTTATATTCCAATAGGGAGATAAAAGAACTTATACCAGTCTGGTGTAGATTGACATAGTCTCTACATTAAAAAATTCTCTTTTTTTAAGAAAAAGTGAGATCAAATATCTGCAATTATAAAAAGAAGTAAGATTTTTATCTTACATGGAACGAGCAATCTATTCAAAATTAAAATATATCAGAAACTGTTAAAATATGGAAAATTTGTTGGGTGCAGAAGTGGAACAAGCAAAGCTGCAAAGCAAGATTTTTGCGAAAGGAGTAGGCAGATCAGTAAAAATAATTGTAGACATCAGTGCTGGTTCTAAGCAGCTGTTCTTAAAAGAGTTATTAATGAAGTAGTATTATATCCTAAAAGGTTGATTAGGAGAAGTTGCTTTTCTAGGTTCTTGATATTTGGATATCATAGTTCCTTAAAGGAGTGAGAGTTGCTTTGAATTACTCAGTTTCCATCATGGGTTGAGGCAGTCTAACAGGATGAGAAACAGCACTTTCCACTGTATGCCTAGTATGCTCGTTGTTCTTCCTCAGAGGATGGCTATTTGTTATCAAAATAGGTTAACAGAGTGAAGTTTAGGCATGCAAATACTGAGGAATGTGCTTATTACTATATTGCTTCAGGTAGAACTTTGGATGACAATTAACACTGATATACAACTTAAGCTAGTATAACAACCCACAATTCCCATTGGTTGGATTTGTAGTCATGCAAATCATCAGTGTCTAAATTGGCAATGTCAACATAATAGCAAGAGGCTAATGATCAAACTTTAATTCAGTACTGGTAAAAATCCAGGCATCCATGTCTGTAGGTCAGCTGCTTGAAGGAAGCGTAAAATACCTTAAGAAATCAATTGAAGAGCAAACTTCTATGAAGACTTGAGAAGAAATACTGTAGGTAAAGCTCCCAAAATAAGCTTTAAAATTTCTATCCCAGCTCAAACAGAAGAGAGGTAGTGGGGGGAAGAACAAACCAAATCTGGAGTGAGGAAACATTGAAAACTTCTGGACATAACTTATGCTAATCACTAAGTAAAACTAAGATTTAGAAAAAGTAAATTCCTGACTTGTAAAAGTTACCACAAATCAAATTTATGTCTGAGCAAAGTGACTAGTTAACCATTCTTAAAGTTATGCAGATACGTACAATAATACATGCAAGCAGCTGATAACATTTTACGATTATCAGGCTTTCCAATTCTGCTTTCTGTGATAATAATGTTTTAAAAATGCCTTTTATACATCATGATTATTACCATTAGTATTGGATACAGACTCCCATTCTGTGTGATAAAATGTGATTCTGTTTATCTCCATACTGTCACAAAATAATCTGTATAACAGGTCTTCCTTGCATATATTATATAAAGTAGCTGATAGGTCTACACCATTTTCAGTTTTGATGTGTTATTTGATTATGATCTTGAAATTTTCATCTTCACTTTATATCTTAATTTACTGTTCTTAAAATATCTAAAAATAGGCTATACAGCTTAAAAGAAGGTCCAAGAAGATAGATGATAATTCTATATGCAACTTATTCTGCACTAATTCTGAGTAAAAAGCTTTTATTGTTATTTGTCTAAAACCCCTGTACCTTGTACAAAACTTACAAGGTGGGTGGGAGAGGAAGAACACATGTAACTGCAGTAAATCACATTTAATGGTAAACAGACTTATGCTTGCATTTCATCAGGAATTTACAACAGTTTCTGTACTCTTTCAATATTGTACTGTATGGAGACCATAAATTATACAGAGTAAGCCCTCTCTACCTGTATTACAAGAAGGACATACTATTTACAGTGTGAGTATTGTTAGTCTGCTGACATGTTTGTTTAATTCATGTTAAATAAGTTCATAGTAAATCAGTTCTCTTACTTCTATTTGAAAGACCAGCCTGAAATCTTGCACATGTACTGTATCAACTTGAAAGGCTTAGTGTTAGGGTTGCTTTCAGTATTCTCATTTTCAGTCTTTAGATCTCAGTGACAACTCCAGATGCCCTTGAATTTTAACATCTCTCTCTGTGATTTTTTTTGAAGTATAACCAGATATCACATCTATGCCAAAAGACAGGAATGGAATCATTTATGTAAGCTCATCAAGAGATTATCCTGAGGAATAGACTATGTTCTTTTAAATATTATTTATTTTATATTTAATTTAAGAATTTATTCTTTAAAGATTATGTAATTTATAAAATATTTAATTTTGCATTGCTTGGAGGTTCAAAAGGTTACTGTTAAGTAGAAAAGTTTAAAAGTGGTCAATGCAGAATTTTCAGAAATTTTCAATTTAGAAAATACAATATAGTAATAATTCTTAATATTATTGGATCTTTCTTGAAAAAAATGAAAGTAATAGTTGATAATTTATTTAATAGCTTCCTTTTGTTCTTTTTCTCTTTTCATTTTGCATTGCAGATAAAACTTCTGAGAAAGAACACAGGACAACCTTCTGATTGAGTGATGAAATAATAAGAACAAGTGGATCAGGTATTTAATTATTTAAAATTAATTAATATTACTAGCTAATAAGAACTAATAAAATTAGACCAGTTTAATACAGGTTTAAGACTCTAGATTACATTAGAGTTCTTAAAAGCTCTGGATAGATAAAACATTTTTATAAAATACATATCTGGACTCATCTGTGTTTTCATGTACAAATGTTGTAATGAAATATGAACAGTAGAAAGCATTAAGAAGTCACCAATTTTACAATAAAAGTTTCTAAAATGTCACTAATTTATCATTAAAAAATTTATATTTTATCTGTAGTCTGAAGCTATGAATCAGGGACCTTACTTCATCTTGAGAATTATTGAAATATGAAGCATAGCACATTCTAGAAGAAAAAAATCTTAAAACACAATGCTTTACTCTTTTGTGTAAGCATTTCTTCTTCTGGAGAAAAACTACAGAAATCTCTATTAATTGTGTATTACCATTTATTCCCTCTTCTTCTGAGCAAGACCCTGTCATGAAAATTACATTTTTTGTATTCAGATATTTCTCCTGAGTAAGGTTACTGTATCCATTCCTGACAGACACTGACCTTTCAGCTGAGTTTCAGCAAATTTTTGTCCTTTTTCTACATTTATAATCAGTCATATGTGGTCATTGAACTCTTCCCCTTTGCCCCCTTTCTCAACTTAAATCAGTTCTCTTACATTTCTGGACCATATCTCAGTCTCCCCATAAGATTATCTGTATTTCCCTGTCAGCCTTTCTCACATATAACTGTTAACTCTAACCCTTCCATTTCCCTTTTATATCCAATCTCTCACTAATAATAGCATTGCTTTCCTCTCTATTGTCATTAAGACCTCTTTCTTCTCTTTACTTTAAATAATCATGCCAACACAGGGATTAATCTGGTTTTAGATGCTTAGTGATTCTCTTCACTAAACATACATGAAAGCAAGTGTTAAAAAGAAGTCTGAAACTTCACATTCCAAGTTTGCAACCCCAATCTGTCCAAGCAAATAATAATAATAAAAAGTATTGCAATTGAGACCTCCCCAAAGCAAACTTGCAAAAAAAAATAACAGATGTATAAATCACTGTAGCATATTACACTTGAAACATAAAAGACAGTTTATAATATCACTCTCCCTGTAAAAAAACCCAAGTTTTAATTCTGCTGGATGCTGGATACTATCCCTACTGTCTAAAAGTACACTCACAAGAATGTCCAGCGCAGCATTTTGGAACTAAATTCAGGCTTGCAATTGAGTTTATTTTCACATGTCATTCATGCTATGAGAGAAAAAAATCCATGGCTCAAGGGGCAGTAAGGAGACTTTTCAAGCATACCACAAAACCCTTGAGTTTTGTGCTCTTCCTTAGCAGAGACATACCCTCCTCCATGCTTTACAGCACTGTGAAGACAGATGAAATAGGGTTACAGGATCCTTCCCAGTGAAATGCCATATCAAACTGTAATTGAGCCTTAAGCATACTCACCATTCAGTACTTAAAACTTCCTTATCACTGAAGAATCTGTAAAGAGTAAAATGAAAGGACATATAAAGGAAAAATATACAAGGGATTAGATCCACAATTGACTTCACAGTCATTGTGAGGGGTACCTAAATCCTAGACTTAGACCATAAAAATCCTCATTCATTTGCTCCCAATTCATAGGAGACAATTTCCAAAGTAATTTTTCCTAATCTGAAGATGCACTTCTGCAAATGCCTATAATGCAGCATATGCCTAAACTCCATCAAGATATGTGAACTGATGACTTCTCTATTTTACCTGTGAAGTAAAATTCAGTAGGTATTCAGAATGTTCTGACAGCTTTATGCCCAAAAGCCATGGAAGATGTTCCCTCCCTTCTGTTTAAGTTATTATACTTTGTATGAAATAAGTAAATAAAATTCAGGTCAGAAATGGAGAACCTAATATGCTAAACTGTTGTTGTTGATTTTAAAACGGAATACCGAGATTCTGGTACTATTTATTTGATTATCATGTTCTTGTAGTAAGCCAGCAAATGTTAGAGAAGGGACTGAATTGTCCTGGATGGCATCACCTGCTTTAAGTTGGTAGTTCTGGAGATTTGACAAGTATGAGAATAAATTCATTTCATCTAGTTAATGTGACTGTCTCCCATTTCTCACTTCTGTTGTGCCTCTCTTAGGTGGGATATGACATGCTTTACTCTCTTTGACTAAGAAAGTCTTACTGTTGGACTAAAGTCAGGGCAAGTTCCAATTTAATATCAGTAGTATAACCCGTATTCTTCTTTGACTGATTGTGATAACCTCCCTCTTGAGTCCTGCTGGTCACTGCATTCCAGGCAGTAAAACTGACACAAGCCAGTGCAGAACTCAGTGGTACAGCTGCCATTATATGGGCATTTTGGCCAATTTGCATGATGAACATCTGTCTATCACTAATGTTACAAAAGATGCTTTCTTGAAATTACTTTCAT
This sequence comes from Chiroxiphia lanceolata, assembly GCF_009829145.1. Taxonomy (NCBI): domain Eukaryota; kingdom Metazoa; phylum Chordata; class Aves; order Passeriformes; family Pipridae; genus Chiroxiphia; species Chiroxiphia lanceolata. The sequence goes on from NC_045640.1 coordinate 37,051,043, forward strand.
AAGGATTTATACATGCTTATGCAAACCAAGAGCACATATTATTGTAGAGCTTGATGTGAAAGAATGAAACACTCATATTCATAGTGCTTATCAGCAATACCATGTCATTGACACCCTACATTCTGGTGGGATGTTTTGAGGTGATGAGTGTTTAACTTGTTTCTCCAAATGTGAGAAAAAGGTTAAAAATCTATCACACTTCTCATGACACATTTTGAATACTAAAGAAAATACAGGATTCTAAGGGAAGGGGAAAGGTTTGGAGTCACTAAAGCTAGTAATTCTCTTAGTGGGCTTTGAAGACACTTAACCTGAATTTATGTAAGGTATGAGAGATGTACACATCGACCATGAATCAATTTTACGCCTTATTTGGATTGTTTCTGATTAAGCTGTCTGCTAAATGAGAAAACTTTTAATTTGATATTTTCTTGCAATAAAAAGGCATGATTGCAGCAATCAGATAATGTTCTACTTGCCTACCTTGAAGACCCAAATGTGCGCTGATACTTAAAACTCACATATCAAAATTTATCTTAGCAGAAACAAAAAAAAAATAAAATTTAATTTCCTTTTAAAGACAAAAGAGTTCTGGAGTTGATGAGAGCTGATCCATTCTATCTCTAAAGCTTTGAAAGTATGTTCTTTCCATTTTGAGAATGTTAATTTACGCTTATTACTTGGATTTCATACATTATATTTTGTCTTTACACCAAAGAAAACAATCATTTACCTGAACTGTCATCAGCTGAGTAGAAAACATCTTCATAAGCAGAGAAAGTTGCTCAGCTGGATCCTTTCATCTAATGAGATGCACTGTGTATGAGAAAAACAAAATACCCTTACTGCACTTAAAAAATTGTACCACACTAGCTAATTTCTTTCTTTAGTTAGAATTCTGATGCATTCTGTTTTACTTCCAGATTACACCAAGTAGTATGCATTTCTAACAGACACCTATTTTCCCTCTCATCCCAAAATATAGAAAAATGTTAAACGTACCCTCTAGAGACGCTTAACTACAAATTCAACAGAGAACACTGCAAGGTTTTCATATAACTCCATAAAATCATTGTTCCAGTGCTATTTATATATTTCATACTTTTTCAGCAGACAAAAAAATATATTCAATGACAGATGCATTGAAAAATAAAAACAACAGAAATGGCTTTCTCTTGCATAAGTCTTTTCAGACCAGCATTAGGCTGTTTTCTAAACAGTTCACAAACAGTAGACTGATTCCCATGACAAGGTGCAAACGAGACATGGTCTCTGTTTCACTTCACTGCAAACTTGGATGAGAATTAAAAATGCTTGAAGTTCTGCCCAACCAGGTACTAAGGTCTGGTATCAAGCACTAGTGAGATAGGCTGTCTTACAGTATCATACATAATATACAGTTTATATGTAGTCTGATCCCCTACAATATTAACAATACAGCGTCTGGCCAACTTTTTGATCTATTTCTGTCCTTTTCCAGCAGCTGCTGTTTCTGGGAGGAACGCCAGTATCTTCACAAGAGCAGAAGAACGGTGTCCTTTCTGGCTATTAGGTTCATGCATCCTTCTATGTGGAATCTCATAACCCCACATCTATACACATCCTGCTAAGGAGCAAAGTTCTTCCTTTTTTACAAAGCTTTACAGATAGTTTACCTTTAATGCCTAACTCAAATGCCTGAGTAGTTTCCTACACAATCTCAAATGACTACAAGACAGTACCCACATCCAACAAAATCTGTATCATGGTCCAGAAAGGAGGAATTGTTGTCTTTGAAAGACAAGAGTGACGGTGAGAAAAACAATGCATAACAATCCTGGATCAGTAGTAAAACCATCTGTTCCCATTCCCCCAAGAGTGCCGGAATTGTAGCTAGGTAAAGCTATTTCTTTTTCCTTCCCATGGCTTTCTATTGAAATCAATTATTTCAGTGCATTTTTACAGAGAAGTAGGTCTTAGATTCTAACATACTTTAAATGGGAAGTGGTTCATGGGCAGAATTTAGGTACCAACATCCAAGTCAAGCAAAAAGGTGCTTAATTCCTCTCTTGACCTGTGACTAAAAAATTACATAATTGTGAGAGCTCACCAAGAAGTGTGCTATAGTTTATGTTCTTATTTATTGTTTAAAAAAAATTAAATTAATTTTCCCTTTAAAGTGTAGAATGTAACAGTTTTTTCTAAATATTTACAACAGCTGCTAAATTCCTACAAATATATTTAATACAGATATACAGATAACCAAGAAAGCTTATGTAATATATCTCTGCAGATATAAATACATGTATAAATATATATATACATATATAGAGGTAATTAGAGTAAAAAATAAATCACATATTTGAATTTGAAGTGAAATCTTGGGGAAAACTCGTTTTGAACTCCTTTCTATTTTGCTAGATAAAATACAATTACAGGTAGAAACAAAAATAAGATTGCCAAGAATAGAAGGTGTCTATTTCCAAACAATGAAGATGACAAGATTTTACTGTGAGCAAAGAAATAAGCCCTCTGCTAGCTCTTTGAGATTACCAGTCTTGCTCTGATACTGCAGAAACTTGAAAACCCTTTCAAGTGTGACCCATGATGCACCATCTACTCAGGACATATTATGAATGATTTAGAGAAAATGTATGTTTTACCTACAATTATACAGTAGTTAAGAAAACTATACATTTAGCTTTTTGTAAGAAAGTATATTTTATGTAATATTACCTGAAGTAAATTTTATGTAAAATGGTACATCAAGTCTCTCAGAGTTCTCTCACCTTTTAGCTTCACCACTTAATTTCTTGCACAATCACTGTAGAGTGATTTCTCTCCCACCAGTGCCTCTGTAGTCACTGGTTGATTCCCTGTGTAAGATAATCTCCCACTTCCAAAACTGAGGCTGACTGCTGTTTGCTCCTGGATCATATCACAACCAGTGTCGTGGCATCCAGCCTCTTATTTATGTCTTCTGCCTTCCATAGTAGTAAGCTGTCATGAAGGCCTGAATATGGCATCACATAGTTTCTCTCCTAATAAAGCAGCTCAGACTCAAAATTGAGCCCAGTCATTCAGAACTTCAGATATTGCAGACATTGCAGGAACTGATATTTAGCAGTTCCTCTAATTTTACTCACCTTCTCTTTCATAAGCTGTGATAATGAAAATATAAATCTTGATAGTGTTCTACATACAACTTCTCCCACTTTGAATTAGTTATTGAGCAGTGGAGATCAAACTCTTAGTTCTGGTCTCTATAGCAATCTTCTAAATTCATGCAGGTGGATGAGATAAAGTGCTCTGCTGAATGTGGTTTTACTGTTCCAATTTCATTTTAGGTACTAGGTGCACATTAGTTAAAACTGAAGACTAAAAGTTATGCCATAAAATTCTCATTGAAGTGGCTGAATTATCATGATTATATAGGGCATAGATAGATTGACAAGAAGTAATTTCGGTTCTTTTAAGCAAATGGCAGTCTGTACAAATATGATTATTTGATTCCTTGTACACAGACACCTTCACAAACATTTCACACAGTTTGGCACAGAAGAGAAATTATACCCAGCTGTGGCCAAAAGTGCTTAAGAAAACAAGGTTGTACTAAATCTCAGATGTTTAGCAATTCTGTTGAACTATCCAGAAGAGCCGATTTTATTCATCCTATTTTATTAACTAAGAGACAATATTTTATTACTGACCAGAATACATTAGTAGTACTGAATAGTTAGTAAAATATTAGAAGGTGATTTCTGAGACTAAACATAGCTATTGTCTTGTTTCAGGCACCAAGCATACCTGGACACTTGCAGGCTGTCAGGTATAAATGCAAGGTCTACAGAACAGCAGTATTCACTTGGACATCTAAGATGCAAATGGACCTCTCTCTCTCTAAGCACTTGGATTGAATACCAAACTTCTACTTCCTCAGTTAATCGTTTTTATTACTTGAATTTCTTTTCTTGTTTCTATCTGAGATGTTTAATTTTTGAATTACATTATTTAGCGAATTTAGATATTACTAAAATTTTACTATGTTCTTATCCTAAGTGGGTTCATTACATAGTTTTAATATTGTTTTATATCCATAGTACTTGCTAAGTTTTCAAATAGTTGAGTAGTCTAAGTAACCACATTCTTCTTTTTATGCATGTACAAAGACACCTCTTGTGAGAAAAACTTACTCTAAGACTATTATGTTATACAACCTTCATATTAGCAACCTTCCCTGCAACTGACTCCAGTCTCACAAATGAAAACATTTTGAATAAATTCCGTCATTGTGTCTCCTGTTACACCTGAGAAGGCATTTGATCTCCTACAGTATGTAGCACTCGCTATTGTTCTACAAATTGCCTCTATTGGCTCTTCTGTGTGAACGGTTTCTGAAAATTATGATGGTTGAATTTGTGGTCAAGTCAGTCATTCTAAGAAAGCTCATAAAATCCCAAGAGACTTGCAAAGAACAATCAATCCCTACATCAGGAAGCAAAAAGGAAGTGCCAACCCAGTGGAAATTTATTTATGACATGTTTGAAGTCTATTGAAATAACAAAACACTGGACTTAGCAGTCATACAGGGCATATACAAAGGCAATGGAATTAAATCTTATTTTCAACAAGGGAATGGTATTCAAGTAACTATTAAAAATTGATTTTTTTTTTAAAGTCACTCCCATAAAAGTTAAAAGAAAAAGGTAAATGTGTTCATATAAATTACATTAGGCATCAGTGAGAAACTTTCCTTGAACTACATCCTTGCAGGAAATTGGCTAAATGTAGCCCCTTGGCGCCAAAGAGGTCATGAGCTCTGCGTCAGTGCTAATTCATTTTTTCTGACCACATTGTGTTGAGAAATCCTGATTCCCAGTGCTGAAGTGTAAAACAAGACTTTGAACTCTATGGGATTATGCATGTGATATGCCAAACATTAATGAAATCCATTTCCTTAAACCTGTAAGGAGTGTATTTACACAGAAAATGTTCAAATATCAGTAATTATTTTCTTTTGCAAAAGTTTCACACAATTTTCCCTTCTGAAATGAAAATTGCATTTGGAATGAAAATACCTAATACAAGAAATTTTCTCTTTCATTTTTGTTTGTTTGTTTGTTTCTGAAGATATAACCCAAACTAAAACATTCATAAAGCAAAAATAACCTGTAACTACCTTTAGAAATTGTTTCAGTGGCAAGCAGATATTCAGCAGAAAAAAAAAAAAAGCTAATTCTTATTTACAAGAAGAGTACAAAAATAATCTAATCCAAGTGTGAGCACAATAGAGACCAAAACCACCCAACCAGCAGGCTTTACCTCCAAGTCAAAGTTACATTTAAGCCCTAACTTCTGCTAAATAGAGCACAACCTTGAATGTAAGTCCTCAGATGTTGAAAAATATATAGATAAAGATACCTCAGGAATTAAACACCACTAAAAATCTGCAAATTGTGTTGTCCAGATAGAGCAGTAGACAAGTAAATGCAACAAAGAAAGAATATGGTAAAATATTCTCAAGAGGTTCATCATGCTTACAGCACAAATCCCTTAACAGGCAAACTGCAGCACTCTACTAGCATTGGCTCTGAGTATGCCAAGCTTTGGGTTAGCTGTCATATGTTGCCATATAAATTAGGGATAATTCTGGAGTGTTTCACTTTGGAGAGAAAAGATAAGATTCCTTTCACTAAATATGCAACTACTGAGTATGTATAAAAAATGGATAGAAACGGATAGAATTCAGGACACTGTAAACCTGCTTTACAGATTTTCAAAATTTTTCAGACCATCCTTGAAGCTCATCTTCAGCTTCACCTGCTCCATGCATCGATGTTCATTATTTGTCTAGCCAGAGCTGTGCTGAACTACTTCTAATCTATGCTCAGTTTCCTCTATAAAAGAGCATGCCACAAGCAGCCCTAAATGAGTTATGAGAGTCAGTTTAGCTCTGTACTGAAGGTAGAGAGCTTTGGAAGGTCACACTTATAATGGCATACCAGGCATACTCCTCCTGTATCCACTGCCACCCACAAAGCAGCCTTCTGAAATGACTTCTGCAGAATTTGGAAAAAAGATGGCTTAAGCAGAAGATCACAACGAGATTTCAATTATGCTAGTGCTAAAATTTCCTAGTACTAAAATGCTACAGTGGGGTGTACATTAGGACACACAGGAGTTCTAAGGGTTAGGACATATATGAATCATCACCAAGTGGGAGGGTCAGTCTCACCAAAACAGATATAAACTATCAAAGTTATTTTAGGAGGACAAAGAACAGTTCTTCACCATGGCAGGAATTATAATTTTGGGTGATGTAAGGGAACAAGTTGGCTGCTAATCACATACAGGAGGTGATCTCTTTCTCTCTCTTGTGTGGTACTTACACATTGACAGGCAAATATTACTTGTCAAAAATAAAATTTAAAAAAAATTGCAGGCATGCCAGCTTTTAGTTAAAACGTTACAAAAGCTTTTGTTGGCCAGTCTTCTAGCCTCTCCTTTCTCTGAATACAGTTGGTCAAGAGTAGCTAATATCTCTTGGGGGAAAAATGCTCTAATAAAATTTGTCTCCAGTTGCTTGTGAAAAAGCAGTAGTAGTTCAGAGCTGTTGGCTCTTTTCCACAGTGCTACTTAAAACAAAAGTTAAATTCTGCCTTTGGAAAGCAGATTTTCTCCAAGCTCTCTGGAGAACAAGAGTTTCTCAATGTAGTCAGTGCAATAACTTCCATTAATAACGAGTGTTTACAATGCATTCATAATACAAACTTTAATCCCCCTCCAAGCCTCATTAATTAGTTCTTGCAAGCAAGAAGTCATTTACTCTTATTTTGCATCCATTATTAGTCCAAAAATGACATTTAGGAGACATCAGGTTACGGTAGTAAAGGCAAAGCTAGCTCTTTATATATCTGTATAGAGAATTATTTAAGCTGGAAAAGACTTCTAAGATCATCAAGTCCAACCATTAACCCAGAACTGCAAACACACACAAAAAAAGCACAAAACAGGCTGTAAACCACTCCACTACTCCACAGCAAGTTTACAGTGTTTATTGCAAAATACAAATGACAATGACTGCGGCCGGCACAGGAGGTGTGTGCTTTATGCTTGAACTGAGTTAGGAACATTAAAAAATAACTTCTAATTCTGGTAATGTGATCAGGTGTCTTATCAAAGGTTACGTTGCTTTAGGAAATATATAATTGAAAAATGCAAATTGTACTTTATTCTACTTTATTTTCCTTCTCATCTCATTTTCTCAGTAGTTGCTACCAGATTGAAATGTCAAAACTCTTGAGAGCACCTATCCAATTTCCACTCATAATTCATTTTGATTGTGTTACATACTGAGCTTTTTTACCATCATTAAGGAAGTGTTTTCCTTTGCCACATGTCCATAGTCATTAGCCATCTGGCATTTGCAGATTTTTTAGTATCACTGTTTAAAAGTGAATCAAACTACTACTCTTATTTGGGGCCAATACAGGTTACCTAATGCAAACAGATTTTTTTTTCTCATTTATATATCTAAAGGATCTTTTGTTTATTTGTTTTAATTTCACTTCAGCTTAACTTCTGGCAATTCTAACCTCTTCCTACTTTCTTTGACCTACAAAAAGATAAAGCTGTCTTTCATGCTGTGTTTAGGGCGGGAGCAAAGAGGTTCTTTCTCAGGTCACTATTCATCCAGGTGAGGCTAGAGACCTTTCTTTCAAGGATGAGGTTTTTGGGGTGTTTTACATTTAGAATTACGATTCTTTTTTTCATTCAAGTCCTTGACCTATTTAGTTCAAGGTAATTAAATCAGTGTATATTGGAAACAAAATCCTCTTAAAACATCATTTTGCTTTCATGCTTACATTTTCTACTGATATTTTTGTCTGTTTTAGCATCTGGAAATATTTTTGAAGAACACATACTTAATTCTTAAAATTTCTTGCTATATATTGAATATATATGTATATATGTATTGGATTTTATCATAAACTAAATAAATATTTTATAAATATAAGCATTATTAGACATATCCACATCCACACACTGAAGAAATAACATATACATACACATATTGTAAGGGGAATTTAGGCATGCATAAGTACTGCATTGCAGCTCCCCACAAATTCAGACTAAGTTTTGATCCCCCAGACTTACAATATAATGTTTATCATCCTTTAAGTCGTATATACAATTTTGAAACTTAAGCATAATGTCCCTCTTCAAGTTAATGCCTGTACACAAGGGCTGCCACACACGGATATAGTAGGTCAGACAAAACGCACATTAGGTGTTGTCCCACATCCCGAGGATGTTATTTGATGTGTCAACATTACAGTTTTTTTTTTTATTAGTCCCTGGAGTTGCACTAATTTTGACAGCTGCTAAACTCATTTTCCCTCATTTTAATTGCTCTAAGACAATCATCATAAAGGGACAAATCCTGCTTGTCTTCACAAAGGAGGAAGGCTTTACATAAGCCTTTTAAGATGTGATGAAAGCAAAATGATTGTTAAGACTTTATGGTTTGTTTGGGTTTTTCTTTCCATTCAAAGCAAGGCAAAGTACCCAAGCAATGATCTTTGTTCCTCTTTTTCCCTCCCCTCAACATTAAGAAGGAAACTACCTAAGTGCTGACCTTTAAAATACCTATTCTGACTTTTTAAACTAAGGATAGGCTAATAAGCATTTGTTTAATTAAACAGCTTCTGAAGCCACTTACAGAATCAGATCACTAATGTGTTTAAAGAAATCTCTTCTGAGGCAATCTCTTACCCTTAAAATTTAATTTATAATTAAATTGAATATGAAAATGAATATATTTTTAAAATGGAAATAGGAGCAATGTTTTATGCTGCTGCTTCTCCAAAGTATGCATCATCTTGGCTCTTCCTTATACCTCATACGTACTATGTGATAGATGTTGGATAAGCCCCCAAAAGAATATAAAAATCCCAACAGTAGACCTTTTGTTTTGAAAGTGGATAAAATGAGAAGAGCAGGAAAAATTACCTCAAAGGATGCTGTCACTGCAAGAAAAGGAACAGTTCATTTAGCCAAGAAGACTTGTGATATACATTTCAAAGGGAGAAATGAAGAAGTTCATCCTTCCAGAGGATCTACCATCCTTTCAGATAAAGCAGCAAGTAAGGACTGTTGTCTAAAATGTGGTTAATGAAATTAAGCATTTGAGCTACTATCATAAGCTAAGCTATATACTGCTTGACATTCATTTCTTTCAGGTAGAGGATTCTTTTGAATTATTATCTAGAAGCAAGTCTAGAAGCGATTTTCAAAGGCCAGAATCTAAAGATATTGTATATGCTGTCAGAAATATTAGTTACCCCTCTCCTTTTCACCCCATGGACATGTTCAAAATACTGATATTCACATGTGAATTCAACCATCAGGCTGGTTTCACAGAAATTGTAATCCTACTTATAACTAGTCCTACATGTTTTATTTCTCATCCTACACTGATTTGATTGGTAATAAATTAAACTGATTTCCCCAAGTCAAGTCTGTTTTCTCCATGACGGTAACAGCTAAGTGATCTCTCCCCGCTCTTATCTCAACCCATGAGGTTTCTGTTATATTTTCTCTCCACTGTCCAACTCAAAAAGGGAGCAATAAAGTGGCTTTGGTGGGCACCTGGCGTCCAGCCAGGGTCAACCAACCACACACATTTATTTGCAGTAAGTGAACTTTATATGCTTCCTAAACTCTAAGAAATACATCAAGCTCCCTTCTTTGGTTTATAGCAAAATGTTCTTTGAGAAAGAAAGAATCTCAAAAAGCTAGTCAGAGGGGAGAAATTAAACACGATAAATCTCCCAAATCTTTGCTTGTACATATTCTACTGAGTAAAGACAGTAAGTGCAATTATAAAGCTTCCCTGTAGAGAGGAGGAAGGAGTTACAAAAATTATGGCCAAAAGGTTATGTGTGGCAATACTGATTACACACAGACTGATGAGAAATGCTGTTCAGCTCTGAAAAAAAGCTGATTTATTTTTTTTTATTTAGTTGAAGATACTTATCAAAACTTACATAAATTGTCATTTTGCCTATGAACTAAATTCTGTTTTCAGTTACATGCTGATTCAAGGTAGTGTCACTAAACAGCAATGTGAAGAAGTTATCTGCAGATGACAGGCTCATGCCAACAGCACAATGGGGTTAACAGGAGTGGATACCTACTACATGGGTTGCTCTGTCTAGGCGTATTTCTTATCCCATAGCTGACTTCCTTTGAAACGAAGTCTCAAGACAAATATTTCATATTATTTCACTCTTAATGGGAGCCATAGGAAAATGGACTAGAATTGCCCTCTTCTCCTCTGTGACTTCATGAAGAAGTAATTCTTCATGCTCCCTTGCAATCTAAAGTTACACCATAGCCTTACTCAACATTCACACACAATACTCCTCAACAACACCATAACAGTCACGTCCTGAGATACTGTCATCATGTGGCAGAACTGAAGGCAGAGTCAAAAAAGACTTAATGGCTATTTTAAAAGGCTTTTCTTTAACAGTTCCCTCAAAGGCATTTCCTTCTATTGTCTTTTGAAAGCTTGTCAACTGTCCATTGTTTTTCAGGGACTAGGCTGACAGTATAATTTTTAACTGTGCACAAATTTCAGTGTTACTTTCCATTTTCAATGACATTTAGGTTCCAAACTGATCAAATACATAACTTTCCGAACTGGGATTTCAACTCTTGTATGAGTTGGAAACTTTGTTTCTATGGAGTGCTACATGGCCAGCGCTAAAGAACACCCTTCTCCAAGACTCAGCAACCTAGTGCAGCATTTTAGTGCGTTCGGGTGATTTTTCCCAGCTCCATGCAAATGTATTTTTCACAACAAATACTTTATCTCTTCCTTCAATATTTATATTGAGCTAGACTTACATCTTTGCAAATTGAATTAGTTATCCATAGTTTCTAATTAAGTAAATATATTTCAGTTCCAATGCATGTATTGGAAGATCATATTTGCATGATAAATTTTATGAAGGACATTAAGTTATTTAAAAGAAACCATCACTTAAACAAATCACTAACTGTTTCTAGATTGTTTGGGTTCCTGAGGACTGCAAAATTGGTGATAATGAATCAAAGATGCTTTCTCTCTGATCAGTATGTGAGATTTAATGAGGAATTAAATACCCCATTAACTACATACATATATACGCATGCATATATTCTTCATATAAGTAAAAAATAATTCATACAAAATCTCTCACCCTGACACTATCATAATTGTTATGAAATGAAGAAACACATGAAACACACACAATGCACACCAGTCAGGAGAATTTGAAGTCAACCAAAGCTCCTATATGATTTCATCTGTGAGTTCTTACAGTTTTTCTCCTCTTTGCCTCTCCTCTTCTCTTTCTGCTCATAGGAATATGTACCTGCTGGTTTGTAATGACTGTTTTCTATCACTGGGAATTAACTTGTATCTAGCTATTTTCAGCTGGAAACCTAAGAATGTTGCTTCTTCGACTTGTTTAGTCCTAGAAAATACTAGTTTAATATCCAATTATAGAATTGCTCTGCTTACATCATCCAGAACACCACTCTGAAACTGTACCTCTGAAGTGGTGTAAACCATCACATTCTAGACTTGGAGGTTGATCCACAATATAAGGATATCTCTCTTCGCTTTATAACTATTTGCCTTATTTTTTTAAAACAGATTTATGTATTTTCCTCCTATGTGGTACATTGGCCATCTAAGGGATTTTTTTTAAAACATAAAATTCATTGGTTTCTCATTCTTATTTGCATGCCATCTAATATCACCTCAATGCTTAGAACCTGCTATATTTTATTATCTGCAATATAATCATGCCAGTGGTGCTCTTCAAAGCATCTATAAACGTCTTTATATTTTGTTGCTACTGCCAAGCACTGATTTTATGGTTAACTTGAAGTCTATCATTCTCTCCTTTGCTCTTCAATATAACTTTTTAATTTCTGATTTTATTTTTACAATCCAATATTTGTAAAAGACTCAATGAACTGTTGACAATATTACATTCACAGAACCCAAGAATATCTAGCAATATTCTTCTTTGTCTCCTTGTGATAAATTATCATTTTCCTTTTTCGATATCTTGAGGCTTTTTCCTACATATAGGAGCAAAATATCTCCAGTTCTATCCCACTGTTTAAGCTATCAATCTGCACTTACAAAATATTATCTGTCATCTAAGATAATAGAAAATATATATATCTCTATAATGTAGACTGAAAACACAAACAAGAAAAAGGAACATTAACATACTGGAATCATCTAAACCATTTTTCTCACATCATAAAAAATTTGCATGCCTTTATTTCACAGTTCTAATCTAATAGGACTGCTTGGGTTTTGGTTTTTTAAATAAAATTGTTATGGATTCCAGCCTGTTTTCTCCACCTCAAGGAGAATAGTTTCCTCAGCAGAAAATCAAATAAGAGACAGAATAGCATACAAGTAATGCAGGTGTATCTTAATTATTATGATATTTTAATTAATATAAAGACTCTCAGTTCAGTGAAAATGAGGATAAAAAATCATATTATTTAGTACATAAGATTTATGTGTTTCCTACAATGCAATACAGTCATTTAACATACTTGGCAAAAGGAGTCCTTTTTCTCGCAATCCAGGTGTCTTCTATTTGATCCGGCAGGACAAAGTACAGACCTTTTGTTTATGGTCAAATCTGTGAATGAAGAGGACTGCACTATCCTAGGTTTATCACTGGAGGTGACAATTTTCCTGCAGGAATGTATCAGGAGAAGTTGGGTTTGGTATCAAGCCACAGCATTGTGAACTGACAAAGAAATTCAAGAGGAAAAAAAAATTAGTCAAGTGAAGAACTGTTTTTAAGGAACAAGATGTATCATTAGACATGTATGATTATATTTCAGAACAGTTTAAGAAAAATACATAAACTACATTGAATGATTCTTATGGATGATGGAGTGAAAGTGGTCAAAAAGTGTGTGCTGCTGTCATCTTCCTATTTACTGAGGACCTTCTGACAATACTAGATCTCACTAAAAGCAAGCAGTAAAATGTAATAAATAAATCTGGAACAGCCCCATTCAAGTCTTCTTTAGGATCCAAAATTGAGGTATGTGACAACAAAGCTAAAACCTTTGTAAATACCCAGAAGATAATTCCTGTAGAAGGGCACATGCTTCCTTCCAAACTAAGGTCTAAAACCAACTCACAAGTGAAACACAGGCCTAAATAAACTTAAATTGTTCCCCCTTTTCATGGAAGTCAAAAAAAATAAAACAAAACCAAAAACCAAAATCTGTCAAAACCCAGTCAGAAACAGTACACACAACTTTGTTAAAAGCAGACCACTGATAAGTAAACCTTCAAAGCCACTTTGTAAACAGCCAGAAACATCCAGTGAGTTTTCTGTAAACAGCTAAGTCACACACCAGCAGAAGACAGCAGTCTACTGTGGAAGCCTTTGTTTGATATTTAACAGGGTTACTTTTCAAATCAGCAAACAGTCACAGCTATTATCATTGCTGTTCAACTGGACAAACTAGAAAACTCTTCAGAAAATGAACCACAGCCTGTTCTGCTTTGGTGATGCTGTTAGGGAACTTGACGGGACAGAATAAATCAGAGAGCAAAACAATAGATCTTCTCCTAAAATATGACAGGCCAATTTATGCAAGGTCCATCCTCAATCCTCATGAATAAGTAGAAAAGTTTAATTCACCTTGTATTTACAAATTTCAATTCAGTGCCACAGACATAAATACAAAGACCTATTCCTTCCTTGTTTGCATCTTCCTACTCTACATTTACCCTCCATTAAAATATTTTGAGAAGAAATTAAACTGATCATGTGAGTTATTTCCTGACCTTCAGAACTTGAAAGACTTAAGACTTGTATTTATTCAAAGCAATATTACATTTTATTCAAATAAATTTTCTTAGTTTTCATGAACCTTTTTATTTTTCTTTATCAAATGAATGCATAACCATCACTTCCACAGAAATAAAATTCAGTCTAAGAACTTAAGTCTTTTAATCCTGTCTCTCTGATGGCACCTTAAAAATAAACTAAATTACTGTAAAACACTCAAAGTGTCACAACAATAAAATCTGGCAAATTGACCTCATTTCAGATCTAAGCTGCTTTTACAAATTGCTCTGGGAAAGTTTTAAAACTCCCCAGCTCTTTTAGGTTGAAAGGCAATGTACAAATGAAATTGTTAACTGAATGAGTATATTTGCATATTTTCTGTACATTGTATGTTTTCTGTAGAAATAAATTGTCTAGAGCCTGTTCTCCATCTCACTGATTTAAATGAAAAGTTACATTGTACTTCTACACTAAGGGCATTGGAGTGTTCATTCTTAGTTTTACAGATGTAAGAGCAATAACTATTACATTGCCTGGCTATCTAGTGTTATTTTGTAGTAATGATGACTATTTTTTATAGTGTACATAGCCTAGCCCAATACTGAGTTTAAATAATCACCCAAATTCTTCTCTTTTTTAAAGAATTCAAGGTGGTTCTAGTTTTCCAAAACCTGAGAACTGCTAAAAAATTGGAAAATATTTAAATAAAAAAAAATAAAAGAACATTACTAATGCAAGTTTATCAGTAACTTCATTAAAGTACGGACCTAAAAGGAGGAAATTAAACTTTCAAATACCTGTAAGGTACAGGATAAGACTGGGTAATGTATTTAGGGCACCTTGATATCTGTGATTAGCAAGCAAAATATGTTAGGAATTTTGTTATGGCATGGTTCCTGAACACAGTTTCCCAACCCTAAATTAGAGAGATTTGTATAAAGCTGCAGATTTGTTCTCAGAGTTGCTGCTTTTTCTTTAATCTTACCATTAGCTTATAATAATTCTATATTGAAAAGAGGTAATACCACTAGGCACCTTGACAAAAAAACCCCAACAGATTATGTAATTAAAAATTTTTCTAAGATAGAAATAATATTGTTTGCATATCTGGATTGTTACTAGTCAAGCTAACAACTGATTTGTTAAAGAATCATAGAATGTCCTGAGTTGGAAGGGACCCACAAAGGTCATTGGAGTCTAACTCCTGACCCTTCACAGGGCAGCCCCAAGAATCAAACCATGTGCTAAAAAGCCTTGTCCAAGTGCTTCTTGAAGCCTTGAAGGCTTCATGCTGTGACCACTTCCCTGGGCAACCAGTTCCAGTGCCCAGCCACCCTCTGGATGAAGAACCTTTTTGTAATATCCAAGCTAAACTTTACCTGACACAGCCTTATGCTGTTCCCTCACGTCGTGTGACTAGTGACCCCAGAGATCAGTGCCTGCCCCTCCTCTTCCCCTCATGAGGAAGCTGTAACTGCAATGAGGTCTCCCCTCATTCTCCTCTTCTCCAGGCTGAACAGACCAAGTGACCTCAGCCGCTCCTCATACAACTTCCCCTCAAGGCCTTTCACCATCTCCGATGCCTTCCGTTGGACACTCTAAGAGTTCAATATCTTTCTTATATTGTGGTGCCCAAAACAGCATGCAATATTCAAGCTGAGGCTGCCCCAGGTCAGAGCAAAATGGGACAATTCTCTCCCTTGACCAGCTGGCGATGATTTGCCTGATGCTCCCCAGGACACCGTTGGCCCTCCTGGCTACCAGGGCACCGCTGAGTCATATTCAACTTGCCATTGAACAGAACCCCCAGGTCCCTTTCTGTGGCATTGTTTTCCAGCATCTCATTCCCCAATCTTTTGGAACATCCAGGGTTGTCCCATCCCAGGTACAGAACTTAGCACTTGTCTTTGTTAAAGTTCATAGGGTTCATAATTTCCAACTCCCATAATTTATCTAGGTTATGTTAAGCTTTTGTTTAGTTTATGTTACAAGTTATAAATAATAACATCCTAATATTTTTATTTGCTTTAAAAGCCAGCATTAGAAGAACATAACTAATATAAACTTCTACTTACATGAACATTTGCAAAGCATTTTGTGTCTCAGAATCACAAGAATCATCTTTGGTTTTGTCTTTTGTAATCATGGGGAAAGAGGCAGAGGCAGGCAGAGGAGTTGAAAAACAGGCTGCACCTAATTTCTCTGGTTTTACTTACTTGCACCCTTAGTAGGTTTTCCTTCATGTATGTTAAGAAAATAATCAAAAGCACATTTGGTAGATTTACTGAAGGTTGGCAATGACTGAATATCATAATCTTTGGCACAAAGAATTCCATAAATCTGGTCAAACTCCTATAAAACTTAGGTCTTCCCAAACCTTACCATATTAACTAACATCTATTTTTTTTCCAGCAGAATATTAGTGTCGAGAGAGTGCTCAGGGAGATGCACTGAAGGAAATGAAATCTGAAGGACCCTATGGATTTAGCCTTTAAACTCAGGTGATATATGCTTATGGCAGTCTGTATTCAGCCTTTGTTTTGAAGACAAAACCTAAGAGAAAAACCCTATAGTGGCCTAACTCCTGTCCTGTCTTTGGATATAAAAGGAACATAAGATGGATGTGTTTTACTTTTTAAGCAAACAGAAAGAACTTTCACCTTGCATCAACAGAGAGAAAAGTACATAGGTGATTTGAAACTAAACCTAAAAAGCTTTTGGCAAAAATCACATTTTACAGAAAACAGTTATGGAACAAGGAAGGATGCAACATGAACTTTTCCAAAATGCTTATAGAGTTTTTCTGAACATTGCTTCATTTAAGCTGTTAGCAGTGTACCAGTAGAAAGTACTATCTACAAGATACTGTTTTGTCTTCAATTGTATTTATTGTGTAATCATGAAATTATGAGATATGGTGATCTTTTGTCTATATAAACTGATAGCATCTTTCTCATCTCAAAATAGGTGTTCATTGTTTTAATTTCCTATGAGGGAAATGGCATTTCCTTAGCCTGGCATGCTACATTATGTGATGTAACAACCCATCTAATTAAAATTATTACAAGTTATCTAGTTTTCTTCATATACTGAAATTAGCTTGAAAAAAGAAAAACTTTTATATAACTGGATACTACTCAGAACTGTAAAGGAATCTTTTCATAAGCCACAGAGTGAGAAGATGAGGTCTCTCTTCCTGCTGTAGCAAAAAGAGGAAATTTGAAATGTTGACGTTTTTTGGTTTTGTGTTTGGGGGTTTTAGGTTTTGGAGTTTTCGTTTGGGCGGTTTTTTTAATATAAAATTTTATATAAATTCTTTATATATTTTATATATTCTACTTCACAAAAAGAGATAAAATTTTAAAACATGCACAAGGATTTTATACAGTCTTGTAACTAACAGTGCTCAAGAAGTTCACCTAACAGGCTACAGCTCTCGGTACCACTGCAATTGTCCCTTTGCAATTGTCACAGTGAAGTTGCTTTAATGAAGCACCTTCACCATGATCATGGCAAACCACAGGGTACAAAGCCTAGAGGGGGAACCTGGCAAACAGACAGTGAAAGCGTGAGTTACATGATCTCAACTTCCATGAAGGAACAAGATAGCTTAAGGAAGCAGATTTTATACTGATTCCAAAAGAAAGACATTAGGGTTTTGTGGCACATTAAAAGTAAACATTTTGTTTCAGAGATGCTGATGTAAAGATTTTGGTTCCAAGCAGAAGCAGCTTTGCAGGTAAGAGAGAACACGCCGGGAAAAATGTTTGCTTTCTATTGATTTATTAATACTAAATTTTATGTATCTTCCCTACCCCCCTCACTGTAGAAGGAAAAAGTAATAGGCCTTGACATACTACTGAAATTCAAAAAAAATAGCGGAACTCTAGACACTTGGATTCTTATGTCTAGAAGTCTCCTGATTAAATGTTCAGGTAGCTAGTGAGTTGAGGCTTTTCCCACAGATAAATCAATTCATAAGTCTCACAGGACTTCTCTGGCTAACCTCATACCACAGCATTTTGCTCAGGAAGCATCACCCACAAACAAGATTCAGGTTATTTTTGTGAACCCGTATTAACTTAAAAGCCTTGAGAATTCTCTTACACTTTCAAAATCATTTGGAGTAGGCCAATTGATTCAAAATTTTCAGAAAAAAAGAGAGAATGGTTGACTGGAAATTTTATCTTTTTTTTAATATGGAGTTTGAAATAACAGAAAAAATGATGCTGCATAATAACTTCCGATTAGAATAAAAAAAAAATGAATAAAAT
Source organism: Chiroxiphia lanceolata (assembly GCF_009829145.1). Classification (NCBI taxonomy): domain Eukaryota; kingdom Metazoa; phylum Chordata; class Aves; order Passeriformes; family Pipridae; genus Chiroxiphia; species Chiroxiphia lanceolata. The sequence continues at coordinate 37,069,191 of NC_045640.1, forward strand.
GGAATACCTGACTCCATTTTTGGTTCAATTTTGAAAGTAGACACCTATTTTGAGTTAACAGTGTATAATTTTGCACTTCAAACTTAAAAAAATTCTTTTTTTTTTCAGAAATTACGGAATTTACAAGGTAAAAGTATCATTAGAAAACTGAATTGAAATGTAACAATAAATAAGGGTAATAGATAAAACTAATAAAACAAGATTTCAGATAGAAAACTGAAAAGCAAATATAGAAGCAAAGATTTTTCTAATATAGAGATTAGTAGATTTTGTGTTTAAATCAATTTAGAGAATTAAAAAATAATTAGTGCCGACAGCATGCAAAGTACCTTAAAAAGTATACTCTTAAATCATCAATGCTTTTAGGTTTAATTAAGCTGAGTTAATTTATGCAATATTTGCCTACCCAAAGCAAAGTCCTTCTGACATGATAGCAAACATCTGATGAAATCTTTCATTTTCAGTAGATGCCAACATGCAACTATAGTTTAATACAGGACACTTGACAAGAGAAGGAGTCTATTTAAGTAGTCTAAATGAACTCTGATACAGTAAAGTAATATATGATTTGTGTAGAACTAAAAAATATGTATGTATTTTGATTTGTTCCTAGGGTATAGGTTCAAACTGTCTAAAAATGTTAAGCTAAATGTTGAACTGGAGTCCTCCCACATCTCCTCACATCGTTCCCAATTCACATTAAGACTGGAAAGTATTATCAGCTCTTACTGATATGTTAATAAGACCACTATGAATGCATATTATTTTTTTAAGCCATACATATAAAAAGAAGTACAGGCAATATTTCCAAGATAACTTCATTCAGCCCTGTAATGACTTTTTTTTTTGTTTTGAAAAAGTTGTACTCAATTTTCATTCTTATTAACAATGAAGTTAGCCACATTAGGTGTGCCAATGGTACCCTACTAAATACACACACTTGGATTACAGAAGAGTGAGAAAGTGCTATAGAAGCATGTAAACATATGTAGCATGTATGAAATCTCATTTTCTCATCCTGCCACTTACAATATTTTCTTTATCTTCTTTCCATGGCTCATGCAACAATCTCCAAGAGGGGGAAATAAAACATAGTACTGCCAAAATGCTGGAGATGTTGCTTCCAGATCAGAATCTAGGCTGCCGATCAGTTTGTTGAGCCACAAGAATTTCCATGGGCTAAAAATACACCTTGCAGGTTAAGAACTCATTTTTTTAAATCTCAAATTATAACAGTCTTATCAAGGAATAGACCAAGTTTACTTATTACAGGGGAAAGAAAAAAAAGGAGAAAAATTAAATAAAAAAATATTATTATAGAAAAAGCTTCCAAAGTACTAGTTAAAACTGAGTCCACACATTTTCTAGTATTTGCACCTTATTTTTGGTGTTATCACACCCTTCCTTTGGGAGAAGACAAAGGCTTACAATATAAGTTGATGACTGCTTTCTTGTCTTCTCAAGAAGGTGTGTGATGTTGGTCTTCTTCCTCCCCTCTAAGGTCTGAATAACATTTTTTGATGTGCTTTCCAGCATTCTGTACGCATTGCTCGTGTCACTGGTTTACAATTCCATAATACAACCAAATTTGCTATACATAGCATGTTTTATCATATTGGATACTTCTCCTCTGTTCTCCTTGCAATCCCTACCACTGGTTTTGACCAGTCTGAAGGTTGCATTTCTGTGGTGACCAGAGACTGACCACATGGAGTGGTTTATAGCACCAGAGCCTCTAGTGTAATTTAAAAGGCTTTACTGTCATTCCATGTCTCCTCTACCCTACATTTTATTCCTGGGTCACACATAGTTCATTCTACATAGAATAACTTCATTATATTATTGCCTATTTTTGAAAAATTTATGTGGCAGTAAGAACCATAGCATAAAAATTGCACTAAGCTAAGCAAAAGAACAACTCATTCATGGTCATCTTCTCATAAGGTAATTGCTGTTACAGCTAAACAAGCTAAAACAAACTTCCAGGAAAACCAAGACAAGGTCCAGGCAGAGCCTGATAAACCTGAAATTCGTGCTGCTAGCTTAAAGACCAGTGGTATTTTTCTAGTAATGGCAACACCTTATATATGGGGCTATAAGGCTACATAACTGTAACATGGGTGGTAGTGGGAATGTAAAGCCAATATGTTCTCCAGCATTTCTGATTTGCCTGTTCCAGACTACGTGCAGCGTGTTTCACTGTTACTGATGTTGGTAAAGTGGTGATACAAATGGAGGCACCGATTATAACATCCTTTGGTAGAAGTTTTTGAGCATGACATCCAGAATTTTCCCAAAAATATTCCACAGAATGAAAACCCATGTCTAAAACCTCGGTCCTAAGTACTATAAGAATCAAAATCTTTTGGACTTTATTTCACCATACCAAAAGTCAAAACACAAATAATGAAAGGATACTGTGTTGTTCTTACCAAATAAAAAATCAGTTATGGCATCTTAAAAATACAGTTCAACAATTTAAAATTTCAAAATTGTTAGGAAATCTATGAAAAGCTAACTGCAACAAGTTATACCCTGACAGGAAAGCACAAATAAAGCACAAGTAGCAATTGCTGTTGGAATTACAGCACCACCTAGTGTGCTCTGGAAATGCTCCTAAGGGATGCCTTTTTATTTTTGATTTATGTTTGCCTTTGGAATTGAAACCAAGTCACTATCATTTTGATTTTCATAATTCTTGCAATTTTTTTTATAAAATCACAGTCTGTGTTTCACTCAATTCATTGATTTTGACTCCATCAAAGGATTCCCACTCCAGATGCCAAGAAATGACATTTCATTTCCTAATGAAAGGATCTACAAGACCTTCTTCTCCTTTAACCCTGTTTTTAAGGAAATTAACATAATTCTTCTGACATGGAAGGAGAAGCCTGTCTGCAGAAACTAAGATTGCACAGCAGGAGGACTGACTAACCTCATAAACTCCCAAACCTGGGCTCTCCAGGTTTTCAGACTTCTCAAGAAGTGCAAGGACACCCTCTTATTTCTATTTATCCTAAGCATTATGAGAGATTACAGAATAAACCCTATACTGAGCAATGAATTGGCCTTTTTCCCCCTGAGGAACAGGATATTCCTAGATAACCCTGGGCACAATTTAATAGTGATACTTGATAATGATTAATTGCCTTTCATAATCTTTTTCTCTGATTGCTATGCATATACAGGGGAGGACAGTGGAAGGTCTGAATAGGGAAGGTAGGTTATTTATTTACATACTTATCAAGAAAGAAAAACAGTGCTGGAAAGAAAAAGGAAGAACAGACACAATGATTGAGCAAGCCTCTGAATTTTCATATATTTGTGAGGTCAGAGTTCAGTTATACCAACCAACTACTTTTGAATTTGAAATGGATGTACTGATGTGGGTTTTTTGTATGCTTCTCATAAGAGAGAATGATCAGAAGGACAGGAAAACCTCAGCCCATTCAAGCATTCTACAACATATTTATTTATGTACTATTAAATATATTTAAAAATTTAGGCATTGAAAAGACCCATTAAAATCTAATATGTAAATGCAAATTTGAAGTCACCTTGACTAATTTATGCCATTGCAAAAGGGAAGTATGCATATGCCTGCATAAGACATTGCACTCCTATCTCATACAGTGAGCTTACTGCTGAACATAACTGACTGCTGCTCAAAAAGAGACTGTAAAGAGAAACAGTCATTATGTAGAGATTTGCTGTTACTGTACATTGTTCAAACCCAAAGCTGGAGACAAAGGTAGTCAGGTTTCCAGATTAGAGGTTTGCCTTGAAGAGGGGCAAGACCAGTTGCAAATGGTGGGAACTACCTGTCTTTGTGCAATCACCTTCTGATTAGAGCACCTTTCCAGGAAATAACGTATCCTCCTAACTGATAAGCTATGAGTGGTCTATAATGGGACAAGTCTCCTTCCCCTCTTTGGTAAATGCATCTCTGTGCTGAAAAGATTCAAATATTTAATGCACAAGAGACAGCCTGATTGTGTGACCTAACAAAAAAGACATTTCCCATGGGAAGCTCTGAGGTCTTGTTTTTGTTCACTGTGTCTCTTGTGCATTTATTTTCAATGCCTCTAAGTAAATGGCTTATGAAGGAACCAGAGATGCACTCTCCTCTGTCCAATGGAATTTACTTCATTAGGAAGCTACGAAGCTAAAGTTCTTCAACTTCCTTAAGAATAAACGTATGTAATTTTTTAAATCTTAAATAAATAAAGACCAATGGCAGTCCAAATATATAAGGGGAAAATTGCAAACCTAACTGTAACTGCATTCATCACAACCAGTTTTACCTGCATTATTTATTTTTCATTACTGATCATAAATTTCTGGAACAACAGTATTCCACCAAGCTGTTACATGCTTTATTGTAAAACTTTTTATACATGTCCAAAATTTATATTAGCAAGCTAAAATAATCCTGAACGTCGTAACTTACCAGGAACACAGAATGAGAATTAAAATAGTACTTGTAATTCAAATTTTAAAAAAGGATTCTAAGAAGTTTTTTAACTTATGGTCTCTGGAAACTGTATACACCATGTTGTGATGACAATATTATTGATATGTTACTTTTGTGCTACCATGATTCATTTAAAGGATCATAGGACCAAGTAAATAGCAGTATCTTGCTCTCATTAAAAGATAACTAAATTACCTAGGTTTGTTTAGAAATACATGTATAAAAGTTAAGACATTAATTGACTTCAACAGTCCATCAGTACTCAATCTTCGAGTCTCCAAACATTTTTAAAACTAATGTGTTCAAACATGGAGGAATATTCTCCTAAGGGGGAAAAAATAAAAAAGAGAGAAACAAGGAAAAAGTACACTCCAACAAGAGAAAACCAACGTATTTTAGGAAATGGGATGAAAATCATCCTTAAGTTTTAAATCTGGCAAACACAAGAGTTCTGAACAGCAATATAATTTCAAATATAGTGATGTTTAGGAAAAATATCTTAGGAGATGGAAATTATATTAAATATTTTAAGATATAATTTTTCTTTCATCTACATTGCTGTCCAAATTTTAATTAAGGTTTTAGAGGAAAGAAATTGCCTGAATTGGGTACTAAGTAGGGTAAGAAGGCCAGATGTTTGGAAGTTGATGGGCAAAAATTCATAAATAATAAGAAAATGTCTTTCACTGGATACGTGAAGTAGGAGTAGTTGAGGTGTAGGAAGAATGGGGAGATAGGAAAAAAATACAGTTATACCTATGTGCAAATATTTATTTAAAGTAACATGTCTGTACACTATGCGATGATATAAAAGGGTGAAACAAGACCATATCCTAATCATATACTAACACTTTTTTTTAATATGGGTTACAGAAATATCTGGCTTGTGGCGAGGCACCAAATAAAGAAAAGCAATGAATCATTCAAAGGAAATTGAAGTAAAGACTGAAAGTAGTTGTACAATCAAAGTTAAGTCTAACAACAATTTTTATTATGCATAAATGAGATGCAAGCAGACAGTAAGCCCTGGAGAACATATTCATCAAAAAAGACAGAAGACTAAAACAAAGAAACAGACGTAAAGTGTGAGATAACATTTAGAATTCTTTGTGATACTGTGATGATAAAGGATTCTCTCAAGTTAAAAGCAAATTATATCCTCCAAGGAAACAGACCTTCCTATTTATATGTCATCATATGGCATGAAATCAACTTTTTTTTCCATGGGACCATGAGCACAAAGACCACTTGACAGTTCAGAAACTTGGCAATATTCAGCAGCAGTGTATTATAGTGGCATATTTTAAAAACAGCTAAGGCCCCAATTTTTCTTCAATTGTATTCATTAAAGATAAATTAACCATGAAATGTAATTTAAAAACCCCTCTCTGTGAGCCTTTTTCCAGTAGATGTGTCTAGTCATTGAATCTCGACTAAACTTTTCAAGCAGAACAACTGAAGTTTAAAGAGAGACCAACTCTCCTTGTATGCTATTAAAAATATTTGAATTAAAAAATTAACTTCTCCTCTTAAATTTTTCTTCAGTTCCTCACAGATATGAGTCAGGAATGTAACCTTCTCAAACAGAAAGACAATAGACTGCACTGCACTGAAATATAATTACTACATTGCAGTACCTTTCACTGTGACTATGAAAAAACTGCTTTATTTTTCTAGTTATTATTCAATGATTTTTTCTAATAGTTGCTATAATTACTATCATGAGTTTCTCACTTCCGATAGGAAATTCAGTTCTTACAGTTGTTTAATAGAGAAATTTAATAACACATTTCCCTGATGGCACTTGTTTCTGCAGGAAAGTTGCATCAAGACTAGTTGCCTTAGAGACAGCTTGAGTATAGTATCAACTAAAATATAACATGCTACAGGGAACTTACAGGAAAAATGCACTTAGTAAGAGTTCAGTGCCAACAGCCCACCCAGTATAAACATATGCTGGCAACTGAAGATGTAATTGTTTCTCTGTCTTTACTATATGACCTATTTTTTTCCCTGAAGCCCTCTTTTTTAAACTGTTTGACTGCACTGCTGAAAGATGGATCATCTGTGAAGACTTGCTAAGTACTTGGTAAAACATGTTGTTACTTGACATTGTGATTGTTATTGTGTAAAAGAAGCTAAGTATTGATTTGGAAATGAAGACTGAAAATATATCAGTGGGAAGTGTATTTGACCTTCTGGGCATGTGAATGTTTCTGTGAAAAGTTTCACTAGGGCGTACAAGAGTTTCATAGAAAACAAGAAAATTAAAAAATTAAAAAGTCCTCTTGCAAAAAAGTATTACAAGAATAACATTTAAACTTACTAAAACTGAAAACAATCAAGAAGCAGCAAAAAAATTAAGAAGAAAATAGCAATGCAAACATGAATCAAAACTGGGCTGAGTCTTATGAAGCACCAGCCTAATGAATATGAGGAGTACAGCTTGCTTCCCAAGACCTTAAGTTAATTCCCTAAAGGGTGCTATTTACCAAATGATTTTTTCTTTAGAATAAATATATAAATAAAATAAGTTGTCTTTTTCTAGTGGTTGACTGCCTATAAAGAGCTGTCAGAGAAGTAACCAAAGGCATGTCTCTTTGAGCCACTTATCAATCAAGAGTCAAAAAACACTATAAGACTTAAAAAATGAAAAGCTGTATCTTGAGTAAGGAAAAAATATAACACTGAAAAGGTTAAATTACTGTAAGACAGTTTGACCAACTTGCAGGCAGACTCACAATGGAGGCAGGAGCTACAGATTTTGCCATTTGCTCAAAGGATTCTGCCTTGCCAAACTTAACTGGGTTGCAACTAAGCCAGATGGCCTTAGTCCACGGCTTGTAATCAGCCAAATGAAAAGGAAGGCAACAGTTCCAGCAGAAGAAGAAATAAAACAAAACAAACTTTACTAATGACAACCCACAGTAATGACAACCCATATCCACCCACAGATCTGTTGTAGCAATTGAAAAGAAAATATTTTAAAAAGAAAAACAAACAAAAAATAAAAGTATGAAAACCCTCCAACGTAACGAATAACAAATTATGTCTGTTCTGAATATTTCAGAGACTGTAACTTTTGGAAGGAGAAAAGTAACTGCCTACAAGCCATAATTCAAAGAATGAATGCAACTATATTACAGTTTTCTTTCTTCACCAAAACTGTCAAAATCACAATAACAGCAGTTTCTGGTTGGTGGGGTTGACATAAGGAAAAAACACATTACAGCTCCAAAAAGGACATGTCTAAATGGGGACCAGGAGGAGAAATTTATTTTAATCTACCTGAAATATTTAGCTTAATTCAAGGTGTAACATTTCAATGAAATTTTTAGTTTGATTAATTTACTTTTTTCCACTTTTCTTCCTTTAGTTTTTACATAAGTTGACTTCTAAAGTGGAAATGGACATTTCAAAATGAAAAAATGAAAAAGACTACTGTTTTATCCCAAGAATAAATCAAAAGAAACATCTGCATTTCACTCATCACCAAATTTGCTTAAAATTCTTCCCAAAAAATGTTAAAGAGCAACCCTCTTTAGATAGTTCTACATGCTACAGAGACTAGATCTTCTGTCAGATGCCGTAAGGAGACAGGAAAATGACCCCTACAAATTAAATCCCATTGCAATTTAATTCTGCTCTAAATATTTAAGTCTTTTTGCCATTAAATAAAGTCTGATTATTAGGTAATACCTGATATCTATCAGTAATTGACTGAATTTATTTAAGGATGTTTGCTCTTTAATTTTTCTCTCAAGAAAATATATATATTTGATGGAAAGAGTAAGCCCAGCAATTTTTCATCATTTTTCATAAGCCACATAAGGGATGAAATCTGATTAATATTTGGTAACATCCATTTTTACAAAGAGGATCTAGAACACACAACAATCAAAGAAGGTTTATATTGTTTCCTTCTACCCTGATAAACTACCACAGGTTTCATTTCAGATGATACCTGCATACCTGCATCTGTCAAGTAGACTCAGATACAGTGCCATTAAAAGGAAGTATCTAAAAAAGTATTAAAAAAGTGGAAATATGTCTTTGAAAGTCTTCCAGATCACTTTTCATTAATTCTCATACCACAAAATCAATGGATATTTTTCAAAACCAGCAATTTCTTGCAGAATACAACTGTTGTGCAAGCTCAGACTTACATTCCTATGTGTATCTGATATTTCAGCTATAACAAAAAATAGAAAACTCCAGCACATCTCAAGCAAGCTGTAAATCTCAGACAAGTTTTCCTAAGTCAATACATGTTTTCTGAATAATTTCAACAACTCGGAAAAGCAACATGCTGCAAAAAACCAAACCTTTGAACAAGCTTTTGCTTAAAAGATTTTATGTTTTATGATTAATAAAAACTTTATTTTCCATGACAATTTTTCTCAATTTTAAGCTTAGACTGTACCCCTTATTCTGATCTGTACCTAAACACCCAGCCTCTCCCTGCCTGCCTTGACCTTTTTCTACTGATCCATCATGTTCTTTATCTCTTGTTCAGATGAGTTACAGCACCAGACTACCCAACAAGCCAAACAGAATCTCTCCAACAACTTTGACATTCCAGGGTAGAGTTGGCTAGAATGTCTTCATTGCTGTAATAAGTACCAGTAATGAAAAGTATCATTTTACACCAAGTAACCCTTTATTTTCTTTATTTGTGTACTTTTCCAAAATGTAAATAGCTGGTTGTGGGTGTGCTGGAAAAAGGTTAACAGAAGTTCACTTCTTTCTACTGTTAAATGCAGAATTTAATGAGGGACTCTTCCAGATATTATTACCACTGATAGGCATCTGTTTAAGTAGAAGACACATTACACCCTGATAGAAAATTTGGGGAAAATTTCCAGTCAAGCATGAAGTATTTAGCATTTCCCCGTAACTATACTCAGCTAGTCAATCCATTGCAAACATCCAAGTGGGTAATAGTTTCAGTTTACCAGTCTGGGCTTGCAATTGATCAAGGAACACCACACCTTTTTCCTTTCTTGTTTATTTACTTTTGAAGCACTAAACACCACACCTACTAATTCCCAGAAAAAGAATTTGACAATAGACTTCCAAATACCATAGAAGTTTTACAGATATATAAAGCCAGCTGTGTGCATTTATAATTACCTATAATTTTTGAATTTATTTATGGATAAAGTTGGTTAACACCCTAGTGGGGATTGAGCTGCTCAATTCAAATGTCACAATAGCCAGAAAGAGCTGCCAAGTTCCAGTACGATATTCCAGAGCCAAGATTTTTCTAAAATTATTTTCTACTACAGTTCAACAGATATTCTATCATTTTCAATATAAGACCTAATACAGCATTCTCTGAATCTGAAGCTTTTAAATAACTTGAGAATTTTAATGAAGACAATATATACAAATGCATCATTTTCCCCATTATCATTCAGATGTCTCCGTGTGGGTTCGATCTCCGTACAGGCCATTCACTTAAGAGTTGGACTCAATGATCCTTGTCAGTCCCTTCCAACTTAGAATGTTCTGTAACTTCTGTAATTAATGTCAGATTTTGTCTATTAAATAATTTTTAAATAATCTCTGTTGAAAAAAAATCTGAAACCACATACTACGTTTCAGCATTATAATGCTTTATTATCAAAGAGAAAACATCAGTTGAATAGAATAGTGGTGCTCAATTTACTTTTCTTACTCATCCGTGAGGATGTGCATAAAAATATCAAGCTTTTGTCACTCAGAACTACTTCTGTTGCCTCTGAGTAGATGTTTCATAAAAAATAAGAGGTCATAAAAACTACTTTTTGTTAAAATTCAAGAAAGGGGAAGAAAAGCTGACTGAAAATGTGCATCAAAACAAGATGTATCTGAGAGTTTTTCTTTCACACTGTTGATGTGGATATATGTGTGTACACATGTTTAAGATGTGTGTACAAATGTTTAAGATATGTGTACACATGTTTAAGATATGTGAGGGAGAAAACCAGCCCTTCAGTCTTAACCTGACAGCTCCTCAAACCCTGAGACACATCTATGCAAGGACTCTTTTATCAGTACATCTGGAAGTGAGCAGGAAGTACCAGCCCACTGGACCTCCACCTATTACTTGTTTGACAGCTGTGGGTTAATGTATGAGCAAGCAGACAATGGGCAAACATGATGGGGTCATCCTTAACGCAGATAAATGAAATCTGATAAAACACAGGATTTTACAAGGCTGCTAATGACTCTCAGGAAGCAATGGAAGGAAGACACGCGCTATGCAGTGTTCTTTCTCTACTTTAAAATGTCTTGCAACAGGACTTAAAATTTTAGACCAAACAATTTGCAGGTGAACTCCCTTCAAGCCTTGAGGACAAGAGAATACAACATCCCGTTTCCTTCTACTCTTACAAGTAAAACCCACAGCCCAGTTCCTGAGGGTAGAGGTCTACAGGGATACAAAGGAAATGAAATGAGATCTCAGCCAATTTAGTTTTCGTAATAATTTTGCTTAGTATGGTCAGTTAACCAGGGCAGTAGTCTTTGGGACTGTCTGATTCAGAAACACAGCCTTAAAAAATCCAAACTAACCAAACTAATAAATAAAAAACAACAAAACTCCTCAACCAACCAACTAATCAAAAAAAATCCCCGCTCTTACTATCTCACTCTTTCAGGTGCCATTCTGTGACCAGGCTAGATTATCCAACTGCAGTGACAATGTCTGATTTTGAGAAGCTGCTCCAATATTGCCCACTGGGAAAAAGACAACAAAAAAAATCTTCTGGAAAAATACAAATCATTCAATAAATTGCTTATAAAAACCCAGGTTGAAGGGCATTTAGTTATCTACACCCACACTAATTAAAGAATATTTTGCAAGTCTGTCATGGGACTTAGACTGCTAGGTATTTCAAGAAAAGGTCATAAGCCAGTCAAGTGTAATCAATGGTTTCCAATGATGCAAAAATGTTCTACAGCAAGTGTTTATTGAAATATTTTGGTAGATTTTCTTTTTTCTATGATGAGAAGACTGTATAGAAGATAAACAAAACAAAAAAGACTTAAGACTTTGTGTATCTAGCAAGTCAGAGATATCAATGCAGCACAGAGTTTATCTGTGCTTGAGATGGGACAAAAACATATTGTAGAATATGTGGAATATATGTAAAGAAATATTTACATATATGTTAAATTACGTACAATATATACTATACACACATTTATTATATGTGTGCAATTACAGCCTATGAAAATCTATTAGATAAGGAAATACTAATAGAAAAAGTAGAACTTTTTCAGTTATACAAATTTTTATACAAATATACATATGAACATAAGATATAATATTATGTGTTGCACATATAATGCATTGTATATAGTGTATGTATACTATAATAATTTCAGAAAAGATGCACAAACAAGGTAAAGAGGAAGTATGGATAAAGGTCCACTAAATAACAAAAAAGTCCAAACTTTTTAGAGTAAAATTAAGTTAGGAAGACCTTAAAACACATCCAGATGCACCAGTCTGGACTCACAACTTCATTTCTGTTGAACAAATGAGTGAAGTGTAAATTAACCCAACGTTACATATGGGTATTTCTGTCCTATGCAATTTCCAGATATTTTTTCAAAATTCATGGCCTTCCTTGTGATCTGCCATTTCAAATTGTTTTATTGATATGCTTTGTTTTTATTTTCATTTATAAACAGTTGACTACTGTTATTCATTGAATTAGAAAAATAATTACATGCCATATTGGAGCTGTAACTGATTAAATATTGATTTTCTCTGGAAAATTTTTGAAGTCTGAGTTTTATCGTAATCTGACAATATTGCTGCAAACAAGCATGCACTCTAAAAGAGTATTTGATTTTTCTACACATTCACATTTGATTCTATTCAAGTTTTAGCTTTCATCTATTAGTCTCTGGCTGATCGGGCATTAGAAAACACAGCTGATTTTGGTTAAAAAACTATATAAAAATAAACCTGATTTATACTGAATATTTATAGAAACTTATTGCTTTCATATTTTATGTAATAAATTCAGCCTTGATAAATGCCAACTCACAGCTGGTTGTAAAACAGTATCAAGTTAGCAAATATATATGTTTTATAAAAAACATGAGGGTTGGGGTTGTGTGTGAGTGTCTTCCTTTTAAACAAAAATATTATTAAAAATATTATTAAAAAAAATAAATTCTTAATTTCTATAGAAATAAAACAGAGAGAAAAAAGTCATAAAGTTAAAAATATTTTCATATGATTAATATATGAAAACATCTACAAGGATACATCTGAATATTCAAATGTAATTTATCCTTCTGCTGTTGAGCTGACTCTATACTTTTGCTACTTTTTCACCAAAAGAAGTAACTGAGCAAGAAAATCTCTTTTCTGTAGAAAACTACAAGTACCTGGCTCTGTCAACTGAGAAGTACTGGTAGTGTTCTCAAATAAAATGAGGCTTCTATATTAAAAATACAAGTTACAAAATTACTCAGATAATTGTTGGAACCTTTCTAGAACAGGCTGATGAACATGGCCTGGTCTTCCTTCCAACTGCCCCAATCATTACTTTGCTGCCAATAGCGTGACAGTTACTAAAACTGAGTGCCTGTCTACAAAGTAATTCTTTAATAATTTCCACTTTACTCATAACTTCAGCAACAATGCTAAAGACGAGCTTGGGAAAGAGACAACATGGAGAAATGTAACCAAAACAAAAGAAGAGTGAAAAATCCCCAACACATTACACAAAGAAAAAGACTGCAGTCTTCAAAGGAGAATCTGAGGGAACACCAATGCTAATGTATTGAGACAAAACACTTCCAGAAAATAACTGTCAGGCCAGGTCTTTTGACAAGTTCAGTTATGTATCTGCTACCAGTTTCATAGTATTATTCTTAAGCCCTGGTAAGCATCTCAGCATTGAGTCCAAATAAAATAAAAGCTAGATATCTAAATAGATACCTAAGCTACCAAATAATTGGTATAGATGAAAAGTACTTGTCAGGTATATATGAAGAGCTTGCATAAAAATTTTAGGTTTAAAATTGTCTTCACAGTTTTGCCTTAAGAAGTGTATCTGACTGACATTTTTACTTCACTGTTTTTAAAAGAAAAATTCTTTCTGCATTCTGAGAGTGCAATGTATTAACAATTACCTCTATGCATCTTTTCAGGGCTACTCAGACGTTTCCTAAGTTTAGCTAAGTTAATTTAGCTAACTAGCTCAGCTAATTTACCTTCTTACTTTGAAAAGCCACTAGACCAAGCAAATAAACTGTACTATTACCGTTTATTCATTCTTCTATCACCATAGAATTATCTTTTTCCAGTTTGGAAACCCTTCAACCCCAAATTTGTCAGTTTTGGGGCTCCTGCATTCAGCTCAACCCCATCTCCATTTGTGAGCAATTCTCTACTCTGCTGTGGTCCATTTGCAATTTAGGCTGCCCTCTCCAAATTCAAGCACTGGATGCAGCTTGGCAATAGAAGACAATACCAATCAATGCAATACAGTACTATCACTCAGATATTAATAATCTCTGTATAAAGAATAGCTAGAGCAACAAATAAAGTATTTATGCAGGCAGGCAGGCAGGCATTGCTCTCTATTGAAACAAGTCTCTGCTTTAAGGCTGAGGCGGTGCCGACTACATGATATCCAGGAAACAGGAGACAGATTCTCAGTGTCTCCATGCGTATCTGGGGAGTGGTGAGATCTTAAACTCTATAGCTACTTTTGAGTGTTTTTGCCATTCTGTGCACTGCACTTCACAAACGAAAGGAAGTACCAGTTAATTTCAGCCAGCTTTCTCGTCTCTGACCATATAAACCTAGGAGGATTCAAGGCCCCCTATCCCATAAATTAGTATTTAATATCATGAGCAGTCAGCAAGCATGCTGGAAGTCTACTTGAGTCAAGGTCACAAAAGCAGTAGTATGGCTATAATGCGTGTTTTGGAGCAGATAGCCAATACTTCCAGATTTCTGTATGCATTTAGGACTAATTAGAACAAGAGTTGAAGAAAAATAGAGAAAAACTTTTTCATTTCATCATGGTTCAAAACAACAAATTTAAGAAAACATGCTATGTACATGAATCCAGATACTTCTCTTCAAGCTAGTTAGGCCTTTGCAACACAGACAAACTATAGCATTTTAGGCTACATAAAGAGTGCTAACTTACATGGGTGTTTGCACAAGGAAAAAGAAAAGTCCACACAAAATGTTAATTAAGGTTCATAATTATAGGGGAAAATTTATGATGATTAGGATATCCTGCCTCCACCCTATCACGTAACTCTACTTACCTATCTAAACAAATAAAGTATTGTGTGATTTACAGTCCTTAATGCTAGTTAACCTTATTTTCATGTTTCCTTTCAAACTCTGAAAAGTGTACTAAGGCATTTTAAAATGTTCATTTTTTGTTTGATTTTTTCAGGGATACTAAGTATAACAACTCTAAAGTAAACTTTGGTAATCTTTGCAACACCGTGTTATGCTTCAAAAATTTCTCAAAATTTTCTTGGTAACTGGTGATAACACAGGTTTGGAACATGTGTCCACCAAAATATCACCCCATCTATCTGTTAATGGTGAGTTTGTAGTAACTTCTTTGTAAAACAGTGCTTAGTTGCTATCAAGCATGAATAAGATACCACCTATCTCTACATAATAGAGAAAGAAATTTCTCAGAAAACTCATGAAATTTTCCTTTAATAAACACACTTGTGTCTCTTACAAAGAGCAGTAATTTGAAAAGTTTAAGGTCAAAAGAAAATAAATCAATTTAACCCTGGATAGAGATTTTACTGTTCTCTTCACAATTCTTTTGGTTGTTTGTTACACAGGCTGTCAGTGGGTAGAGAAGACTTACCGAGCTCAACTCTCCCACCATCAAATTTATATTATATCATAATTTCGTAACTACTGTTTGGATGTAAAAGAAAGGAAGGTCATTTCAGCATCTACTGAAATGCAGGATATTGACACATTTCAGTACTAGGTAGATGAACATCACGTGATAGTCATCATGAGTATCCTGATGTTCTCACAAAAAGGTCATCTTTCACCCAACATTTTTAGCCTGAACAGTAGCTTATTTTGATAAACATTTCAAAGAGAAGTGATGGTAGTTCTTAGATATAGAATATATCTTTATCTTTTGAGATATCCAGTTCAATTTCAGGCTATCAAAAAACATCCAGCTATAACTGTTGCAATGATTTCACTTTACATAATTCTTGATTTCCAGTAAGAAGCTCCTGTGAACCCAAACACTTTTAATCCAGTAACATACTGGATAAATTTTTATACTTAGAGAAAGTTTAAGTTGATATTAAGGGGCTGCTAAATTTAGATTCAGTTTCTGAAGTTTAATTTCAAATTAAAGTTTTATATTTATCACCCAATAGAAACTGTACTTCCAGGTTTTTATTTTTTAAAAAAACAGAGAGTCCTAGAAATCCATTCAGCTTCGACAGTGCAAAATGAGAGAAGCTTAATCTTTCTGTGTCTCAAGAAACAGCTGCCTTTATTATATTTTGGGACAGGATATCAGTGGTTTTCTGGGTATGATGTAAGAATCGATTTTCTTACACTTTGCATGCAATATCTGTAACATTGTTACATATTTTTGTGAAATTTTCAAAGAGCAATATAGCATCATGTAAACTATTTTTTTTGCTACTGCACTAATAAGTTTTTGATTTGCTCTCTAACTGAAAAAGAGATAACTAGCTGAATATCAAAACAGAGCTAATATTTTATAACCTGCAAAAGATGGCTAATTGCAATAATCTTGTGCATAAACTGAATTACTGGATTGAATATTTAAGGAAAAGACTACTGTACTGTGGTTAACTAGAAATAAGACCTAGTTGTTCCTTTGTTTTGATCTATACTGTTATTCAAGTCATCATTTATGTAGGACACTGGCAAAGTGTTTAATAGTGCCAGTACAGTCTAATGAAAGGCATAGTGTGAATAAAACATTAAAGGATATTAAGATTATTTAATCAGTAAAATGAAGGTTTCGGTCCAATAGAAGAATGTAAATGTTTCGGGTCTGGTGATTGGATTATCTTGATTGTCTTTCTGGCCTTATTTCAACAATTTATTATCTCAGTTTCAGATGAAGTAAATCTGAAGGAGAATAGATATCCGCTTTAACGTAATTTGTTTTTGGTATAGCATTTGATAACAGACTTACCTATCATATGATTTGATAAAACAAATTGCAATTACTACACAAAATATACCATCATTCTCACTTATTAAATCCTGGTAATGATTTTTGTTTTTCAAAAACCCATAGATTCTTTTCCTTGCCTGTGAATTTGCTTCCTAATCATACATTTATTAATGAAAATACAGCTACTGTAGAAATCGGAGGAAGAGGATTTTAACTCAGACTGTTTTTAGAGGTTAAAAATAAAGGTAGTTAAAGAACAATTACATTTTACAGGACAATAATATAGTCAGCTAATAATTCCAAAAAATACCTATTTTAAACAACAATACGAAAACATTTAATTTAGGTATAATCCTGAAGATCTAATACAATAAATGCTGTTTTAAGTTCAAGGGCTGAATAGGACAGTGACACAGAGATTATATATCCAAGTGGATAACTATCTACAAAAGCAACTGTCAGTGTGACATGGTTTTCTGAAACTTTCCTAACAGAACAACTGCAAAATGAAGTTATGGGAAATCTTACTACAAAGAACACAAATACCTTTCTCTCTACCTGTCTATTGATCCAAAAGGAGAATCCAGAGTAAGGAATTCTTTGTTTTTACTATTCTGTCCAAACAATGAATATTGACCACTTTTCACCTTTAGATAAATTCTTAGCTAAGAATGCTAAGAGCTTTGAAGAATCTCATCCTTTAGAACAGTATTCTGATAGACAGTATGTTTCCCAGTTTCCTGATTTCATAACAATCCTTATTGCTTATATCCAGAGACATTATTCTGTCTGAAGCCCTACCAGTCTAACCAAGCATTACTGTCATGGCTAGCTAAATAATGTAATGCCAAACACACCAAACCACTCTTCTGTTTTCCACAATTCTGGCACTAAAAACTTTTGTTTGAGAAAGTCAATTTTCTTCTAGACTCTTTAAATTAATTAGTGTTTTTAAAATATTTCACTTGTGTTGAACAATGAACAGCAACAGCAAATCTTGTAGGTATTACAGAGACCATTTTAGCCTATGTTCTGCTCAATAGCAGTAAGAAGGATCAGAGTGAAACCACTGTAAACTAAGACAGAAAGAACTGAAATTGTGGAAACAAGCTGGAACAAGAAGCATCACTTAGCTGACATTACATTCTTCAAATACATCAAAGCAGCTGCCTTTGAGATCTCTTATAAAATTTGGGTGATTGTGGAATGGTCAAATAAATTGTAATAGCATTTTACAGAAGATTGTAAAGAAGAGATAAGTCAACAGGATTTCAATTTCAAAAAGGTGGTTTCTAGCACCATGAACTGGAACAAACTCTCTGGGGATACTGGGGTTCTGTGCCCAGCTGGATCTTAAATATTTATTAGGGAAGAAATATATAAATGCTACTGCTTTGGGGTAAGAGAATAAACTAGACAAACTGTTGACACGCTTTGGAGGCCTAATTTCTACGTCTTTCTATGATTTCTGTTATAGAATAAATTCTTTTAAAAATTAAAAATAAAGACTGTTTCTGACTCAGTTGCAAGTTGCAGGAAAAAAGTTTTACTGGTCACCGAAGCAATAAATCTGCTTTACTGCTGAATAGTTTATTTGGGTTCATACCTGGATGTCCATTTCTCAGATTCTTTTTCTAGTTACATGTATCATGTGTCTATTTGCACCATTTCTAACACAAACTCCATAGAGCAATTTTCTGAGAGGACCTCTAAGTCTCTGATAATATTTACCTACACCTTCCGTTACCTTCTAGAGAATATACTCAATAAAAAAAAAATTAAAGTATCTTCTTTCTATGTAGACTCCTGTTGCTAATAGAAGAACTTCCTTCCCCTCCATGATCAGACCATATTTGAGACTTTTTTTTTATTACTTTTATTTTACATCCATTTACTTTAATGGATTTTGTGAAAAATCCACCGACTAAAAATGCAAAATTCAAACCAAATATTTTATTTTACCTCTATTATTTACTGATTGAAAATTTAAACAGCATTAAATTCATACAGTAAACTCTCCTATTTCAACATTTCAACATAGATTCCCTTGTTGAGAAATTATAAGTTAGTTTAACAGTGTGCATCAGCAATTGCAAGAGAAATAAAAACATTATATGGATGTGAAATTACTTGGAAGTCTAATATTACAAAGCAAGAAAATTCAAAGTAAAATGTACACTGAAAAGAAATCTAAATACATAAAGGAAAGAAATGCACAGTAAGGCACTGAAATAACTTCTGAGACATGATCACACAGCTGTTCTATACTGCACTTACGTTGCAGTCCTCTTTTACTTCAGGTTCTATTTTCTAAATATATCTTACTTTTGGTTTACTTTGTTCAAATGAAAGCTCCTAAGTGTTCCTACATCTTACAGAATATATAATAAACCAATTTAAGTAAAAAAGACACTTAAAACAGCATTTGAATCTGTACAAAACTATATCCAATAGAAGGGATAATATTTATTTTTACAAACCCACGTGTTTTTTAAAGAATAAGAACCTTCATATTCCAGAAATAAAAGCAAAGGTAAACACAGGCTAAATGACTTACCATTGGCAGAACACAGTAAACCTCAAAAAAGAACTAGGAATGCAGTTAACATTAATTTAAATAAAAATATTATAAAAGACTACCCAAGTATTTCCACAGGTTTATATGGGATCAGAAAGTTAGACTAAAACAATCATTACATATGATCTACAAAAGTTAGCTTCTGTATTGACATTTATTTGCCATATAATTCAACATAATTTTTCATCATGAATGATTAATATGAATATATATGTATATTAACTGTTGATATTAAGAACTGTTACATCTCTTTATTTTCCTTAAGCTACCATATTTAACTCAGTGTGGGTTTTGGATGCACTGGCTGGAGACTCAAGGCTTCATTCATGACTTATTAAAACCAGTGGCAAACAGTCCTTGGATTACCAATATAGATAACAGGACTAGTTCCAACAGCCTCTTCCAAAATCTAAAATTAAGACTCCAATTTTCTGTCAGTATCCTCAACCTTTAAAACATCACAGATGGTTTTAAAATATCTCTTACAAGATGAAACATAGAACATCTGTTGAAAACACTTTGAGAGTATGAAAGAATACTATTTTTTCTCATTTTTTGTTTTTAATATAGAACATGTTACCTAAAAAAAAAACCCTGAGAAATTTTCATAGGACCAAACTATACATTTTTCCCATGTTCAATACATGTTTTTTCCATTAAATCAGTGTTTGGTATTGTAATTTGTGTTTAAAGAGTGCTTACAGAGATAACATTAAAAGTTGCCATGCAACAAATGAGATTTCCTCTTATTGTGAAGAAGAAAACACTCCCTCTTAGTCACAGTAAATGCAGAAGAGGGGGAGCACAGTTACAAACTGTTTCTTAATTTAGTTATGGTTGCCAAATTGGACCACATTCACATTCATCAAGTATTTCAAGCAAGTTCCTTTCTTAAGTTGTTTCAAGTGTTTCATTTTTTGAGTATAGTTAATTACAAGAGGAGTAGATTAATGCTAAAAATTAATTGCAGCATTGAGCTGAAAGCTCCACTTTAACGGAATATCAACTTTTTAAAAAATCTGACAATATGAAATTATATTAATTTAGAAATAAACTTTTAAGACTATACATAATCCTAAAAGTTCACCCAGAAAAGATACTATTTTAATAACTTGCACTATATTTAGATATTCCAAACAGAACCCCCCACACTGTCCCTGTTACAAACATCAGCACCAGAATGTTTCACTGGTTGAAGGCAATTGCAAGATAATATTGTTTCAATTTGCAAAAAGCAGCTTCAAATTCTCTGTTCTTTTTATCATATTAATCAAAATTTTCATGAGGATCAAAAAA
This sequence comes from Chiroxiphia lanceolata, assembly GCF_009829145.1. Classification (NCBI taxonomy): domain Eukaryota; kingdom Metazoa; phylum Chordata; class Aves; order Passeriformes; family Pipridae; genus Chiroxiphia; species Chiroxiphia lanceolata. Next base: position 37,089,718 of record NC_045640.1, read on the forward strand.
ATAACTTAAAGCTCATAGGACACTAGCAAAACTACACTTAGCTATACCATCCACTTAAAAATACATTATTTGATAGAATTATACTAACAAGATCTGTGGAAAAATAAACATTAGTGCTATCTTTATGCACTTACTGAAACTCATACTATCAAATTCAATTCTAATTCAGGTAACAAATATTGCTATTTCAGTTCTGAGTATTCTCATTACCATACACAAACATCAAGGATTGTACAGGGAACGTACAATGCCCCACACTAATGTCCTCATATATCACCTCCTATTATTTCTTCATTTATCTAAGCATTAAACTACCTGCACTTGATTTCAGAGGTAAGCAGTCTGTAGCCCCTCTGGTTAAGAAGGCTCACAGATGCTCGATAATATTTTCTCTCAACTTGGCTGCAATTGCTCTCCTCTTAAACCGAAATTTGCAAACTCATCTTTGGTTATGAATAAAGACTTCCATGCCAAAACATCAGGAGAAAAAAAATGGTAATTTTTATCAGTTGGACTCATAAAGGCAGCAGTTTCTCTAAGCTCATATAATTGACAAGGCTATAAAGTTTTACAACTTCATCATATACCTTTCTAAAACAGTCTGCCAAAATTTTCTTGGCATGTTTCAGAAGGGAAACCAACTGTCATTAATCTGTCTTTAAATTCCTGGAGCCAAATCACTTTTTTGCTTTCATTTACAAGTTGTTTATGCTGTCTATTTGGGCCAGTAAGAGGATGAAAGGCAGTACCATACACAAACATATAATGCATAACCGAAAGGTGCAAAAATCACTTGTCCGATGATCCAGCAGAGGAAAACAAAAAAGCCCCAAAACCCAAACAAACAAAAAGCCACAAAACAACCAACCAACCAAACCAAACCAATACCAACAACAAAATCATATACCACTTTTATTTGACTCAGATAAACCACTGATTTCAAAGCTTCGCTGTCCTGAACTCTATCCAGGACCTTACTTTGAAGGGTCAGCTTTGGCTTCTGGAGTGCCATTACAGAAAATCCCAGTCTTGGGTAAAAGCAAGGAGAGCTACAAACTTTTGGTCATTCAAGATCAAAAACAGTTAAACAATCCCTAAAAAACAGCTTCTGTAGCAACCTCCTTCATATAGATCTGAAAAATACCTTTCTCCTCAAGAACCTGCATAGAATTTCATCATATTAAGAATATTAATATTAATATTGTTGGAGAAAAAATTTCTGATGAAATCAACATATTATATCAAGCTATTTCATATGTTCCACCCAAAATTTAAATTACACTGCATACAACAGTATATTTTTATGTGCCTGAGTTTCAGTCATCTATTATTTCTAACAACCAGAAAGAACCCCTTGAAGTCTTTCATCAATTGGGTAGTCTGTTGTTTTGTTTGGAATCAGATTCAAAAGACAACACTTGGCACATAATCCGTGACAAGCCCTGGCTAATCCATCAACATGACAACACTAGTGAAAATGAAAGCCTACCATCCTCACCACTGCCCTAGGACAACTGCAGGTTAGAACCTGAGGATGGACTACTACACTTTCTGTGCATCCAGTTAAATATAATGAGAGGCTGCCTCTGATTTAAGAAAATATGAGATGTGGGCAAAAATCAAAGCATATTTCTAAACTTTGGGAAGTAACAATTTTCTTTTAAATTTGATCACAATGTTGTATAGGTATACAATAATAGGGGTTTATATGGGGTTTTTTATTGCTTTGAGCAAAGCAGTTTCTACTGGGTCTAGCAGAAAAAAGTAAAAAAGAGTATGTATGATACTAAATCACATACAAGTGCCAGGGAGCCTTGTTCTGAAACTTGTGGAAGTGATTTTGCATTATGTCACTCATGCTTCATGATATGGATTTTTGCACACCTCTAACCTTTGGTATGGGAAGATATAGGAAAAAATAGTTTTGATTGGGAAAATCCAGCAATTTTCCTGTCAAGTATGCTGGGTTTGGCTGGTGCTTCTTCAGCTCTACCACCATAACTACTTGTGCAACTGGTCTCTAACACATAACCATTGAATAAGTTGGCAAAAAAAGACCTACCAAAAAGCAGATAGGGGTAGAACACAGCCAAGAGCAAACAGAGTTGGGGAGAAAAAACTGAGATTGGAGGCAACCTGCACAAACTAATCCTGTGTTGGAAGATCTAATTAAATCTCAGAGTTACGAAAATGATTCTATATCAGACAATATTAAACACAAAAAGAGCAAACTTTATTTATACAATCATAACAACCAAAGCAATGCACATGAAAGCTTTCTTCTGGGAGAGGGCATAAGCATTTGCACTCAAATATCTTTCTTTTGCATTTATTGTATAGAATAAGAAAAATCTTAAATATAATTGAAGACAATCATTCATAAAATTTTGCTTGAAGAAGTGACCAAAAGAGTGGCAGAAAGAAAAGGTAACAAATCACAGTCAACAAATCAGACAAAAATTGACATGGCTCAGGTCATCACATAAGTTATCAGAAGAGACAAAACAGAAGCAAGAGAACAAAAGCAGCATAATGGTATCATTATTAAACCAGTGAAATTCAAATACTTTGTATCCTCATGCTTAATATATTCTAAATTTTGCCATACTACAGAATCCTCTTTGTCATATAAGGTGTTAAGTTACAGCTGTAGATCACACCAGAGAAGAAAAAAAAAATTTTAATAGATACTTTGTAGCTCTTTTATCCTTAGGAGATTGCTACACACTTTGAAGTAAAAAAAAGAGAACTAATTGGAAACTTCCTCCTTCTAGTCACTGGAAAGGAAAGATACTTTACAGCTCATTCTTTATGTACTTTAGGTGTCTGATCCCAGTTGAACAGTGTGTCTGCAGACAAGTTTGCATAATGAATAACCTGAAGTGTACCAGTTACAGGCACCACCTGTGAAGCTTCGTCTGATGCACATTTGTCAGAAGTGAAATTATTCCATTGATTAAATCAAATTTTTTGCAAATGGTTAAAATTTGATAAAGAATAAGTTCACTACCTCTGCCTCTGTTTTGTGACATTAAAATGATAATTTTTTTTCCCTTTAATTTTTACAAGTTTACTTTTTCTGAGAACCCCTCCAGTAAGTTACTTACAGAAATATAGCCCAAGCCTGACTAATTATTTTTAGGTTTCTGGAATGTTAGCTTTTATCTCTTTGGTTTAAATGCCTCTCATTCTCACAGATCTATTTACCATTTACCATTACCCAGCAGTTTTCATAGAACGTATTTTGAAGTCTTATAGACCCATTCAGGAGTTGACGAAACTCTTTCAGTAGTAGTAGCAGCAAGAGTTACATTTGCAAAAACTACCAGCATTAGTAGCTGACACTCTCAACTTTCCACGCTTCAATACATTCAGTAATATACATTCTGAAGTTCAGAAGGTTCTACTCTAACTGGAGTTCTTTGGAGGTCCCCCCAAAGTAACTACTTTTGCTTACCACTACAGTGGCCCATGTTTCTTATTAAATTACATTTTCCACTGAACCCTTCAGTAGAGAGATCTGGAACCAAGAATTAATTTGGATTAGTATTTCAAACACCTCTTATTTAAAATTACATTGTTCCAAAGTTTGAAAATGTTGGAACTTAATATAATATGAAAGCACAGGCACTATGGTGCCTGTTTTGGTTTTGGTGCCTGTGTTTGCTTTACACTAAATCCAAACTGACTGACAGAATTAATCTTGGCTTATGTGTATGTATATACATTAATGAAGAAATAAACTATACTCTAGGTATATTTCAGTTGGCAAATAACAATTTTCACCTAAATATAGTGAAGGTTCTGCGGAGGTCCCTGGGTTGTTCAAAAGCTTTCAATATTTTTGCAGCTGCCACTACTTCTTTCTACCCACATAAAGAAATTTCCCTTATCAAGGGATTTCAGTTTTGGCACAAGAAAAGAGACTCAGAATTAATTTCTATATTTGGGCTCTTTCTTCCTCCGTACAAAGGTCATAAATCTATAAATTTTAAGCTACAACGTAATATCAAAATTCTAAAATCCTTAATAAAACAGAATGCACAAGTTTTAATTGACATACCCTGTGGTGAGTTGACCCTAGGGAGCAGATGAATCCCCATTCAATTGTTTGCTTACTCCCTCCTAGTGGGATGGGGGAGAGAATGGAAGAATGGAAGAATGAAAGTGAGAAAAGCTCATGGGTGAAAATAAAGACAGTTTAGGAAGTGAAGAAAACCCAAACCAACCAAACAAACCAACTCAAAAAACCAAGTGATGCAAAGGCTTTCACTCACCACCTTCCACCAGCAGACCAATGCCTAAACAGTCTCATGGCAAAGGCTGCCTCGGAAAAACTAACCACTGCCAATTTCATTGCTGAGAATGTTGTTACATAGCACAGAATAGCTCTTTGGTCAGTCCAGGTCAGCTGTCCAAGTGCTGTCCCCATCTTCACTCTCACCTACTCTTGGTGGGAACAGAGTGAGGAGAAGAAGAGAAGGCCTTGACACTCTGCATGTTAACAAGTGATATCAACACTGTTTTGGTTACAAATCTAAAATGTAGCACCATATGGGCTGCATGAAGAAAATTCCATCCCATGAGTTCCAGGACAGATAAAAAGGATGAATAAAAGGTGTGTTTAACCATAACAAGAAATAATAAAGTATGAGCTTAGAAAATACACTTGGCAGTGTTTGTCTTAATATTCATAGAATACAGGGCTGGAAGGAGACCTCCAACATTGTTTGAAATTAAGTTACAAGTTCCTTAAAAAACTATTTCTCTATTGATACACGCACAAGAATAAGGTCCAGTATGCAGTCATTTAAGAAAAACAACCCTTCTAAAGTTAACACATTTAGTAGGCTCATCTCAGGCCTTTTCTAAAGGCCAGCCTGGGAACTATCATTTGGGTTTTGTTAATAGGAAAATCAGTTAAAATGGCAGCTAAAACTGTGATGCAAATGAATCAAGTCCTAACATAAAGCTACTCCAGTGGAATGTTTAATCTAAATCAACCATAGGATTAGTTTACTTTGTTTCAAATGACATTTGTATACATCATCAAAGGAACTGCTTATAATGTGCAATCATTTTTATTTTAATATTTTGATGCCTATAAAAAGTAAGTGACTGACAGCAGGAAAAGAAGATACAATACAAACCTCCTGACCCACCAGTGACCTCTATCATGAGTTACAACTACTACCTTCTGCAGATGTGAGAAAGAGTTTATTCTTCAAGTTCCTTCACCCTAAAGCAGTGCCCAAATGCAGATGCAGAACGAAAGGGGAAAACACGAGTGACTGTACTATAGACACTGAAGTCTGAAAGCCCCTGAGCCAGCTGAAACCAGCCACAATCCCATTCTGTTACAATCTAAACCATAATTCAACTTAAACCAAGTTTGGGGAAAGAACCTTTCATCTGTCAAAGCAAGTGAAGCATAGTTATATCACAGTCAATAAAATTTAAAATAATGTTTTCTTGGAAAAAAAGGAATTTGTCAATGTAACTCACATTTTTCAGAGCAAAAGATCTTGCAAGTACATTGGTTTTGGCTACCAATGTCCTTAACATTACAAGTAACCATTTCTGATCAACAATGTGTCAGGTTTCTTCCTGTTTCATAAATATTACAGAGAACATGTGCAAGCACAGCTGGCTCCTGACAGAAAAACTGAGCAGGTTCTACATCAAACTGAGAAGGTAGACAGCATCTGGAAGGACATGCTAATCTAGCCAAGCTAACAAAAAGGGCTAAAATACATGCTGTTCCTGAACATATCAGTGCTTTCAGCACAACCAGAAAATAGTTATGCAGAAATTTCAAAACCATGACAGCTACAAAACCACTACAATATGCTTTCTTTTTTCTTAGAGTTGAAAATCTTTAGAATTAAAATAACTTTGTATCAGCCTTGAAAGCTCTAAATAATGAATACAGAACTGCGTAATATCTAGCTGCTGATGCTCCTCTTTATGTGGACCTGCTATTTTCCTCCATGAGAAGGTTTTGAATTAGATAAATTTGATACACCTGCACACAGCAAAGAAAACTGGAAAATTCGCTTACCAGCAAGGCTGACCTCTGAAACACGCACTGGAACAAACTTAAACATATTTCCCATCAAGCTTCTAAAAATACAGAACTGTAACAATTAAAATACTGAGCCATAGGTGCAAACAGGCCTCCTATCCCAGGTCAACACAAAAGCTCTAACTACTCTTAAGCTTTTTCTGCCTTTTAGCTGTTGCAGCTATCTCTAGGGCCTCAAACATAACTCAGAGATACCAAAAATATTAAGTTATATAACTCTTTCTGCTAAACAGCTTCAGTTTGTCTCCTAGCACAGAGTGCAACCCACAGGAAATGGGAGTGAAGCTTCACCAAGGTCGATAGCAGGACCCCAGTGTTTCATCATTACATCTTTTTTTTGTTCCAGATGTCAGGCACGAGAATGTCATTCATTGCTTTCCTGTAGGTTTTCCCCAACAATTATCAAGAAATAAATGAAGAAAACCTTTTTACTTTATTCAATCTTTTCCTACGAACTTTTAAAGCACACATTTAGGGGATTAGGTTGTACAATTCCTGTTTAGCATCTCCCTTCTCTATTCCCTTCTTACTGAAAAGGAGGAAGAAAACCTCTCAGCCTCATTTCTTTACATTGGCTTTCTTCTGTGATTCTCTCTCACCTAGATTTACTTAACAATGCAAGGCCTGATTATTTTGCATTTCTCTATACAGGTGATTGGTTATGTAGCTTCATTGTTGATCATGTCAGTCCTATTCAGTTTGCACCACATTTTTTGCCTTTTTTAGAGAAAAAAATCACCCTATTGTTAAATATGGAAAAAAAAAAGGGGGGGGGACATAAATACATATTCTGAACACATATCTTCGTGAAAGGATTTTGGAATACCATTACTGTAACATAACTGATGTAGTAGGCTTTTATTTCATGCCTTTATAGATCTAGTAGTTTGACACTTGCATCTAGTACCATCCTGTTCAAACTCTTAATTATACAAATTATAACTTTCTTGTAGTTATCAGGGTCGATATAGAGCAGGAGTCACAGAAATAAATGGTCTTATAGAGCTATCTGTTGAAAGAGATCAGGTATGTGAGTGGTTCCTCAATAGGCACACACTTACAGAAAGAGGTTATTATCAGAACAGGAACAGCATCTTTGAAGTACAATAGTTGATAATTTTCATCTAACAATAGTTCTTCTACCCCCAGCATGTCTTGGCTGGCATCTAAGAGAAAAAATGAAAATATTTTTTAACAGCAGGATATCCCAGCGCAAGATGGTAATACAGAACACATCCAGTGCCAGAAAGTGAAAAATCTTTCAAAGGCTTAGAAAAACCACAGTAGGATTATTTTTAAAATGAGGAAATAAACTGTTCTGGTTTTCTATAGAAATGATGCTGTAATTTTGTTTAGTTTTTCACTTTTTTCTATGACACTGTTACTGACAAGTAACCCCACAATACTGTTCCCATTCTCCTGAATAAAAGTAAATAAAAAAAAAATTAAAAGGCTTTTATGAAAAAAAAGTGTGGGAGGGAGGGGGCAGAGGGCAGAAGACAGATATCTTTATTGAGCAAAAGTTGAGAAGTAGTCCATGCTAGCTTACATCCAGCTGCTCTAAATTTGAATTACGTGTCACTCACAGCACTGATTTATTAGGACTAAATTTGTTGCAAGGAACTATTGAAGACTGTATTTTCCACTTCAAATACATCCCCAAACATTTACAAGAACACACAGTCTATACAAATGTTTATTCGTCCACTTTTTTCAACATGCCATAATAAAAGTGCTCTATTGTCATTTCCAGAGTAATAACAGTAACTCAGAGTAATAATTTTCTGTTAAACTTGCAAAAGCAGACAGCTTCAGACTGTAGCCTAAAAACTTGTTATTACAAAAATGTTTTTAAAGAAAAAACAGTCATAGTATAGCAGATGCAATATATAAGCATCTTTTTTAAAAAAAATACTGGAAGTAAGATGTTGGTTTTATTGCAGTACCTCTAACTCTGGTTCATCAGGATACCTTTGGCAATAGTTTGTCCATGTCTTACTTTACCCTCCTACAAAACCTATGGATGAAAAAGCCATCTACTTTCAAACAAAGTAATAATCCAAATAACTCAGCAGTGAAATACCTACGTGCGTGTACACACACTAGAGTTTTGGTACAGGACACAACACACTCAAAATGTTTTTCTCTTCTTGTCTGCATTGATTATTTTCTAAACCTACTGACCGGCCTATAGAGCTCATGTATCCTTACTGTACCTGGAAAACATTACTAATAAGTGTAAAGCATGTTATTTTAAAGTGTGCCATATTGCCCAAGTGAAAGAGACTGTGAGATGAAACCCATAGGCTTATGTATAGAGCTTTTATCAGCCACACAGCAAAGCACTTCTGCCAGTGAAAAAAGTGATCCCTCTTGAATGCCTGCCCCTTTCTAGCCCCTCTCTTTCCATAGCAGAGGGGAGTTATAAGACACCATTCCACCACTTCCAGCAACGGAAGAGCTTTTGAAGACAGAACTACTGACGTCATTGAACCAGGCCGCACAGTAGTCTCTGGAAAAAAGAAAACAACATTCTTATTCTGTAAACTGGACAACATTTATTTCTAAGAACAAAGCACACCCATTGTGAGAGAAAGAAAGGGGTTGCTTTCACAGTCAAAACTCTTAAAAAGAAAACCCAGCTGCACCTGCAAGCTTTCTTTACTGCAGCACAAGCTTTGCCCTACACTTTCTTAAGGACTGCTTAGAAGCCAAAAGCTGAATCCTTGTGCATGAGGAAGAGCAATGCTGTCATTACTACTAGCATTTTTTTTTTTTAATGAACAACACTGATGTAAAGAATCCTGGGTACTGTTGCTATCCCAGCTTGTTTTGGTTCCAGTCAGGTAAAAAACCCCTGCCAACAGAAAATGATCCTGACTAAAGTGAGTTATTTAAAAATAATTACGAAAGCACTACTGCAGCAGAGTAAGAGGCTGAGTACAGCACAGGCATGTCCCAGTGTGCTTACACTATAGCCATGCTTCCTCCAGCATGTAGCCAAATCCTGTACTTTGCCTTACAGTATCTGCCTTACAACCATCTGAAGTTGATTTCAATTACTGTAGTCTCTCCAGCCACAAAGGTATAATGATATAAAGGATTAAAAACTCTGCCTAGAGAAGAGAATAACCTTAAAAATTCAAGCTAGAAATAAGAAAAAAAAGATATATCATGCCAGATGTTGTAAACATCCATGTAAAAGTATCTAGGGCTCCATGTTCAAGAAGCAAGTAGATTCATAAACTACTTCTACACAATATAAGCTGTAATAAAATTCCATTCTTTCCTGGCAGAATCCTTCAGGAAAGAAATAATGCAGCTACCACCTGCCCTCTAGAAATATAGCAGGATCATGCAAGTCTGAGTTATCCTACACCAGCAAAGATTAACCAAGTGAAACGCACGTCACGTGTTCTAGGTCAACATAAGCAAACACAGCTGACAGGATGCATTTGAAGTCTGGATAGCATGAAGTTTATACCTGCCCTTGAGCCTGGTTAATACTTTTTGCTGCAGCTGCTTTGTAGAATGATGTATTTCAAAGACAGCATTTTAAGAATTTTAAGAAAAGGTTAGGCTCACTTGTCCTCCCCATGGGTGGTCCTCTTCCTCTTCAGACTGACACACAGAACTAACATTCAGTAGGTTGTGTGATTTCATTCTCCCGCCTCTCCCCCTCCCTGAACTTTTTCTTTTTTTCCTTCTCCTCTTCCTTTTCCCTCCATTCTCTCCTGCCCCCAAATCAGCTGTATCCGGCTATAAACATGAATTCTTACAAACAGTGTACATTGCTCAGTGTATTTTGTAAGCTCTCTGTGTTCTTACTGGCTGCTATTCTCAATGCTAGCCAAATAGCTTAATTTAAGAATTACAACAGCTGCATTTGTATACTGAAGGACTTGCTAAAAAGATAAAGCAGGAGGCCGAATCCTGGGCTCACTGATGTCACTGAATAATTTCACTGATGCTAAAAAGGGTTGGTACAAAATTTCCTTCAAGATTACAGAGATCATGATTTGACCATTTGCTTTAGTTATGTGCTGATATTTTCTTCAAACAAATGATGGGAAAAGGAAAATAATTGATGCTGGCATTCCAAATATTTGCTCTGGGTGCCTGCTTGAGAGTGAATTCTGTCTTTGGTGTGCCTTAATTTCTATGAAAAACTGCATTTTATTATTTCTTCATTCTCAAATCAACGTCTTTAATAGATAGGAAATTGCATGAATATCTCCCTACACTGGCCTTTTCAATTTACAAGAATAGTATTTACAATTCAAAAGAATAGCAGGAAATGTCTAATAGACTTAGCACTTGGTCTCTAGGAAACGAGAAATACCATGCTAATCACTGAAGGCTGCACCTTAACTATATTAAAAGTGTTTAAGCAAGCATGAGAAAGTGTACTTTTCTGTGGACAGCAGTACTCTGAACAGACAAACTACAGATACTAAAAGAAAAAAATTAATCTTATCAAACATATGGACAAATTATATTCTTCTGTTGCAGATTTAGAAAGGACCAGTAAACTTTACTTGTACAAAAACTTTTAAAATTGTCCTAGACACCTTGACTATATTTATGATTTTTTTCTTTAAAGTTTTCCATATCAAATATGTAGTTTACAGTTTTAAATTTAGACTTCAGTCCTGTAAAAGTTAGTAACATGAACCTTATGAGTTGTAAGGATTCAGAGAAATTGCATTCCACTATTGTTCATTCATTTAGTTTTTAAAAAGCAGTAAATTTGATTTGCATGATGAAAATTCTGAAAATGATTTTACAAATTCTGAAACAACCCAAAATTTCTTTTAAAAAAGGTTTTAATAACACGTATATAAGTTTACAAGTAATACAGCAAAGAAAGTTAAACTTCACCCTCACAAATCCAAGTGAAAACTAAACTCAGAATTAGATGCTGTCATTTTCATGTACTTTTAACAAAACTACCATGTATTTGACCAACTTAGTCCTGAAAATATACCTTTGTGGTTTAATTTTCTTCTACTTGCCCTTAATGGCACATACATGACAGCAGTAGCCTTCCCTAGATGTAACGAATTAGTATAAATAGAAAATATAATCCTCAGTCTGAATGAGAAATGAAAACATTCTTCATTTACCTGCTTTCACAAAAAAAAATAAAAATAAAGCAGATTTTTATTCAAGACAAAAATTCACTGTTGAACAGGTGCATTGAAAAGACCCATCTAACAACACACGCATGCCATCTTTACAGGGTCAGGCTATTTGATCAGCAACTTTCCAGCTAAAATTATGGACAGAATTGGAAAATAATGCAAAATTACACTGTTATAAAAGTAAAACATTTTACACTAAAGATAACAGAAGGGACAACTACAATCATCATTATTTCTACTGAAAGTTTTCCAGAAAATAATTCCAAAGCATAGACAATGCAATTGATAATCATATCATGGACACTAATAACACAGGTATCATCAGTATATTTGATGATACTACAAACTAAAAGTACATCTTTCATCCTGCACAGATTTACAGCCATATGAAGTAAAGTATGAGGCAGAAGAGGACTTTGGAGTACTTTCACAAGAATCTGATGATGTTGATATGCTTGCATACCCTCCTTAAGTCTCTAAAAGTGAAACACAGAACACATTGTTTCCTTTATCTGTCTCTGTGTGACACTATCAGAAGTTTCAAGCTTCTTCATAGACTTCCTTTAAAATGCACTAGGTATGCAGGGGGGTAAAGCTGATGCAATTAGCAGTTTCATGTAACAGCCCCTGCATAAGGCTGTAGTAACCATCTCACCTTGCTCTGATTGCAAGTCACTGTTAAGGCCACCTTAAAGATTTCTAACAACTTGACCTATTTCTTTGACACAAGCACAAAAGATTTTAAAAATTTTTACTGGTCAAATTTTTGTTTGTCTTTGACATTGCTGTATCAGCCTCCTTCTCTCACGATGAGCCACTATGACTCCCCAGTATAACTAATCATAGCAACCTGTGGGACCAGCAAAGAGGGAATTGACTTTCAGTATGAGCACATGGGACTGATGCTGGCCATAAATTAGCTAAACAAGTGGAAGAACAGCTGTCTTACACACAGTTTACACCACAAGTCATCTTCTGTCTTTTCAGAGGTGACAAAGTGGCAGGTGTCATATGGAAAGAGATTAAGACAGACTGTGGGATAGTCACCATAGTAATTAATTGCTAAACCAAACTTGAGTTTAAAATTCACAATATTTACACCAACAAAGACAAGAAACCGAATCTTAGGGTAACAAAACAATTTTCATTTCAGCCTGATTTTAAGAACCTGATGTGCTTCAAAGGTGTCTGTATCCATCATAGTAAAAACTTAAAGATTTAGAATATAGCAGTCCAAACTAGACAGCTCAATCAGTAAGGGTATTGTTCATTAACTGCTACTACTGTAATTTGATCTTAAACAGCAAATTTCAGTTTTCATTTCAGGAAAATCGGCCCAAATACAAACAAGCTTGAACCACAAAATTTTGTAAAAGGAAAATTCCTGAATTTGGGATCAGGTGCTATCAACTGAGCTATAAGCATTACTAGACTTTGTAAAATTCTGCTAGGTGTGAAGTATCACATGCCTTCTAGAAAAAACTTAAACTCACACTAGACCATAAATGTAATAGCCATTACATTTAGTAGTAAATAGTAAACAGTAAATCATGCCATTTCTCATTTTGACTCTTGGCACAAAATCATATTTAATCCATGGTCTTGTGATTATTTAATTACAAAGAGAAATGTCTGAGCAGTAACTTGTAACAAAAATATGTTTCTGGGTTTTTTATCTCGATTATCATTTGCAATGAGCTAATACAACTTCAGCTAAATTCATTATATTTCTTTATAAGATTGAAGTAACAAGCAACACTACTATTCTGTTCTTATACATCATTTTGCACCAAGGGATCTCAAAATACTTTAAAAAAAGGAAGGAAATGTCATTAACCCATTCTACAGGTAGATAAATTTCAGAGATTTAAGTTTTTCTCTATTTCACATCCTCCCATGCAAGGAGAAACAATGGACACTATATTTAGCTGTAGCTTCCAAACTGTGATCCTGAGAATTCAGTAATTCCCACAACCATATTTAAGAGTGCTTTTAGGGTGCCCTTTAAAAAGTGTGTATTGATCCAGAAGTTCTAAGATTTGATAGTTGTTAACTGGGCCCCAAAATCTTGCAAGACAGTGACCATGTATACATGTTCCTGTGTACCATAAAGTGTCAAGACATAGAAAACAAGATATTTGATTCCATTACTTTAATATTTAAGGCCTACCCATTAAGAAATGTTACCCAATTCAGATTGAAGTTAAAATTAAGTTTTTCTGTCTGTGTATTTCTTATCTCAAAGTGTCTTCTTTTTAAACATGAACATCAAAATTCAAAATCATAAAAATTAATGACAAGAAGTATTCCAATGCAATTGAATACACTGGTTTTATTCTAACTGAAATTTTGATTTAAAAGTGGGTGTGAATTAAAAATGAAGTCTTTTAAATTGAAATTTTCAAAGAAGAAATTTATTTTTTTTTTTAAAGAGAAATTTATAATTTATTTGGGGACGAAAATAGAACTGACTATCCTGGATTTTTGCATTGAGTGGGAAGGAGATTAATTTTGTTAGTAAATATCTTTAGAATTCTCTAATACAGTAACATTGAGTATTTCCATTTTCTGATGATTCACTCTTGGTATTCATGATCCTAAAGTGCTTTCATATTCATATTTCTGTGCTTTCATATTCACAACATCCAGCCCCAAAGTCTAGTATGTGTTATTAGCTGTCTCAGGTTGTATGAAGACCTGTAGATTTAGTAATAATTTCAGTAACAAATGTAAATACCTATGTATACAACCCCAAACTTCATTCAAGTTCCCAAACTATCCTAAATGTAGGACTAGAAGATTAACTTTAGAAATCTTAGAAAATGAAAAAAAAAAAAGAGAAAAAAAGTATCTTCAGTTAGTAGTCTTTTTTCCCCACCTCCATGCATTCATTTGTCATGCTACATAAACACAGCGGCAAATTTTATCAACTTCAAATTCTGGCCACTTCTTTTGTCTTTACTCATGAGAACAAGTGACTGATAGTTATGTCATATTTGTGCAACAAGTTTCATATCTAAAAGCTCAGTGCTGTTTTGTCAAGGGAAATATTTGTACACCCAACCATCTCCCAAACATTTCCTGGCAGTAGCTGGGCATTTTACCTCCAAAGTTTGAGGCCACCTCAGGAAACGTAGTGGAATTAAATGTTTCCATATTAAGATTTCCAAAAGTTTAGGTAGTCAGAGAGATGGATTTCATGGCCGTTTCAAAACTCTGTAATACACATCTTTCTAAGGAAAAAAGGAGCCTAAACATCCTTCCTGTGCTACACAGTTACCCCCTCTGTGTGCAACTAACTATGCTGAAGCACTGAAATTATTTACCTGTACCAATCCACCAAAATCCGCATAACAGGAATGCAGTCAGGAGGTGAAAGTGGAAGAGCTTAATATTGCTTCTGAAAACCCTCAGAAGAGCAATGTAACTTTAAAGATTCCTGGTAGCAGTTTTAGACTGTGTCAAGTCTGAAATAATGAAACCTGTTGTCCCTCATCATCAGGGCCATTAAATTTTTAATTATACAGATTTATTGCTGATACAAACACTGAATAACAAAGAAAACTAGCCTTTAACATTTTCTGTTTAATTGTAAACTTTTGAATATTTCATGAATAAATATAACAGATAAATTTGATTTATTATGAAATACAGCCTTTTGAAATGAAGCTCAAGAGTTGCTAGAGAGAAGAGTGAATTCAGCCACACAATTTAACAAAAAAATAGCTGCAATGTTTGATCCCTAGCTACAACTGGGGAAAAAAAAATTATCACAGGAAACATATGAAGGAAACAAGTAATCACGCAAGTACTAGCCCATTTTCTGTTCATCAGTGTAAATTTTAAATGTTAATACTTTGTTCAAGGGCTCTCTATAGAGACACTCTCAGGGCCAGAGAAAAAACAATTTTTGCTTTGTGCAAATCTTATATATAATCTTTGCAGGATGAAAAGGTCTTTAGGGGTACCCTCATCACTGAAACACAGTCTGCCTTAGAATTCAAAAGAGAAAATGAAGAACAGAAAAAAAATCTCTTTTCTAACACTCTGAGAAAAGCTTTGGACCATGAAAAAGGTGCTGTACAACTTACATTACTGTTACTTCTATAACCCTAGTTTGCATTTTAAAACTAATCTTTGGCTGTTATAGCAGAAGACCTTTCATTATTTCAAATATGCATGTTGTCACTATAAACTCTTCTGCTATTTATGTAATAAATAGCAGATAATATCCTAAGTCTATTGCAAGCAAATTTAGCAACCAGAAACTTCTTGTTTAAAAACAGTGTAAAATTGGGTGCCATACGAGAACATTACCAGTAGAAAGCTTAGGATATTATCTTCCAAACTGTTTGTTGTAAATCATTGTTTGTGTATTTTTTTGCCTGTTTTTCCTGCTACCAGTATGAAGAATACACAAATAGATTAAAAATACTTCAGAGGTGAAAAAATACATTGAAGATTCAGGTCCAAAGGGTCAGAGCTGACCATGAGGCACAGTTCTGGTCTCCCAATTTGGAATGCTAAGACTTTAAAACCATGGGGGAAAAAAACATGGGGGAGGATGGGACCTTATTTCATATTACCTAAGCAACTGGTTAAAGATTATAGAACAAGAGAACTTTTGGTTTTAGCTTTTATATGAAAAGCAAAGCAGTCTCCGTTGTATTTGCGACACTAACTAACAATTTTCTCATGTCTGGAATAAGTTAAGGGATGCTTAAACTGAACAGAAAAATTAAATTAAAATATTATCCTCTGTATACAAACATTTCAGTAGCTTTTAGATTGTTTGTAGCCATAAATATTTCATTAAATAGTCTTTAAGGGACAACTAAGTATCTAGTTCATTATGCCAGCAGTGAGTAGTAATTTCTTCTATTTATCTCAACTTTTTTACCACAATTTAATCAATATTGTATGTGTCATGATTTATTGTTTACTGTGAGAATTGATTTTTTCATATACAGGCATATCTAACTCCTTGAGGCATCTTTTGTCAATTTACTGGCAAAATTAAATATGTTTAATTAAAAAAAAAACCCAAACCTTTCTGACATTGCCAACTTGTTTGTAGCAGGAGAAATATCCTTCAGTGGTTATTTTCTTATTTAGAGTTCTGTTCGTAAAATGAAAAAACCCTACAGCATGTACCAAAAAATACACAAAGCCTTACTTCATTTCAGATCTTGTGTAACTTTTTAAATCCTGAGGTATAATATGCGCCTATTATTTGGCAAGCAAAGGCAATTTTATTTTAGTAACCTCAAAGCTTTTTGGTAGTCTCTTACAAGCAAGGAACAGGCTCTTGTAAGACATCAATAGAACTTATATACCCTACGTGTGAAAACTGCATTTCTGAGCACCAGGTAAACACTGCCCAGCTTGGTAACACAACACAGCTTATATTATCATATGCACAGGCAGTGAAACAGGCCTCATCTAGCCCTTTTGAAATTATTTTCTGTTCACTTTTGCTAAAATGTGATGTTAGTATTATTATTACATTAACTCTACCTTCTCATTGTTCGCCTTCTTTCTACCACTTTCTACCACTGCTGGTATCTGTCCCCTCTCTGCAAGCAGATCAAACTTCCATGTTTTTCTTACAAAACCTGAATCATCAGTTTCCTACCTCTCCCATTGCCTCCAGTTCTCTAACAGTTTAAAAAGTTATTTGGGCATGGGACCACTGTCCTATAGCGATCACAAGACTATGTACCTTTGTTTTTCAGTTAGTTAGGTTTTCAGGAACTCTTATAGAGGACACCATAGAATAGGTTCAGGGCGGGGGGAGGTATATAAATATAAAAATCTAGGGCAGGCATGGGGAAGAAAGATAGGACATCTTGAAGCCACCCTTAGCTTCCCTGCTGAAGAAGTGAAGACAGCTATTTAGGCTGAGATTAACATAACTGAGCTGCTGGGTCCTGGCCACTGGAAATTTGTATGCATGTGTATACTGGTCTGCCTCAGCTGTCACGAAGCTCTTTGAAAACAAACTAATGAACCATTAAAACTTCCACTGAGGTAAATAATTATCCTCCTTCTTTCACAGATGAGTAAATAAAGATAGTGAATAAATAGCTGGTTTGAAACCACAGAGAGAAATCAGTAGTTTCAGAAACAGAGTACCAATTTCCACGTTTATATATTCCCTTTAAAGAGATTCTTTTCCGCTCTGCTTCTTGGTTCAGATTACAGATTAGCCTGTTACTGCTTCCAGCTAGTACATTTAGCTCAGATTCACAGAAAAACCTCTGTGAGAATGATGTATATATTGTACAGTATATTACAGCAAAGAGATCCCTGAACTGGATTCAGAACAAGTAGCAGAACAAGCACATCAACACAAAGTAATTTATTAGTAGAGGGAAGACTCAAAAAATTGTTGCTGCAGAGGTCAGTTTTTAGTCTATGACAACATCATTCATCTCGTTTGCAGCACAAGCATCTTCCCACTAGGCAGTAAGTAGCTTCATTATGAGTTTGACACATAGCTCTATAATGAAATTCCAGCCCAAGTTATTTACACTGTAACAGTACGTTGCCTGATAGACATGCTACTTAATGACATCCACATGAACCAGAGGCTCAGCACAGGCTGAGATAATCAACTACTTATTATCTCTGAAAGGAGAGCCTTGGTGAGGAGCACAGAAAAGTCTCTAAGTGAGCTGCTGTAGCAGTAGGCTGGGTTTACACTCTGGACTACTGTGGAGGAACCGAAACGTTAGTACTACATCTCTAGAGATAAAACAGAAAGATTTGTATTCCAGGTTAAGGAAGAGCAGCACAAAAGAAGGTAGCACATAAGTGATGCATTTAAGAAAGAGTAACTTTATCTTTGAGAAAGAACAACTGTCAGAAGCAAGTCATGACCAAGAAGAAAGAAAAATAGTTTGATTACTTAAACAATTCATCAGTAAAATATGACCAATCAAAAAAAACTTGATGGAGCCACAAGATAAGGATAGCTACACAATATCATATTTGATAAGGATAGCTACACAATATCACATACGGCACATAGGAATGGAAACGGATGTACACCATCTTTAAATATAAAAACTGGGTCACACTTGAGGGCACTGCACTTAAGCACAAAGGCTTTCTGCCTCCCACTCTTACTTCGTTTATGTAACAAAGAATTAAGAAAAACAATAGTCATACTTGCCTTCCACATTCCACATCCCTTTCATAATGAAAATTTTATATGAAAAAAAAGAAAGATGGGAATATATTTATATCCCTCTTTGGGGGCTGTTGTACAACCTTTACAAAACTTCACTAATCCATTGAATTTAGTTTAGGTGTTTGATTAGAGAGCTTGGCGTACAGGACTAACTGTCAGGGGCAAGCAGGGCAAGAAAGAGACATCTCAATGATTAAAGCAAAGGCTAAAAACCCCAAAAGAACACTGATATGCAGAAATGAAAAGTTCAGAGAAGTCAGCCATAGAACTACTTTCTGAAAAATTATCTTGTTTAAGCGATCCACTGCACCACCTAATAAATATCATGGTATGTTTATATATTTAGATAAGATTTCTCTGTGAATTTGCATATATTGCCTTTCATATTTCACTTCATCTGTGCACGGTTTGAGATTGTGTTTTTATTAAATTGCTCACTCTAATACATCTCAAGATCTTGAAAAGATTTTCAGAAGACAACCACTTAAATATCTGGTAACTTGGTAACATTAATATACTCATTAAAAAAAAAAAAGCTTGGTATGTTTACTATAAAAATAAGTTAGAACACATTTAGAAACAACTCTTCCAGATGACAGTTTAAAGAGTTGCCAGATGTAGTTAAAGAGCACTAATAAATTAACATGAAAATGACTGTATATGGCCCAGTATGTTTTCCGTTTAGTGGATTAACAGACAACTTTAGCCTATTAGTGTTCTCTGTACCATATACACATCAAATCAGGACTAAAAATACAATTTCTGTAATTTTTACTTCAGTTCCCAGATAACCAAGACTCCTTTAACATGAAAGCTACAAGTATTCATGAGAACATAAGTCTTCTAAGGGGTCATGTAACAGAAGCCATATGCAGAGACACATACCAGCAGCAGATAAAAGTCTTACTACACTGAACTCAATTTCCCCAACATTTGGTTCTGTTCAATTTTCCAACACAGCAGAACCACTATTCATGTTTCTCACACGGTAAAATCATGTATGTATGGTATGTGACTTAGTTTGATCCCAGGTATAGTCACAAAAAGGAGCATTGGGGGTACTCCTGTGGGGCTGTACACACTAGCTAGGAAAAAGACATTTATGGAAGGACTTGGAGGGAGAGGGAGTTGTTTGGAAACCATCACTCATGGCA
Source organism: Chiroxiphia lanceolata (assembly GCF_009829145.1). Classification (NCBI taxonomy): domain Eukaryota; kingdom Metazoa; phylum Chordata; class Aves; order Passeriformes; family Pipridae; genus Chiroxiphia; species Chiroxiphia lanceolata. The sequence continues at coordinate 37,109,296 of NC_045640.1, forward strand.
AATGTGTAAAGGGCTTAAAAATTAAACCATAAAATATTCATCACCTTCTATGGCTTATCACATCGCTATCCATATTCTTCTTTTGGTCACTGTGTTCCTGTTTTAGTGCTAGTTTTCACAACATTGTTACACTGAATTTCATACTTTAAAGACCTATGCCTCTGTAGTATTAAAACTTATCAGTATTTTGTCTTATTAAAGTTTTTGAAGTATTACACATATTCTGCTAAGCCCTTCAATAAGACAGCCCCAAAAAATACCAGAGAAAGAAGTCAGCTTTTGGCAGAATTCAGCTCTTGTAAGTCTTGAAAGAAAGGGTAGTCTCTGAAGACAATGGATCGGGCAAGCAATTTTTAGCATGCCATTAAACCAAAAAAAAGTTAAGATCAAGAGTGCAAACAGATTGGGTTGTCTCTCTGAAAACAATGCTTTGCATGCCATAGCGTTATTTCAATATAATTTTGACCTGGCTAGAACACTACTTTGAGTTTTCTTTAGCAGACCTTCTTTGAAAGGTGGGAATTTCTAAAACACAGACTTCAGTTGTGAGTCATTACTATTGTTTCCTTTAAATTTCCTCACCAGCTCCTCCTGCATCACTTCCCTTTTTCTCATGAATGAACAGCAATGGAAACATATCCATTGGTAAGAAAGACGGAGAAAACTATTATGACAGATTTTCAAATGTCCTGACAACAAAAAGTTAACATTTAATTCTAGTTGCTGGCTTTCAGGGTTGTAGGTAGGAATTAAAAAATTTGTTTCCTCATTTAATATGAACTTATTTAAACTTTGTAGCCATGCAATCCCTTAAGAGCAAATAAAATGCATCTGTCTTGTGCAACTTTGTTTTATGGTCCATTACAGTAAAAAGCAAAGGGAATGTGATTTTAATCTTAAAATAATATGTCATTTCTGTAAAGGCAATGCATCATCAAAGCTTCATTTCCCCATACCGTCTCTGTATTTCAGCATAAGAGAAAAAAAAAAAGAAAAAGTCTTACATACCAAAAAATTTTACCTCCTTTCAAGATTAATGGGCACTAGTCTGTACGTACATTAAGAGGTCACTCGACCCCATCTGTTGTGCAATAACCAGGCACACTGGGATAAGCGAAGGAGACTGGAAAACTTAGTTTTCCCTTTATAATTCATTGCAGGCAATCTTTGTGTTGTGGGCCCTTTGCTTGCTATGCCTGTGGAACTCCCTTTGATACCAGCGGAATTTCTGAGAATGACATGTGTGCGGTACTGTCACATCAGGCTCTGCCAAGTGCTGCTTTCCTGCAACATGTTCCCTCAGTTATGGGGCCTTTCCTAATATTGGGACTGGAGATTAAAAAACAAACGTCCATCAAGCAAACAATAAAACCCCTCATGAAAATGAGGGGGATAGTCTACTTTCACTAAACATGTTCAAGCTTTAACAAGTTGTAGCCTAGACTAAGAGTTACCCAGCTACAGGAGGACAGCAGAAGGCGAGCACTTTCCAGCTGCCCTTTCATGAAGGAGCGCCATGATTCTGACTAAATAGTGTGATTTCTGTTTCACCCTTAGGTACCGATAGTCATCAAAAACAAATATTGTCAACACCTCTCTCCTTTCAAGATTATAAATATATGGTTTTTGGGGAATAGCCTTGTGACATGATTGACTAGCTTCTTGTTTGCTACACTTTCATCCATGAAAACTGCTTCAGAAAACTGCTTTCTCTCAACATTAAAAATTTTCTTGTACAATTACACAACAGTCTCCCTCCGCCCCATGCCATGTGTAACATTGCCATCTAGTGACACACTGCTAGCATGTTTTCTGCTGATAAACTATTCTCAATTACTTTTTCCCTAATGAAATCTAGCTCAGTGTATTAGCTTAGTGTTAATAAAAGATTATTCAAACCATTAATGTAGTTCAAATAATAAAATTTCATTATTTGATTGATTTCAGAATATTTCTCACTGTGTGTTTGCATTTCCATGACTAGCTCTTCAGAAGTCTGGTTGGTACCTTTAAATACTGCAAATAGAAGAGACCTTTATATTAGTAGGAAGTGGAAGTCAGTATTTTCTCTTTCGGAAAGAGATCATGCAGGATGATTTACATAATTGCAAAACTTGTTGGTAGTTCTCTGAATAGTCATATACATTTTTGCTAGTTTGACATTTAAAATTGAACCTTCGGCTGACATGTCTTACATGCCATTTCTTTATCAATACCAGGTACTTTCAAAACAATAAACATAAGAACTGAGAGTCTAAGTTAAGCCAGACTTAAGCCAAAAATGAACGGGCTTATGCTGAAGATCAGAAACCTACACCCACTGTTGGGTTACAGCCTTCTCTCAAGCAGAAGTTCATCCCAGCAGGTAAGGTGAACAAGGGTGCCACAGCCTCACCTCAAAGTGTCACTGTAAACCTCCTGAAACAGGACTGAGCAACAGAAGCTACTCCAGCACCATTTTGCTAAAGCAATAAAAGCTCTACAGAGACACAGTCAAACCCCAAACTGATGATAACCTTGGCATGATTCCTCTCGTCAGCTTTACAAGCCCTGTGGTGTGCCCCCCAGTGCTCCCAGCCGTGGGGAGATTGCCTCTGGCACTGCCTCTGACCACTCTCATGACGGGTTTATAGCTAAAAAGCCAAAAGAGGAGCCAAAAAGAGGAGATTTCCAAATGACCTGTGATAGTTTACACAAAGAATTGGTTGACAGGGTTAACATTAACTGCCTCTTAGTGTATTATACAATCCAAAAAATCTTTGAAATATTGCTACTCTCCAGAGGTTATTTTGCACATGTTGGCAGGGTGGGATGCCCTGAGTTGTTTTAGGCTTTGGACCTAATCACTGAAGGCAACCATTTAATTGGACTTCTTGCAGCTCAGAGATGAATGAATAAGGTCCAAATGAAAGAAATGGAAACCTAAGCACTGGCAAGAAAGTAGTGCTGACCAGCACAAGCTGATAAGTCCAGTGATAAGCAGATCCTAACTGATTCTCTATGCCTGACCAAAGGAGTAATTATATGCTATTCATTCACAGAAAAACTGTTGGATCAGTAAGCTCTTTAAACTTTCTTGGTGCAACAGAGGGACCAACTCTTGACCCAGGACATGAAAGGGAGAAGAAATGTGTGAGATTTTCCTCTAAGTCTCTTTCCTTTATACAAAGTCAGCCTCTTTCATATCTTATCTGGGCACTTTCAATTTGGGGCACTTTCAAAGTGGTTTATGAACACTATTGATTCCTATTTATATAGATCTAGTCTTTGTCTTTCCATTTTGTTTTTGATCAAAAATGCTTTTCCAGTGCTTGTGCATGAGAGAAAACCCCACGACATTCTGGAACACCACAAAAAAAGCTCAGTAGATGTAGTCTTCCTTTTTTTCTTTCACAAATATATATATATATATAATATTTTCTTATGGAAGTTATTTTGGTCCTTTTTATTTATTTATTGGCTAAAGTTGGGAAGGAAGAGGATAAAAACAGTTATTGTTTCTAATACAGTGGGAACTGCTAAGGAAGCAGTTCTCATTTCATGCTCAGTCTTTTCTGTTTTTTTTAACCAAGGCTGCTGACTTGTCTCTTGTCTCCTTGGGAAGCAGCTGTTCCCACTTAGCAGGAGTAGATGCTCAGAACACAGACGTTTACCTTAAAGAATGGGTCAACGCGGTTATCTGTATAAAAATACCACCCCACTTCAAAGGGCAGCTATTCCTGCTCCACTGTCCAAATATTTACAAAAAATATTTTTATTTTGTTTCCTACAGGAAACATTTAACAGGTAGTTAATAAATGCACTGAAAATTGCCTTAAATATATTCACTACAACAGTGGAGCTTCAGAAAGAAGATGATGTTGGCCAGTCTTGCCATTCCCTACAGCAACTCTACCCATACTATTAAAAGTTGAAAAATTTTATTTATATTCTCAATAAATTAGGTTTCAAAGTGTTTGTGAGACAACCAACTCCTATATATTTTAAAACTCCGTATGATACTTTTGTCATCTGCAGCTTCGTGTTTGGTCCACGAAAGATCTGTAGAGGAGCCAAGAATAATATCCCAGAGTCTCAAGTCTGTCACAGACTTTAACTGCAAGGATTCTCTCATTTGCAACAGAAGACTGGTCAAGTCCCAGGGATAAACTAAACAGCACTATCTTAAATGTCACCAGACATTTGCTGTATAGAGAAGACAAATGCAAGGATGTCATTTGTGCACACATATACATAACTAATTTTTTTACCATATTATATATGGCATTCACAAATATGTCAAATATGAAAAAAAAAAAAAGATTATGTCACAGTAGGATTAAGCCCATGATTGTCTAATTCAAAACATCCTGAAAAGTCACTTTTTAAATTAAAATCTAACAAGTCTAATAGTTAACAAGCGGCTATAACAATAGCATTATATATCTAAATTTAAAATCAAAGCTTCTTATAAATCCTCCTGTGAAAATGGACACTTTTCAAGCTCAGTTCTTTTGTGAAGTGAATGCCTGACATCTGCTGGTAAATATACAAACCACATATTGTTGAAATAAACTGTCTTTTATTTTTAGACTAAGGAAGATTCTTTAGAATATAAAATTTATTCAGATAAATTAAAAGTAGATTATATAGATAAAAGAATTAAAATTATTACAATCATGATGTAACGAGGTTTCAAAACCAAACTGCAACAATATTGCTTTTACTTGTTAGATTCAAGACACTGAGTGTCTTAAAATTTCCTACAAAGTTTTCCTGCAGGAGTAGTTAAAGCAGTACTCAAAAAACCAATTTTTCCCCAACATGATGTTTGTGCACATTTTTTTAAATAAACTAGCAGAAACAATTCTAGTGCTATCGCCCCATCATTTTGTTTAGATTGAACATTTTTCAGACAGCCATTTCTACACTATTCTGTAATATTTCAAGCATGCTACCAGAAAACATAACTCCTAGTTGAAACAACAGGAATGCCCTTTAAAATACTGACTTACGTAAGTCCCATCTGTGACAAAGGCTACACAACAGCGTTTTTATTTAAGAAAGACTTCTTCAGAGCCAGGAAAGACATAGGAGAAAACAAAGGATATTGCTGCAGAAAAAGCTGCAAAGGGAACTGCCCCAGAACTGATAAACTGAAGGCTTTCAGTTTGTCATCCTTCCATGTGTTGCACTGCTCTTTTTCAAAAATCTGAGGAACTTTGAGTATGAATTGAGTTTTACAATATCCAAGTAGCTGTGATTTTACAATACAACTGTGTAACACCATGTCTTGGTAAAACACAAGCCAGAAAATAACTCTGTGCACGAAAGGGTGAGCATATCAGTATTAAAATAATCTTGCTGGATCACAACTAGAAAACAGGAAGAAAGGAAAATACATAGGAAAATGGGAAACTCTAAAATATTTTATGAATTCTTTAATATGGAGGTAGCAAAAAAAATGTTTTCTTGGACAAAGTTTAGAGGGGAAAAATGCTCAAAACTTCAGAAGTTAGAGACCTTTACTGGAAGCCTATGTGGATATCAAATACCAGAACTCCTTCTTCAGCCACAGAAACTGATCCTTCATTCCAAACAAAAAAAAAAAAAAAAAATTATTTGACAAGACTTTCTCTTGCAAAAACCAGTAAAAGCTATTGCTTCCATCCATTCTTCTTTTCTCATTTTCCCTCTGTACCAACAAAAACAAATATAATTAAAATCTGATAGAATATCTCTTGAATGCCTATATCATAACATGTAATTCTGGTGTGCAATGTAAAAAGTATAGTTTGCTACAATACCACCAAAAAGAGAGCTAAAAGAATTACTGTGAATCTAATGGAAAATGCATATCCGCTTTCTTAATGTAAAATATCTGAAATTTTCTTTGTCAGAAGGAAAACAATAAACAAATGTTAAGAGAAAGGAAAAAAGACAAAAATAAATTAAAATCAGAGTAGGTAAAAAAATTCACTTGTTGGCTCCAGGAAAATAAGTAATTTACACCTCCCATAGCTCCTCAGGAGCAAGTGTGAACTGGTGTTGCACCCAGTAGAACTAGGCAGACAAGTCTCAGTGTTTAATGCTGGTTCCCTGACACATAGGCAGCACTGAAATAAAATTGCTGGCGTTTCCTGGTGCTGACCAGTTCTTGAAGGACTACACTGAACTGTAGATACACACATATACCACACATATTTACTGGGTCTTCCTGAAAGGAATGTATACGTCTGTTATGTATGCCTACATAACAGGCTGTTATGCAGAATGCAAATGGAAGTTCCCAATTTGTTTTCTTGAATATTAAAAATTAGGAATTTTATAGTAGTTGAAAAAATTCTCTTCCTGGAGTAGGGAGACCATTAAAAAAGAAACATGATTAATGAACTCATGACATTACTATTATGCCAAGTATCCAGGAAAAAAACAGACACCTTATCTGAAGACATCCACTGGCTTTGATGAATATTGATGGGTTCCTACATGAAATTATCTGACTTTGAAGAGTGGCCTACTGTCCATTCTGAGGAAATCAGCATCTGCTTTTCAAATTTCTGATGAAGAACTTACAGAAATGGGAGATAAGGAAAAATAACAGTCACCAAGTCAAAGACCATACTTATATGCTCTTATATCACAAAACGATATTATATTAATATCTTTTTGGAAGATTTAAATAATTGCAAAGACAAATCCCATCCATTTAAAGAAAATGAAAAATGTTAAATCTGAAAACCCTTTTACCCTAAAGACTGCAGGCACAGTATAGCTTAATATTATTCTGAAATAGCATGCTAGAGAGTTGCTTTGCCAGTGTCTCTACTTAATTGTTATGCTTTTGTAAACAATAAAAAAGCAAGAAAGCATTGCAAAACCTCTGGTTGAGATGGAAAAAAACATTAAACCCCACAATATATATCCTCTATCTGTGTCAAAGATGTTACTTTGAATTCAAAAGCTAAGTGCCAGCACACTCTTGAAGCAGCACAGAATTCTGCTTTTAGGCTTTCCAAACGATTATAAGACACACTTCACTTTCTTGCAACATTTTTACATCCCGTCATGGAGCTGTTCTCCAAATATAGAATTATTATAAACTTTATCACACAGTCAAAGGTTTAAGTTACTGTCCAAATATGAGAATATATTTTTCCTTTTCTTTTTTTCCCCCTTCTCTATTTGACAGAAATATGGCTACTCTAGATACCAAAGCATCAAAGAACCATTGACTACTCTCTGCTTTTTCTAAGATGCAGCACTACTTCACTTGGAGCTGTTCAGAATTTTTATTTCATCCATCTTCTTGAATTTCTAGGAATTATAAGCAATGCAGTTCTTAAACCCAAGAGTGAAAATCCACATCTACAAGAAGTATAAAATATTTATTGACCTTATTAATGTGAATTTTTCCCTGTACAGTACCACTGTTTTCAGAGACAAATTGTGTGTAACATATTCTCCAACCACTTCCAGCTTGAAAGGAAAAATTTCCCTTTTAATATAACTATTGGCAAAAAGCACTTGAACATCATTAAAAAGCAGTATCTGTAAGACTTCCTACTCAGCCCAGGACTATTACAGCATCAATTTGTTCAGTTGAAATACAGTTTCAGATCTATACTTAACCTTATGCAGATACAATTGCTCATGTTCTTATACTGCACGGATTTATGCAATAGGATACCTACAGGGAACAAGACTGAATTAAATACAAGAAGCTTGCATTAACTGTGAAGAATATAAATATTACATAATCTTACTGATTGTTAAATCAAAATTTTACCATGAAGAATCACAAAGACTATAAAAACAGCCACAGTCCTCTTTAAGTTCTTCATTTAATCAGTTGTTCAATACCTTACTACTTAGGTTTCTAATAAAGATTAACTAGATTGTGTGATGGGAAATTTGAAGTAAATATTCAATTACAAGGACTACATAAACAAATTTATTTTTGTTATCTGATATTACATTCTGCTTTTTGCATGTACACAATTAAAAGAAATCTAAATAGCAATAAATCCAAGAATATAAGTGATCATCCCTTCTCTCCTAGTTACCTCAAAACACAAAATAAAAATACTTTGGTTAGAGATTTAGTTTAACTTTTCTTACTGTCTAGAGCTATTGCTACCAGCTCAGTGCCCCTAAGACTGTATTTGGTAAATAACACCTTGTCCCTAAACCATACTATAGTGTAAGAGTAGTGTATAGCATGAGAGCCAGGAAACAGTAAAAGAAAAAAAAACCCAAACCACTCCATCTCTAAATCATGAAGTCCAACCCACCTTCTAGTCCGATATTGAAAATCTTAAGCTACTAGCTGTGTATAATCTTTTGGATTGTTTTACACCTGTCTTCAAGTATTTTCCCCTTTATGGATCTATCCTCCACAGCTCATTAATAGCACAGAAGACAGTGTCAAAGGCTTTACTTCAATCAAAATATCTTGATACAGTGTTCACTGTTTCTACAAATGCTCCTTTGACTAATTCTTCAAAGCTGTTTTACTCTTAAATGCCTTTGGAAAGGCAAGTGCTAAGGAGATATTCCTTTTAGGAGTAACACTTGACAATACAGACAGGTAACAGTGAGGTCAAGTTCACTGTTCATGTGGATCAAAGCTTGTGAAATGAGACAGTCCTTACAGTGAGCTCAGATAATATATCTGATGAGACAGACATAAAGTAAAATAAAAGTAGACAGACATAGATAAAAGAAAACAAAATTAAAACAAAAAACCCAAACAAACAAACACCCCTCCCCAAATCCTAGAAATACTTAGCAGCCACAGACAATTTCAACACTGTTGCTTGCCAATCACAGAATATTTTGAGTTGGAAGGGACCTACAAGGTTCATCAAGTTAAGCTAGTTTTACCTCAATCTTCAATTACTACTTTAGACAAAAAAGAATTCTTTTTCTGCCTCTCATAACTACACCTACAAACATTCTTACAGGCAAGTGTTTTCCACACTTAAACCAAAAAATCATTTCTGAACTGGTCCCCCATAGCCACTCCCAACCCTCTTTTTCTCATCATAGCTCCTACCACCACACTCTCAAACCTCACCTGTGTACCAAATCCAACCCATTTCCTTCAGCACGAGCACTCAGGACCATAAGAGCCTCTTGGAAAACAAAAACCGAACCTCCCTAAAGCAAGAAGAAACACCAAGAAAGGAGGTAGACTATACAAATAGCACTGTACCTGTTGTTCCTGTTGCAATACAGAAGCAAAACCTTGCATGTGGCATCCAAAGACAAGTTCTGCAAAAGGAGTCCCCAATTAGGAGTTTTCAATTATCCCTCTTTCCTACCGATCACCTGTGCAGTCAGCTGGTAGAACCTGTGGTTGGTTTATCACATGCCACACAGGCAACTCTAGTTCCCTGGGGGTAGTATTTTAAGAAGGTCACTTTGCAAAAGCATTTCCAGTATTCTTAAAAATGTCAGCATCTTTCTGGAAATAAATATGTATTTTTCCCATAAAGCACTTGGAAATCTTTGTATTACAGCTGCAAAACACATGACAACTGCTGTTAACAAAATTAGGGGTATAATATAAACATGCCTTCAAATTACAAAAATCCTTGCTCATTGTCATAGCCCTCTAGCACTAGAAATATGTACATTCTCTCTAATTAATTTCTGCCAGTTTTATCATTTTAAAGGAGTGCCAGCTATTTGTTCAGAATTTATGTGAGCACCACTAACGAGCAAAAGGGAATACAGCTGGGAAGTAGAGGAGAGTTCCAGGTGACTTTGGTGTCTGTGATTAGCCCCAAGTTGGTTTTTCACTTATTATATTTTCTCAGTAGTTTATGCATAGAGGATTTAGAATTATTAGACCATAAATGTCTGAAAAAAGCAGTTGTGTTGAAGTTTGGAGTAAAGAGGAAGGGGGGGGCTAGTGAGGGGGAGAAAAGAGAAGGAAATAGAGTGGGTGCGGAGAGGGAGAGAAAAATTCTGACCATGAGATGATGAGATGGCCATTCTGGACATGCATATGGTTAGGGGCATGGCTGACAGAATTGGGTAGTTCAGCCTGGAGAAGAGAAGGCTCCAGGGAGACCTAATTGAGGCATTTCAGCACTTGAAGGGGGCCTATAAGACAGAAGAGATGTTAGCAAGGCTTGTTGCAATAGGACAAGGGATAATGGTTTTAAACCGGAGAAGGGTTGATTTAGATTGAATACAAGGAAGATACTTTTTTACTATGAGGGTGGTGAAACAATGAAACAGGCTGCCCAGACAGGTGTTAGATGCTGGATGGGGCTCTGAGCAGCCTGATCTAGTCGAAGATGTCTCTACTTATTGCAGAGGGGCGGGACTAGATGACCTTTAAAGGCCCTTTCCCCCTCAAACTATGATTATTACTGTGATACAGTCTTAAGGAAAACAAAAACTTTAACAGAATACTTACTTCATCTTTACCCATGCCCCAACTTCAATAATGTTATCTTCAACCCCTTATCTTCAATAACATGCCAACTCAAAAAAATGGTCCCAGGGAACCGGTGGAGGGCACCAGAATTTGATACAGTAGCAATTTGGCTTGTTCAAGCTAACAATATAAAAGATAAAAATATGCCTGATGTGACTACTGTAATATGAACCTTTACCAATGTGGGTAGAATGGGACTCTTCAGGCTAAAGGCTATTGGCTTGTTTGTTGGAATGAAGTTTAAAATGTTTTAAAAACAGTTTTTAACTGTTTTAATGAAAAAAAACCTCCCTCCCAAAATAAAAGAAGCCAAATAAAGCAGAAGAACTTTTCTATGTATTTTCTGATACAAGTTTGGACTAAGACTGTTCTCCAGTACCTGAATTTTCCATTTAAATAGTTTTCATTTTACAGAACTGTTCCTGCAAAATCTATCATCTTGAAAAAGTTTTCAGAAGAGTAACATTTTCAACATTTGGAAGTCTATTTGAATCTGGATGGTAAGCAATATATTAGTTAGCTTTAATTTCATTGTTCAGAAGAAACATTAAAAGAATAAATAACTAATAGAACTAATGTATTTTCTCAATGTCTTTCTATTTTCAATATCTACTGTGCCAATCCATTAATAAGGCTGTCTGTGCAGGGGAACAGAGCTCTAAATACAGATTTTTAAAAGCCATTTTCCTTTCCTGCATAGGGCTTTCAGTGTTGTGCTGCATGATTTTGATGGCAAACTACTTTAAGAATTTTCATTTTTCAGTCCTTACACAAGAACTGTCTCCAGAATCTCAATAAAAAATTGCAATCTGAAATGCATTATAAGTGTTTTCAGTTCATACTTCCACAAAAGGATTTCAAGCCTGTTCCCATTATGTAAATTACTTGCCAGGGAATACCCCGTTTGTACACATCACTACATAAACCACCAATATTTAGTTAGCAACACATCAGAGAGAACAATCAGCTGCCAGCAATAACACTACTTCTTTTTATAAGACATATAAGAACAGACAAGAGTAAGTAAGTGCCATTTGTTTCCATAAAAGCCTGTTCTTTCTATAAACGGTTTGCTAATTGTCACAACAAAACACAGTAGCTTTTAGTTTTTGAAAACCTTTTCACTTTTTTATAGAGAACATCTGAGGAATTTGCCTCCTTACACCCTGAACCAAGGAGAGAGGAAATAAGCCTGTCCTGCTTGGTGGCTCAGAAGTGAAGAGCAAGCTATTACAGCATCATTAAGTGCTCACCTATGCTGGCCTTTCCCTCAGCATAAGCCCAAGTTCTTCTCTCTGAGAACCTGAACTTCGTGATGGTTTCTTCTTCATCCCTCTAAAACGCTCACCTCTAACGTAATTTCTTTTCACTGGAAAAGGCCAGTAAAGCTTCAAGCATCCCGTTTGAAAGCTACAGTTTTAGTGTTTTAAAATGTTGGTCTGCTGGGAGGAATATACCACTTTGGATGAAAGAAGATAAATTTCTCCCTGATGGTTTTCTGACAGCACATCTCCCTGATGTTTCCTTGTCTTTGCAGTTAAAGCTTCTCTTAAGAGACAACCATCATATTTATTGGAAGAGTATTGCCGAAGGAATGCAGAGAACAGGTTGAATGCCAAGCCACAAGAAATGTTTCAGTAAACATTTCAAAAATATAATTTATGAATAAACCAACAACGTGTTCGGCAATTAACAAAACAACTCCACAACTTTGCCCAATTATTTCTAAAAATATTTTGTTTTCCTTCTGTATGACAGTTTTAAGTTCTCTATAACAGTCTTTAGAGCAATATAGACATCTGATATCAAAACACAAAAAAAGTAGTATGTATTTCAATGTGCTGATTATGCTAATCTGTGGAAAACAGCACAAGTTCAGGGAACTGAAATTCATGTAAATATGCTGCATACAAATGAAAAATTGTCCTAAAATACTCCTGTGAAAATAATGTTTTAGTTTTCGCACTTAGACAAAATTTTGTTTGTAAAGACAAAGGACTTTTTGGAAATTTTTTCAACACCTCTTTGATACACCAACTTGATGAATGTACCAAACAGTCACTTAGGGATAATTCACAAATATTAAAGATGCCTTTTGAAAAGCAAGTTAGTTCCCTCAAAATCCATCTGCTCTTAGGTGAATTCAAAACAAAGGGGGAGGTTCTGTTCCAGTCTTTTGCATCTCTTCTTTTGCAAGGTTTGTCACATTGCAATTCTCATCATTTTTTCTATTTTTTTTTTTCTGATTTACAGTATTAAAAACCTCAGTTGCAATTTCAGACTTAGTTTCCTCTTTTTCAAAGTTCCCAGCACATTTAGAACATTCCATGTCTGTCAATAACTTCTGTCATACTTTGTTTGAAGATATATGTGTACATTAAGAACTATGCCAGGAAGGTGATTGCAGTGTGTGCTCCTTCTGGCTATACAATGATCTAAACCCACTAGTTGATCAGCATAGATCATCATTATTGCCAAGAGGTAACTCTGATACCCTGTTCCTTCTGTCCTCCCAACTGTGAGTATTCACAGCTGTAGCTGAGTGAAGGAGGACACAGAGTAGGATGTGAAGCCACAGAGATGCCACTTTTACAGCAGAGGTGCTGACTGAAACTGCTACACACTGCTTCCTACTTTTCCTGGCTGATGCAAATCAGGAAGACTTGTAGGTAGATTCATGTAATTCATGTAGATTACTCAAGCTGGTAAATCTGTCTCAATTACTGGGGAAACCTTCTATTTTGTAAATATTTTCCCACACTGTTTTGGACAACAACTGTCCCATTTCTTACTGTGGAAGGTCCCCTCTAATACTAGTTGTCTCAACTCCTTCTGAAACAAGCATGTTCATTCTTTCTGCTGAGCAGATCTCAACAAAAATCAAGAGATTTGTTGGTAGACAGCCTTTCTTTACCTAAAGCTTTTCTTACTGACTTATCCTTATGTCTTATGCTGAAAGTCTTAAGACTCATGCTGAATAGATTTCTTTTTATTCTTCCAGTTTGCTGCATTATAAGCAGTTATTAAAATGATCTATAATACAGAACTGTATGGGCTACATTGGTGACACTGAAAACAAGATCTACAGGCTGACTGACAGATAATGAATTGTCAGTTTTCCATGTAGCTGTTGGCAGTCCTAGAAAGGACCAAGCTTACCCTACTGTAACAGGCTAAGCATGCATTTAGCAAAATGCTGTAAAACAGGATAGCTGTTTCCTTCAGGCACTCCCAGAAACTAGCTCCAGAAGGTGTATTTGAGTTCTACAAATAATAAATAACTATCACAGTACTTAAAAAAAGCCCAAACACAGGAAGACTATCTTCTGGTTTAAAAATATTTATTTTAAAGAAAAAGAGCTCTATACCCAGATGGCCAGGAAAAAAAATAAAAAATCCTCAGTTCTGCCCCCCAAAACCATTACTCTGCAATTTACCTTTCCCGTAAGTTTCAGCTTCAATGTTTTATTTAAAAAAAAAAGAAACCTGAACTTTAATTTCCTTTTTCTATGATGTTAGACCTGAGGAAATTAAGTTCCTTTCACTGAAAAGTTGCATGGGATGTGAGAAGAAACCGCAATAAAATGTATTCACAATATACAAGTATAAAAATATCTTGCGTATGATTCAGTACTATAATTTAATAACTTTTTGTTGTTTCATAGGTATCTGGGAAAGGTACAGACACATGTCCTGATCCTGTTACAAGAGGTAGGATGCCAGCATTTGGTACAACATTCCAGGAAAGAGTCAAAGTGATGTTCCTGTTTCCCCTGCAAAAGCAACAAAGACTATCAGCACAAATACTCAACCAATTTAATGAACAGTTACTAATATTAAATACATTGGGATACAGACTGTTTTTCTGGTCCACTAACAGTAAGCTTTTTATTTTTATGTAGTTACTTCATGAAGTAATACCTACTTTTTTTTTTTTTTTTTTACTTAACTCCTTTGGAGTTCTGCATCACAGAAACAATTCCAATAATAGTGGAAGCAGAAACCCAGAAGATTCAACAGGCTGACAGTGTCAGACAGAATATAGGTACCTTATGACATCAATAAACATGCACATAAAACACAAGGTATGAGAGTAAATCAAGATACCATGAATAAGTGCAATAAAAAAAAGGATTTACTTACTTGAGACCATTTCCATCATCAAAGAAAAAGTACTTCGACTTCATGTCTTTTAGGGACAGCCTTGGGTTATCTCCTCTCAACATGATTTTGTCCCAGAGGACCACTTGATTTAGAGCCTAAAAATACAATTATAATTAAGTCAGTAAGGTACCTTACAGGATCGCATTCAGACACTGGAATTTCACAGCATTATTTATCTGAAAACCCTCAAGTACATGCTTGCAATTCATAACTAATTCAACAAAATAATGCCTTACAGAAGGGGAATCTAGTACTGCTACACAGTGAAGAGTGGAACAGAATAAATGAAAACAACAAGGAACACCTTAATAAAACACAAGAAAGCCATCTTAAAAAGTCATAAGCTTTGGAAGACTTACAAAGCATGACGGGTTTTCCTTTTGAATTGCAAAGGTAAATCACTTTTAAAGCAATATTTATAAATAAAGGACTTAAATTGAGCTATCATCACTGCCTAGGTATTGACATTTTTCCAACTTTAAAGGAAATCTCAACTTGAATTGCAAGCATAACCCCCCCTCAAAAAAAAAGGAAAAAAAGTGGTGAGATAGTTTTGTGCAGCAAGCTAAGAACCCCCTCAAGCTTTCGCTATATCCTTGCAACATGACCACAGTAGCTTTAAATCGAATTCAGTGGCACCATGGTGTTTCATTAAAGTAATTTTTCCATAGGCTGTTCCATACAGCTCCTATTAGATCAGTGAAGAGCGTCTTCAGCTACCCAAAGTAACAACATCAGTAGCAACTTAAAGGATGCAGCAAGGCCAATTATTTTAAGGAGTATGACAAGATATGACATGAATTACAGGGCTACAGTAACTGGTATTGGCAAACACTTCTGTGATCTATGAACAAAAGACCCACCACACCAGGCCAGACCAAAGGCACTATATTTTGTTTTTAACTGAAGTCATCTGCAGAGTGTTAGGAAAAAGTAAAATGGACAGAGAAAATAAGTGAAAAAACTCATTTACAGTACACTATTGCAAGTGTATTGCAACACGAAGCATGTGCTACTTTTCTCCCATTCTACTAGTAACATATCAAGTCAGGTTTCGTGAAGGTGAACCTCCTACCCTGCAGTTAAACTGTCAGGAAAATAACAGTCACGAAGGCCAGTAAAAACAGCCCAAGCTAGTAGGAAATGCTGGTGCCTTAATTCTCCCCAGCAGAACTACAGAAAGTTTAAAAATAGCTATAGTACTAAAATGGGTAATTGCCTCAACCTTCTTTTCGATACTTACATTGTTTTTCGTTGAATATTCTGCAGACAAATATAGAAACAATTGTTTAACATTCCAGTCAAATATACTCTGCAGATGTATGCAAGTTAAGAAAAATACCATACTGTACTTACATAACCTTGTTTTACTTTTATTAGATCTAAACAGACTATGATAACTACAGAGAGTTCTTACCTTTCAATATATCTCATCTTATTCATAAATCAGAGCACTGCCATATATTTTAATTTTATTAAAGTGACAGGTTTTTAGTTGGTTTTTTTTACTATTTATGAAATCTAACAACTATTTTTCCTCCAATGATTTAAGAGTTCTATATTTGACACTGTAGTTAGTAACCAGAATCCTCGGCTAGACAATTATAAAACCTTAAACATAAAAGGTACGACAGAATTCTTCAGTAAATATCCTCAAGGCAATTATTTATACTATCAGAGAACTCTAGTATCCAATTGTGGATCAAAATACAATAACATTAAACAATATAATAATAAACAATACAAAATTGGCAGAGTGTAGGGTATTCAAAGAGCCTCTAATACTCACACTGGAGAAGTTAGAAGCTGGAAAGTATTTACTATTGGAAAGGACACAAGAAATTATAAAACTTTATTACCTACTGACAACAAAGAAAGCTCATTAGACTGGAACAAAACTCTGCTCAGATTTTTGATCAACAGTAAAGAACTGATGACTGCCATTTGAGACTGTCAGTATAATAATGCTGGGATTCTAAATACTTGTCTGCTTATTTAACAATAAAATGCACCATGTGTGACTACTAAGGAAAATCCTTTTAACTCTCAATAAAGATTAGCTGTAAATTTTCTCAGTCCTCTTTAGTATTCTATTTGCCATTTTCTCAAGAATAGATTCCCTAACTAGCCTCAAAATCTGTTGTATCATCTTCCACTCATTCATCTCAAGACTAAATCACATTTTTAAGCTACTAATTCAAAAGGCAAGAAAGGAAAGAATCAATTATTTAACTGCTGTCACTGCAAGAACAGGTAGAGGTATTCTACTTGAACATTTTTTGTCATCTAGCTGAAAATAACAAACAAGATTCTGAAGATCTCCTTCACAGTAGGATTTCGTACCACTTGCAAAAGTCAGCAACAACTTAAGTAAGCTTAAAGGAGTTCGTGAAAACTGTATCCTTCCCTTTCCTTTGCCTAATTTATTTTTCTAACTGCCACTTTATTTAATTTTTCCCAGGACTAACAACTTGTTTCCAGTAGTTTAGAGAGCCCATGTACCTGTATTTCTTTAAAAATTTTGACTAAAAAAACCCTACCAGATAGTTGCATTTTATAGCTCTAAACATTGCAAGGTTTATTTATGCCAGGCATGAAAGATTAAGTCAGACTCTTTATCAAAAAAAAAATAAAATTACTGCTACTATTAGAAACCATTAAACCATGCAATCTTTATGCTCACATATTGCAGACTAATCCTTGTATGAGAATATTTCTTTTAGAGGTCCTGTCCTGCCTTGCTCTGCTTCCACCTATGTACACTGCACACAAATCCATGCATCTATTTTAGAATTTCAGACTCTGATTTTAATATGTATAAGCATTTCATAGGTAAAACTCAGACTCAGGAGCTTACCTCTCCTGCTTCCATCTGATAAAAGAAAAATAATCCTCTTATTGCTGTGCAAGACAGACCTGCAAAAATCTGATTTAGTCTGTCCAGCATTCATTATCAATGTTTTATTTTGTGTGGTTTGCTTACAAAACATAGCGTTCTTCAGAACAGGGAAAACGAAACACAAAGGTAATCAATGTCTTGCCTAACAGTGACAAAAAACAGTAGACAGGGAAAAATCCGAGCAATCTCAGCCCAGCTGCAAAGCAAGGCTTAGTGTAATCACCTGAGGTAAAGCATGCTGCCTCATATTTGGTACTGACTTCTGCAGGAAAACACAGATTTTTCTCAAGAGCCTAAATTCTAAGGATAATTCCCTTCTAGTGTCCTAAAAACTTACTCAACACAAATGAAAAAAAAACAGAAATACCCACAACACAATTCTCCTTCCCCAGTAAAACCCAGGCTAAAAGGGAAGCAAAGAAATACAAAAAAACCCTGCAAAACTGTAATAGCAATTGAGAAAGAGGACAAAAAATAATGTGATAAATTTTGTAGTACATCATATGCTTCCCAATGAATTTCATACTATTAAATGCTAAATATTAGAGCATATAACACCTAAGTAAGTAAAGGATTACAATGTTTTGTTTATTTTTAGAAGAAGATAGGTACTTCTATGCAGCTAGAACTTTGAAAGCCTCATGACAAAATGAGTTTGAAAGGTGCATCAGTTTCTAGATTTGGTATGACAATCACAATAATATGCTATATAAACTCTATCATTAATTAATTCACTCCTCAAACTACCAATATAAAGTTCACTCAACAGTAATACTGTCCAGATGTTAAAATGCACTTGCCATTATTAGATACAGTGCACTTCACTATTTTAAAAGCAGGCATTAAAAAGAGAAAACAACTTGTCATCTACTAGAGACCAAGCAGCTATTTTATTTCACTGCCATAGCTAGGCAGAATACTACTTTTTCCTGCTTTAAATTTTTATTTTAAGACAAATTGCTAGTTTCCCCAAGTCCCGAACATTTGAAGACTATAAGGTAACAAAAACAGACATCAAAGTGTTCTTATTTCAAAAGCTGGAAAAACATTTTTTCCATTAAGGATATCTGCAGTAATGTCAAATGTGACAAATCCCAGATCACTTCTTTCTCTAGGTCCAGTGAAATCTTCTACATTTTTTCTAAGACAAAACAAAACACAAGATTAATCTTTCTCATTATTTGTCTTTTACACATTACATAAATTATGACTGTTATCAGATATTTCCCTCATCCATTTTCTGTATTTTATTTTAAATACTTTTGGCTAAAACATAACCAACACAACAAACTATCACCTATCTTCCAGAAATTAAGGTGTCCCAGTTTTGAATGACAGGCCTTGCCAGCATACTGGTCTAAGACATACATGTAGCCTACAGACCTTTTCCTCTTAACAAAAATCTGTACCTCTCTGTATCTAAACCGGACTACATTTCATTTTAGTAAGTATGTGTTAGCCATGCCCAAATATATAAATCTGATTGGAACACTGTCAGAATAGCTGTCTCCTGGTAAGCATTTTCAATATTATTTCTCAACGTTCCACAAAAGAAAAAAAAGCCTCTAGTGCTCAGTCTTGTACAAGACACTCCAACCATTCCGATAAATGAGTTTAGGTGGGTAGTTCATACAAGTTTTGAGATTTACCCCTGTACAGTATAAGTAGCAACATAAAAAAATGCTTATTTTCCTCTACATTATGGAAAATCGTATCATTTTGGAAGGCTTCATTAAAAAGCCACATTTGGAACAATATCTGACATTGCCATACTAAACCGCAATAGACAAAGAAACTGGAAAAAAAAAGAAACAGACACACAGCAGATATTTCCATATGTCCTCATAAAGCTTATCAATTTACCCAACTTACCCTCTACAAAGAG
Source organism: Chiroxiphia lanceolata (assembly GCF_009829145.1). Taxonomy (NCBI): domain Eukaryota; kingdom Metazoa; phylum Chordata; class Aves; order Passeriformes; family Pipridae; genus Chiroxiphia; species Chiroxiphia lanceolata. The sequence goes on from NC_045640.1 coordinate 37,128,676, forward strand.
GAATACCATAAGCAATCAGCTTGACAATCAGCTACAAATCTTAATTCCTAATGTAACAAATTTTTTACAAATTATGAACTTCATAGTTACATTTATTCCAGTTTGGAAATTAAGTCAATTAAAATATAATTTTCTTAAAAAACTAAGTTTGGTAATCTTAAAAAAAAAAACCAAAAAACTGTTTACCAGCGGACAAAATACTTTTGGGGACACTAGTTAAGAAAAACACCACCAAAAATTCCTGATTTAAGTCTTGCTATGAATTTTCATCCCTTTGCAAAAAGCAGTATCTTTTGAAGTAGTAAACCTTATCAAGCACTTGACTTCACTTCTTAAGCACTGCCAATCTTGTGCAGTAGCAGGCCCTAAGGCTGGGGTCTGCAGAATGCAGAAATTCAAGACAAGCAATTGAGGTGTAACATCTCTCAGTAATACCAGATCTGTGCCTCACAGATGGCACTAGCAATATAAATTTCATCCAAATTAGGCATTAGCATGCTAACTCATGTACATTGAGCTCACCATAAAACTCAAAAATATGCTTTTTATGCCAGTTTTATGTTGTTTGCAATCCTCAGTCTAGTATAAATATGAAGTTTCTTTTCCTGGGGTAAACCACTCTGAAGGGTGATGGCAGTCCCCACACTCTATCTGCATTCATCTGCCCTCTCAAATCCTGCTGCTAGCCATCCAGTGGTGCCACTTACCTTCGAGTGGCTCCAAAGCTCCACAGAATCATCACAGAATCATTGAATGGCCTGGGTTGGGAGGGACCTTTAAGATCACCTAGTTCCAACCTCCCTGTCGTGGACAGGAACACTTTTCACTGGACCAGGTTGCCCAGAGCTTCATCCAACCTGGCCTTAAACACTTTCAGGGATGGGTTGCTTTAGCTCGCTAATCTGGGCCCAAACCAATCAAACAAAAAAATATTAGCTGAGTTAAAGCAGCTCACTGAAGTGTCCTACGAGCCTGATTGCCCCCTGGAGCTCTGGTAAAGGGCCATGTGGCCAGAAGCAGGACCAAAGACCTCCACTCTTTGGTGGCAGTAGCAGCTGCTCAACTGCGTGTGAAAACCATTGCCTTCCATATCATACATCCTTAACTTGGCGGAAGTGTCCTAGGACAAAGCTTCCCTTCCGAAAAAAAAAAAACCACAACAAAAAACCACCAAAATTGAAAAATAAAGGTTCCCCAGCACAAGTTTGCATCAGAACATTTTGTCTGTGGGCAACACACTTTTGATGTGGTATTATGTGTCCTATATCTGGTGCCTCTCGCAGAAGAGAAGCCATCCCAGTCAGTCTACTTGTCACAGACAAGAAAGGACGACAGGCTATCAACAGGGAAATCTGAGGGAACTACAGATTAGAAGGAAAAGGCACTACTACCGGATGACCACAGGATAATTTGTATGCTCATCTGGGTCCCTGCCTCCCCAAAGCTGCCGGCAGCAGTTCTCGACTCGGCCGTGAGCCGCCGCTCCGTTCCGAGCAGGGGCCGGTTGCGGGCCCGCGAGCCCGGCAGCGGTCGGTACCGCGCGGGGCCGGTCCCTGAGCGCCGGTCCCTCAGGGCTGCCCGGAGCGAACCGCCCCGGCCCCGCCGTCGTGGGGCTCCCCCATTGGCCGGGCGGGAGCGCGCAGGAGGCCGAGCCCGGGGCGGCCGCGCCGGGGGCCAGGGACAGCTGCCCCCGCCGGGCATCAGGGTTCCCTCACCCGCCCCGGCCGTGCCCCGGCGGCCCCCGAATCCCTCCCCTCCCCGGCGGGCAGCAGGCGCCGCCACCGCCCTCCTCCGCCGCTCCCGCTCCTCTCCCGCCCGCGCTCACAGCGTGACCCGGGAGACGGCGATGCTGACGGGCACGCTGCGCTCCTTGAAAGCGGTGGTGATGAAGCAGCCGAAGGTGAGCGCCGCCATCACGCTCAGGGAGAAGGCGAAGAGCGAGTTGGCCCGGGACAGCACCGTGTTCATGTTCCCGCTCGGCCCGGCCGGGACTGCGACCGCGGATCGAGGGGGGCGGGCGCGCGGACGCGGCAGGAAACGGCGGCGGCGGTAGGGAACGGGCGCGCGACCGCCAGCGGGGGGGCGTGGCTTCGTGCCGGCTGGGTGGGCTCCGGGAGACGCTAGGGCCCCCCCCGCCAGTGCCCGCCCCTGCGCATGCGCCAGCCCCCGCCCGCTTCTGCCAGGCGTTGGGCGGTGCCCGGCGTCGGGCCCGGCACCGACATGGTGGCGGTGCGGGGGCTCAGGGCTAGCCTCCGTGTCCGCGCCTCAGGGCCGGGTCGGACCTTCTCTGCTACCGCTCGCACTGGGGAGTCCGCAGAGAGAAAGGTTCTGTGGCCTTTGGCTGTGGCGTGCCAAACCTGACTGACTTTCACAGCACTCCTCGTACGGCACTTCTGCTTACGTCTGGTGTACGGAAGAGAAAAACACATGGAGACTGGACGTGCCCGCTCGGTTGCGTCCCGTTTAGCTGTCGGTGGTTTATTTTCCCTGTGTGCCCTGCGTGGCCGTGGGAGGTGTCCGGTGTGGCGGGCCCGGGGCGAAGGCACAGCCGTGTGCCCTGGGAGCGGCCCTGGGGGAGCTGCCTGCAGCTCTCACCATTAACTGCGGCAGTATATACGTTCTTGTCCTAGTTTCTTGGTAACTTTGAGGAAATGAAGGGTTGTTGCGTACTGGAGCATTTTCTTTTCTGAACTGTTAGTCACCTGTTGTGTTTCCAAGGCATTGGTTTTTAGAGTCAGGTTGGTATTTGTTCCTCTGGTGGATTTTTTCGTTTGTGTAATAAAATGTAAATAACATTAGAGGTGAAGGCTTGTGTTTTCACTTGAAGTCTATATCTTACTTTCACTGGTACTGTGATTTGCCAGTCCCTACCTTGTTTCTTGTAGGATGTTCCTATTCATTTCCACATTGTTACACACATTCTCAGTATTGCCTAGAAACCTAATTTAGTAGCTGCGCAGGTTACTGGAATATTTTTCTTTACCAGATGGCTCGATGATCCCAGATCATTTTCAGGGTGAGGCAGTCTTTTACCTTACTCCGCTGATTTGGTTGAAATTCCACTTCAAATTGGTGCTATCAAAGCTTAATTTATGTAGTGAGGTGATTTCTAACTCCTCTCCAAGGCCCCTACTTGGTGCCCGTTCCTGCTTCCTGGGCCTGCAACATTATGAATGTGAGAACCAAGGGGAGTGAGAGCTTCTACAATGGTTTGAGTTGAGGGTTTTTTGGTGTTCCCACCCCATACTTTACTGTATTAAGTAACCAGGCCCGATTAAAGCAGATTTCTCAGGGCTGACAACAGGTGTCAGCAGTGGTTTAGTTATATTTAACTTCCTCTTCCCAGTCCTAAGGTTTCAGAGTTGCAAATGCGGGAGGAGGAACAGGAGTTCAGACGCAGGGGTCTGAAAGGGTGGAAGGCCTCATGGTGACTGAAGGGATAGGAAGAAGGTGGCGACTGTCAGGCCATTCTGAAATACCTATGTTCTGTCATGATGCTGCTATTTCTTTTCCTCCCAGTAGCCAAGAGTCAGGTTTGGGATTCAGGGAAGAAAAGTCAGGGAATAGAAAAGGAAAAAGATCATACTCATGCTTTTAGTTTCCACCCAGACCAAGTACCTGTAACATGTCTGTTTAGCATTATTATTAAGTGTAGGATGTTAAAGTACTTGTGGGGACATTCCTTGCTTTTGGGACCACGTGTTCCACTATGCAGTTGGTTTCTGTGTGTCCCTGCATTTGCCCCACTGAAATCAGTTTCAGGCCCGAAGAGGGGAGGCTCTTTAGGAGTGTCCTGCTGGTAAACTCCTTACCAGTTTGCATTTGGTAATTCTCAGCCTCCTCAGTGTTCCATAAAAATTCCAGCAGCACAGAGAGCTTCTTGTTTAAAGTTTTTTGTTGGCTTATTATTTTATGCTCTTCCAAACATTAATAATCGTGATGATTTATGTACTAGAACATATTGTTATTGAAACCTTAGGTAACTCTTTCTGAAAAGTGGGTGCTTTTCCCCAAAATATATGAAGATTTAGAAGCGTCAAGGAAGCTTTTACCGCTAACAGGGGAACCTAAAGTTTCAGAAGTTGTAAAATGTCTGCTGCAATCAAAAAGATAATTCAACTGTGAACATTATTTTTTTTCTTGTCTCTACAAACAAAAGGCTTAATTGCCTTTGTTCTTGCTTTTAGTTCTTATAGTTGCTGTTTAGAGTTTTTCATATTAAGCAACTGTTTGTTTAATAAAAGAAGTAGCTGTTGGGGAGAACTTAAGTAACTAAGGTAGAACTTAGAGGAGTTAATTTTTGAAATTTCCAAAGCAGTAGTCAAGTACCAAAATCAAAAGGTTTATCCGAAGTCATGTGTTCTTAAGGCAATGAATATGGCTGTTGCTTGTGTAGGTTTGGATTTATTTTAGTAGAACCTTTCAATAAATGTCACTTAAAAGCACATTATGCAGGGGAAGACAGATGGTGTAGTTTATTCAAGGATTGATCTGTTACTGTTTCAGAATAAAGAAACCTTCTATAGCTTTTTAATGACTGAAATTTTGAAAAATCAAAATAGGAGAAAAATTTTGAAACAGAGAAGGCAGTTGTGAAGGAAGAAGAGAAGATAATTATTCGCAATAGCTGTTTGCTTGTACATTCCCAACTGTTCTGTGAAAAAATATAAAACTGGTATTTTGTAAAGAATAGTGACATAATATTAATGTTGAAAGTCACTGTCAGCTAAATAAGTTATGCTACTCTGAATGGATCAAATACTATAATTATGAAAACAAATTTATAGAATCTTGGGGAGGCAGAAGGGTTTGGGAGACCATTTCCAAGATGCAGTGGTATACATTACACCCTAGCAGTGTACTCATGCCAGACCAGCAGTGAACCTCAGGCATGGCAGTGCTCAGGCTGGTTCTTATTTCAAGAAATTTCATATTTTTCATTACAAACTCATTGAACAAAATCCAGAGATAGGATTGGGAGCAGGTCTGAAATGCAGAATTCTTCCTTCTTCTATCCTTCCCCAGAATTATCCTACTTTGGAATTGTGTTTTTATGCACTGTTTGATCTGTTAAACATGTTCTTTTTTTATAATGTTGGCATTTCAACAGGATTGATCCCTGTCAGCAGCTGATGATTAGTAGTCTTCTGAGGGAGAGTAGCTTGCACTCTTTGGTTGATACATTTCTACTCAGATGTTCAAGTTACAGTGTGATTCCTTTAATCATCTATAAACAAAATGTCAAGTGTTGACACTGACCATCAACAGAGATTACTATGAGTCCTTTGTTTTCCCACTGAAGTCATATTGGTTCTAATATGGTACACACAGATGGGAGTGTGGGGGTGGCTGACAGTTTAGGGTGTCTGGTTTGTGAATTTCAAGTGAAGGGGAGATATTAACTTCAGCCCAGGTGGCAGCGCCTTTAGTCTTCTTGGGACTTAAGTCTCTGACTAATTTTGCAGGTCAAAGTTTAGGTGCCTGTAGCATCTTTGGCACCTAGATAGTTAGATGAAGACTGTATAGATAACTTTTCTGATCTAGAGATGTGTATCTGATTTTTTACCAAAAATGTCTAAATACTTTCTTGAATTTGTCTTCTATTAATTATTGAAATATTAATTCTTTAAGAGACAATAGCTACACACAGCCTCTTAGGCAACTCTGGGTAGGACGATAAAGATTAAAATAAACATGACCACAAGGAGCTTGGGGAACTTTTGTCTCTTGCAACAGGCTCCTTTCAGTTGGCACCTCTTCTGGGTGGGGCATTTTTACAGCTGGTGTGAGAAGGCTGTGGCTAAGAGAAGTAGGCTTTTTAAACCGCGTTGAAGGGTTTTTGTTTCTAACCTTCTTCTCATCTCCATTTTTTTGCTTTGGATCTACAGAGTATGGAGAATAAAAAGATAAGCAAGAAGAAATTTTCACTTGCCTTCATAGTATTATTGTGAGTCCTTCAGCAAGAAAATCTCAGGGTAAATTTCTGATTTCAGAATGAACTTTATACTTTAGAACACTCTTGACTTCAAAATCAATATGTTTTGGAGCCTGACAGTTAATTTTTGGCTCCTGGGAGGTTTGCCCATTCTATGGCATATGAAGCCATGTTAGGTAAATACATTACTGATTCAGCCTAACCTTTCACATTTCATTGTCCTTTGTATTCTGTGGCAAGAAACTGGGTGCTACTGATCCACCTCACCCTGGCTTTACCTCATTCACTCAGCCAGTTACGAGTTCTTCATCACGAAGTATTTTTATGTCTCTTGTAAAAGCACCAAGCAGAGACTGTCATGCCTCAGCTTGAGGAAAAGGGTGCTTTATGGGCTCTGTCACAATGATGTCATTTAGCTGATACCAGTTTTAGTGGATAGAAAAAACCTTTGTTATGAACACTAGTCATGGGAGTCAGTGTATAGTGACATATGCTTGCAGAATATACTCTTAACTCCATCCCTACCAAGTCATGATATTGACTGTGTAATTTCCTTTTATTAAGAATGTTCTTAGGCACAAAAATATACTTAACATAGAAAGGAGACAAATTAAACAACTCTTAGTCTAGATGAAAACCTAGAAAGTTTGAAAAAGGCAGTATAAAGTTAAACAGATTATTTCAATCTTTTTAAAAATAAAAATAATTTTTTTAAGAAAAAAATTAATTAAAGAAAAGTTTAAAGACAGCCTATAATCTGGAATAAAATTAACAATTTTGAAAGGAATTCAAATTGATGACAAAATGTTCACAACTCAGATTTTTTTTTTGAGCAAACTTTTCAGTTTAGAATAATTGACAATTGTTTGAACTTGATGATATAATTTACGGGTCTTACACATAAATAAATAAAACATTACTATGGATCCAAAATAGTTTCATAAGACCAGGTAGTATCAATTCAAACAGCTGAAGAGGTCTAAGTTTCAAAGTGACAGAGAGGTATTAGTTACAGGTGCAAATCTGGTGTTTTGAAAACTGTCAGTTAAAACAGAAAATTTCTGTCATGTTCATTTCTCATGTACAAACTGTCTATGTGATGAAACCCAAATTTGGACATCATGGCTCTTCTGGGATTTGAAAGCACATTTATTTATATACTTATTTGTTTAGAAACAGCTATTTAATAAGAACCTGTGACATTTTTGCAGTTCATTAAAGAAAAAGTACCTGTAAAAACTGCAAAAATACCAGGTTCAGTCACATGAATCCAGATTACAAGGTGGTTGCACTGCTTACTAGAGAATAATAAAGTTAGTTCTGTCAAGCTAGTTGAAATACCAAAAGCACAGCCTCTGTGGTACCACAATCCTAAGGAAGAGGTCGAGTTAATTTCTGAAGAGGGAATCTGTGTTCTATAGACATGTGGTTGGCAATGAAAGAAATTGTTTAGAGCCAAGAAAGGAACTATATAAAGGGAAAGAGAAGTAAAATGAGAAGACTCTTGCAAGTTTCACTGATACAGCTGTATCAGTACATAAGGTCATCAAAAGTTACTCCTAAGTATCCTTAGGAAGAGGCAGCATCTATGTGCATTTTGACATTACTCTCCCCTCACAGTTTGCTACAACTTTTTCCACGGGATTATTTTCTCTGTACCAGAATGATTTGTAGGGGGTGTGAAGGTTTTTTTCAGTGTAAAGTCCATCAGGTTAGTTTAAACTCATCAACAGTTTAAATTGCCAGGTTTTGAACTGAAGAGTGTACCAATAGACATTCCTTTCTGTTGATTTCCAGGAAGAAGAGTGAGGGGCAGGAACCTCTAGCTGAGGAATGGAATGGGCAGCTGGAGGTGGTAACTTTTTTAACTCCTGGGGGGCAAGTTTTGCTAGAGTTTGTCTGTCAGCAGGCTGTGTGCCTGCTGTCTGACACGTTTCTGGGGTTAGTAATGTCTCTAAGTGCACACATGACTTATTTTGGAATCATCTGTAATACCCTTAATAGTTGAGTTATGTTAGGTATCCAAAGAGGACTGCAACAAATACTGTAGGACAAACTTACTATGTTTCTAGCAGAACTTGGATTGAATTTACTTGTAAGCAGATTGGTTATACCTGCTTCTCTTCTGTGTAGAACTTTACTGTCAGTGATTAGATGGACTGGTGAAGCAGATCAAGACTGCTTATATGATAGTGTCTGATAGCAGGGACTGTTTGATACTGGAGTTGTTGAAGGGGCATCTATCACCATTACAAGAAGCAACTATCCAGTGGGTGTATAACAAAGTGATACAGATTTAAATCCTTATATATTTTTACCAAGAACTGAGGAAGGTAGAAAACTGGATTTTCATAATTGCTTAAATATCTGAGTTACTTCTCATACTTTTAAATCCATGTCATATAGAGAATGTGTAGAGATACTGATTGATTTTTAATCCTTGGCCAGTAATTCCATTCTCTGGACATACAGATATGCAAGTCTGTATAGTAGAACTACTTTCTAAGACAGGAGTACTATTTTCAACAAAAATACAAAACACCTCAAAAATGCAAAAAACCTCAGTTTAAATTCATTAAGAGTTAGCAGTAGAATAAGCAATCTTTTCATTATGTTAGAAATGAAAGGTTTCATCATTCATCACCAGAATAACTTGATTTGTATAGAACCTAAACTGTATCAGAGCACTGATTTTAATACATACACTGGAGGAAAAAAGTACAACCGTAACCATCCAAAGATATAAATTTGAACTTTCTAGAGCAGTTTGACAACTGATGGAAATAATATGCTACACCAAAATACAGAGAGAAACTATATGTAACTAAACTTTTATAAGGTAGATTTTTGTGCATTAAAGCTTTTTAAAGGAACTATATGTTTTATAGTCTTATGAGAGAAGACAAATGGTGTCTAAATACATAGCTGTTTAGTAGAATGGGTGTCAAAAGTCAGAGTGTGACTACTAAGAAGAGAAGGCTGACATGTTTTAAGATACTCTTCTTTTTTTCTGTTATACCACTAAAGATGTCATTGCATTTTGAAACAGACCTTCGGTTAAAGTCTTTGGTTGGGTGATCAGGAGACTAACGTGAATTATGAGAACTGCAGAAATCCGAATGAAAAATAACTTTGGATATCAGTTATAACTTCACGCTGCATGGTTTGTGTAGATCCTGGATAGACATGGCATTCGGGAAGAAAAGATGTAAAAAGGAGATGTAGGCCTTTCATTTGTTTGGTTACAGCGTTATGTTTGCTTCAATTGACAACACAACTCTCAGGTTTTTGTGCTGTTTGTCATGGTGCTCAAGCAAAGTGTCTGTAGAATTACTAAGGATAACAGTGGGATGTAGTAAAAAAGCAGTTCTTATGTGAGCCAAGTTTGGTCTTTTCTGGACCAAAGTTTGTGTTCTCTACCTTTTCATCTTTTCATTCCTCCAAAACAGTAGCACGAAGTCTGTACTTTGGTCACCTCTTCTCTTCATATTTTATGAAGAGTAGTGTTTGGGTTGTGCTAATGGGTTTGAGTTCCTGTTTGGAAAAGGACTCATCAGCTGTTTGATGTCTTCCTATCACTCCAGCTTCTGAATTTCTTGTAGCTATCAGGTAAATATGATTTGTTGGGGTTTTTTCCTGTGCCTAAGCATAAATGCATAATATACTTAATTTATGAATGAGCACATAATTCTTTTCAGTGAATTATTGAAATGAATGTTAAATATTTTTTATTATTGTTTGATGGTATGTCTGCCTGTTGTCTTAGCTTCAATGTTAAGGTAACATTTTGGATAAAGAGGAAATACATTTTAGAATACTTCCTCTGAGCCTAGATTTAGTCAGTTCAAATGCTTTCAATAGAAAATAGTGGAAAAAATTACTTAACATAGATGAAGACAGAATTGACATGAACAACATTCAGTAACTTCAGAGGAGTCAAGAAAAATTTTTAGGATTAGCATCCCATACACCTATTATAATACAAATCAGTGGGCCACTAAGCAGGTAATTTTTCATTCTGAAATAGGCATTTCCTTTTCAGTAACTCATGCTTCTCAGCATTTTTTAGTCCTTCATCTAAAAGTAAATATGTTTTCCAAAATTAAAGACACAGCATATACTGTAAGGAAATAATATTTCTAAGGGTTTTACAGTCTTTAGTATTAAAAAAATGCCTTCAAAGAATAGATAGTCTATCAGTTGTGTTATTTTTCTTGTGTATCTTGCCTTACTGAAAATTAAGCACACTGGTCTGCTAAAGCATAGAGAAAAAATTGCCAGACTAAAATAGAGAGTTTATGAATGTGGTTATGTAATTAATCATAGAAGGTAGTGCATCCTTTTTTTCTAAAAATTATTGGTTGAGGATAAATGGTGTGCTAGATTTTGTACAGTTTGAATTAGCATAAACAGGTACCACTGCTGAATACTTTCTTTCTGCACTTGGCCACTACACACCAAGGCGTTAAAGGGCAGGCTACTTGGTCTGAGCTCTGGAGTTTGAAATGAACCGCTTTTAAAGTCATTATAAATGGCAGTATTGCTACCTTGATTATATTCATTATGTTCTTTAGAAATGATAACTGACCAAGCTGCATTAAAAAGGAATTTTAAGACCACAAATTCCAGCATTTGAAGTTTATTAAGTGGTTTTAAAATTTAAATATTTAATTGCCAGAAATGGAGAAGCATAGCAGAGAAATTACTACGTTGTTCTTGTTTTATTTGCTGGGAATGTGCTAGTCTGTCAGGTTAGGGGTATCCTTTCTATCACAGTATTACTATGTTATCCTTTCTATCACAGTATTACTATGTTCTTAAACAAAAAAAATAATCCAAATATTGTTTATCTGTAGTGTAGGTTGTTGTTGCAGTCTGAAATTCCGATCCCAACAGAAAAGGCACTGCTAGGATTAAACAGGAAACCTTGGGCCACAGAGACTGGGGAAAAAACCACCATCTAAAAGACCAGACAAGATCCATTGTCCTGATCTCCCGCAGCAGGATGTAGAGAGACTTTGCATGATGCTATCAGTTATTCCATTGTTTTCTCCCTCCCTGTGTAAATCCTTCTTTTGGGTAAAGCTGATCCCCCTTCCCCAATGTAACCCTGCTTACTGGAAATATCAAACCTTATCCCTCAAAATGTAAATACTGTATCCAAGAAATGTAAATCCATTTTTCCCCTTATGTCACCCCTGTTACTGGAAATGCTAATAGATTGTGGAATCCCCTGTTTGGAATAACCCTGCCTCCTCATTAGCATGTAAGCCCCCAAGACCCTTAAATAGCACTCGTGTGTTCAATAAATGATTCCAGTTTTTGCCTCTATATCTGAGATTGTGATAGCTTTATTAGACCATTACAGGTTGTTGCTATGATAAAACACTAAATGCTAAAATATTTTACCTGCTATCCCTTTTGTAGACCTTAAGTGAATGAACATTCAATATTTCATTTTATTTAGATTTTTTATCTGATTTTTGTATTAAAATAAAAATTATTAGATACCTAGTTAGTTTAAGTATTCTTTTCATCAGGATATCTGAGTGTTTTGTTGACAGCAATGAAGTCATCTTCAGAATACTACCCATTTTATAAGTGAAAAACTGAGACAGAGAAATTTCATTCCCAAAAGTCAAAACTATATGGGAAATTTCAACATCCAGATTAAGCCATTGCTCTTTTCAAACTCTTTGATATTTTTATAATGTTGTATATTTGTTACATATTGGTGGTGCGTTTCCATTTGGAAGTTTTTATTGTTCTACAGTGCTTCAAGACCCAACTCCAGTCACTTCATGTTGCTGTGCAATAGAAAATTCTTCATGGCATCACACTGCCTGTCAGATCCTTTATTTATTTACCTATGCTTCTACTTTATGATTTCTATTGCAGCAGCTGTAGCTTTCTGTTCCTGGCTTTCCCAGTCTGCATGGGCTTGCTCTCAGCTATTTTGTATTCAGGTCTCAGTATTCACATTGCTGGTTCTTCCAAAATGCCGTGTGGGCGTTAACATCTGAACAGTTGCTCAGTTTTCATGACTGGGTGCCTCACAGCACAGTTTGCCAGCAAGCTGTAATGGTAATTTCTGTAGCACTTTAGTAGCCTGAAATTCAAATAGACTTGGTTCTCCTGTGCAGTTGAGAGAGTTTCCAGTTAAGCTGGCACATAAGAGTTATAGAGCTCTAAAAAAAAAGGAAATATTATGAGAGTAATTTTGCCAGGTTCTCATAACTATGCGTGAACTGAAATTCTCAAAACTCAGGACTTCTTTCATCTTCATGTAGTTTATCACTGAGGAAGGGAATTTTTGAAAGGACAGAAGACGAGCCTTGATACAGAATAATCCTCCTGGTCAATTTTCATGTTGTTCCTAAAAGCAGTTTTACAGATCTGTGAGATTATTTGAAGCATCACTTATGAAATATTAAATGCATACACAGCCTTATTTTTGAAGATTTTTTAAAACTTATTTTTGTTGAACCTTTACAGAAAAATTCAACCTGAAGGAAACTTCCTAAAACCTGAGAAGTTTATTTTCAGTGATTTATCTGCTGTTGTTATAAGAAGCAGGAAACAGTATTATAGGGGGAAGATGAACTCTGAACACTCCTGTTAACTCCAACTATTATTTATAGTAATTATTATTTGGATTTTTGCCCCTACAAAGAAAGACTATTTTGTTAGTTAACAAAACATGGGAGAATTCCAGATGGGAAAGCACAGGTACTAGATGGCACAATATGAAGTCAAGAAAAAAGTCACGTAAAACACCGTAAGGAAGAAAAAGGCTTACTATAACATAATGGGGTTTATGTTTTTTTCTTATTCTGCATGGTAAATTTTTAAAACAGGTACTTAAAATGGCTGGTGAATTCTGTGGACTGATCAAGTTAAGCATAATAATACCAGTAAAAATATGGAAGAAGTAAGAAATTCCAATACTGCGTGTGTTACTAGGGAAAATACCATTTCTATTAATGATTGAAACGGAAATTGGCAGTGGTAGCTCAGAACATAATGCCTTTTATCCTTGTGGAAAACATGACACCTCAATTCAGTGTCAGATAACAACGTGCCAAATATAAACAAGGATTTTCATTTGGCATTTTAAGTACTCATTCCCGCTTCTAATAATGGTATGAGAAAAACAGTTTCTTTTCTGGCTGGATGAGAAAATGCCTATAAATGAAATTTAGTAAAAAATTGCATATATAAACTGCTTTTTAATTGCCTTTTCTAGTTATGATTGACTTTTAAGTAGATTAATTTTTTTTCAAAGAAAAATATTGAATGCGTATTTCTCTCAAAGTAACCACAATTCAGTTCCTGTCTGTTATAAATCTTGATATTTATTTCTGAGCACATTTCCTTTTATCATTGTCTTTTCTTTATTCATATAGGGTTTTTTTAATGTATTTGCCAGAAAACATTATAGTTTCTTACTCTAATAAATTACTCCTAGAGTTATATGATGTAGTGTCTCATTTTTTCCACTTTTCTTTCAAGAATACGAATTTGTATTATATCCTTAATATCTGCTATGCTGTTCGTTGAAGTCAGGGGGATCTGTGGATGCAGTGACATTTGGATCATATTCTTTGTTCCTGATGGACAGTTGCCAACATTCTAAAATATTTTTTTCTGACCACCAAACAAGAGAATCCCGGATAGAATAGAAAGATTTAGGATTACTATGGGTAGAGTATTTTAAGCTATAATTCAAGACGCTGTTTCTTTTATTTAAAAGAAAATATAAAAATTTAGAACAGGACCCTTTCTTGTGCTGCCAGGATTCTTTACTTTAGGATTATAGTTCACTTAGGCATCTAGTTCTGATATTCAGCTCCTCGGTTTGTATCATGTTGCAGCTCAGCAATTAACTCAGCAACTACTCACACTAATGGAACAACTTGTGCATGAGTGCTGATGACTGTGAATAATAACTTTATAGTATATAAGCAAATGAATTCTTAAAAAATCTGAGGAATCTAGATTCCCCTCTCTAAAACTGGCCAAGAAATAAAATCTGTCATGTCATAGGTTTAAAATAATATGATGCAGCACAATGAAATGTGTATCATAAATATTAGACATTTTCCATGTTGTGTATTTACCACTGCATTTTAATTAATTTAATTTTAGATGCTCCAAGGTGTTATACATAAAAATATCTAGATGTTTGATTCATATCATCTGCTCTGAATACTGTTTTTTGTATAAACTAAAATCTATGTGTACTGGATGCTTTCATTCAGCCTGAGCAAAATAGTAAGAAACTGTCAAAGCCAGAAGATATTAATGTGTATTTCAAGTATTTACTGATGTGGTTCTAGTTTTATAAGAAAAAAATGTTAGTGTAACATAAAATGGAAGTATCACAAAAAAGCAATTGTACTTAAGCAGCAGGAGAACATATTTTAGCAAAAAACTGATTACCTGGTTTAGTACCTGAAGTCGCAGGTTTTAAAAATAATACTTTTGAAGATGTATTTTGAAATGTATTAATAGGGTAAATAAATGAATAAGAAATGCAGAATTTGGAATGCAATAGACCTTTTAAGTGGAATAAGTACATCCAGGATCTTGGTACCTGCTATCCCGCTTGAATATCACCAGGCTAGCAGTAGCGGTAGTGAACTCAATACTATGTACAGTATAAATAATCGTCATATTTTGAGCAGCAGGCATCATGACCAGCTGATATTTTCTTTCCTCGGGACCAGTTGTTCCCAGGAGTGCATGGCTGGAGCCATATGATCTTATCAACACATTTGAGAGCCTGACCCAAACACTGAGAGAGATTTTGCTGCAGCAATGACTGTCATAGAAGAAAGTCGCCCTTTTGCACAGCAGTTATCCAATGTCTACTTTACTATACTTTCACTTTTTTGTTTTAAACTTTTTGTGAAGATCAGCCTTGCTATACTTAGCCATTTCTACATTGTGAAAGGAAACCGTAAGGAAGCAGCAAGGATAGCTGCTGAATTTTATGGAGTTCCTCAAGGACAAGGTATATTTGTACTTACTATCTTATCACTACTGTTTGGGAATTCTGTTGTTACTTAGGGGTTTTTTTTCAGGTAATTACTTATCTGCTAGCCTCATTTTATATTCAGTTTGTCATATATATGTATGAGTGGGGTTTTTTCTGTAGTTCTTGCTATGTTTTGTAGAACAAAAATTATATTGTTAGATTATTTAAGCTTTTTTTTATATATATATTTTTAGAGTAATATTAAGTTCAGAGCAAAACTGAAGTATCACAGCCAATGTCCTGTTAGGAGAGAGGCCTATACTTAAGATGGCTGTATATAAATAAGATTGCCAAATACTTCCCAATCTAAGACTATTTTCCCAATTGCTCCTCAGGTTCCCCAGCTTACCATGCGTGGTTGAAATTTTCCATGATTAGCATATGATTATTTTGCACCCCTTTAGTGAAACTAGTCCAAATATTTCTGAGAATTATTTCTTGATTAAGATAAAATTTTCTTACAGTAATTTATTTGAGAAAATATGGTCCTTCTATACTTTGACTAAGTTAGTGTCTTGGCACATATCAGGAAGCCTAGTAACTCTTCAGTAGGGTCAGGTTTTGGGCATCTGTATGGGAACCCTTCAAATTTTTCTGGGTTGAAAGCTCTTGTGAAAATTCCTTCTTCTGTTTGCTCAAGCAGAACTTTAGCAGTGCTGGGCACTACTGTTGCCCCAAGCTCATCTGTAATGAGCCATTTTCATTCAGTTCTTTTAGTGGGTCACAGAACACTCTCTCTTCTGAATTGTGGAATCCTGGTGCATGACTGAGCACTGGTTTTGCTCAGCTTGGGATCCCTGCTACCTTGCTCATTTTTATTGCTGTTCCTTGTATTCTGGGATGACATCGAGTTTGAGTTAGGCAATGGAACAGGAAGACTTGTCTTGCCTCTTAACCACCTTTACCACTCATCTCTAGGTATCATGAACATGAAGAAACAGCCCGAGTTAAATGTAAAAGAGAAGCTATAGAAATGAGCCAGAAACAGTTTCAAACCTGGTGTTTTCAGTCTTTGATGTTGGGACTAAAGCTAGGCATTTTGTGGGTGTGTTAAGATTTGCAAACCAGACAGAGAGGCTTAAATCCTTAAGCAGGAATTAGCTTACTTTGCAGAAGATTTACTCAATAGGGATTTATATCATGTTTCTGCACAAGCTCTGAAACCCAGGGGTTTTATATCTGAGTATGTTAAAAACACCAGTTGAACTATTATGCACGTGTATTTGTGTGTGTATATGTGCAGATATATGTGTGTGGGAGGGGGTGTGTGTATATGTATAAATTCACTACAGTAAGATGGGAAGAACCCAGGCAGAAATACTTGCAGAGGATGGCCTCACTTGAAATCAAGATTTTTTGCCAGAAACTGCTGGGTAGCTCTAAGGCAGCTCATTATGGGAAGACTGACACAGAAGCTGGGTAAGGAAGGAAAAAGACTTGGGAAAAACTAGAGGGAAAAGAATAACATGCATCAGATTGGAGAGTAAAATGGTCTCTACAATGTTACCTGTTGCTGAACCCAGGAGTCTGTAATTTGTTTGTCAAATGTCCAATCTATTATCCCTAAATAAATGTATTAATAAGCATTATAGTAGCTGGTTCATGCAAAAGATGAAAATCTATCACTCAGGTTACTGTTTTGGTTAGGTAGCAGAGGTTTATATTCATTTAAAGGCTCAAAAATCCCAGAGTTTCTGGTTTTCTGTTTGGTTCATTAAAAGAAAATAATTAATGCAACTATTTTGTGCTTAAACTCTACTTTTTAAAGTTTGGCACCTATGTGTCTTCATTTTTCACTGCCCAGCTTGCAGTATTTGATTCTGGATTTGTCACAGTTTGAAGCACATGTTCAGCTAATGTTACATAGTCTGCTGTTCATCCATTTGTTGTCATTAGCAGGGCCAGTCCTTGCTCTTTGGGATGCAAATAAGTCTCCTCAAATTACTGTTATATCTTGTCTTTTCTATACTTTTGTTCTATGCTATTGTCTCAACTCACACCTTGTTGTGGGATTTGGTTTGTTGGTGTTTGTGAAATACAGAGATACCTCAGTAGAGTTTATACAATACCATGTAAAAAATATCCTGTTAAAAGTAATATCTGAAGGATGTA
This sequence comes from Chiroxiphia lanceolata, assembly GCF_009829145.1. Lineage (NCBI taxonomy): Eukaryota > Metazoa > Chordata > Aves > Passeriformes > Pipridae > Chiroxiphia > Chiroxiphia lanceolata. The sequence goes on from NC_045640.1 coordinate 37,145,763, forward strand.
CAGTAAGTAATGTTAAGATACAGCTTGAAATATTGCATGATAAAATTAAATACTGAATATCCTTCTAATTAGTGACCCCATTTTGTGTTTTTTCTTAAGCAGCAGAGAAGCCTTGGCAGAAAAAAAAACCCAAATCCCACCAAAATAGAAAATTAGCCCATAATCTATCATTAGCTAATTGAAGTTTATAGTGTTTCAATAAGTAACTCAAATTAGAGGAAATGTTACTTTTCATTTTCTATTTATAACCTGATTATATACTCTCAAAATTCTGTTAGTGCTGGTATTTTCAGTTTGCCTGTAATAGTAAAAAATTACTTTTTGCTACTATAATGCTTGTCTAGGACAGGGTCTATAATTTTAAAAACAAAAAGAGCCTCTGGAAATAATATATTACTAGGCACAGGTGTTATTTCATACTTGCTAGATCGAGCTCTTAAGTTAAAATAAACCTTTCTTTTATGAAGCCTGTATTATGAGGGCGTTTTAGCTACTGAGCAGTAGGTTTTGGTGGAACTCCTTTCACCAAACTGATGGTATATGGATTGTTTCAGGTTTTGAGGCCCAGAGATCACACATTTCCTGCCTGATTTGTTTTGTGGCTTGTTCTTTATTAAATACAAGGAGGCAGCTTTATGTGTGTCATCTGCCTACTGTGGTCTTGTTGCTACATATTAGTAGTGAAACAGGTCATACTTTGGTCTTTAATGTTTCAGGAATATTTTCTGTCTAGTTTTGATAGTCAACAAACTATTCTAATTGAATCTATTCTTTGGATCTCACGTGTATGTGAACAACTGGTTAGTGCCATATTAGTTAATTAAAAGTTATTATATTGTTTATGGGGCATTGAAATATAGGATGCTAGATCAGTGTTCAGTATCAGCTAAGGCCAAAAAGTGCATATAAAAGCTCTACTAATTGTAAGTAACATTAATTTGTTTATGGAAATGATGTCTGAGTAAAATTTTTCTCGTGTACAGCTGAAAGGTACCTTTAGAGGTAAATTGGATGCTCTAGGATCAAATATACATGAGTTATGTGGAAGATGTTTGACTTATTTGTTTTTAAAATGCTTACTAATAGTGATTTCTGCAGTGTCCTTATGGAACCAGTTGCAGTTTTTACTGTTCTCCTCACTGGACTACTTCCTACTTCCCCCAAGACCTACTTAAATCTTTATTCCTGCAAACTAAATGCTTAAAATGTATTTGTTTTTCTCCATGTATGAGAAGTAATCAATTTAGAGACTACTATCATGCATCTTCCTACTTTTACCTTTTTTGTCTTTTCTAGAATAAAGGATTTAACCTAGTCTGTCCTCCTAAGTCTTTTTTTCTAAGTCCTGGAGTTACTGCAGTTGCTCTCCTTTGGAGTTGTGCCAGTTCATATACAGTTCATGGACATCTTTACTGATGTCTAGTTCCTCGTGTTAAACAGAGTGCTCCAGCTGAGATTTTATTAGCATAACCAGGGGAACTATTAGTTGTATAGAAGTGGAACAGTTATGTCACGTGCCATGTATATGATACCCTATGTAATACCTCCTGGAATGATGCTGCCCCCTCGTCAATAAAGTATTATGGGTAGAATCTGTAGCCTATAAACCATATGTTGCAACAGAGTTGCTTTACTGTGCATTTGCTTTTTCCTCTCTAAGAATAATACTTTGTACTGGTCTTCAGCTAACTTCATGCTCTCTTGGTATCAGACAGTTTCTCCATTTTACTTGTCTGTTTTGAATTGTTTCCCTCTGAGCAGTTGCAGCATTTACAGTTTAGTGTCATCTACTGATTGGATAAAAATAAATACAGTATTCTGATATTCACAATATTAAAAGCCTGAATAGCACCAAATGCAGGACAGAACTGTGCAGTCTTTTATATTTGCTTAAAGTAAATTAAAGACTCATGTCCAATAAGCTATCAAAATTGAATGCTTTTTTTTTTTTTTCAGTGAAGTTAGTGGTATTACTACCATAAAAGAATTAAATGAAAAAGGGATCTATTCTATTATAAAGGTCCCTTTCGCAGGGTTATTTTTAACTGTGGCACTAATTTTGTAAACACTCATATACACTTGCCCCATTGATTTGAAAGGGACTGATTAGTTGTTTAGAGCAAAGTGCTTTGCAATCTAGGACTAGAGCTGTGTTGTAAATAGGTTATGGTGCCTAGTGTTTCTTTTTTTTATTGTGTTGAACTAAACATTTATATATTCGTTGCATTAAAAATTTTGCAAAAGTAAACATTTTATTAATTACTTTCTTAATGGAAAAAATCATAGCAGATGTATGTTTGTTCCATTTTAAAATTCTATGCCCTACAAACATATACAAAAATAAACTAACTTGCAAATTAACTTTGGGTATTTAGCTCCTCAGCAGGCTATCTGCCATGATACTGATCTGCACAGTAGCGTTTCTTCTCTCACAGTATTTCCAGACCTGTGAAGAGTTAATAACTCAGCCTTTTGTACAGTTGTTGCTGGATACAAACTGGAGGATCAAAAGTGACTTTTAGACTCTTCCTACTGTACCAACTAGCTGGTCGTATACTGAAAGTACTCTGTGTATATGAGCACTGGGTTGGAGCTTCAGATGAGTTTTATAGTTCAGTTGATTTAGGATGAGGTAGTAGTGCTATGGTGTGAAGTGATTTCGAAGTGTGTGTATCAAATCTAAAGAACTAATTCATTGTCAGGTGTTTTGAGTCTGTAAGATATAAACTCTGCTGACAAATACTGGTAAGATCTTGGTTTGTATGGAGGAGTCCATACTTTGTTACTACAGATAACTTTATAAAATGAGACATAGTTCCCATTCATAGACTTTTTTATAAGACAAAAAGTGTCTCTTTTATCAAAATTAAACCTGTAAGTCAGTAACTGTCAAAATGTGTTTAGCTAGAAGCAGAAGGTGATAAAGAGGAACTTTTTTATGAAAAAAATCATTTTACAGAGGTTAACATAGCTTAAACAACAAAACAACTTGTCATGTCCATGTACAGATACTTGGGGTCTGCACAAGCTAAGTAGTTCTGACAATGTATAATTTTTATTTAATATCCTATTTTTAATTATATCAGCTCTCCACAAAAAAGTCTACTCTTGAATGAACATAGCAAGTTCTAAACTACCCATCTTTGTTATATCTGCCTTGGCCAGGCATGGTAGGAAAGCTCAGTACGCTAGTTATTCCTAGTTATGCTAAATTAAGACATCCACAGGGTTGTGGTATTTCAGAACTGAGTCCCCATCTTCTTTCAGGATCATGAGACTCCTAAATACTATAGAGCTTTTTGTTTCCTTCTCTTGTACACTGAGCGCTTCTTGGATGGACACAAGAAACTGATCCATTAAATACAGCTCATTAATAGGAAATAATGCTGTGTTTCACTGTTAGAGATCCACTATTTGGAAAGCTTGATTATGTTTTGAACTGTAGTGAATGATTACAGCAATTTTTGTGTTTATTTTATTCTAACAAGTTGCAATTGATAATGTCACTCAGCAACAGTTGTTAGGTAGGGAAGATAGGCATGAGGCATTTTCTCAACTTGCATTCCACAGAGATCACAGTTCTATTAATAAAAGCCATATAAGACCTCTACTAGCTTCCTGGATACAATAGAGATTCATTTAGCAATGATTGGAATATTGTATGGCATACCTATTCACCATACCATTTGGTGTAAGGCACCACATTTAGCATTTGTTTTTCTTATACAGCACATAAGCTAATGGTGTAAAAACGCTTAAGGTAGCATGAATATTCTTTTTGAAAGTTTAGATGGAAGGGGTTTTTTTGATGGAGCTCATCACCTTCTCTTGTATGCTAAATAACTTTGCCCAGTATGACAAATGACTGCCAAAGACGAGTCATACTTCAAAATAAATCTAGTAAGACACTTGCTTAGAGTGAAGTAAATGACGCCACATATCAGCAAAATACCAGAACCATTCTTTTCTGAAGAACATAATCTACCTTAAAGAGGTTTTGCTGAGAGTTACATGATGCAGCTAGACTGGCACGGCCAGAACTGTGATATATTTGCAGCAACAAAAAGCAAGCACATCTGTTGGCAAGCATTTTACACTTACATTCAATTTTTACATTTTTTACATCTCTCACCTTAAAGAAGATTTCTGAGGCTACAGAAACTTTTAGTGAATATATATGCCTGTTTGCATGCATGCCTCCCTGAAAGAAATGGATAACTTGTCATGTGGGTTCTTTTGTGGGTTTTTTTACTCTTGTATATATGTCAGGACCTACTCAAGGTCCACAAGCTGTATTTTAGGGTCGATTTCATTCAGGTGTGACTCCTTAAAATGTAATTTTTCTGAAGATGGACCTTAACTTGTCACCAACCTAGGTTCTATTGGCTTGCTTGATGTGTACACTCAACTCATATGGAAATCCCCTTCATCAATTGATTTCTTTATTTTTCTGGATGAAATGAATAATAAGCTCATTAATTCAAATAAGTACAAAGTGAAACATTATGAACTCTGATGTAGCCTAAAACCTGGGGTTTTAAAGGTGAATAGCAATAAGACAAAGGTAATCCTGGAGCAATCTGTCTGCAAGGCTCTAGAAAATAACTGGTGTTAAAGAAAAGCTGTAGAAAACTGCAGTACAAGACATACCATCTGCAGTGGTCTTTTTTGCGGCGGCGGAGCATAAGGCGATAGGGGAAGACCAAAATAGCATAACTCCCTGAAGGTGATGTTCCTTCAACCAGAGCCTTCTTATGGCCAGGGTTCTGCTATTCACATTCCTCTCTTGTAGGGGATGTTCTCAAACATTTGCAATGCAGGCAAGAAGTGAGTGAACTTCTGCCAGGGTTAGATGATAATGGCTTGGAGGGGAATTGCATTGCATGCCTAAGTACTGAGCTCTGTTCATGACTGCAGCAATGCTGGCAGGGTGGTCATAAATCCATTGCGGCATGCTGCATCTGTTGCATTAGTGGATGATTCTCTTTGCCATGTCTAGAGTCTTTCTGGCAATAGATATGGTCTCTGTGGCTGTTGGTTCACCGTAATAACCTGAAAATTCACTCTGGAATGCCCTGTACCACTCCCATGGTCACTACTGGTTTCATGCCTGTGTCTTTCTTCTCTGTCAATATCTGAAACCCAGGCCCACTTGGTGACTGATTTGCCCGGGTTCAACCACGTGATTGCTGTGATTTGGTTTAGTTTACATATTAGCAAATATTCTATCTTACCCCTGCCTGTCTGCATGAAGAGTCTGGCAGGTACACATTGCGAATCCATAAGCCAATAAATGTATCATTGTTCTGTATTTGAATTCCAGGAGGCCTCAGACAAAGCCTTTATAATATCAAAAGTTTAAATCTTTTTTCAGTCTTCAGTTGTGATTTCCAGCATCCAAGGATATGAGGTGTAAAAACTGTAGAAATCTCAGGGGAAGAGGTAGGAAAATTACTAGCCATCCATGCTTATTGCTACCTTAATAATAATAATTTAGATTTCCAGCTAAGAGACAGTGATGATATTGTATTAAGAGCATGTAGTAGACTATTTTAGTGCTTATAGTGGCATAAAGAAATGTCATTTTATGCATAAGCAACTAATGACCATTAAAGTATTATCTATATATCTGTTATGACATAGCTATGCTGTATTTGTCAAGATGTGGAGAACACAGGACTGGTTGGTGACACCAGAATAATGCCTAAGCTTCTGGTTGACTGCTAATGACATACCAACACTGTACTTACCATGAAATATGGCTTGATGCAAGAATCTGTTTAAAAAAAAAAAAAAGTTGTTCCAGTCGTTTCCCCGTTCTGCTGTTAGAGCTTTATCACTGTACTTTTGTGGTGCATTTAAATTCTTTGGCATTGAGCCAGCACTGCAGAGTGTAACAGTGGCGAGTTGTGGCCTTGTAGGATGCTGTTTCCGTCAGTAACTACAGTTCTGTAATTCTTTCTAAAAAATGTTTCATCTTGGCTTCTCCTACAGGGAGGAATGTCCAAGCTCCCTTCTGGTTCATTTCTGGCAATGTCAAATGGCAGGCCTCTCTTGGGGTGCTGGCACTGCGCCGCAGGGAGCCAGTCTGTCATTTCCCCTTCATGGTCGTAGTCTGTGGATCACATCAGCAGGAAGAGTCAGTTTCTAGTCCTGTTCCAGAATTTAGTGTGGCACGTTCCATGCAGTCACTGTGACCCCATAATAATCCTGGTCATAAAAATAGAGTGAACCTGAAAGTACAGAACAATTGGGAAGCAAGGTGGCTCATCAGCTGGCTAGCTTGAGAGAGTCACATAAAACACTGATTTGTGACATTTGAAAATAGTGCATTTCTGTCCAATTTTTCCTAAAATAGATTGGACTATCTATCTATAGGATAGATATTATCTATAACTCTATAGGAGTTTGGACTATATTGCATTGGGCTATTGCATGTGTTGAAAGGTGTGGGAGGTTTTGGATATTGTTGGTTTTATTAACACATTTCTTATGTGTTACCACAATTGCATCTTTATAGTCTTGAAAATAGAATGAGCTCCCTGCTGAAAGGGAGGAACAAAAATTTCTTTTCCACTTTCATTCCCACCTGTTAAGAACTGCTGCCCCTTTAAACTCAAAGCTACTTGCTGACATGGAAATGTTGAAACTCTACTGATGTTTCTTTTCATAAAAATCTGGATTAAAAAGATTTTGAAGGTTTTCTTTAACAGTTCTTCCCTGTGTTGTAAAAGTCAAACAGAACTAACTGTTAGTGAAATGTAACATAGTGGCTTATTTAAAGCCTGTATGCTAAATTTGGTTATAATTCCAAACTCATCAGTAAAATCGTCCAGTTTCCTTACTCTTAGGCTGTAGTGTCTGCATCTTCCCCTGGCTACGTTTTTGCAGGTAGCTGCATTGTTTCCATGAGTAACTGTAATCTAAATACTGTCCCTAATTGGTTGTTTGCCAGCTCAGGTAAAATAATGGTCAACTGTATTTTTTACATGCTTGGACATCTACTTAGACTTCTGTTATTGGTTTTTTGGCAGATTTTGAAAGTGTTTGAATGTCTTCTGTAGAGAAAAATCTAAAGAACAGAATCTGAGGAGTAGGCCCAGGTGGTTTCAAATGTTGATAGTTTTATTACCTTATGAAGTTGAGGGATACTGATTTTTATTTTGTAGCTAATGTAGTCCAGTGCATGGATGGTTGACTTGAGGAAGATCACATAGTAATTCCATGTCAGAAGTGAAATTGCAAACTCTGCAGTCTTACTGCATAGGTTTAACTGTATGTTCATCCACTCTTTATATTAATATCTCAAGTATATTTTTAATACAATTCCAGTTGATTTCTGATGCTGTTATAGCTTCTAACTTGTATTTATGAACTGTTTTAATAGGACTTTTTAATGATTATTGCCTGGAGGATGAATGGTTGTTTCTAGCAGAATTTAGTGAAAAGTTCTAGCGTCCTGAACTGGATAACTGAGTAACTTTGCCTACTTCAAAGCATGAAAATACATTGCATTTTGATGTCCTCCAAAGTATTCAAAGTAACTTACTGAGTGGCAAAGTTCTATGGAATACAGATATTCTTCCTATAACCCATGCTTTGAAGGTAGAAGATTTTGGGGGTGGTCTAACTCTATTGGTTCCTATGCAGTTTTCTGGACAAGAGTGATCAGGTGATGCTGACCCCCTTTGGGGTTTTCCTCTTTGAAGCCATGGCAGCTGTCTGTGTACCTGCTGGTTTCCTTGCTCCTGCAAGCCACACCTCTGAGACTAGTAAGAGAGAACGGAGGCTGGGATATCTGTGGAAGCAAGTTGTATGAACGACTTCCAGGTTCGTGCCACTCCTGTAGAAGGACCCAGCTTCATTCTCAGCTGACAGCATTACCCAAAAACTCCTACCAAAAAAATGTAGGTTTTGTCTTCCCAGACCACTGTCAATCCCTGCTCTGCAGTTCCAGATGCTTTGCTTAATTCTGATCCTCACCACCTTCTTCTGAAAGCCCTGGGATTCCATTCCAAATGTAAAACTGTGATGAGCTTCAGAGCCTGTCAAGTACAGAAATTGTCAGTGCTTATTTCTCACCTGGAGAATAATGCTGATATCTTCCTGCTCAGACATATGTGCACATCTTTAGTAAGCTTTCCTGTTAATTCCTCTTCCAGTATTCATTTCCTTGAAGAAAGCATCACAAAGTAACAAGTAATTCTAGTATTTGAAGTGATATAATGTGCCATCTATAATGAGCGCTTTCTTGAAAACTCTGTCCAAGACTTAGTTGCAGGGTCTGATTGCTGGATACGCTGAAGTGTTTATTTAAGTCTGTGCGATAATCTGGTTCATTCAGGTAAATAAAACTTGAGGAAAACAGGTGTCTGAAAGCTGTATAACATTTGTGAGAGTGCAGTTGTGTTCTCTCTTGTGTGAATAGCAGTAGCCCACCTGCTTCTGTTCTGTAAAGAGTGCAGCACTATTCCAAGTAAGGCAGTTCTCATATGCTGTAATTTCAAGGTGAAATTTGCAGCTGAGCTGCTCCTTCTTCCCCTCGCCCTATCTAACTATAACCTTGCCTCTGATTTCCTCTTAAAGAAAACCAAGAGGGATATAGAAAATTTCATTAAATACCTGTGTATTATTTCAACATTTTAGGGATTGAGTTTTGTCAAGTACCTGAAAAGAGTAGTTTCACTAATTCAGTAATGCTGATTTGCTTTTAAAAAAATTTAAAAGTGGCTAGTTTTTATATCTGTAGAAGAGGGTAGTGATTAAATACTAGAAGGAACTGGCAGCAAGATAAAGGCAATGTTTTAACATGTTATTAGCAAAGAGAAATCACTGTCCTCTTTAATCATGCTGGAATTTTGTCATGGATTTGTTCTCTCTGCAGATTTCTGTTCTACAGTATCACTGTGATACATAGTCATGGACAAAAAAGTTCTAGTACTATTTGGGGTATTTTGTTATTATTAAAAAAATATTGACTTGTGGTTCTTGTGAGAGGACGACAGCCTTACTTTCATAATGGGATCAGAATTTCAAAATAACCATTTTTTTTGTAATCAAAGCATGCTTTTATTCAGGGTGTAGTTTCCAGTTGTTATTTGTAGAATAATTTGTTCCCAATTTAAAATAACAACAAACAAGCCACAAAAAACCAGCAGTGCTTCATAGTTTCATGGTTTCTCCTGAATTCCAAAATCCTCTCTTAACTGCACATTACATATAAGTAAAGCCTGATGCAGTAATAATTCTTGTTTCTATTCTTAAAAGAATTTCCATTCTGTTAAAATAGATTTGGTTTTATGTTTTAGGTTGCTTGGTATTCAAGCAGCAAAGCATTTGAATATTTAAGCTTTATGGATCTGTTTCTTTTTTGTGTTAAATGATAAAAAAATTAACACCTTCTTTCCATTTAAATCATGTAAATAGTTAAGACTCGTGCTGTAGCTAAGCTGATTCTTTCTCTGTTTTAAAAATAGAAAATGCTAGAGCAGTCCTTCCCTTCCCCCACTCTGTAGTCACTAGTCCAAGCTAGTAAATGTTACTGAATGGATTTCAGTGTTGTAGCCATTCTACAGTAAGTACAGCAAGATCCTCTGTGGAAAAGCGAAAGGAGGAAAAAAGGTAGTAGAAATTCATTTGTGGATGTTCGTCAGACCAGAGTACCTGCACCAATGACAGACAAGCTGTCCTCGAGAAACAAATCATGACAACAAACTCTGCTGTTCAGAGGATACAGAATCTCCCCAAAAGACGCCTAGAAAGTATAGGGGAGTGTCCTGCCAAACGGAAAGCTAGCTGGGGTATTCTGACCAGCCAAGGTTAGTATAGCAGCCATTTCAGAAACCGTGTACTGAAATATGCTAAGCTGACCCAATTTATGATGTTCTAGCTATAAACTGGGGGGTTTTTTTGTTTTTTTTCTTAGCTGTAATGTAAATGCATGCTTATGCTAGTGGCACTTTATTGTCTTGCATGGGTTAACAGAAGGGTGTTGAAGCTATTTTTGTTCTTTCTGCTCTCTTATCAGCTGATCAAAAATACCGTTTCTTGTTTATCTGCCCTATTTGTTTTATGCAAGAGTTTAAGGCTTGACTTACCCTGACTTTTGCTGTCCTGTCACAAGGTAACTGGATACTGAAGGTTAATTGTTTACAAGAGGGAACCGGGGAATGAAAGGAGGGGGAGGAGTAAACTTTACATATAACTTCACATGGAAAGAGTTTATAGGTAGCTGAAACAGGAGGCAATAGAGGAACTACATGTGACAGAATTATTGTCCTCTACTAAGATACTAAAGACAAAGATATAATTGTAAGGCTTTGAATAGAGAAGTACTGAGAAGGTATTTAAGTTGCTTATCACTGACAGTTTCAGGAATGAGGAACAAACTCCATTATGATAGAAGTGTTTAGGACTCCCATTACCTGTACCATGATTTCCTAATTTTTTCATAATACAAGTATGTAAAAGGGAGCATTGAGTAATTGTGAGAGTCTAAGAGGAATTTTTTTAAGAGAGTGGTCATGATACTGTTTAAGATTGATGACGTTATAAGGCGTAGAGTGAAACAAAAAAAGAAATTAAGGAAATCAAACTTGAAATTCGTGATAATATAAGATTAAAAACTGGAGATATTAAAATAGCCAAGAAAGAAGCAGACAGGAAAGAGTGATTTCATATGCATGAAGGAATTATGAATTTATTATGTAGAATACAGCTATATGTTAAAGGACTCAGAGTTATTCTTAAAATACCTTTGCTGATTTCCAGTACTTACGGTTTTAGAATTAAGCAATATTCAAGAATTTAAGCCCCAGTTTTCTTGTCTTCTAAGTAACCATTCGACTGCAATGATACTATAAGGTTGAATTTATTCATCAGTTTTAATATCCAGAGCATCTTTTGCCCTCATGTTGTTCACTGTTTGAATTAAGATTTCCTGACCTACAGAAATTTTTATTTATGGATATTTTAGCTAGTTAGGTCAGTAGTTCCCAAAAAGCTAGGACATTCACCCTCAGCTGAAAGGAAATTTCATAACAGTGTATTGTTAGTGTTAGCACTAGCTGCTCCTTGATATGGTTTATGTTTAGGCTCTCTTGCTATTCTTATAAAGAATTAGATACAATTAGTCTAGTTTTGAAATTCTGAGAATCACAGTAAAATATGGAAAGTAAAATTTTCTGAAGAATTCACCTTAACACGGTCCAGGTACTTACAGCCTCTTTGCAATTGCCAAACTGGATATATATATTTATCGTTGGACATCTTGAAGTACTGAGAGGCTTCTGTTGTGGTTGAGACTTCTGGTTGTTGCAGTTCACTTGAATAACAAGTATGTCTTTTATCAAATCTGAAGGATGCTTCTTTCCTCCCTTACTATTCTCATCCATGGAAGTATCCAAACCTGACTTTACTCTGCAGGCACCCTTGCAGAACAAAGGAGGAGAAAGTCATACTTCAGTGCAGTCTGTAAGTAAATATGCAGATTGGAAAATGGACCAAAAGTTTTGTGAGGAGTGGAATATATCATTATGAGATTTGATAGAAGGGTGAAAGGGTAGTCAGACTAGAAAAAGGTCTTCAGCCTACTGGTTTGAGGGACCACAACCAGGCTATTTTACCAAAATCTCCTGGATGTGACAAAAATCAACACACTAGGCTCAGCTTTGCTGCACAGTTGTGTACTGCTTTTAAGGCTTGGGATTGGGCCCTGTGCTGCATTCTCAGGCAGACTGGGAAGATACTGAGAAATCTCAGCACATCTTGGGGAAAATTGCCTGTAGTCTGGCTTAAGGCTGAGGCTGCAACTGACAAGAAAAATTATTCCAGACATAAATCCTCCAAAGTCTGCACTCAGCTCGGAATGTCTGTATGCCTTTCCTGTCACCTTTTAGCTGGGGAGGGAACTGAAAAGCCCTTACTTTGTTTCCTTTGTTTCCTTGACTTGTCCAAGGAAAAAATAACAGCTGAAAAATATTACCAGCTGCTCCACATATTCAGATCAAATCTGATGTGATTGAACAAGTTACTGAATTTGGAAGTTGATGTGATTTTACACCTTGGTACTCTAGCTAAGAAACACAGACTTTGCAAAGTCTAGAAAAATATTCAGACAGTCCTTCAAGAAGATGGAAAAAAGAAACTGTGCATGAGCAATGGAGAGGGTAGCTGTGCTTTCATGTGACAGAAGAAGGAGCCTGACAACTTCTTCCCATGTGTGCAAGACCCAGCACAGAACCAGCAGCAACTGCTGCTGCTGTTGCCATTGTCTTCATGTACCATAATGTTGCTTCTGTTGGGAACCAAGCGAGCTGTGTTTGGATATTGCTGTTGTGGTTTTTTAGGCTTTTTATAGAGTTCAGTGGCTCATATTTCTGCTGAAAAGCTAAACTGCAGTGCCAAGGCACTCAAAATGTTCCCTGTGCCACACTAATTTGACCCTCTAATGCATTATAACCCAGTATTTGACAGCACAGTCACATGCTGTGCTCTTCAACAAAGCCCCTGCCTCCTTTGATGTGCAAGATGAATGGTGTTCTGAGAATGCATTAGGTTTACAGTCAGAAAAAAATACACCCAATGTTTTCCTGTACGTTGCAAAGGTTAGAAAGCTTGTAGTGGATGGTAGGGGAAAAGGGTTAACATTTTAATGTCCCTAAAAGCAAATTCTATTCTTGTCTTAGCTGTGGCACCTATGTGTTTTAAGACCAGTCACCTAACCTAAAAGTTTCTTGGCTCATCATGTTTATTATCTAAGGCTGAAATTTCAGAAGCTCAAAGCTCTCACAACCATAATTAAACCGTGCTTTCAGTGTACCCTCAAATGCTTAACTACTCAGAATAAAAATAAGCTATTAGATTGGTTTTACAATTTAAGCATTAAAACTCTGTCTTTTGGTTCCTTAGTTATAAATTAATAGGAATGGATGATGTTCTGAAGATAGATTCAGCAGGGGGCTTGAAGTATTCATTTGTTATTGGGAGGATACCATGAAAACAGGAATATAAAATTAGCAATGTTATACTTAGTTTATAGTTTGGATAGCATGTCTTAAAGAGCGAGAGATCCTGCTAGATATGGAGATACAAAAAAATTGTGAATATTAACTCGTTCATTGAATCCAACACTGGAATGGCAAAACTATAGTGTGGTCATGTAGTGCAGGTGCATCATAGAGAGACTTGTGTGGGAAAATAAATTTGCTTTGTATAGTTTTCAAGAATAGGAAATTTTTGGCATTTGCATTTGAAATGAAATCCCCGAATTATGAAAGTCTACTTTATGATAAACACTGGAAAGTATACTGGTTTGAACCAATCAAGTTTTCATTGTGTATATGCATATTTAATTTCTTAACTTTTAAATGCTTGATTTAAGGTTCTTTTCAATAGTTTTCAAGATCAATATCAGTTAAGTAGTTGACACTCTTTATCCTATGAGGGCTTTAAAAAAATGGATAGTTTTATAGTGCCACAGTAAAAATCTGTTAGAACTTAATTACATATACAAAATATCAGGCACTTTTCACAACTGAAGTGACTCAGTTGATTTTGGGACTATAATGTTGCAGAGTTTTTCTCCTGTAGTTACTGATGTTGTCTGTTGCAACAGTTGCCACAAACTGAAGGACTCAGAACACATCTTAAGAAATAAAAGGTAACAGTGCTTATCTTAATAAATAGCATTTGTTGGTTTTGCAGAAATAAATATTAGCTACAACACTTTCCAAATACTCTGTTTCTCATCTCCCAGTAATGAGCTGTGTCAGGCTTCTGTTTTTGGTTCTTCTTTGATGATACTGCTTCTTCTGAGGACTGGGACACAATCTATGTAGCCTTAGAGCAGTAATTTTCTTAAGTGCTGAACTCTGGTGTAAATATTCTCCCAATGAAGTCACTGAGAAGACTTTCATTCATTACAGTTCTTCTTTTGAAAGTCCAACTTTTAATGTACCTTTTGTAGTGACTCAGGCTGTTTTGTATTGTTTTGTTTGTGAAGACGAAACAAATTTTTAGAAATAAACACAGCAGGATGGCATGACTGAAGGTAATGACTCTTGTGAAAATATTTTTAGTTAGTATTTTACTACTATGATTACAACTGCGGGAATGACTTATTAATAATTGTAGGCAGTATAAAGGAGTGAATTTTGTAGGAATATGTGAGAAAGAGAACATTAATGACTTAGAAATGGATCAAAGTCAGAATTGCAAATCCCCATTTTTGAGCATTTTCACTGAGAATTATGTATTCACTGCTGAGAATAGCTGTCAACACCCCAATTTAATAAGCAAAGAATATTTTAGAAGATATTTAAGGAAATAGTGAACTACTAAAAGAAAACCCTGGTTCAGTATACAGATCAAACAGCATTTGAAACATGTTCAGAATATTATTTCAGATCATTCTTTTATATTATGCATATTATTCAAATTATTTCTTTTCTAGATATGAGTAATGAGTAAAATAACACACATACATTTGGCAGTGCTTCCCTTAAAAATCTGTGTACTAACACTGATTTTTGAGGATATAAAACTGTCTCTTTACATGAGGTTTAGAAAGGGGGAGTTTTTTCTGCAGTTTATTCATATCAACTGAGTTTCTCTTTTGTTGAAATTCCAGTTATCTGTCTTTGAAGGCAAATGCACTGATACTGGCACTTTGAGAAGTTGTTATGATAAAAAAAGAAATGTAAAAAATTAACAAAAACAGCCACAGTCCTTTAACATAAGAAAAGAAATGGGCAACTTGTACACGCTCATATCTTTGAACTATGTTTACTGAAGGGTGAAAGTTCATATTACAGGCAGCTGCTGATCTCCTTCCAAACATAGCTGGAGTGTATTAAGAATGGCCCAACTAGCAAGAGCAGATATTTTTTATTATTATTTTACTTGTTTTTTTTTTTTATTTTCCAGATTGAAAGAAATGAGTAGGATTTATAATTGCAATTGGCTGGAAGTGCCATGGGGAGATGGAGATTTAGGTATTGTATAATGATTTGTAATTTTTTTTTAACTTCACTTGTTAATACAGTGAATATATTTAATCTTTCTTGTTAATGGTTACAAAGCAATAATGCTTTGTAATAATTTGGCCTCCTGGTAAACTATACATCAGAGAACTTGGAACTAATGTGGCTTAGAGATCCTTTGTATTCATCATCTGTCAGAGACAACATCAGTAGGGAACTAATGCATTAACAATTTTGGAATAGCCTGTGTTTGCTAATACTGTTGTTACAGACACCAATGAATGGAAAAGTGTCCTTGTTTATATTCTTGCTAAGCTTTCTAAGTGAGAGACATAGTAAGTTTGTAGATTAGCAGAAGGCAGCAATCTAGGCAAAGAATTTAAGACACCTTTGATGTTTATTTGTGATATTTATTCTTGCCCCTGTGGTATTTAATAATTAATTACTGTGTATACCAACCAATCAGTTGGAATGTAAATTTTTTTTCCAAACTTGGTTGGCACAAAATATTTCTGCTTATAGATTTTATTTGCAGAAGAGATGATACAAGCATTTTGTATTTAATGGACTTACCATTAAATACATCTGGCTGACAGATATCTCTACATGAAGATAGTTTTATAAGGTAGGTCTGTGTGCCAAACAGAGGTTACAACGGGATCTGGCATAATTTTATTCTCAAATGTCATTGGAGTAATTAACAGACTTCTTCTGATCAATCCAAGAATGAAGGAAGTGAAGGAAAGAAAGGTGAAAAATTATTGTTTTCAGATCCTACCTGCATCTTTGTTCTATTTATACGTGGCTATATAAATGTCTGAAGTGTGATTGTATTTAATGGACAGAAAAACTCCATGACGCAATTTTATAAGATGTTTTTCTATATAATTAGTTACGGGGTTTTTTCCCTCATTGAGTAGTATAAACTGTCAAGAGAGAGACATGTTCTCGTATATAGAGACAGGGAGACAAAATACCAAAAGCAACCTCTAAATATAGATTTAAATCTTATTTTTTTTTTGGAGTAATTCTTCACAGCTGCCAGCAGGAGAACTTAGTGGATCTAATTCATTTGAATTAGAACAAGTTGAGTGCTCATTCAAGTACTACTGCAGAAGAAGGAAAACATTGATCAAAATACTCATTGTGATTACACACATCAGTGTATTCTACTACAGTAGAATAAATCTATCTGAGCTTATTGGGATGACAGAGAAAATACTTCTATTTTGTCAAAATTGGTTCACTTTAATATTTCTGAACTCTGTTTTTTGTGGTATAATAACCCTTAAAATCCCAATCACTTTATGTGTGGGGTTCTTAGCTGTTATTCTAACAATAAGAATTTCAAAACATTACATTAAATAAACCTGAAGTAGAAAGTACAGGGAACAATGTGTGTGCATGTGTATGTATGTGCACACACATATAGTAAGAGCTTAGTGCAAATAATTCTGACAGAGTATTGGAAACTGGATCTTGCCAGTGGTCCATCTACTCTGGCAGATCAAAGAGCACAAGGAGCTTCACACATACAGGATACTCTGACATAACAGAAATCTCCCTGCATTTTTAAAATCAGGTTTATAAAGCCTTAGTCTCATATTTTTTAATTTCTGGGATCAGCTTTATGTACTTTTATGATAAATACTCAGCTGTGCTTTTGTTTTGCTAAGTTTTTGATCTCAATAGCGTTCAGTAGTGCTGAGTTACAAAGAGCAGTTCTCTAAGATGCAGCCTTATATCTCTGTAAGTTTTAGTTTTATTCCCTAACACCTCTAGGAAAATTGAGGTTTTATCTACATTTTCCTATTGTGCACTATTTCACCTGTTTTTAACTATCCCTTAATTTCTTTTCAGGTTGAGCAGCTCTAATCTTTTTAGTCATTCTTCATGTGATTTCAAGGGGTTGTTTATAGTAACCAAAAGTGTACTTTCTGAAAGAGGCTGGTGAACAGAAGGGGACCAATAGGAAACAGAAATAGGGTCTATTTCTGGTGTGTAGT
This sequence comes from Chiroxiphia lanceolata, assembly GCF_009829145.1. Classification (NCBI taxonomy): domain Eukaryota; kingdom Metazoa; phylum Chordata; class Aves; order Passeriformes; family Pipridae; genus Chiroxiphia; species Chiroxiphia lanceolata. Next base: position 37,162,750 of record NC_045640.1, read on the forward strand.
TGTCTTTAGAGTTTGGACTGATAATTGCCAGTGACGGAGCAACAGCCTTCTCATTTAAGGTTAATTGCCTTGTCACTAAAATGCAGTAACTGGCTCTGTAGGCAGTTCCTGTCCATTGCAAGGGACAAAGTCAAAGACTTTTATGCATTGAAGATTCATCTGCCCGTGTTACCAGTTCATCATATTTAGTTAATTCTCTCTATGTTTCTTCAGGGATTTTGGAGGGCTTGATGTAACTCACACAAGTGATTGTATTACTATTTTACAGTTTTAGTGATTTTCTTCTTACGGGAAAAAATATCGGTAATTCATAATACATTTTAAAGATGGTTCTTCCTTGCACAGTCTCTCAAAACTCGATTTGCAAAATTCATTAAATGAATCGGTATCAGCTATACCTGCAAACCTGAATGGCTAGAAGGAACCTGTTCAGTATCCAATCTTCTAGAGGAAAGGGCAGGTCCTTCACCAAGAGCTGCCGGATGACTCTAGAACCTAGGCTGGGAGTTACGGGGGGTATGTGTGTGAAGACTGGGTTGTTGTTGTGTTCCTGTTTTGTTTGTCTCCTTTCTTTTTTGAGGGTGATAAATAAATTAAAATAAATGCCAAACTTTTACAGTAAGCATATCTAATTGTTTTTAGGCCTAATAGCTTATGGAATGAGAACTTAGACTTAATATCATATTTCTACTATAGTAATTTTTTTAGTGTGGTCCTCACTGTATTTCTCTACTTGCAATAGTGTAGTAGCTGCAAATTCATCTCATCATACACAGGGATTTCCACATTGATTTTCATATACATCAGCTTCTTCATGACTTCTTCAGGCAGGTTTATGTCTGGTTTAAGTTCAAATAAAGCTTATATACCAGCTACAAAAATAAGTTATATTACTTGTATTAAAAATAAACAATGCAAAAACAGAAGTGGAAAATATAGTAATTGATGAATTTCTTAAGTCAGATTAATGAAATCAATATCTCAATATTTTATTATCTGTACCTCATAATCATTTATTAGAAACGTTTACAGTAAATAATAGAGCAGGTTTTATTGTTTAGAAACTGATAATTTGAAATATAGTCACTAAAGAGGAAAAATTGATGTCATAGGACAATTGACAATTTTCTTCCTTGCTCTATGCATTCCAAACCCTTTGTAATTCACGTGGTTTATTCAATAAATGTTGTTCTTATATAGGTTCTTGGGCAGATCGCTCACCTCTGCATGAGGCAGCCAGTCAAGGACGTCTTCTTTCTCTAAAGACTTTATTGTCACAGGTAAAGGCTGTGTTCTTACAGTTATTTATTTTTAATGTTACTTAATTTCTCAGCATAGATTATTAATGCAAATTTAGTATGGTTTTTTTTTGCTTTTTTTCACTTGAATTTTTCAGAGCAATACACACGTAGGAATTTTTCATATTAAAATATATAAGTTAGTATTTAAAATATTTCCTCTGTATGTTTTAAACTCTCCCCCCCCAAAAAAAAAATATGAAAATTGTGTCTAAATGTTTGTCAGTCTTCCCCTCTTGCATGGTATAAATCATTGTAGTTCCACTGCTTTAAACTCCTTTGAATAAATAGAGCTAGTCAGGAAGATACTAGGTAATGAGAAGAATCACTGAAAGATTCTGGGTTTTGCATAGTTGTCATTTAAGAAAAATAATATTTTGTTAATAGTGACGGGAGAGACTCAAACTGCTAAATTTCAATATTACAGTACTGTCCTATCAGCTATTTTAATACTCCATAATTATACTATAGATCCCTATTAGTTCATAATTATACTATAGATCCCTATTAGTTGTAGTTCAAACAACATCAACTGCAGAAAACTTCAAGGGCTTGATGATTTTATCAATCCAGTGAATGTTTTCCTTGCTAAAATTCATGGCTTTGGATATTTCAACACTTAAGTCAGAGGATCATAGAGTCACTGTAGAGTTTAGACTCAGGTCCTTGCTGTGTTTCAAAGATCACCAAGAGTGGAGATGCACCAACCTCTGTGAACCCCTGTTCCGGGTTTCACTGTTAAATTTTTTCCATACAAATAATTGGAATTTAGCACGTTCCAAATTGGGTCTGCTGTCTTTTGTCCTATCACTGTACATCTCAACAGTCTGTTTCAATCTTCTTTATACCCTCTATATCCTATGCCTATTTCTGATTAAAAAAAAAAAAAAAGAAAAAAAAAGAAGAGTTGAGAACTTACTTTTATTCTGTTATACACTGATTGATGAAAGATTCTTTCTATGCTCATTGAGGATTTACTTATTGCAAGTTGAGTTTTAAGCCTATTTAGAATATTTTAAACTATTCATTTGAACAGTAGTGTGAGGGACTGACTCTTAATAGCTTTTGTATGATCTTTAAATGTCATTCACATCTATTTTAGGGGTACAATGTAGACACACTAACAATTGACCAAGTAACTCCACTTCATGAAGCCTGCCTGGGAGATCATGTAGGATGCGCAAGAATCCTCCTTGAAGCAGGAGCAAATGTAAGGCTTTGTTTTTTGGGTTTTTTTTTTAGCATGAAGTCCAATGCTAACCTTGGTTTAACTGAGAAGGATATATTCCTTGATTTTTATTTTTGATTGGTATTTCCCTCTACTCACCCTATTGGTTGTGTTCATCTCATTTATCTACAATAAGCTGCCATCTGAATGCTAGCAAAGGACAGTGATGGGCAGACACTGAGACAGGGTAATGAATTGGAGAGCATCTGATAGCAGTATTCATCAAGTGTTTCTAAAATATGGAATGCATTTCTCTCCTCCACTGGGTTCCTTTTTGCTTTGAGTGGCTTTCAGGAGACTGTTCTTTTAATCATCAGAATGTCTGTTGTCACACTACACCTTTGTGCACTTAAAATTCTTTGGTCTGAGTACAAAAAAGCACTGCCTCTTTTCTGTACTGACATAGACTGTCAGTATCTTTTATCCCAAAACAAAAATGGGACTTTATAGATCACTTTCACTAGAATTCCTGCTGACATCAGAGTTCAAATGCATACCTTCCCAAGTCTCTGATCTTTGTAATTCAAATATTTACTGTCCTTACAAATTCAGGTTTGAAAATCATGTAGAATATGTCTATGTTATAACAGGAAAAAAAAAAAAAAAGATACATAGATGTTTCCAAAAACAATGCCTCTCCACTTTACCTAGCACAAGGATTCTAAAGATAGAAAACTAGAGACACTATAGAAACAACTACAGGAAAAAATTTCATTTTCACACCTGATTTATTTTTAGTACTTTTAATTGGTTTGGTGGGTTTGGGGGTGTATGAAAGACGATAGGCCAGAGTCCTGGAAGGAGCCCTCTCCTAATACCTGTGCTCCTTCCTTTAGTATTATTAGCCCTCACAAAGTTGCCTAGTTTATCTCACATTTAATATGGACTTGCCAGAGCTGCGGAGAGAAGGTCCCTGTTAACCTGTTACTACTAAAGTGTAGATTTTCTGTATCAGTGAAACAAGCTCAGTGCAATGACTTTTGAAAATTATTTACTCCCCAGATATCAATGTGTGCTCTTTAGCATTCCAGATGTATTTTAGTTTACTCAACATAATTTAACAAGAATATTAGTAAACTAATTTCAAATGAAGAGTGTGGTATGAGGAAGACAGTAGGACAGGGACTGGTCAATTGAGCTATTATTCTAACTAGTATCTTTTCTTGTGTGTGTATGTGTTTTAATGCAATTTCTAACTATTTCCTGTTTCAAAATCTACCTTTCTTTCAATTCTGTTCTTAAATAGATTATATGTATTCTAGGTAAATGCTACAACAATTGATGGAGTGACACCTTTATTTAATGCCTGTTCGAGAGGCAGTGCAGCATGTGCTGAACTCCTGTTACAGTATGGTGCCAAAGCTCAGTGGGAGTCCTGTCTGCCTTCACCAACTCATGAAGCAGCCAGCAGAGGTAAGAAATTACCTGCTGAATAAACATGGGGCAGTTGACCAATATCTCAGGGTTAAGAAATGTGTGAGGTTTTGTCTGAGACAGCTTACTGAAGTTGAGCAAACTCTGTCGTGCTTTGTACTGACAGGTCACAGTGAATGTCTGGAGGTACTGATATCCTGGGGTATAGATGTTGACCAAGACCTTCCTCATTTAGGAACACCTCTGTATGTAGCTTGCGTTTCACAGCAGATCCATTGCATTCGAAAGCTTCTTTATGCAGGTATGTAATGATTTAAATAAAAATATTGCTAGTCTGTAAAATCAGCATACTCTACTCACCTTTAAAGTTAGCTCTGCTGAGTCACTGGAACTAGAACACTTGCTTGCAGGGCTCTACTTCAAATGTTATGCTGTGATGCGTGTTTTCTTACAATAAATTACTGTGTCTTTCTTTTTTTTGATATAGTGAGTGTATGACCAAAAAAGGAAGCAAGACAAGTAAGAATGGATGTTCAAAATTTTTAGCACCTACTACAGATTTGTAGCTATTCATTTTCTGTAGGAAAGACAAGGATAAAAATTCAGCTTTGAGAAAGGAATTCTATGTAGCTATCATTGAGATTTCAACAGAACTATTTTAGCAATGTAGTCCCACTTTCTTTCATTCTTCAGAATATTCTGTTTGATCTTTTCACAAGGCAGAGAGGCCGAGTAGCAGAGGGAAGAGGTAAAAGGTAACTGATCCTAAATTTCACAAATTTCAAAATAACAAATTTCCTAAATTTCATTATTTATTTAATCAACTGGAAAGAGATGTTGGAGGCTCGCTCTGTTTTAGTACAAGCCCAGAGACACAGTGGGCATAGCTACAGGATCATTTGGTGTGCTTCAGGTAATGACATACAGGGCTTTCATGTCCTGTAGCACAATGAAAGAAAATATATATATAAGAATAATTCAGCCTTGCTATCATTGCACCAGAATTGTTCTTCTAGCTGATTGCATGTTATATTTAGAACTTAAACAGCTAAATTGTTTCTCATTGATTCAGTCTCTTTAGATGATTAATTATCCTATGTCATGATTTCTCATATTTAAGAACAGCAAAAGTATAATTAGCATATTTGGGGATTCAAATACTACTATACATAAAAAAAAGCAATAGAACGGCTTATTCTACATATGTTGGCTCCCTGGAATAGAAAAGGATATGTAAACTGAGAATATAAGTAACTACTTGAGTAAGTCTGAATTTTTTCATATTTTATTGGTTTGTAAGAATGTATTAGAAGTTGGAAAGCAAATAGACAATGAAATAAGCAAGAAAATGGTACTGCAGAAGTATTCTCAAATTGTTACTATTGAGAACAGTGAGTTGTTCAGACTTCAAATCTAATTGCTAGGCCTGTGACATTAATAAATTATTTTACTCAAAAGGGAATTTAAAAGGCAAAAAGTGTTGGTTCAGGGAGTAAAGCTGGTACACAAGCTTCTTTTTGGTCTCACAAGATCAGCAAATCTCTCTTAAGAAGTCTGGGTTTTTATTCTACTAGAATAATCTAGAAAACTGTTGGGGCAAACTCATTTTTAGGGGGTCTATCAGCTTGCCTGTAAGGGAAATTCTTTCATACTGGCTGGTTTGGTTTAACTCTTATATGGATTTTTTTTCTTGAATATGAATGAATTACTGCAAATTAATTTAATCAATTTTAATTTAAAATAAGTTAACAAATCTTTCTGAATACAAAAGTGTAATAATTAGAATTCCACGATTGGGAGAATTAATAGTACAGGGTTTTTTTCCCTATTAGATTTCTTGACTGTGTATCCTACCTTAATTTAAATTAAGTCATTTATAGATAAATCCTAAGGTTGGATGGGATAGGGAGTCTATTACAAACCCTTTGCCAGCTTCAACACATGAAAAACTATAAAGCGTCCTTTTTGAGTTGGTGTACCTATAAAAATATACATACAAAACCTCAGTTTAGTGATTTTTTTGAAATATTCAAATAAGGAAAGTATATTTTTATGCAGTGTAAATTTTTGTAAATGTGTACAAAAAGTACTTTTTTATAATTAGGGCAACAGTGATGCTCATGTGACCTGATTTGATTTTTCTTTTTATCTGGTTGTACTTAGGTAATAAACCATAGGATAAAAAACCCTGTATTGATATGGTTAGCTGTAGTTCTATGCAATGGAATTAATAAAGTGGCTAAATGCACTGTGGCATTCTAGGACATTCTAGGACAGTGGGGTTTTTTGTTTATTTTGTAGCTCCATTTTTACTCAATGGCAATTTTAATTAATCACTTCTGACATCTCTTTATGTGAATCTACCCACCAGGTGCCAATGTGCAGAAAGGAAAGCATTTGCAGACTCCACTCCACGCTGCTGCCCAGCATTCTAGTACAGAGATCGTAAACTTACTCCTTGAATTTGGGGCAGACATAAATGCCAAAAATTCAGATTTTGAGAGGCCTGTTGATTTAGCTGCTCCTAGCAGTTTAGTGGAGAGACTGCTGCTCTTCCATGAAGGTAAGTTTTATGTGTGTGTTTTTGCAACTGTAACTTGTATTATTAAAAAAAAAAACCTAAACCCACCCAAAAAAACCCCAACTCAACAACCCAAACAACCCATGTTATAGATGTTACATTGTGCTTTATTAAATTAATATATTAGCATTCAGGTAATCTCCTTTGTAACTATAAAAATACTCAGGAATATTTAGTCTCAGGCTAGATAGAGCCCATTGACCAAGCAGCATCAAAATTTATACAAGCTGAATAAGTATCATCTTATATTTTTTGGGTGTTTACACATGTTGACATTTAAAGCTACATTTTTATTGGCCGTTACAGACCTTGTTAAAAAGAAACCGAGTATTTAAATTTCAGATTAAAAATATATTTCATTTTGGTCAGCTGTCACAATATCTTTAAAAATGTATTTTTAAGTGCATATAAAGGACTTTATTTTTATTGTGGGCAAAAAGTATAAAAAATTTCATTTTCTAAATTTTCTTTATGAAATTATAAGAACCTGAGAAATAGGAGTTGACACTCAAGAGTCCCTCAAAACTCTTAAAGGTCTGTTGCCTTGGAGAGAGAATATTCCTAAGGGAACTGGATTTGTTCAGACTGACCTATGTATAATGTAAAAATAAGTTACAAGAGAAAGAAACTATTTCAATAACTGTAAGCATCTCTTTAGAGGGGAACTTAAGGAAACAACTCTGTAGTCTGAATGCTGTTAACAAAACCCCTCTAAAACCTTTAGGTTTTCACAAATTTACCAAGACTAGTAGTATTTTTGAAAGTCACAGCAAAGATGTCAAAAAAAATTACTTGGCAAGAAACAAATATGGGTTTATTGTCCAGAGAAACAGCAATGTTCATTTTGAGGGAGTGGGGGGCAGAGGGATAGAGGCATTATGATGAGCTAGTAAGATCACTGAACATGAACCAGGGACTTGGGGTATTTTGGCTGCTTATTCTTGATGCAGTGATGCATCAGGAGTGCAGCTTGTAGTACCGTAGCAGGTATGTCATCTGTTCTGTGAATTTAAAAAACCAGCAACCTTGCAGTTTTTAAAATTATTTTCTGGGAGCAGGCTTTTAATTTAAAACCACTGACCTTACCTTGCTTTTTTCAGTATTACCCTAGCTCTGAACAAGGTTTTAGCAGCCCCAGCCTTTATCTTTGAGGGCAGAAAGGCAATGAAGGAAAAGAAATGAAGAAAAAGGTCAAATTTGCAAAATGCGAACATTTTTTTAAAGAAATCCCATTATTGTGCAAGACTGCTGTAAAACAAAGTGCTGGCTTTTATTGTTGTGCAGTTAAACTCCTGCCTTTATCGTTTGCAGCCACACCATCCTCTCTGTGTCAGCTCTGCCGACTACGTATCCGAAATTACATAGGAAGAGCTAGACTGCATCTTGTTCCACAGCTCCAGTTGCCAACAATACTGAAGAATTTCTTACAGTACAGATAACATAGTAATTAAGTGTTAGAAACTTAAATAGCAAGTACTTTTTCTTCTCTCTGTTTATTGTACATTTTATCTAAAGAACTGCTGGGCGGAAAAAGAGCCTTTTGCATATTGCTTAAAAAAATTGTATCTTTGACATCTGGTGTTGGTAATGTAATAGTAACTGGGAGCTATTCAGCAACTAGTACCATGGTGCTAATAAAGCTGAATTGAATAAGTGTGCTGATACTCTGGGATGTGATTATATAGCTTTACCTTAATACTCAATAGCTTTAGTGCTGTTAATTTTGTGTTTATATTTTTAAAATCTCTTTGACACACCTGAACCACAAAGAGTTTCCTCATTATTATCTGTTAAGTTTGTCCATTTGGAGTCAGTATTGTATGTGTTTTTAAATTTCTGTTGTTCATGTATCTAAAAATACTTGGTGATAGGTGCGCTATATACATTGATAAAAATAAAACGATTGGATGTCATTTTTTCTTTTTCTTTATATAGACGATTAATTAATCAAAAACTTCCTTTATTCTTCCTCACTGCCTGTGCTGTGAAATGGAATTAAGCTGCTGTGAACATGATCTCTGTTTTTTATAGAATCTCTGTTTATTGATACAATTCATAGCTTTAAGAATTCCAGAGGAATATTTCTCAAAAGCCTTAATGCTGAGGTACTTTTGATCTCCTCTTGTAAAACAAAATCATATGGGCTCTTTCCTTATCTTTTCATAACAATGCTGTATCATTGGCATATAAAATAATTATTTGCCTCAGGGAAAGGCATACTTTAACGTGCAGTATTTCTATGAGGTTTCTGAAGGCATATTGTGGAAATGTGGATAATGAATCTAAAGTTCAGGAGGTGGATTCGAGGTTCCAGAAATACATCAGTTCTCCGTATCAGGAGGGTTATCACTCTTGAAAGGACATTATTTCTCTTGCTGTCTGGTTTCTAAACAATTACCCAGCTCCAAAAATCATACTGCAAAATCCCAGAATGCTCTAGCAGGCATTTCTGTGAGCAGGTTGAAATTTTATTGTTCAACTCCAGCCAGAGAAGGAATGCTGACACCCGCAAGAGACATTAGAAAACCCCAAAGATTTCTGCCTTGCTCATGCCCTTGCATTTTGGTGATTGCCTGTCTTGTCAAAAAATGTGATCTGACTACACTGAAATGCAGTGCTCCTCCTCTCAGTCTTCTCATGTGGTGTTCCTTTGAGAACAAATTACGCTCTCAGTGACTTATACTCAATTCCTGTAAACCAAAGCATAAGACACCTGGTAATTTGCCACTTGCCCTTGGTGATTCACCCTATTCCATTCCTTTTCAGTGACTCCTTTCAGTATTTATGTTCCTACTGGAAAGATACTAAATGAGGAACTAACTATAGAGGAATCTTTCACAAAGAGGAATACTTAGTCAGTTGCTAAATTATATCCACTCTAATGAAAAATGCAGCTGTCCAGCACTTGCCCTTGTTAAATAATCCTAATTTTCTTCTGTTCCCTGCAAAAACTCTAGTTAGGGGTCTCTTCTGAAGTCCCTGTAAAGGAAAGTCAAATGCAAGTAACAGGAGCTGCTTAGGAGTCTATAACATCCAGACTTATGGAGTGAATTGGGTGGTTTTGGTTTCCATCAAAACCTAGCAATTTGTGTTTTTATGTACAATACCAGTACTGTGTGTTACTTCAACAAACAAGCCAACTTCAAACTGCCCAGCCAACCATGGCACTGCTGAACTTCTCTATGTAGAATGAGATAATTTAGATCCTCCCCTTCAGGCGGCCACAGTGCTTTTCAAGTTTGACTCAGATAAAGTGTCAAAAAAAGCTCTCATGTTCTATAAGATCAGTTTTGAGCAAGTGTGGCTACTCTGCAAAACACCTGTTCACAGGATAATGTGAGAAGTTTTGCTGAGAGTTACGTAAGAGTTGAAGCTATCTCATTGCAAATAGTTGTGTTTGTGCTCTTGAGGCATTTGCAATATCTATTCCCACCAATCCTTGCCACTATCCAAAGAGCAAATAAAGACCGTTTCTGGAGTTTACAGGTATTTGGTACTGCTTTTCCTGTAATTCTACAGAAGGGTAGACTAGTCAGAAGAAACTGGCTTATGATAATATTATGACTTGGATCTTGGACAAGATGCATTTCTCAACATAAACTTTTATCTTTTGCTACCAAATAATTATGTGAAAATGCGAGTCATTTTGGCAAGATAAACCAAGTGGGATGGGACAGTGCTTCTGTTACTATGTAACAGAGACAAACAAAAATAGGAAATGGATGTTGTTGCCCTGGCAGGACTATGCACTCGAACAGGTCTCAGGCAGATCAGAGCCTGCTAATGCCACATACCAAAAATACACAGCAATGAAATACCTGACGTTAGTATTTGGTAAAATCTCTTCCAAAAATGATCCTTTGTTTAGTCAGAAATGAAAGGAAGCAGGTTTCTTACTGTTTTCATGCTGTGAGGGACCTATTCTTAGTATGAAATAAATGCTAAGTAATGTAATAAAATATTAGGAATCAGGAGCTGAAGCAAAAAAAAAAAAAGAAAAAAATTACCCATATCAGAGCACTGTTTAAGACCACTACAGCACATCCAAGTTTGGAAGAAGCATTCTTTACAGGTTGGAAGAGCTCTTATTATATGAATTTTTAGACCACTAAAACAGTATCACCGGACATTTTAATTAAAAAAAAAAAAAAATAGCATAATATGCCAATTCTGGAAAGCAATCCAACAGTGAAATCCTACAGGCATACTCAAAAAGCACTCCTGAGACAAAAGAGGCTGTGAAAGCACAGGGAAGGGGGGGCTGCAGGGGCTGCTCAGCACGGTCCGGCCCAGCCCAGGCCTCGCTGCGGCCGTGCCTGGGCCGGCACGGCAGCCCCACACAGGGTATAACAACCTGTAAGTAAAAGCCACAAAACACAACGGCTGTATGCAAAATTTTCAAAAAATCAGAAAGTGTACTTCATCTCATCATATGCTGACTTATGTGCAAATGCATACTGGTCCTCAGCACTGCTGTTGTGAATCTGCTCCCTGCTCCATGTCTTTTGTAATTTTTATCTGGAGCAAAGATGATCCTAGATTTCATTTCCTTCCTACATAAACATGTAACTTCAAGTTTTTAAGAAAACCTAATGCCTATTCTGAAAAAGGTTTCTAGACTCTCTGTTTTCTGTGTTAAGAATGGAGTTTCTTTCATTAGTGTAATCTTAATTTGTAATTTGTAATTGTAATTATTTTACCCAATAAAGAAGTCCAACAACATGGATTTAAAGCGTCACATCTCATATGTCAGACTGCAGCTGCCAGTGAAGCTGTCTGTGAAGCTTATAAACATGTCAGTAATGTTGGACAGATTCTTTCAATATAACAATGGATTTGGTTTGGGGGAATAAAGTGATGTTAAATTTAACTGAGATTTAATACTCATTGGAAAGCACTAGCTGTATAGCTTGATACATTTCTTCATTCAAATGGAAATAAGACTTTCACAGAAGAGTCAAACAATAATTTGAAGACAAAGTATTCTTTAATATTAAGGGAGAAATATCTGTATTTGACTTGCTGTGCCAGACAATGAAGTCACATATTAGCAAACAATCTGAAATTAATTATGAAAATGATGAATTCATAGTTTCACAGTTGCAACCACAGCTGTAGCAGTAGACACAATTACAACCTTTTCTGCATATTCCCCTCACTCAACACATGGGGTACAAACAACTACAAGGAAAATGCAACCTCATGTTATTCACAATGACTGTTTCCTGATTTACCCCAAATATAAAAAACGCCCTCTGACTTAATTCTTATATTTTAGCAATGAAAGAATTCCTAACCCTCACATTCTAAAGAGGGAGTAGATTTGCCCAAGATTCCATGTTAAGGCACAATTTATGTGCAACACATTGATGTAGTTATACTACACATTGTAAGTTATTTAAACTGTGAAATATTGGTAAAAGTCCTTATGATACAGCAAAAGATTTTAAATACAGTAGAACGGCAGTTGAGTCAATCCTTCAGATTCCAGTCACCAGTCATGGGGCTGCATGTTCTTACCATTGCTCTACACCTCTGCTTTAACGACTTTTATATATCAGGTTATACAATTTATGTGCTAAAAGACAGCTAGTCTTTCATTTGACAGAAGCAGATATCAGATACTGACTGATGGAAAATTATTTCAAAAACTACAAATTTCGACTTCTGAAACCCAATTCTTCTTTGCCAAGCTCCACGGAGTTAAAAAAAGGAAAATCATTTTCCAAAGAATACCTGCAGATAGTAAAACATTCTATTCCAGCATCCAAGTACATACAAAAATGGGGGGTTTTAGGCTACAAAACAGCTAAGCCTTGCCTCCCCCTTCCAATTTATTCTTACACCAGAAACCCTGTAATAATACTCTAGAACACTGCCAGAATGAAATTTTACCTTTTCAAAGAGGGGGAAAAACAACCTTGTATTTTTTTATTTCTAGTCTCCCTCCCACGTTTCCAGCATGGTGGCATTGTTATTTCTAGTTAAATGAGGGCATGGCTTACCTCTGTATTGAGAATTGTCTACAGGGTCTGATAAATAGAGACCTGCTATTATTACCAGTTTTACAACAGTTTCTATTGAAATAATTCTGCCAATTTTTAATTGCAATTTCTTTACATTTCATGTAATTATCAGGATTTTAAATAAATTTTAAAATTTATTTTAAAGCAGCAGCAAAAAATGTAACATCAGATAAAGCAGATTTCTGCTTAAGTGCCAGCAATTAAACTAATAAAGAATATTGTAACCAAGGTATCTTTTCTACAGGTAATTCTAAGAGTTATTAATAATAAATAAGTATAATATTTTCCTTATAATTAAATTCCATACTATACACAGCTTTAAAGTTTAAATATTCTTAAGTGTTCTATTGCCATAACTAGTTTTTTCCATTTGAGCACAGATTTAGTAAATAAAAATATATATGCACAGGTATTTACTTCTGGTTTGTCATACTATATGCATGTTTATAACTAATACAAAATGTAAAAAGAAAACAAATATTTTAAATATATATATCACAGTTAAATAATGGCAATAAATTTGCTGTTTGTTCCTTACAAACCCTTTGTTAAAAAAAACCAAACAGTTTTATAAATACATTTTAGCTTCCAGTGAAAATATAAGGGGGACAGTTGCCAAAAATGATCCTATTAGAAAATAGAATTTTGTAATGTAAATATTCAAAACTCTCTAAACAAAACATAAGTAAACTGCTATTTGTACTGCTAATAAGCACAATAACAAATGGATGAAAAAAATAATCTACTTTTTAAATTTTACTTTTACTATAGAACCCTGTGTGTAAAAATTAGTTAAAATTAAAAAGGGGGACACAATGTGTGAAAGAGCCACAGTCCTTCTAAAAACAGGTTGCAGTAGGTATCAATAAAGTGATTCTATTATTATGTATTTGGAAGTGTGTTTATGGATTTCACAGTTTTTATCAATATTTTGATAATGTGCAGATAGTTGGTTACTCCCTTTACAAGGCATCTATTCATACAGAGTTGACTAAAATATGTCTGTATTGTCTGACAACACTGTTCTTACTGAAAAAAAAAAAAGACATGGCTATATATGAAGTTAGGACCTTTTCTTTGGATTATCAAATAACTTTTTTCTTTGGATTTTCAACAAACATTTGTATAGAAATTCTTTTCTTGCTCTCACTTTACAATTTTCAAAGTTCAAGTACTTGCCCTTCAGGAGGAATCAACTACCACTTTCTGTCCTTTGATCAAGGTTAAATCAGTATTAACCCCCAGAATGTTATTTTAAGCACTGTAAAGTACAGAGGAAACACCTCATCAAAATGGGTTAAGTCGTATTCCTGTTCCTAGTGGTGAAAAAGGATTGACTTTGGCCCACATCAAAGCATCATTCAGTGAAATAGCAGATTTTCCATCTTCAAGGAAGAACACTGGACCCTGTACAGCAAAAATATTTGGAGAGGGAAAGAAAAAGAAAGCACACAGGTACTGTGTAAAAGCCACCACAGCAGAAAGCACATTTTATCTGAGAAGAACACAAAATTCTTCTTTACAACTAACCTTCATGCAAAAAATTGTACCCCCCTAACTTACAACTTTGATAAGAGTTACACATTATAAATTGAGTGAACTTGTTATGTTCCCAACCTGGCTACCCAACACTTAATAATGTTTAAATTTTTAGTTTGATTTTTAATAATATATTTTACTATTATTACATATATGCTTGTCAATTATTCCAGAGCTTAATTTAGCCTGATTTAGAAATGGAGGTAACAAGCTTTCTTCCTTCAGAATACTGAAGGAAGTAATCTGTGCTGATCTGTGCTTTTTCCTATCTACAAAAAACCCCAATATAATGCATTCATGAATTGTTTGAAAACATGGAGTCTACAGAATAATTTTAAATGCTCACTACAAAAAGGAAAAAATACTCATTTATCTGATGGAAGAAGAGCTATTTGGCAATTTATTCATTTGACAAAATCTGGTCTCAAAGCTGCAATTCAGTTTAAGCGCTTTCTGAAAGGGTTGAGCTCTCAAAACTTGCTACTTTGAACTTGTAAACCCAATGCAATTAGGCTGCTATACACCTTAGTATTAACTAAGTGATCTGTGAGCTGATCTGCATGCCTAAAGCAATGACTCCTAATGTACACTAATCTGGAAATAAGGATATTGTAGATGACAAGATGGTGACACCATATTTGCTATGCTTGTTGGATGGATTATAACAATGGTAGCTTTACATGGCTGTTAGCAAATGTTGAGAGCACAGCCATAGCCAGAGACCACTGATCTAATGTGAAAGTGTCGAAAGCAAGTTTTTTTTTGATTGATGGGGTGCAACTGTAAATTTTGTTTACCTCAAAAATCCCACTAGCATTTTGCAATGTCCAATTTCTGACACAAAACTATCCTTCTTAGTCCTGGAACCACCCTGTTACTCTTTGGGCTGGCATCTTGCACTGGACAGAGGAGACAGTATCATCTAAGAGAGTAAATTCACACTGCGGCACTACCTGGAGACAGGAGTAGCATTTTCAGGATCTGCCAATTTTCTCCTTATTGAAATAACAACATATACCAAAGAGGCGTTATAAGGACTAATGTGTTTCAATCATAAAGCTCCATATGAGTGATGAATAAATATCTTTGAATATTTAGTCTGCTAATATCTGGCTTTAATTAGTCACGAATTGCAAGTTTTATGGTATGTATTTCCATAGTAATAAATACCAACACCAGAAAAATGTTAGTATGTGTTTGAAGATAAATAATATCCTGGCTTTTATTCAAGCTGTGGTGAAGTAGTAGGCAATAATTTACATGCACTTCAGGCAGACCATCTGGCAAAGGAAATCTGTCTTTCACATGGAAATTAAAATGTTTTGGATTTGGGAAATGACAATTATTTGATTGGACAATTCTTTATGCAGCCTTTCTTATATAGCAGATGTCCGCATTTGTCATCTTTAACTCTGCTACTGTGAGAACAGGGTAAACATTTTTCCTCCTAAATGATGGATGGGACCTTAGATTTATGGCCGCCTCACAACTAGTCAATGCTGTCACCAAGAAAGAACACTTCAGCTCTCTGAAGCCGTACCTGTATCTTTAGCCCTGTCAAACAAGAGATATGAACATCTGAATGACTAGGAAGATTTGATCCAGTGACACAATCTGGCCCAACCATTCCTTTCAGAGGCTCCTCCTGAATTCGTGATATGAGCACTGAATACACCGCTCTCTGTGATTCAGATGGTGGGGTGCATGGCAGTTCATCGCTAGACGTAAGAACAAAAGATATTTGGTTTTCAACTATACTTCTTAATTTGTTTTAGAAATTAAGAGCCATAAAGCACTTTTTTCCCCCCAGTCATATTCATATTTTACCAGGGAAATAAATTTACAATTAAACAGTTAATACTACCAGTCTCACTCATGGTAATTTTGTATTTTTCCACCTACTTGTTTAATTGTGTGCAAGCTCTCCATGCATCTAATTCCTCAGAAAGCTGTTCAATTTTCAAAGGTACGGATACTTCTCGTCTTTTTAAAAGCTGACTGAAAAGAAATAAAAGTAATCAAAGTCCAAATTAATTCTAACAATGAGTATTTTCTTAGAAGTAAAACAAGATAGACATTAGTAATAAAAAATTATTTCTGATTGGATATGGAAATAACTTGATGGAAATAAATTGATCCTTCACAATAATCGGTATATTAAACCTTATAAATATTAATAATAGATATAAAAGTATACTTTTTCATTTAAATCTTATTTTAATTATTCCTATTTACACCTTACTTAATTAGCTCTATTTTTTTTTAATTTGAGGCCGTTCTGTATCTTAAAGCTATATGTGTTCTTATTTCTTAATATGTCAACTTCACTAAAATTAAGGACCTATTTTGCCAATATATAGTAGATATGGTAAAAATACAGTTAGAGAAACATGGTTCAACACATGTTCTGGGACAGCCTGGTTTTACTTGTGGAAAACAGTTGCAAAACCCTTGCAGTGGATGCATTTTTTATTTATCAAAATATAAAATAAGGGACAGTTACTACCTCACCTAATTCAGCCACCTTTCATTTGTGTTG
This sequence comes from Chiroxiphia lanceolata, assembly GCF_009829145.1. Classification (NCBI taxonomy): domain Eukaryota; kingdom Metazoa; phylum Chordata; class Aves; order Passeriformes; family Pipridae; genus Chiroxiphia; species Chiroxiphia lanceolata. Next base: position 37,179,335 of record NC_045640.1, read on the forward strand.
GGGTGTCCTAAAAAGTCCAGCTTGTATGTAAGCATGTAAGTGTCCGATTTAAAATGTGCTGGAATCTAAAAATCCATGAATCCTGAAGATATTGGGCAATCCAAGAATAAAACTTAGAGCTGTATTGTTCTGTGGTTCTTTATATCCCAGGAAAATTGAAAGTTTGACAGCCAAAAGTATCAAAAACTGAGTCTCAAAGACTGCGTATTACTAGTCTGTTAATATACATATCAGAATAGCCCTTCTGTAAAAGCTTGTATTTCATCTTGTTATTTCTGGAGGTTCAGGAAAAAAACAAAACAAAACAAAACCAACGACAACAAAAAAATGCTCTTTTTCCCTTTTCCCAATCCTCTCACCAAGTTTCAGACATGAGGATGGCTAAGAGGAAAGACATATTAAATTGTTTAATTATCCTCGGTAGGCAATTCTGATAAAATATCAGGAAGCACAGGAAAGGTCACAATTCCAGTGAGGTGTGAAAGGACTGAACAACATATACACAACATTTATTCTTGATGAAGAGATAAAGGAGCTGAAATTATTAACAAAGATGCAGGGGTCCGTTAGAGCAGCTAATGCAGGAGTAACCACTGGAATAATGTCAACACAGCTTTCACTATGAAATCAGTGACGCCTTGGAGCTGGCCTTGCTACTCAGTAAGTTAGGTGACAAAACCAAGAGGAATTGACAGCCCCAACAGTGAAGGAGAAATGGAAATATGTCAGCTGGATATCATTACTGAACCAGACAGGAAGACTAAACAATTGTGGTTATACTCTGAGAAAGGAATACTAAAGTATTCCATGTAAGTCTAGTTTATTTACCATATAAGATAAAGATGATTCATCTTAATCTTTCTGTTTTCTAGTCCAAGTTAGTTGGTTCAAGTTCAAGTGGGGTCAGATGAAGTCAGGTGTACCAAGTGAAATCAAGCAGATCAGGTTGAGTAGGGTCAAGTGAGTTGGGCCAAGACAGATTGGGCTGGGTCAGGCCAAGTCTGGTCAAGTCAAGTGGACAAAGTTGGGTCACATGTAGTGGTTGAGGTCAGGTCAGGTCAGGACAACTGGGTCAGGCTGAGCTGATTCAAGTCAGTCAAGTCTAGTCAGGTGGGCCTAGTCCAGTCAGATATAGTCAGGTGACCAGTCGGGGTTGAGCTGCACCAAGCAGGTAGGACCAGGCCAGGTCAGATCAAGTGGGCAAGGTCAAGTGTATTAATGTCTGGAGATATTAGCTCACTGAGTAACAGAAGGCCAAATTGGGTTTCTTCTGAAAATCAAGTGAGTGCCCAGCCATGAACTCCAAATTCAAAGCTTGTCCTTGTTGCTACAGAGCAAGTCTTGGCAAATGGTCTACAGGTAGATACCACTTAGAAGTGTTACTGTCCATGCATAGTCAGTCATGCATGGAGGTGATGCTGAATACTCATCTACTTCTAAAAATTGTTTTTTTACAGAAATTAGAGTTTGACTCATATCCTGGTTTCACAACTCACTGTGTTACCTCAGAAACTTTTATGTGTATAATGCATAAAGAAAGTAAAGAAGGTTCTATATGCAAGCATGGCTATACCCTTACAACTTTCTAATAGAACTGGGAACTCAGTTGTTTTTGGTTTTCTTTTTTTTTTGGAGGGGAGGTTAAGGGGAAGTGGGAGCAATGTATGGTATATGTCATAATAAGGTCTGAAATTTCTCAGTGTTAGTGAAAACATAGTATTACCTTGTATACTCATACAGTGCAGGTACAATGCTATTGTACTGTCTTCTGATAGCAAGTAAAGCACCAATGTAACCACACAAAATCAGCAACTCATTCCGAAATCTATAAATGGACAAGTATTAATCATGAAAAACAACAAGCATTTGCAAAACATTAAACAAACTCATATTCATATTATAATATTAAAACCTAATTTAGCCATCCACCTTTTGTGGAGAATATATGTTTGATGATTATGCTTATTTTCTGTGCCATGCAGTTGTTAAAACAGACTCTGTGTGTTTTATACTCATCTCCATTGTTAAATTTTAAATGGCACGTACAACACAGTTTTTAAGCACAATCATGTAAAGTTACAAAAACAACACTCAGAGCTTTTAATGTGCTAGAACTCTAAATGGAAACAAAATTGCCCCAAATATTAGTGCGGATTTCAGTTTCACCAAATTTCCCCAGCTTTTTTCTCCTTTTAGTTCTTCACATGTACACTTGTGTAGGCATCTAGGCCTAGTTTCAACCATGTGTCATAAAGATGAACCACAGCTTCCAACTATTATAGAGTTAATACTGAGAGTGGCAGCTCAAATTTTCTTAACACTTTGACATAAAAGCCCACATTGTGTGTGGTACCACTGCTCTTTTTCCTCAGGAAACTGAAACCAGAACAGATCAAAGTGAAGGTCTGCACATAAGACCATTGATTCACCCCTTGTAAATACGCTACAGAGAAAGAAGCAGTAAAATATCCTTTTTTTTCTTACTAAACCTTCAAAATTTAGGAAAATTCCACATTCTATTCTCCAGATTGAGAACCAGCCAGTTTGTTGAAAATTTCTTCTGTATCCCTCTTTTGGTAAGCAAACAATGATAGTAACAGTGTTCACCTACATATAATATATATATATATATATGTGTATATATTTGTTTATAAGTTCCTAAAGTTTCCTTTAATGAAAGTTCCACTTTCTAAGTAATGAAAATATACTCACTCACTACATTGATGCAACATTAATTGTTCAGTGCGTATGTAACTTAGAAGATCAAGATATGGAAAGACTGAATCCAAAGTCCAATCTGAACCACAAAGTTGTTCTGTTGAAAAATAAAAATATCTCAAGAGGCAAGTTATACAAATTGTTTACACTTTAAAAGGTTTCTTCATCCAAGTACCTACCTTTCACATACTGAATGCCAACAGGGAGAGCCCTGTCAGGTTCTGTGCTTAACAGATAGTACTTTATCGTTTCAAATATATCTCCGTCTGCCTGAATTGTCTCTGCCAACCGCATACATTCTTCTACATCAGGAAGATTGCACTGGAAAAAAACGTTTTGCCAGAAAGTGACAGAAATGTTCAAACAATTCTTTAAGATGCAGAGAAACACTGATGTTTGAACATAACAATAAGAAAAAAATTCTCTCTGAAGTACACACTGTTTGAAAGATGTACCTGTATATGATGCACATTAAGAAAGCCATCTACACCAGAGAACAACACAGGGGGAGAAGGTTCTGTAACTTTATTTTAAGCAGTACCAGTTTCCATTGCTAATGTTTTTGTGAACTTTTTACTACTGCTTAATAAATGTGCAGTCTGAGCTGAACCTTAAGGAGTCAGCAGAGAAGACCCTTCTGCTGCTAAAGAGGAAAGGAGGGATTTAAGGACATTAGAGGGATAAGATGTAAAACAACTCAGACTAGTAAAGAAAGCTGATCTGCCACAACATGATTAGGCTGCATATCTAGTAGGTTCCAAATCATACTGACAGGTAATTCTGAAGATCATAAGCTACTTCAGAAAGTAACCTGTGTAACAGAAAGTGTACACAAAGAGCAGAATTAAAGAACTAAATTTCTTGCACAATACTGAAAATAAAGTCAATGAAGACTAAAAGAGCAAAGAAGGGCATGCAATGTGTAAGACTGCTGGGGACAAATTCATCCTACAGATTTATTTGGCCTAAAGTTTTTTGAAAATAGTAAACAAATCAATACATAACGTCTTATTAGCATTCAGGTAAATTTTTTTATGTTGTACCTTTTCATGCAGGTCATTTATTTCTGCTATGCATCCAGGATAAAAAGCACATAGTTTTACTAACTGCAGTTTGTTATCAGGAATCATCATAAGAAGATCAGCTGCTAAATCCCTGCACAAACAAAAGATGACATGTAGTTACTCTTGATGGTTTGTAATATGAAGATACTGTTTCTCTTTAACATTCTTTTTATAAAGAAGAGTTTACTGAAAACAATACTATTTCCAGAGAAGTGCAGAAGCAATCTCAGTCTCTATTTTGGTGCAATAAATGAGGCTTAATCTATTTATCTTTTTGGGGAAGTCATCAGTGAATTTTCTGTTGGTTTATTGGTTGAATTAAACAGCTATGCAATCCTAAAGCATCAGAACCACCTCAAAGTGAGGTGGAAGAATGCATGACCAGGGATGGGAAGGGAGAGTAGGAACTACGCAATCTGAGAGAAGGAAAGATGATAATGTGGTTCTCTGTCATGAAACCATCCTCACACTTCCAGGCTTCTAAAGCTCCATGACATCAGCATAAAGCATCTCTCAGTCATCCAGAATGGTATGCTTCTATGACATTAAAATAGAGAGATTATACAAGAAAAGAATGTGATACCTATTTTCATTCTTCTCAAAGGAAAACTGTGTTTTAGCAAACTGACATTTCTGAAATTTTCCTAACTTTTTACCATTTGTTACCCTATCCTAAACACAATAAGCAGTTAGAGGGAACACATGTAATATTAGGAAATTATTCTTAAACAATTATTCTATTCAAATATTAATAACTGGCTATTCTGGTTGTTCTCTGACTCTTCTATTCAGGTAGACATCATTTCTCCTGTGACCCACAAGACTGACTTGCCCCTGTGTAAGGCAAAAAATCCTACAAAGTTCCTCTGGATTTTCAGAATGGGGTCCTTGGCTTAAAATGTTCAAGTAAGCTATTGTCCAATATTTGTAACTGCTTTCTATCCCACTTTCAAGTACACATCACAATTAAAAATTAGAACACTTAGTTTAATCTTATTTTTACCCTTAATAAAGCCTCATGCTTTTCAAATCTTTCTTTCTATAAACAAGCAAAATACCTGTATCCAAGTGATGGAAAGCTAAAAGGAAGACATTGAAACAGTAATGAACAAACCTTTGTATTACTTTACAGAAGAAATATCTAAGAGAAAATAATTAAAAGACAACAGAAAATCTAAGAGTCAGGGCAACTGAATAACAACAACAAAAAAATGCCTTTTGACTACCTAAAGAAATTAATGCCAAAAGGTCTTTGGAATATCTGTTATACTATTACTGTGCAATAGCCACTTTTCCAAGTTACAGAAGCGCTCTTTCAGAATACAGGATATTTCACAGCTTCTTAAACTATTTTTAAGATCAGTTACTCACATGTGCTAATCTTCAAAAGCAATTTAAACATTTTTTTAACGTGATCAGAAGTTATTTTGCAAAATCTGAATCCAACGTTTATTTAAAAAAAAAATAATTCAAAGCAGTCCTCATGGAATGTTACCTGGAATGATTTTTAAGAATTATGCTGAAAACACTGTCAAGTATAAAGATAAAAATTAGGTGGCTGAGTTTGCATATGCAGAATTCATTATCTCAAGTAAAATATGATTAGCCTTTTGAATAGTAGAAAGTTTTTTTTAACACTATTTAGGTGTTAATTTCCCAAGGCTGTAGGTTTGAGGAAGGACATGAATGCTTAGTTTTGACTTTATTTGTTTAAATTTTATATTTTAGAGCACTTCTAAAAAGAACCAACCAAATCCCAAGAAACATTCCACCAATAAATTGTGTCTCTACAATAAAATGTTTCCAACTGATGGAAATCCCTAAGCATAACAACCAATAAAAACAAAAAGGGAACCCTTCAAATGTCAGAGACCTGGAACTCCAGTTTTCCCACACATGATCTTATAAATGCAGTGAACCAAGACGTATTACGCTGTGTCGGTATCTCTTTATTACAAAATATGAAGAGATTCATGAATCCCTGATCTTTTCCTACACAATAGAAAAAATATGCTGTAATAGCTGAAAATCAGACTCCAGGATTGCAGAGTGTAGCTGCAGTAGTGTTCAGTATAGCCCACTGTGAAATCCAGATGTATACTTGTGCAGTATGCAGTATACCATTTCAAAATTTTATCACATGTGCCAATGTAGACTTCAGTATACATATGCCATAAGTTTGCAGAAGCTTTATGTACCTAAACATAAATGCCATACTACTGTAAGTACTTGTTACAGCTCTGAGACCAGAACAAGCTTTTGAAATGGAACTGGGAAAAATATACACTGTTTTGCTTAACTCCATATCCAGTGCTTCCTATTGGAGGCTACATAAAAATCACCCTTCACAACGAAGGCAAGGAGACCAAAGAAGGAGCTTCAGAGACTTTAACAGCTGGATTTGAAGTTGCCAAAACAACCCTGTTAAAACTGGTGCATTGCAGACCTAAATCATTGCTAAATCATTGCAAAGTGAAAGTAGCAAGCCATCAATTTCTTATTTTATCTTTTTCTACAATGCTTCATTGTATAAGGCAGGTTAAATGCTCTATAGAGAGGAGTTCCACTGTTTCTCTCAGGCTGCCTCTAGATATTTTAGCACTAACTGTAGCAGAAAAACTGATCCTTAATTGCAGCTTCTGTTTAAGTACATATTTTCTATGACATATTAATTATGAAACACCTTGATAGCTGCCAAATATATCTTGGGACAGTTTTCTGCTTTTCACTGGTAGGTAAAAAACAAGAAGCTGTACTCTTCAAAGTAAAACCAGAGAAGGTTTCCCCTATATGCAACAGAAAAATTACTCCTGCAGAATTAAATAGTAATCCTGTTTCATCCTTAAATCTTTTCAGCTGTCTTGTATTCCTAATACCAATATAAAATAATTCCTCAGACTATTACCTTCTTTATTTTTCAAACAAGTACTTAAAAATCACTTCACAGATCCTACTTGAGCTTCTGTCCCTTTTGACTTTTTAATTCAATTCCAGCCTTACTTTGTCTGAAGCAGTTATTTTTACTCAGGACAGACCAGCACCTGATGTGCTACCTATTGCCCAAGTAGCTAGTGGTTTTTCAATGGTTTTCACACTCTATTTGACAATGACTCTTCTCTCATTTACAATGCATACATAACGTGTTTTGAGATTAATGCAGAACATTTGCATGCCCTGTACTTCAAAGGTCTAATAGCAGCAATTCTTATTCTACCTACCCATGGTGGTTTGGTCTCCATAAAAGTTCCAGAATGATATACCTTGATTGTTTTGTCAGGGAAAAAAAATTAATAAAAAATTTCTTTGGATTAAGAAGTTCTTACCATGTTGCTACTGCCATACACTTTCTTGCTAGTAATTCTAGGGCATAATGTGTTGCTTGTGCTGCACTTTCTCCTAAGACAGCACCCACACTGACTGCCAGTTCCAGTTCATTTCCACGAATCAGGTCTGCCATCGCAAGCTTGCTCAATGAAAAAATTAAATCATAAGCATTTTTGGTATTCACCATCTTGAGCATATGACAATAATTTATGAGAATGCTTTTTACAGAAGGAAAAAATATGCAATACTTAAAGTAAATTATATATAATTTGGGTCTCTTGCATGAGTAAATAACTGTGCACCACACGTAAATCAGTTTTTAAATAAACAAATAGATTTCCTTTAGCAGAATCTTTCTTTATTTAACCAAAGAGATTACATAGATATGATAACTAAAAAGCATGATAGGAATTTCATCTAATCTTAAGTAATGACACTAACTTTCAAAGTATATACTTCCCCTTTCCTTCAGTGAAGGGAGACTCAAAAAAACAAGAAACCAGGAAGGATTCTCCTGATCTTACACTCTCTGGCCAACCAGAGTTGCTGGTAGGCATAGCAGAATGTCAAACAGTAAGAGACTACACAACAACTTGGAATATGCTTATTTTGAAATACAAGTATTAATTGATTCTCGATTTCTCTCTGAATAGATGATTGAGATGGAATTATATTTATTTGGGGGGGATAGAGGAGGAAAACATGTTAAGTCCAGAAAGAACGGGAAAAAGAAACTATTTGTATAAAAACACAAACAAAATGAAAAATATTTCCTACATGTCAGTTTTATATTTGTACTGAGAGGTGGGGTTTTGTCCTATTTACTTTTTCATTTAGACTGTAAATTCTTGAAGGCAGAGATTGCATCTTCTGTAGAACAATAACTTCCATTTCTGAATAGCTATTTTGAATCACCATAAACAGTAAACAGTAACACTTAAGTGTATATATGTAAGGTACTTAAGTATCTTATATTTTCTAATATAACAAGATAGTGTATATACAATTCAATGACAATTTATTACTTTCTGTGCATGAGAGAAACCTTGAATTTAATAGAATCAAGGAAGTTTTGCTAGTAACTTCAATACTGTAAGGATCTAACTCTGTATAAATATATACAAATCAAATATCAAGTATAAGTAGAATTCTAGAATGTGATACATAAATTTTAAAACACATGTGGAGAAAGGAAGACAATGTCGGATTTTTCATAATTAAAGACAAAAAAAATACCTCTATATTTTCAACAGCCAGATGACAACATGCTGCAAGCACTGCATGGCCATCCTGAAAATACCAATCTGCTAGTTCTTTACTGACCTTGTGCAGGAGCCTGCAAGAACAAAACATGAATTCTGAAAGGTCACTTTCAGGCTGGGGTCCTTTGGCTCTTAATTTATGTAAAATTTACCGCATTTCTTTCTGTACCCTAAAAATTGCTATATTTGACTTACAACTAGCTTGAAAAATGCAATCTGTTTGAGCTTTATCCACTGCTTAGGTTGGTGTGTACTCATGGGCGTCATTTCCCAAAATCTACGTAAGTACAGAAATGTCTCTTCAGACTGGTACAAAAAAAATCAAATATTTGGATATCCAATCTATACCAAGTATTTGCTCAAAAATTGCACATGTAAATGAAGCAGCTACACAGCCTCTAAATTGCTTGTTACTACACCCATAACTGGATAATATAATTCAGGTTTTTGACCACTGTTCTAAACAAGGAGAGGTGCATGCTTTGGGTGTTTTTAAGGGCATGGACAATGAAAATCACAGAATCATAGGATGGTTTGGGTTGGAAGGGACCTTAAAGATCACTTAGTTCCATGTCCATGCCATGGGCAGGGACACCTTCCCTCAGACCAGGTTACTCAGAGCTCTACCTAACCTGGCATTAAACATTTTCAGGAGTAGGGCTTCCACAGCTTCTCTAGGCAACCTGTTCCAGAACCTCACCACTCTCACAGTAAAGAATTTTTCCCTAATATCTAATCTAAAACTACTGTCTCAGATTGATTTTTAGTGTACGTTGTCAGAATCTTTACTGATGACAAACAGCAAAGCTTCAGGAGCAGATGACGCATAATAATAGGAGATAATAGATACTTGTTAATGCTAAATCTTACCCTGCTTACCAGAAGTTCTAAGTTAATATGCCATATATTTAAGGGCATAGGAATGCATCTTAAATATCAAGCAAGTGAAAAGGACATTTATAATACATACAAATGAAAAATCCATTTTGTGCCAGGAGGAGTCACAAGAGGGAAATTAGCGTAGCATCAGATAAGTTAGTAACTCTATTAACTATGTACTAGAAGACGCAACATTTTGTTTAATTCTAAATTGCTGATGCCAAATTAAACCACTAAGCTTTATCTCCCTTAATGACTTTACGTTCTGTACTAAAATGAGGTTTTAGATATAAACCAGAACAACTTACTCATTATAATCATCTGTATTGTTTCCACCAGAATTTGAAGATCCACTTGCTGTGGAGAGTGGTAACATCTGTATATTTCCTTCACAAGCTGCCTGGTAGTGAATAAAAAATTAATTAATGCACAATTGAAACTGAAGATGAAATACGATTTTTTAACAACAACAAAAATAACCTATGATCTATAAAAATAATTCTGAAGCCTAGTTATAACAAATAAAATATTTAAATGTTTAAACTAATGAACTTATTCATAGCTACATCTTAGCCTAATTTTATCCAGCCATACAAGAAATTTTACAGAAGCAATAGACTTCTTCCTTCCTATGCATTTGGGCAAGATTTTTCCACCATTTGAATATGCTTAAAATGGACAGTGAAGACTACAACCTTGATTTTTACACCACAAGGAGCAAGTGGCTGTGAATGAAAGATGAAGTCTACAGATACTTCTCAGCAGGTATAACAGCAAATTGGAAATGTTTGGCATACAGTGGCAGAAAGTGGCATAAGCTTAACTTTTTTCTGTCTAGCAATAATTTATTTCTAACATTAAATACAAAGAGATCAGTGTGGGTTAAATGAAATCAGTGGACAAAGTGGTGTTTGGTCAAGGGTTGGACTCAATGATCTCAAAGGTCTTTTCCACACTAATTGGTTCTGTGATTCTGTGGATTCTTTCATATGCTTTAAGGTGTAGCTGAGAAAACACGATTAAACCTCAGGGTTGAGTTACAAGGGAAAATAAGTCCCGGTATTTTGTTGCTTAATATTATCTGATTAAATCTTTGAGACAAAGATCATTCTACGAATTGTAATATTTTTCTGTAATCTCTCTCTTACAAGAAAAATTAAGATCTTTCTAAAGCTTTAATTTGCTTTAGGGTTCCAACATTTTAACTTGTTAAATCTAAGCACGTATCGAAGTTCCATTCTGTACATTATTCAGCTATTGAGCTAAAACATTCAGACAGACAATTTCTCAGTAGAGATGCAAGAGAAATCAAATTCTACACGTCTTTGATGTTAAGGCCAATACTAACTGTTGAAAATCAGGTTCTATTTCAATCAAAATTGAACACATCAGTTTTCACTATGGTTATGTGATTGCAATTTAGAACAATCGGGCTTTCAATACATAAACATGACGTACCTTCTTTTGATTTTTGCATAAAAACTGGTCAGTACAATATGAAAGTAAAGACTGAGGTATCATTATTTACTATTTTGCAAAAGTGAACAGAGCAAATCTTTTAAATATGCTTGTCATATTCAAAGTGAACAGAGCAAGTCTTTTCAATATGCTTGTCATATTCAGAGTTATAAGCTAATAGCTAAATACATCTCCCCCACCGGTATATGTAGTAATACCTGTGCAACAAGAAGCGCCTCTTTCAGCTGACCTCTCGAAGTAAAGAAAGAAACTAGTTTCTTCACATCTCCAGTAGCTATACAGTATGGGATGACATCATCATTTTCTTCCTGAATTAACTGATCAGCTCTCCTAATTAAACAAATGAATAAATAAACAAGAAAGATCTACACATATGATTAATCACCAAATTTATCTCTATGGTATAAGTGTTAGATGAAGCCATGTAAAGATCACTGAAACCCATCTGCCTTTCCAGACTTACAAACTGTGGATACTGCACTAAAGAGTTCACAGCTGAAGTTCCAATTTATGTTCAATCCTTTGATTCAAGTACACAAAATTGTTGAAATCCTACACAGTTCTATCCCTAAAAATACTGAACAAAACATAACTAGAAGGCTGTAACAAAAGACAACTACAATTGATATTAGTATCCATCCTTCCTAACTTGCCTGTGTCCTTTCATGGGCTGAAGCTACAACTCACCATAATATTTTTATGAACTTACCTTTGCATTAACTTCCTCCAATATTTCATTGATACACCAGGCGCAACTGAGAGAGCTTTGTCCCACTAGAAGAAAGCAGCAATACATTTACCCTGATAATTTTATTTTGAGAAACAGCCATATTTTAAACTAGCTTAATTTTTCTTCCATTAAAAATAAATTTGACAACTGGCTAAATAAGGAATGAGTTATGCTTTAGACTGCATATGTTAAAAATAACCTAATTGGAACATGATTACTTTTTTTGGGACTTGTGACCCATTTATTGACTCTCCATCTTTGCCAGGATAGCTGGTTTTCAGAAAACCATATTTTGTTATTCTTCAATAATGTTCTGATGTTTTACCTCTCCAAGTTCTACCATTAGTTCACAATATCGCTGAATTTGTCCTAATCTTAAATGTATTTCTGCAGCTTCTTTGAGCCTTTCCTCTTTGCTTGGTGCACCAATACCGCCTCCAAACTTAGACATCTTTACTGTTGTCAGCTCTTGTGCCCTGGACTGAGAGGAAAAAAAAAAAAAAGGATAAAGTTTTCTGTGAAGAAAACAAGTTTTCTTAAGAATATACTACTGTCAAATATTACAGTGGAATACAAAGGTTATCATTTCAGAAAAAAAATCTTTTGAGAAAAGGCTAATTGGAACTGATGAATTTCAGTGAGACTACAGTGAACTTTATGTTGTTAAAGCAACTATGTTAGTGTTTTGTGCTTATATACATATATTTTCTATTATCTTCCTTTAATATCTTTATATAATTTTTTATTCTCAACCATTTTCTCATATGTTATAGTAATTCATCCAGATGTCCCCCATAAAAATCTTGATATTTTGAAACTTAAAAAAAAATATTTGTGAACATAAATCATAGAGAGCTGGAAATTGAACATATTATCATTATAATGATGTCACATAAAGAAATAATACAGATAGCAGGCTCAACTGGTTGACAATAGGCTTTGTGGTCTGATCTGTCATGTCCCATGAATCTTATAACCAAGAAATGATTTATATTCCCAACTAGCGCAATTTTTATATTAGTTGGAGAAATAAGACTAACTTGCTTCATCTGGCAGAGCTTGAGAAACAAGCTGCAAAAGAATTATAGTTAACACAGAAAAAAAAAAAAGGCAAAACCAGCTTCACGTTTCAACAATTCTCAGTTTATTTCTACCATCAATGCACATTTATGGCATTTGGCCATTCATGGCTTTAGCGTACCATATATGGAAGATGGAGAATGAATTTTAAACATTCTTCACTAAAGTAAACTGCCATGTAGACCAATGCCAGCTCCCAAGGATCTGGTTTTTTTTTAAAACAAACTATGTTACTTTTTTTCCTCAGCATCTCTATATCTTTTATTATTTTTATGTTGAAGTCTCCACCTAAAACCAGAAAAAACACAGTTGCTCTGCATCCCTACTTCATCCTGAAATGTCTAGGTGCTGCAATGCCATTATCCGGTTTCCTAAGAAAAAGACAGTATCAGCAGCCCTTAACAAGCAGTCAGCATTACCCTACCCCTGCTTTCTCTTAAAGCTGTCAAACAAGATTCTGAGTCAGCAAAAAAGGGGACAAAATGATCAGCAATGACTGTAGTGATTCTAGGTCACCGGAGTTATAAATGCACAAAATCATGTTGCAGAGATAAACAGACGGCTTGCACTACACAAGCCAAGAATTAATGTCTTCTCAGGCTAACTGGCTGAGAAATCTGGTTTTTGGACACATGGACACGTTTACAGGGCTTCACAGGATAAGCAGAACAGCTGCTATTATTACAGTTAACAACACCAATAAACTTGAGTCATTTAAGAGTCAAGGTATGTAGGACACTCTCAAAGAGCCTGTGATTTTGCAAAAGAGAGAGTCTGCAACAGCAAACAACAGGTGATAGGTATTACGAAAGTGCAGGTATTACCTCACACAACAAGCACAGGTATTACCCCTGGGGGTGGCAAGTGCATTGCCTGATCCAATACCAGTAGATAATCTTTCCTCTATTTACAACCCAGTTATTAGAGTGTGGGATTCTTTAGTACCGCTAAGAACTCCCTGACAGAACCACAAATTTGCATATTCTGCACAAACTGTATGTCTGGTTGCATATTCATATATGCAGCTACTAATAAATTTATGGTCTAGTACTTGAATTTCACATTCACATCTGAGTTGCTCTTAAGCTGCATATCTGTATTAATGACAGGTTCTTGTTTCTCCACTCCTTCTTCCACAGACCTACAGAATATATTTCTGCTAACTCTCCTCCATTTTCTGATGTGAATTCCTCTGTTCCTGCATCTGAACACAGATACATACTTCATGTTTATACAATCAAATAATCAAGTAATTTGACTTTACTGAATATAAAAGCACAGTGTATATAACAGGGAAGACAAACTCGCTTCATAGCTGAAGTTTTGCAATTTCTTTTAGTTATTTTGAAAAAGGCTTCTCTAGTTAAAAACTGTAAACTATCATTTTAACACTGAGTATGCAGTATAAGTATGAAGTCATGCAGACTTAGCTAGATCCTATTGTAACAGACTGGTATTGCAGATGGAACTGGTGTTGCACAAATATCTTCGGACATGAAATAAATTGTAACCCTTTTGTAAAGCATTAAATGTTATTTTTAAAGAGTGAAATACTATATGGAGTAACAATCATTTTCACATATTGTTCATGTTTCACTTACCATTCTAAATCTAATGAGATGTTTCATATGCATAATTCCTTTGCAGTAGTTTTGTGGAAGCAAACTGTCATCCTGTCCTTTTATTACAGCAACCAAATCCCATAAATTTTTGCTGCCTCCAGGAGGCTGAAATTGTTAGGGAAGAAAAGTTGTATTACAGTCATGCTCAAGAGAGAAACTTGAACTTATGAAGACATTCAAAACATTTGTCTGTCAACTCCAAGAAAACAATGTCAGACCATTTCAATATTAGAACCTTCATTATGAAGGCATGAATTAGTTCAAGATACTCTAAGTCCTTCAGTCTTCTTGAAGGCTGTAAAGATACAGCAAGATCCATGAATGTAAGTATTCGGTTATGTGTGGACATAGTTGAGGGCTTGCCATTAGAATTTTCCCTTTTCCTCACAAAGGCATACAAGCTATCTTGTGGCTACTGCTGGCATAAAACAACATCCAGCTGCTGGGATGCAGGAGCTGCCCCAGTACTTGTTTATCATTTTCTGTAAAGTGAAGGCATGGGCAAAAAAAAGGCAAGGAAAAAAAACAGCTCCAAGGCTTGACTGCCAGAACCTGGTTTACTTTCTTAATATTAAATCTTAAAATAGACACATATGGCATACGTATATGCACAAAAGCTTGCAGCACAAAGTGATCAAGGTGATTATTTTTTAAAAATAGATTTTAAGCACTTCCATTGGTCTGGCCTTTGAATCAATCCTTCTGTAGATCTAGGACAACAGTTTAACACTGAATGAGGTCTAGAAGAAAGTGAGAATTTAAAAGCTTAAAAAAAAATAATCATTAAACTTTTGACCTGAAGGAGCTTTCCTAAGAATAACAGGATTACAAGTTTAGAAGTCCAGTTATTTCTGAGCAGGTAAAAAGCATGAAATCCTACTAGAAAAAAAAAAATCAAAAAAAGGCAACTCCCCCCCCTCCTAAAAAATATTCTCTCTTTTTTCTGTCCCTTAAAGCTCTTATTTGTCTCCTCATTGTGTAGCACAATATCTCATTTTCTGGACTCAAAAAGCACTGAGTATAGCTGATAAAAAAAGCTTTTGTTCTTGGAAAATTTTAGTACTCTTATAACAGTTTTACTCTCAAATCAACATGGGGTATCAAAATGTATAGCTTCTGTGAAACAAGGAATTCCATAAAATATATTTTTAAAAAAATATAAAATGTCCAGGTTCAAAATTGAGGAAGATTAGTTCAGCATTTCAAAATCATACACTTCAATCTAGCTAGAAATCATAACAAATATTTTGGATGAACTAGATCTTTATAGATCAGAATACTGACTTAAATTACAACAGTGTGCGACACAATCTGTAGTTCCAGGTAATTTTTGTCCTTGTTCTACCCCAAGTTCAGCCCCTATGCAGCTAAACAGTCACAGGGATCCAGTAGTTTATATTTTTAACTCAACTGCACTGAGAGGCTGCAGTGATTTATAGGAAATATTACTATGCTGTGGAGCAAAGGAAACAGATGGATACCGGGGCATGGGTCATTCAGATCTACAGCTGCCAGAATGTAATCCTGCAGTTTGGGCAAAAACACTTGGGCAGTTCAAACCTTACAAGTAATGAGGGTGTCCCTTTGATAAATCAAAATTAAAAACTCTAATGTAGTTTGATAAAACACATATTTTCATTTTCTTCAATAGCAAATTATTGTCAGATTACACCTTTCCTATAGAAAATTAAATTATCCCACTAATTTCACTTTGCAAAAAACTGGTGTTCGCAACTGACAAACAATTAAGTCATGGACATTTTTATATGCAGAACTGCTAAGAAACAGAACTGATTTCTACATATTTTCTAAGGTCCCTTAAAAAAGAGAGAAAAAAATTGTAAAGAAGGAAGACATTTCAGTTTTGGAGATTGACCTCAGAAGAGCAAGTCATGCAGACTGACAACATACTTAGGTTTACAGAATACTTACTGAAAAACATTCTGAAAACCACCTTAGTTTTTTTCCTCGAGGATTTCCTGACAATTTTTCCAATTCCTGTTTAATATCCCTGGAAACTTTACCACACAGCAAAGGAGGAGCACCAGATTCCACAGCACGATCTAACACACACAAAGATTTATACAAGAAAATTAAAAAAAAAAAAAAAAACAGCGAAAGAAAAAAGAAGAATAGTGATATAAAGAAAAGTAGAACAATGGTATACACAATTTACTTACCTGTATTGCCGATAATATCATCCCAACATCTATCTGCTAAGATATTTAGTGGTAGAGGGTTTATAAGAGGTGTCAATGACCAGAGTCTCACAGTGGAATCACGAGAGCAGGATGCCATAGTAAATGGACGACTAGGATGACATGTTAATCCTAGCAGAGAGGGCATTTAAAAATGCAGTCAAAAAAGTTTACCTAATAACCCATTTGATTAAATTATTTTATAAAATTTAAAATATATTAGAATGCATTTAAATACAGAAATAAAACCAAATTAAAAATATTACCATATACATCTGCACCATGATCATAAACTGTGTCCAAGCATGTTCCATCTCTTGTGTCCCAGACTCGAATTGTGTAGTCCCAACTGCCAGATATTAGAAGGTAAGGAATTTCAGGATTCCACATCAGTCCCCGTACTGGAGCTGTGTGTCCACTAAGAACATTTATACAAGCGTCCTGTGTATAATCCCATATTCGAACAGTACTGAAACAGGATAAAAAAGACCAATGTCCATCAAATCACCTATAAAAATATCATTATCTCTCTACTTCAGCAACATTCTAAGCCTCAAATTTATCAGAATATTTATTTGCAATATGTTTATAGAAGCTTCTGTAACAAATGTGGATAAAGCCTTCCCAAATCTTCGTTCGCGAAGCCCAGCCATGATGAGTGAGATAGAAGCTGAAATAGGAGAGGGTGGAGCCAATGCCCTTCAAGTTTACAATGGCATACAAAGTACACCAGGTTAAGAAACTATTCCATTGACCACATAATCTTTCAAAAGCTGACAGCCACCCGTCACTCACATGTCAGTGAGAGAAAAGAAGTTGGTCATATGCCTGCATATGCAGTAAATTTTTCTGTTAGGACTCTCAAGAGGAAAAAGAACTAAAGAAAAGCAAAACTGTAAAATTTATCTTTCCTATGGCTTCAACAGCCCTCTAACAGACCCAAGAAACTAGCGATCTGCTAGTCTAAGCTCAGTTCCTGGAAAAAATTGTGAAGATTATACTAGGTACTATGGAAAGGCATTTAAAGAATAACTCAATCATCAGGCACAGGCACAGTTAACATGGGTTCAAAAAGGGAAAGTCCTGGTTAACTAATCAGATATCCTTCTATGACAAGGTCACCTGCCCAGTGGATGAAGTGAAAGTGCTGGATGTAGTTTCTCTCAATTTTAGTAAGAGTGCAGATACTGTACCCGACAGCATCCTTCTGGACAAGTTCTCCAATGGTGGGATAAGCAGGTTCATGGTGCACTGGGTGAAGGACTGGTTGAACATCAGGGTTCAAAGAATTGTCATGAATGGGGCTATATCTGGCTAGCAACTGGTCATCAGCAGTGCTCCTCAAGGGTCAATTCTAGGGCCACTCCTGTTCAATGTATTTTGCTGTCAAGAAGTTTGCTGTGAAGTTGTTTTCTGTCATGAATCACTACACTATGAATTAACAGACTTTGCTTCAAGCATAAACCTCTAATGGGGAAAGCAATAGAAGCCAATACTCCAAACTTGAGATCTATTACAAAAATATCTTGTATAGTCTGCAGGGAAGTGGCTTAGAATCAGAAAATCCTTCCTCTTGCTTACTGAGGACTGCTGCGCTTTTCCTCAAAAAAGATGCAGATTATACTTAGGTATATTTTTGAAAAAACATCAATCACTGTGGTGTTCTCCTTGTATTATTCCTTGGAGTAAAAGTATCAGTCACTGATCCTACTCTTGGGAAAACATTTGAAAAGGTTGCACTGCTACAGCAGCTGTGACAATCTTAGATAATGATCCTGCTGCCCAAATACTACATTAAGCTAACAGCAAAGCTACAGCCTGAATTTGAACAAGGCAGAGATTTAGATTATTAGGTATTCATGAAGTTTTTGAAGGTGCAAACACTAGTACAAGTAAATATTTTGAGTTTCTTGAATAGTTCTGCTTGAGGTTTTAAGTTTTCCAATAGTTCAGAAATACACACCCATCATCAGAGCCACTGCAGAGGATTCCTTCTCTCAGAGGAGACCACCGTACATGAAACACCTTTGCAGTATGCCCTGTAAAAACTTTCAGTGGCTGATCAGAGCTGGTTGCCAAGTAGTAAACACGAACATTTTTATCCTCACAACCAGTAGCTATCATATCTCTGCAAAATATAGACAGTAAAATCTTTAGTCAGAGAGATGATCAATGCTTTTTTAATTTAAAAATAAATATGATGTGTAAGTTGCAATTTACTTCAAAAAACAGCATATTTTTGCTTCTTCTTTGTCTCTTCAAGAGACAAAGTAACTACTGATAATCCAATTAAATATACTAAATCAGACATAAAGTTCTTATGTCATTATTAGGAATTATCTGAAAAATTAATATATATCATAGTGCATTTAGTTGCCTACTACATTTTCAGCTTAGCAGTCATTACAAGGAAGCCAATATAAACCCCTTTTTCCTGGTATTGAATGTCTGGTTTTTCCCCCCCCACTATATATTCAGCTAGAGAATTTTTTTCTCTCATCAGTATGAAAAGATCTTCCTTTGAAAATTAAGGAAGTTCATGGTGGGCAATGAGATACACTACTGGGAATATAGAGCTGCTACAGGTATATCCTACTGTGGAACAGATAATTTTAGTGGTTTACTACCACAGTGAAAATCACATTCTAATAATCTTGTGTTTCTTTACTGGTAATCAATTTAAATAGTAAATATTGTCAATTCTTTGGGTTATTTTTTACTTACTTGTTGTTTTGACTCCAATCACAGCCGAACACTGCAGCTGGATGTTTATACTTGTGAAGAACATTGCCATCAATGGTTCGAATAATACTGAAACCAATTATAATGCAATATAATAAGGAAAAAAACATTCTGAGAAGGCTATCCAAAATTAAGGTTTATTCTGTGCGAATAAGCCGGATAGCAAAAAGATATACAGAAAGAATATGAGAAATAGCCATAAACAATATCAGCCCCTCAACTACAAGGCTAACTATGTATTTCCCAAGAAAAACATAGTGTCCATGTTCCTTCAGAAGGCCTATAAAAATATCCACTGTAGTACCTCCTTCTTGAAAAGATCCTCATAGCCCAAAATCAAAGTTGTAGTTATGGCTTTAAGGTACAAAGAGATCTTTAGGAACTAAGAAAAAAAAAAAAAAAAAAATGGAAGAAGTTGATTGTTTTCTAAAATTTATGCCCATTATGTTTGAGCTGGAATGACACAGGTAGCAGAGGAAACTAATGAAGAAGGATTTTTAAAATGTACTAAAACATAATATATGCAAAATTGGTCTCAATGGACATTCACACATTTTTAGAAATAAGGTATTATACTCCCATAATAGTACAATTGTAATTACTTTGTTCTAAAATAGTGCTTTCTAGTTCTTCAAAGAACAAACTTTAAAATTTTAAAAATTAAAACAAATACAGTTGGATAGCTTTTGAAAAGTGCCCCCTACAGACAAGAATGATAGGATATTCTTGGCTAAATAAAATAAAACTTCAGTTTCACTATCAGAGTGCCTTAAACACTATTCCTTTTGAAAAAGTTTCCTTTATCTTCTTCTTCAAATCATGAAAAACATACCCTAAGAAGTACAGAAGACTAATATAATTCTAGTTTTGTCCAGAAAGAAAAGTTTTAACATTAATCACTGACAGTACTGTCAAAATGTACAGACTTGAGAAGTGCATTTAGCAATTTTTTTTTCTTCCAATAACACTCACCAAAATCCATCACTGCTGCAGGTTGCTATTCTTTTGGAATCTTTATGACTCCAGGCAATGCAGAAGATTCCATTCTTTCCATGCTTCAAAAAATGCAAAATACCTATCAATAAGAAATAATTCACCCCTTTTTCTCTCATCTATTGACTCTTATTTTATTTTATTCTACTATGGGCTTCAGCCCTTTTCTCCCTTTGTATACTGTACAAAACCACACTATAGTGAGTACCCAATACATCTGGGATATTTGAAAACTCAAGTCCAAAAAAGTAGGACTACAGAGATGGACAGTAAAACTGCTATACTTGCCAGGATCCAAGAGGCAAAACTGGGTCAAGCTGAAGAATAAGCAATCTATAACTCTATAAACCTGAAGCTTAAATAAAGAACGCTATGAGCAATCAAGAGGGACCTCTGGGCCTTTGGACAACTGCACAAGGGATTTAAAGCACAAGCTGTGTTCTCTTCTGTCCTGCCAGTTGCAGGGAGTGATGGGAAAAGAAAGAGGAAAATCATGCCAGATGAACATCCAGCTTTGAGACCTGTGTTACCAGCAGAATTTTGGGGGTTTTGATCATGGGTCAGTTTATACAAAACCAAGCCTGCTGGCAACAGATAGGGTCAACCTGTCTCAAAGAGGAAAAAAGATCTTAGCTCAGGAGTTAGCGGGGCTCACTGAGAGAGCTTTAAACTAGATTGGAAAGAGGACAGGGACAGGTTTGCCAAAGAGAAAGTGTAGGGAAGGGGAGAACAACAGCAACCACCTAGTATAAGGAGGCCCAAGAGAGAATACCTGGAGCAAGCACAAGCAGCCAAAGACATAACCACTAGACAGGACTACGGGAAAAGTTGTGGCTATCAGGAGAGGTGCTGGTAGAGGACTGGAAGAAAGTAAATGTCACCCTGGTCTTCAAAAAAGGAAAAGAAGGAGGATCCAGGGAACTATCACCACCTCTATCCACATGGCTGACAAGAAAGTGATCAGAAGTCAGCATGGATTCATTAAAGGGAAATCATGCTTGAACAACCTGATTGCCTTCTGCAATGAAACAACTGCCTGGATGGATGCGGGGACAGCAGTGCATATTGTCTATCTCAACTTCAGTAAGGCTTTCGACACTGTCTCTCACAACATTCTCAGAGGCAAACTCAGTAAGTGTGGCCTGGATGAGTGGACAGTGAGGTGGGTTAAGAACTGGCTAAACTGCAGATCTCAGAGGGTTGTAATTAGTGGCACAGGGTCTACTTGTAGGCCTGCCACTAGTGGTGTCCCCCAGGTTTCAATACTGGGCCCAATATTGTTTAACTTATTCATCAATGACTTGGATGAAGGGGCAGATACCTCTTCAGCAAGTTCACTGATGCTGCAAAGCTGGGAGGAGTGGCCAATACCCCAAGGTGTGGTATAGCCCTTCAGAGGGACCTCAATAGGCTGGAGAGATGGGCAGAGAAGAACCTACTAAAGTTCAACATGGGCAGAGCAGGGTCCTGCACCTGGGGAGGAATAACTCCATGCACCAGTATTGGCTGGGGGCTGACCTGCTGGAAAGCAGCTGTGCAGAGAAAGACCTGGGGATCCTGGTGGATAACAAGTTGTCCATGAGCCAGGAATGTGCCCTTGTGGTCATGAAGGCCAGTGGTATCCTGAGGTGCATCAGGAAGAGCATTGCCAGCAGGTTGAAGAAGGTGATCCTGCCCCTTTAGTCAGTCCTAGTGAGGCCATATCTGGAGTGCTGTGTTTTGAGCTTGTCAGTACAAGAGAGTCATGGAGCACCTGGAGCAGGTCCAGGGCAGGGCAACAAAGATGATTAAGGGACCAGAGCATCTCTCTTATGAGGAAAGACTGAGAGATCTGGGCCTGTTCAGCCTTGAGAAGACATGACTGAGAGAGAACCGCATCAATGTATATAAATATCTGAAGTGAGGGTGTCAAGAGGATGAAGCCAGGCTCTTCTAAGTGGTACTAAGCAATAGGACAAAAGGCAACAGGCGGAAACTGATGAACAGGAAGTTTCACTTGAATATGAGGAAAAACTTTCTCGTGTGGGTGACCAAGCACTGGAACAGATTGCCCAGAGAGGTTGTGGAGTCTCCCTCACTGGACATATCCAAGAACCACCTGGACACAACCTGTGCAATGTGTTCCAGGACAACCCTACTTGAATAGAGAGGTTGGACCATATGACACACACTGTGGTCCTTTTCCAACCTTACTCATTCTAGGATTCTGAATAAGGTTAGTTACTTATTGGAATAATGAAGTGAGTGGGTATGAAAAATCATGGTATGCGAAAAATTAAATGGGATGTGTATCAGGATCAGCGCTACATAAAAGATGCTTAGTAGCACAAATGCAAAGATCAGTGTTAGAATCCCAGAACTCCTGAATGTATTTGTTTTCTGCTCATGCCTCTCCCCACACCTCTACCTCTCTTCTTAAAGAGCATCCCTTGTACACTGATGTAGACACATCAGTGTACCACAGTATCACATTAACCACAGTTAATTACGTCTGCATAATCTGAAGATTACACCTATATACTAAGAATACTAAGTACTACAACATAGTATTACAACAGCTCCTTTATGCCAATAAAAATTATGCTACTGTTTCAGGACTTAAAAATGCCTGGATAGATTTCAGGTTATACAAGGCAAGATTCTAAAGGAGGTATACTGTTTAGTGTGCTGCAGAATAGAGTTTTATTGATCTAGACTTCAGGGATTGAAAGCCTTATGTTTAAAAATACAGAACACAATTTGCATTTTGATGCCGAGTCTATATGTCCATATACATTGACACATTTAAGAAGGAATCAGCATTGCTTTTGTTGTGTATTCCTACAGGACCAATTTTAATATAATGGAGACCATCTGGTGCTTCATCATTCTCATGTCACAAATCCAGTCTGAGGAAATAAAATACTTCTGCCACACAGGTAAACTGGCACCCACACAATCCTATAGATTTTTATATTCTAGCACCTTTTAAAAATATATGAACTTTGACCCATCTATTTATAGACACTAGAGGAAATTACTAATTTACATTTTATATAGACAAAAAGAATAATCTCATCTTACCTCACTGAATCTGGTTATCATTTTGCCTTTTCGAACATCCCAGATGAAGGCACCATTTCTGGATGTTGCCCCTGCTATGCAGTTCAGATCTCCTTTAAAGAGAGATATTTGTAAAGTGTCATGATAATTATAAGATCGCAATATTGTTTGTGTTTATACTTTAAATTGAAGAAATGAAATATCAACAGAAGACAACAATGGCACATAAACATGAATTCTCCATAGTTTAAGGTCAGCATTTGCTACTAAGTCACAAACATCAATTTCAGAAAAAGCCTGACCTGTTGTTTACATTCCTGTTTTGAGGAAAGGCAAAAGAGAAGTTGTATTGCTGTAAAAAGTATTCTCAATGCCTGCTGAAAGTCTTGCCCTTAAAAACATAGTGACCATGATGTATATGACTCAAACTAGAAAAGAGATACAATCTCAATGTTTCAACCTTAAAGTTGTAGCAACACTTTAAGCAACACTTTAGTAAGCAACACTTACTAAAGGAAAGTAGTACACTTTCCTTTAAAGGAAGATGTACTTCCCTATGTACTAAGACAAATCATAAAAATGTGACAGAACATCTAACAATAGTTTGTTTTCTTAATCTTGCACCACTGCAGCTTGCAACCCCTTAAGAAAGTGCCTGAATCTGTAACTAAACTCTACAGGGTGGAAAATCTGAATACGTAACTCCACAGCGAGAACCCGAAAACTGAATTCAGGCCTAATCTAAAAGCCACCAAATTCTCCTCACCACAGTGACTCTCTATCCCAATATAGCTATACTTTTCATAAATGGCACACTTATAGGAAAGTTTTGACTGTTATTTTATTCCAAGTTTCAGAGGCAGAAAAGACAATCTATGCAGGAGTATAGCACGGTAAATATACAAAATGGGAAGAGATTCAGGTAGGAGGATGAGAAAAGGGAAAAAAAAAAAGAAAAAAGAGTAATCACTTTTTCCAAAGACCTTCTGAGACCAAATACAAATGGTAATATGTACTGGATTATATATTAGGGATAAAGTAAAAGGCAGAGACGAAATGTCTAAGAATAAGGGATGTGAAAGAAGCAGCAAAAGCTCTGGTCAGGAGGGACGTGAGCTTTTGGACAGGATGGTAAGGAATGGAGTCAAAGCACATGCTTCCAATTAGCTTTGTGGGTTTTTTTAATTTTGTTTTGGGTTTTTTTGGTTTTGTTTTTTGGGTTTTAAGAAAACCAGCCCCCTTCAGTGAACAAACTATTCCCTCAGTTTGAGATACTACTACAAATTGAATTTAAACTTCAAAACAAAATAACTAAATATAAACACCATATTTCATACTGCCATAATTTACATACAGCAAGACAAATTATCTGTAAGACACTCTCTGAAATGAAAAAAGTGCAAATTCATTTCACATATGCAGACTACATTAAGCTTCCCATCACAATATTTCTTTTCCTGTCAGGTATTATTTCTTAGAGTTTAAAAGCCCAGGAGAGAACAGCAGCGAGATGAATTACTTAGATATTTTAAAAAGCACATATCCTGTCCAGTGAAATAGAACACAAGAAAGTCAACCTATCATTAACTACTGACATTAGTAACTATTTGTAGTATATTCCCAGGTACACTGAAGAGTGTTGCAGCATAGTTTTGAAAAGAAACTTTCCCACTGACTTCTGTGATTTCTCTAAGAAAAAGTAGATGCCTTGCAGAAAAGGCACTTCCTATTCTAATTAGGTAAAAGCAGAGCTCTTCGATGATTAGAATCCTACACAAAGAAGGAAGAGAAAGAACTAAATACGTATGTTCCACTTTTTAGCACAAAATATAATATGAACTTTAAGTAGCTGCTTCCCATGCAAAGACAGTCTTTTCGACGTTTGTGTAATGCAATGTTAGAAAGGCTCTAGAGATTTTCCTTCCTCCTTTCTGACTGAGAAATACTGGGATCATTACTCATAAGGTAAAGCCTCAGAAAGGTCTGAAGCATTGAATTCTACTGGTTTCATATATAATTTAGTTTTGTTTAAACCTTATAAGATACCCTTCTATCTAAAATGAATACTTTTATATGACAAATTCTACAGTCAATGCTAACTGAAAGAACATTCAGACATAAAGCAAAATATTCTTACCTGGAGCCCAAGAAATGGAATAAATAACCCCCTCATTACCAGGAGATGTATAAACCGCTGATAAAGTATTAATGTCCCAAACTTTTATTGTGCCATCAAATGAAGCTGTAGCAAGAAGATCAGGGTTATCAGGTTTGAATTTGCAATCAAAGATGGTCTCAACATGTCCCTTAAATGAAACAAATATTTAATCCATTTTTATTACATTTGATTTTTTAATAAGACCAACTCTAGATCAAACTCTAAAATACACTGTATTTAATTGACCTGTCAGGTCAATTAAGAGTTAAAAACCTGCATATTATGGCTTATCAGTCAAAATTAAAAGTCATAAAATAGCTTAGACTATAACAGTACTCTCTTTCAGAGATCATTATTAAAGACAGAAAAATTATTTCCTGAAACAACAGGGCACACAATGCCAGAAACTTTCTAACAATTTCTGTTGGAACTGAGTTGCTAAAATACAGAGTAAAAAAAAAAAAAAAAAGCAAAAAAAGAAAAAATAGTTAATTTTTTAAAACAGAATTAATGTTGCCCTTTTGTTATAAACTATGTGACTGCAAAATAAAGCTCTGTATGTTAAACATGTTCTACAATTTTTCTAGTATCCCACTGAATTTTCTGTGTTTCTAGATACAGTCTATGGTCTATTGTAGTTTAAATTTCAATCCATTAGAAACTCCACATGTCAGCTGCTTGTTTTCTAAGACATGCACTTGTAGAATTTAAGTTGGCAAATATATGAAACATGGTTAATATGCAAGAATTTTTTTTAAGCCTCAGTTGCTTTACAGGACCAAACCCATTAAAAATGGAAAAAGAACAGCAACCAATAGCCTCTATTCAAACACATACAGGATTACAGCTGAAAATTGTTGGGGTTTTTTCCAAATGAAAAGGGAACTTGTAAAGAGGAAAAGAGACAAATACTTAAGAATAACCAAGTGCCCTGTGAAGAAGAGGCTCATCTAATATGGGATAAACTCAATTCTGAATTTCAGTTTCAACAAAAATTTCATAATTCAGTCTTTGTAATTTTAAACTGAGTGAACTCACCATATATCCCTCTGATTTGACTAGAATCCTTTTTCTGAATTATAGAAAACCCTCCAGCCCTTCTGAGAAGGCCATCAAATTAAAATTTTAGTTAAAAAAAAAAAACTAAACCACAAAAAACCCCACAAGTCCTTAAATCTTCATTTCTGGATGAAAACAAACTGCCAGAATACTGCCAACAGGATTCAGTCCTTTGCAATAAAGAACTATTTTCAACTTCAGAACTGTCATTTGTTTCCTAGAAATTTAGAGTCTTTTTGATAGAAACTGCTGTGAAGACTTCATTCCCCATTTTTTTCCTGTTAGAAGAAAGTGTGTAAGCCAAATAAACTCTCATTTCAAAGACAGATGAACCATACCAAATCTCTAAGGAAATCCCACTTTTTGGCTCCCATGTCGTAAAGCCCCACTCCACCATCCATAAAACAACAGACGGTGTGACCAGGAGGAAGAGAAAATGCTTGGTTTTGGGTTAAAGTTGGAGGAGGAACAGCCTCACTTGTTGAAGATGTATGATGATTTTTAGTAGGATACTGTGATGAACGTGCTTAACAAAATAAAGCAAAAGACAGAAATAGAGAAGATTATTTCTTATTTCAATAATAAGTAACAATTATAAAGAGTAAAATGCTTTGTATTCCAATGAGATTTAAAAATAAAGAAATGGAGAATTCCTGTATGAAGCCTGGCCTGCTAAAGAAGGATCTTATAAAGTGTTTGATCCTTTATGCATTTGTCTAGTCCACCAGCAGCAGAGGGTACTTGGTTTAATTAAGAACTACAGAGCTGTCCAAACTTAAGGATTGACTTGGACATAACAGGACTCGTAAACAAGATTTTCTTAACTGGCAGCCATTACAATGAATAACAATCAAAATTACACTTACACTTTTTCTTTGGAGGAGAACTTAGCACATGCAAACCATGGAAACCCGTTTGCTTCAATTTAAAATTATCTATAGGTGTTGTACGTGAAACATTCCAAACACGTAACACACCAACCTGAGAATCTGAAGTTTAAGAAAAAACAAAAACAAAAAACCAAAACAGAACACAGAGATATGTGGTTTAAGGATTGATTTATGCAAAAATACAACAATGAATTAAACTTCAAATCCTAAGAAGAATTTTATAAGCAGGCACTGTCATCTCCATAGAATCACAGAATAATTAGGGTTGAAAGGGACCTGTGGAGATCATCTAGTGGAACCTCCATGGTAATATTCTATTTATCTTCCATTTACCTCTGTGGTAATATCACATTAACAACAATAATTATTAATATTAGCTATTTAAACATAGATAAATTCTATGGAACCTTTTTCATAAAATATTCTGTCTCAGTTTCCTTATTCATTCCAAGTTCAACTTGAGCAGTAAGGTCTATGGTGTGGAAAACAAATAGATTCTTTTCTTTTTTCTTAATTTATAAATCTTCAAAGTGACATCCATTAGTATAACACAATTTTATTCCTATTCCCAAAGTAACTCATATATTTGTTGCAAAAGCGTGCATAAGAAAAGTATTATTTAGTATCAAAAAAAGCAGAAAGTCACTTGCTTATGTACCCAACAAATTTAAAACAAGTAAAAACTGCTCAGTGTAGTTTTCTATTATTTTCTAGTTTTATATTGGTGTCTTGCATGTTTTTATTTGTAGAAATGTTAAGAAAAAGAAAGATCACACTTGAAGTACCAATTTTGAAGATGCAGTCCTGTATTTATTACCTTTGTATAAGTCAGGAAATAAAAGTCTTACCTCCAGTTATAAACATTCCAGGTGCACTGGAAACCCAGGCTAAACACTGAACAGATGCTGCTGCACTGGGAAAACTAAAAGTTGTGATACAGGACAGAGATTCAGAATCAACTAGTCGAATACCATTATGTAAATTAGCAACAAGAAGGTAGTCAGTTGACAAAGGGTCCCACTCCAGTGCTGTAACTGGATCCTCTTCATCTGTTCCTTCAAGGGACTCTGGTCTTAAGACATGTTTCTGATTTTTAGAACCTTTAAGTGCACAAGAAAACAGATTATTTAAAAATGAAATTAAGTATATCCTTTCAATAGTTACAAGGTTCACAAACATAATTCTTTATCTCTCCCTGAAATTTTCACTATCTTGCTCTACCGGCTGTACCAGCAAAATTAATGAAGCTGGCTTTGCAGTATTTGACTCAAAGCAGTTCTGGTTCCATTAGATCCAACTTTATTTTTAAGACAGTAGAAAAGAGAAACAGCTGTCAGGTTTATTAATATAATTTTATAAGAAAGTATGTTAAATCATATACATAATTCTAACAATTTCCAGGAGTAAAGGCCTACAGCACAGCTGTAGGAAATACAATCATTGAGTATAAGCAAATCTGCACACCACAGCAAATACAGGTAAAATAAAGGTAGTATGAACTAGAACAAAACTGTGGCAGTCAAAAAAGTTTTTATAAACAAATGCTTTTAGACTTTTTTCTTCCACAAATCTATGTGTGCAACTATGAATAATTTATAGATTCTGTAGCCAAAACAGGCCATTAAGTATCTAATTTGACACCTGCAAAAAAGAAGACACTTTTTGATCCATACTATCAAGAACCATACTTTTTAAACATATTTATTTCCCACTCTTTATTTTTACAAAGAGATGGATCTTAGTCCTGTGTCCAGTCCAATGAAATAAGAGCTGCATTTTTGAAGCTGTGATCTTGTACTAAAAAGAAACCAAACTAATTTTGTACCCCTTTTCTAGAAATAAGGGATTGACATCTTCTACTATTCAGCTTCTATCTAATTTTCAATTTCGGTACTGGAGACTACAATTAATTTTTCATATTATGATAACTGTCAGGACCTACCGATATTCCTTAATAATTGATGTAGAACAAAGCCTATTCTGATATAGGTTAAATAAAAGCTGAAAAGCTTTTGTTCACTAGGGAACATTCTGAATACTAAAACAGCTCTCACCATGATTTTCTAGGGATAATGATGTTGGTGCACATTCTGTATCAGGTAACTTTATAAAATCAGTTACTAGAAATGGGGAAAATAATTTAAAATTGCACAACAACTAACACCACAAAACAATTTCTCCATTCCACTTTTTTTCTTTGGTCTTCTGAAGCCTTGGGAATAACATCAGAAATATGATCGGATAACTGCTTTAATTTGCCAAAAATTTTAGGATTCTCATTTTTTTAAACAATATTCTCTTTTTACACTTCAGTTCACCTTTTTGGTTGACTGAAAACAACACTGAAATGAAAAACAAGAACTGACAACAAAGCAGAACTGTCATTTTTCAGTTAGCTAAAAGCAAAAAGTCTTTGAATGATCAAAGCCAGCCATGTTCAAACACTTCAGTCTCAAGAAAGTACAATCAACTACTGGGAGAGAGTATGAATATCTAGGAGTTATTCAGTTTTACCTGTGCTTCACAAAAGAATCCAAAAGGAAACCTCCTGAAAACCCTAACTGTTAAATTTTAATTTTCATTAAGAGAAGATATCAGCACTATAGATCATGCAACTGAGACACGGGTCATTTAAACAAGCTGAGCTTATTTTGAGACCAAATGAAAGGTAAAATAGTACAGAATATTTGGTTCTATATGACTGAACTGTACTCTAAAAATTAGGTACTAATTGTTGCATATTTTTTCTTCGCACTAAATGTTCTGCTACATTAATGGATAGTCTAGAGTTCATAAAAAAGAAAATACAGCCATGAGAGATAAACCTAAGTAGGTAACAATAATTAAAAAAATGTGTAGTCTGCTAATTATGCAGCAACGAGTCACACTAAAATAGAAATACTAGACCCTTCAGTGAGTCAATCACGCTGAACTTTGAAGTAATTAACCAGAACTTGTGGATGTTCAGGTTCTCTCACAATAGCATTTTGTAGGATATCTACAAAAAGACTGAAACCTTTAATAGTAAGGAATAGGAATTGTGTTAAATTTATTTCACTTGGTGACAAACTAAGTTCTGATCCAACGACAACACATTTTACATGAGGTAGATGAGGGCTAAACTTCAATCTCAAAGCAAAAAAGTTAGTGCTCTATTCTTTACTGTTAAAGTACCAATTCTTTGTGTCACCCATGTCTGCCCCTCCACTTTCTTTTTTTTAAATAGAGGGCCTATATTCACCCTACTGATTTCACTTTTTTCAGTGTATTGTTACTTTTTAGAAGCCACTAGTTAAAAAAGTCAGACAAATGTTGACTATAAACTGTAAACTAGAAACCCACAGTTAATAAAATAGCTAACTTGGATAAGTCCATGTTTTCAATTTTATCTGAATGCTAAGACACATATTAAAGGAATTTACATTTAAAGTGTAATCACAGTAATGGTACTTCTATTTTATTATTCTGTTACAATCTATTTTTCAGTATTACCTAGTTTTGAAACATATTTTAATGAATTTATCTGTTCACCAAAATTTTCATGATCTATTCTCAAACACATCTATGTTTTCGCCTAAACAAATTCTTTGTCTTTTTCTAGTAGTATAAAGAAAGCAACTTAAAAGAAAACTAATACTGGTCTGCATCCTTTCAAAATCATTATGGTGGCTCCAATTGCATTGGCTTAATTACAAGAATGTAAAGGAGGAGATGTAAAGAAAATGCTCTGCATTGTATAACTAAGAAAACATATTTTTGTGATATGGGAGGAGCAGGAATACTATGAATTAAGAACAAGTTTTATGTATGTACCCACATTATAAAATATTTATTAAAGAGGTGTAGAATTACACACATATACAGAAACAAGCGATATATATATATATAAAAAAATATTTTATCATATCAGTTTTTACCTGGCTGAAAAATAGATAGGCTTCCATCAGTATGTCCAAACACCACTTTTCCTTTTTTCTTTGGATGCCATCTAAACAGACTGATATCCGACAAGAAACTATGTGCTTCTCTATGTACAGTTACCCCGCTGTCAGGTCCTGAGATAGTCCAAATGTACAACGGCCCTCTATGGGACACAAATGCAACTGCATCACCTGCATTCCAACACCAGCTAAGTGATGAAGGAATTCCTGAAACATACAGGTAAACCTGATAAGAACCAGGACATGAAATTCAGTGTAGTATTCCTTACCGCAGAATCAGCAATTTTCTTGAAAAATTGTAGAAATAATTGTTCTACATAAAAATTACTAGACTGAAATTTAGACAACGGTATGAACATCTCATGCTATAAAAGTAAATTACACATTTCCATAGGCACGAAGTAAAATTATTTCCCAAATTACTTTAATACTACTTTGACAAACTGTATTTTATGGTATCTGTACTTCATTAGTGCTAAAGAGAATCACACTTATGAAAGAGGATAAGCCTGATTCTGTAAACAATACTTTCATTCATTCAGAATCCCATTCACCACTATGTTTTACTGTAAGCTATTTGCTACTAAGCTAGTTAAATATTGAGAACCTCAAAATGCCTATTTTTGCAATGAAATTCAGAGATAAATATAACAGAGACAGATATTTGTGAAAAAATTGGAAAGCCAGCTCTGTAATCTAAAGGAACTCTTGATAGCTTCCTTCTGGATATGTGACAGTTCTAATTCAGTTGCCTTACACCTAACTGTAGGCATTCCAGTTTAGAAATTTTGACCTTAACATCTCCAACCTTCATTATCTCCATAGTTTAAAAATGTGTGCCTGAAGGAATAAATGATGGTAAGAAAAACTCCTCAAGCTGAAAATTTAAAATTGTATTTCATATGGCAACGTCAAAGAGTGTAAAAGAGGCATTAATAGGAAGTTTAAACATATTATCCTAAAAGTAAATTCGTTTTTAAAAAGATTAAAATAATAATAATAACACTTCTTTCATGTGTAATCATTGGCTGAAGTAGATTTTTAAACAAGCAATGTATTGAAAAATAAGTATCAGCTTTTATATTAATGCATAAACTGATACAATATTTCTTTTAGAATAGATGAAATCAGTCTGGGTTTTCCTTTTGCAGGATATGCAAGATGTACAAGGTTTTCAGAGGTATCCTAAAATGCTCAGGAGAGAACAGAGCATGGAGTCTCAAAATGGCTTACTAGATCCTGAGATTCTGACTGTTCTTAGGTTGCACTCATTTTCCAAGAATGTGAATGTAAGAGTCAAGAACACTTGCTGTAATTGACTGTAAGAACAGAAATACAGGTCCTGGTTTTGACTAAAGGGAATAAATCAGAACTGGGCAGAGAGAGGTAACTGCAAACACAGATGTTTAACCCCTTAGACCTGTAACACAGTCTCCAAATCAGCAGTTTCAAGTCTTGAGAGAAGATTCAGGTAGACAAGCTTTAGGGTATTTAAACAAAAGCTGTTTTTCAAATTCACTAATAATTTATACTTGAATCTGTTAAGATTACATTTTATTTGCTTTCACTTAGGTGAAGTTATCATGAAAAAACACAAGTTTAAAAATGTAATTATTTATCCTTTTATACAGATGAAAATACTGTGCTGGGGTTTTTTTCCTGCTCAATAAGAAATCACTAACAAAGTTAATTCTTGAATTGTTCAAGTACTTTAGAAAAAAAGAATAACCTCTTTCTTTACCACTTACAAGATGGTTCACAGCAATTCATTCACACTATCATTACTTTCTAAAATTGATTGCGACAAATCTGTCAAGAATATTGTTTTGGGCAATTGTTAAACCTCTGGCCTAACAACTGCTTAGAGTTTTCATTGTATCAAGTATTTCTCATACCCATGGATTAAAAAGCTGTATGGATCAAATATCTCCTTGTCTGAAATACCTTTTGTATTGTCCAGCTTGGCCACAACTTTCTGTTCATTCACATTCCAAATAATCACTAAACTATCTGCACTGGCACTTGCAAACACATCAGGGTTGTGGGGACACCAGGATATGGCTGTGATTGTCTTCTTATGCTCAGACATAATTGCATGGAGCTTGAACTCATTGTATCGGTGATCCAGCTAAACAAATAATAAAAGACATTTTAGAAATACATTTTTTGTAAACTCACTTTACGTACTATTGGGTTGGAGATTAGTTCATATAACAGTATTAGACTTACTGATGAACTTATAGTGGATTTAACAATTGTCAGTGCCTCGCATCTGAATAAATTAAATTCTCATACATTTGATAGAAAAGTTGTCAAATATCTAATTAGCTCAATCAGTATTAACAGTCTATCCTCTTGTCTCTTATAAACTATTAAATTTCATTAATAACTTTATTCAAACAATCCTAAAATGCTTTATTTATTGGCATGGTAACAACCATTTAGTAACCTCCAAAGAGTTAAACAGGATAGAATACGAAAATGAGTTTGAAATCCTTCTCATTTTTTTAATCATACTCATTTTTTCACACACTTAAAAAATAAAAAGAGAAAAAAAAATCACATGCCCAAACATGACAAAGGAAATTTTGTTTATTTTAATCCTACAAGCGGTATAACCCTTGAAGTTAAAGTAAGTGTATCCTTTATTTCCTTACATATTTCTCATTCTGAAAATTCCACATCACAGTATTTCTATTTTTTAGTAACCACAAACTTCAGAAGACCACAGTCCTGAGCAGTTTAAGTTCCAAATCAAACAGAGGCGGGCCACAACTCTGGAACCCACAACTTTGAAGCAGTTTGATCCACTGTGCACAGGACTATTTTTATACTACAGCTTCAAATGAAACCGCAGAATTGCTTCATTTCTCTCTCAGAAAACATTTTTCTGTTGCTGCACTTCATTCATCTCAAGTGTTTGCTGGATTGTGAGCCTGGCCTTTAAAAATAACTCTTGACATATACAACTTCAGGGTTATCCTGAATGGAAGACTGAGCTTTACATAGACATCTTCTAAGCACCTACCATACTTCCAAAAGAATTGCAGAAACATTTATTAAAAGGGTTCACAGTGAGATCAACAACAATGTAAAAACATAACTATTCTGATAAACAAGGATAATCTTACCTGATAAATATAAATAGCAAGGGTAGCACAGTAGGCAAATCTGTCCCCACTAGCAGCACATATATCCTTGTTCCATGGCTGACATCCAGCAGCTAAAAGTCCCACTTGTTTAACCTGTGACATTTTTGCCTTTAAAACAGAAATTCATTAGACTACAAGAAGACAGAATTTTAAAGAAGATAATAATACTTCTTTGTTCCCATAATATCTACCTTAAAAATATAAGTAGCTTGAGATACAAAAGAATGTATTCAAAATAAAGTCAAGCAGATGTTTAGAGGCTTCGGTGCTACAGAAGAAAGGGTATTGAATACCATTCACAACAATCCACTTGGAAGGAAAAAGAAGCGGCGGGGGAGGGGAAGCAGCAAACGAAAACTTGAATAGTTCTTGATGTGTACTAGCTGAAACTCTTCATCATTCCCATTTTCTTCTGCATTCTGGTTCAATACTTTCTATATTACAGTTTAATGCCCTCTCTGCTCTCCCATTCATCTCCCACTGACAGTCAGACAAAATAAACCGTATGCTAATAGTTTTAAGTTAAAGTAACATGTGTACAAAGGTCTTCAAGCCACTTGCATAGAACAACTATGCAGTACATATTATCATCATCCTTTATAGAAAGCTTTCTAAATTTTCTTAATAATTACTGTTTAACAAAAAAGTTGAAGTAAGCTGTGAAAAAACAAGGGCAAAGCTTAGTGTAACATTACTGTACAGCAAACTATGCCTTCAACATCCAAAACAAATTTCATACTACCATCTTGCTCTGAGACAACTGATTTTAACATAAAAACGTAAGAAACACCTTGCTGGGCCAGACCAATTATCTACCTAGCCCACATTTGATTCATGGTAATATCAACACGTTACTTAGTAACAGAATGTCTCATTTGGGGCCACATTTATGCTGTGAATAGATTAATGGACTGGGGGACATTATGTAGAAAAACATTACATGAAGGATGACTTCTTTAGGTTAAAGAACTAAGACTACCATGTTGAAAGACAAGAATCTTACAGATGGTAAAACAGAATTCAACAAGTGTTTATTTCAGAGTAACAATA
Source organism: Chiroxiphia lanceolata (assembly GCF_009829145.1). Taxonomy (NCBI): domain Eukaryota; kingdom Metazoa; phylum Chordata; class Aves; order Passeriformes; family Pipridae; genus Chiroxiphia; species Chiroxiphia lanceolata. The sequence goes on from NC_045640.1 coordinate 37,214,718, forward strand.
CATCTGTCTTGTAGGATTCTGTAGTAATCTGTATTTAAAAAATCCTGTTAATAGATGAAATTTTTGAATTTTAGATGAAAAATGCTGCTCTGTACAATACCATTCTTTCACTGATTCAAGAATTCATGCTTAATAAGTATTCTTAAAATTTGATTTTTCAACTAGATTTTTCCTATTCAGGTATATATAAAGAAGTTACATGCATAAAATATTCTGAGCTGTATTACAGAAAGGAATGTACACTTTATTTACTAATATTTGTTCTTTTTAAATTTGTTATTATTTCCTGCTCCTTGTAATGAGCTATATACCATTTTACAAAGGGAAGAATTTGCTTTGAAATTCAGTACAATAGTATCTAGAAGAAATGACAGTTGTATGGCATACTAACTTACTCTCCTGTAAGTATCATGCATTAAAGCAGTTTCCTGCAGATCTTTTCAGACATTATAGATTTCTGTTAAACATACTTATAGTATAAGGGAGAAAGCAGCATTCATCAGAACAGCCTGAGTAAAAAGACAAAAAGGGCAGCATAACTGAATATATATAGGTATGATTTCACACATGGTGCATTTTTATACATTTTTCATACTTTCTAAAAAAGCACTTTATTTTGAAATAAGGGATGTACAAGTAATTATACTGAACTCTAAATATACACTGAAAAAAACCCTGTGCATGTAAAAAATGTATACCACACTGGGAAAGCTATCAGATGATGCCCACAGTTTCCAAGGAGACGAAATAAAGAGGGAGGACAACAAAAACCTTTCTTTTCAATTGGCAGAAGCAGGAACACTCTAAGCCCTCTCCTGTTGCTAAATATAGAAAAAAAAAGAAAAAACCAACCAACCACAATAAACTTAAATTTTGTATATCATAAATATTATTGAAAAATAACAACTGAATGGACTATATATAGAGCCACGGCTTTATATTAACAGCTTGAAGATAAATGCCTAATAATCCCTACCTTAGCATGGGTGTCATTTTTTGTAAACCACTTTAGCATTTCCATGTTCATTCCAATACCTTGCTGCTCCCAAAAATGGAAAATATTATTCTGGTTGTAGAACAAAATCACTTTACTTGACAGATGAAGGAACTAAACCTTGATGTTCACAGAATAATGCAGTTACTACAGGATACAGGAGAAAAGATTGAGCATTGTGTCGCACCACACACAAAACGGCAGTGTCAGTAGCCTGGCAACTGTAGTTCTTTAAAAGGCACCATTTTAATTTTAACCTAACTCCTGCTTCTCTGCTTCAGCTACTCAGCGTATTTCATTGCTTTTTGTATTTCCCAATTGTACTACAATGGCACTTGTAGAATAATAACAGTTCTTTAAACCCATCACTTAACACTCTTCCATTATCAATACATGTGCTTGCATGTTTTAAGCATCCATAACTTTATAACCAATAACAGATGCTTACAACCAATAACAGATGCTTACATGTGCTTTGATTATGGTCCATGTGGTGTATGACCTGTCCAAATGAGTCCCCATGCAGTAAGGCATGTGGATATACAAATGTGGATATACAATAGCCTTATATTAATCAATATGCTTCTGTGTATACAAACCCCTAGTTTCTTAACAACTACATACAGTGAAGTGCCAGTGTCCTCGGCTTCTGTTCATTCTATTGTTGCTATCTTCCCATTAAGTTTGTATCTTTTCTTATGTGGAAAGCATGCTGATGCTCCTGTAACTACTGTCCTCATGTAACAATATTTTTGTCAGCATGTCAACAATAATGTAATAATCAAAAAGATCTTTAGTGATACCAAAGTGATGTCTCCCTAAGATATTGGGTATATTTACCCATCTTTGAGGGAAAATCCATTGAGGATGAAAACGTGACCTAGGAACCACAGAGTTTCAAATTCATTACCATATCAAATGGGACCAGTTTAAAGCAAAATCATTTAAGTTTGCTAAAAGCATGAAGTTCTTCAAGGCTACCAAGAAATCTTGGCATGTCTACAAGACACAGCAGTAAACAACTTCTGCCTGACAATGCCTGCCTCAATAGTAGCATTGAGTCTCATGTAATAACATAATTCATTAATAACATATTCATAATTAAACATAAATAATTACACACATAAATAAATAAGCACATTACAGCCATGTTAAGAAATTAAATTCTCATAATTTGTCCAGACCCATGAAATAATGGAGAACTGGAAATATTCTGGTATATATGAAGCTTAAAAGCCAATAGAAAACTTAGACCGTGAAAATTTTGACAAAATAAAAAAAATTCTTCCTACTTTGGAATGCTGCAATATGCTAACAAATTTTTAGTTCTTGATGTGATCTACCCAACTGCAGTTACTAGTGTAGGTCTCTACATAGTCTGATTGAGATGATACACACTACTTCAAGAAACTGCTTCTGGGCAAAAGATGAGCTAAGTCTGACTATATTAATAATGACAGTCACAATGTAAAACCATGTAGAATAATTATATAGGTTTACACATGTACTGTTAGACACAGAAATGCAGTCTGACATACTCTCCAGCAGAATTTAACCAAGGTAGTCTACTACTTGCTAAAGCACCGGATTGGTTGCTAGTTTGCCCTTAAGCAGTACAGACAATATGTACACTTCTCTGCAAAAACTGGGAAAGTTTTTTCCACTTTTGTATACAATTCATGGCACACAGGCCATCTACAGCTCCCAGAGAATCAGAAGATTAACCAGAGGCAGGCAGAGCATGCCTTGGACAAAGCTTTGAACTTCAACAAGATTCTTCAAAAACATCAGAAGCCTTGGCTAGACTCTTGCAACCAGAATTGCAGATGACATTTCCTAGCCTATGGTAACCTAGCAAGTGTTCAAAATGCATGCATTGCTATCCAGACAATGACTAGGAAAAGAATACTTTGATTTAAAAGCTCATTTTAAATGAACAAGTGTTCTACTAGTGTTTACAGCCATTTTAAACCTCCACAATAAACTTGGACCCAAATCACTACCAGAATTTCTTTAACTACAGGATCTCTTGGCTTCACAAGGGAAGTAGTTGTGGACCTTTCTCTGAAGTTTGAAACTTGAAATCGCAGTCCAAGATTATATTTCACAGAAACAAACATTTGAAATAAAACCCAAATACATTAATCCAAGATTGATACCCTGCTTAGAAAATCTAAGGTAAACAACATTAAAAAACCATAACTTAGAACAAGCCTTACAGAGGAGTGGTTTTGACTGTCTTGACTACACTACTTGTACATTTAACTAGAATATCCTTTATTGTGCAACTTTAACAAAATAATCTAAAGACCAACACTTGGGTTCGAAACAAAGCATGCAGAAATGCTAACAGTTCTAACAATACATCATCAGCAATGCTAAGCTACACACCTAATCAATACGAAACACATCTAGTATCGTCTATAGAATATTGGTTTATCATATGGTATCAGAAATCGAGTTTGCAGATACTGTGCGTAATACAAAGAGATATATACAACCACGTCTGATCTCAGTATGAAGCATCTAAGAGTTTCCATAAGATTTTGTTCTCATCTTCCAATCCGGAACTACTCCAATCACCAGAAGATTGCTTTTCTGTATACAAATTGCCAAGGTAGTTCTGATGTCAGATAAAGTTACCTCTTGGCACATCTCACACCTGAATCCCTGATGACAGCTATTAAAAGGTAACTCCACATCTGAAACATTCACATCACGAGTGACATATAAAAAGAGAACAGTGAAACAGTATTAAAATCTGCCGGTTTTTTATACTTACGAGCATATAACTGGCATTATCAAGTAATACACAATAATACAATGAAAGCAGCTGCTTATGTTTCAGTAGCATCTCCTGCATTCCAATCTGTTAGCTCACGATATTGTATGGAAACAAGAAAAAGAAATCACAGAAATAATGGTTCCATAAAGGAGCTTAACACAGTGAAATATATGAGACTTATATTCACTTCCTACCATAAATCTATGAAAGCAGCTGCAGACTAAGCTTGCCTAAGGCATGCAGTTAATAAACATTAAAATAAAAAAAAAAAAATCAAAGATATCCTGCAAATGTTGCTATAGTAACAACTCCCCCTCCTCAGAAACATGTTAATAAAAACATACAGCTATCCAAGGTACAACTAGACACATTTAATATCTCCCAAATATTTTTGTTTTACTCAATTACTGCTTATAACTACTTTAGTTTACTCCATGCATGCTATATTAATTCCTCTAATACAATAAAATTAAATATTTGATTTCCATCTCATTGCATATTAAAGAATTACTCATTAAATTATGCAACCTAAAAATGCAAGTAGGTGGCCATCAAACTTCCAGTACCTTTTATCCAGCTACCAATATTAATTTTCAAAAATCTCATTTTGGATGTGCTTTACCCAGGATTCAAGACCTCATTAAAACTACTAAAAATCCCTTGCAAGTACCACAATGGAAATATTATTTTTTGATACTATCGATACAATAAACAGCAGCTTAAAGAAGAAAAATATAAAAGTAGTAAAAGAGAAAATTTAAATTTAAACAATTCTTACTCGTCGTTGTCCTTCATACCAATCATCTTCATCAAACCAGTGAGAAATATATGTCATCCAAGCCATGACAGAAGGCACAGTTGAAATAAAAAATACAGAACCTGAACACATATAAGTCCAATGTGTTCTGTGCTAAAATTTACTCAACACTACAACAACCTCCTCAAAGAACAGATCTGAACTCTGATATGAATTTACATTAATAAGCTTTAAAATCATAAATCTGAAATACTTTTAGCAGCAATTTAAATGCTCTATGTCTTGGATTTTCTACTGGAAAACAGAAATCAATAATAAAACAATAAATAGATTATATATTCACGTATTTTATATTAAAGCAGACGAGTGCTTCAAGCTCTAGATTTTCCTGTGTTTCTGAGCTCTGAAAACAAGGTGCTGTTAGAGTAATTCTTATCTGTCTCCCAAAAATTACTTTCTTTTTTCAAATGAAATGCCTGTATGAAATGTTCAGTGCATAAAAGCTTGTATTGAAATGTAAATTATCTTCAGAGTCATGGGGAACGATTTATTTTGGTTATGTAGGGAGTGGTCTCAATTGGCACGGTAGGAGGGGCCAAAACTATCACAAATGCCAAACATCGGTTTAACATTTTTTTAAAAAGGGGGAAAAAAAGAAAGAAAAAAAGATCTGCAACTCCATTGTCTGCAGCCAGTAGAGCCTGAAAGGCTCAGCTACAGCCACCACCACTGGCTGGGAAATATAAAAAGCCCAATTTACCTAATTCATCGAAATGGATCTGTTTCTTTTTTCTCTCTCAGAAGAGTTTCACATATCTGATGGCATTTATTCCTTCCACAGGCAGTATCCTTTGCTGGTATGTTCCCAAGTTTCATATTAAATTTCACAGTACATTATAGCAATGAAAAAAAAAAGGTAAAAAGGAATAAAAGCTGTATTGCTCACACCACATTTCGGTACTGCAGCAGCACATTTCATCAGCTGTGCTGTTTAGGAGATATTTTCATACAAATCTTTCTGACTGCATGATTACAGCAACTATCAGATCCTCAACAGAGATTATGAAGATCTAAAAAACCCAGTTTCTTAAGCAACCCAGAATCCAGACAACCTCTGCCTTTCTGTACTGGATTAACAAGCTGATTTCCAAAATCGGTAATAAAATAAATGCAAAAAACTGCAAAGTCGATTGTTTAATCAAGAAATAAACAAAGCAAAGTAGAAAAAGAATAGCCGAAAGTACCAACTATTAACCTGATGTTAGTGGTGAACATTACTTACCATTTCCACAGAGCAACTCAGTGTCATTACCTGTCCTACTCCAGCACACGTAGTTTCCATTAAGGGTATTGTATAAGCAAGCTACATTTCCACATACACAGCAGAGGAATAAAGAAAAGCAGCAATACTATTGGTTTCCAACCTCTTTCTCAGAAATTATGACATCCCAGGGAAAAAAACCAAACCAAAAAATACAAACCACACACACAAAACAATAAATATTTAAATCCAGACTCTCATTATATTTAGCATTTCAAGATTATCAGATTTTTTTTGTGTTTATACAGTCTTCCAGATAAATGGACACAGACACAACAACACAGAGAGGGAACTTCTCACCGTACTGCTGAAATTTTTCAAATAACTTGCCCTTTGAGATTTTGGCTCAAACAATGCGAAGTGCACATTATTACATGGTCTGATAAACTGTACGAGAAACATAGGATTAATTCAGTCAATTCTAAACACACTGCTGAAAAAATCCCCAACTATATCCAAGTTCTATGACTAAATGATAAAAACATGACTGATGTACCACTCCTATGTATAAAAATTTTACAAATTGCTAGACAAAACATATCCAGATTATTTTTGCTACACACCAAAATCATGGTTTCAAATAAATTAACACTAGCATGTTTAGGAAAGTCTTTGCTTTCAGGCTAATCTGTTTTCTCATAAGGACACATGGCATCATTAACAATCTTGATCAAAGAATTACAAGTAGTTCAACAGTAACAAACTTGTTTCTCTGTTATGCCTATAGCTGTTCCATCATCTATATGAACTGAGCTTCCTAGTGTCTATAACAACCTGTCAAAACAATGAGTCTCTCAAGACAGGCAAACACTGTGATTCACATTTAGTTTCAGGATCATCAGGGAAGAATGGGCTAAATGAATATGGATACTGTATTATCCTTTCAGTAAACTGGTAATATCTTCAGCTCAAAGGTACAGATGCAATTCAAATCTTCTCAAGACAGCATGTGGAAAATTAAACTGCTTAAAAACATCTGTTACAATTACCTGCAAATAAATTAAAAAGTTTTGTGTTAAATTATACATGAAAAATAAATGCAAATAAATGCATCATGGGTTCGTCATATTTTTTTGCCTATTCCACTATTCATCTCCAAGTGCTGGAAAAACTATTATACTATGTGTGCTGGTTTTGGCTGGGATAGATTTAATTTTCTTCACAGTGGCTGGTACGGGGCTGTGTCTCAGATTTGTGCTGAACATAGGGTTGACAATACAGAGATTATAATCAATACAGATTACACAGAGGTGAGGCCTTTTCTGCTTTTTATACTGCCACACTGGCAGAGGGACTGGAAGTACATGGGAAGCTGTGAGGAGATGCAGCAGGGACAGCTGACCACAAATGACCAAGGGGATGTTCCAGACAATATGACATCGTGCTCAGTACATAACGTGGGGCGGAAGAAGGAGAAAGAGACATCCGGAGTGATGACTGTCTTCCCAAGTCACCAATGTGCATGATGGGGTCCTGCTCTCCTGGAGATGTCTGAACACCTGCTTGCCCACAGGAAGTAGTGAATGAATTCCTTGGTTTGCTTACTTGTGTGCATGGCTTTTGCTTTCCCTATTAAACTGTCTTTACCCATGAGTCTTGCACCCTCTTACCATCCCGATTCTCTCCCAAATCCTGCTGTTGGGGGAGTAAGCAAGAGGCTGCATGGCACTTTGTTGCTGGCTGGGGTTAAACCATGACATACATCTAAAATAAAACCTACGTGTAGGATGAATAAAGCTTTGTGTACTATTTATTACAATAAAAATATGAAAAATCTCAAAGTATTCTATTCCTTAAATTGTCATAATTAGGGTTAATATTATTAAATGTTTTATAAGTAACTGAGTATGCATTTAACCTAAAGTCCAGTTGGTATCTCTAGTGTTCTTTGCTCTCAATGTAAAGACAACAAAATGTACTATGACAGATCAGACCAGAAGAGACATCTTCAAGGTGTATTCAGCCTTATAATAGATTGCCCAATAAATTTATTTACAATATTCCAGAAAGAATGAAAGAAGATAAAAAAAAATCATATTCATTTGATGCAGAGTCAATTGCTTCATTTTTGAGCTGACAAAAGAAAATGGTATGATGCTACATCAGAGGACATTCAGATTAGACATTAGCAACAGGTTCTTCACTGAGAGGATGGTCAGTCACCGGGTTCCATCTGGAAGCTGTCATGTCATTAACCTTTCAGAGTTCACTGAGCATCTGAATGATGCTCCTAGTCATATGGTTTAGCAAGGAACAGGAAGTTGGACTCGATGATCCTTAAGGACCCCTTCAAATTTGAGATATTCTATAATCAAGCCTGTGCTGCAGACATTTCACAATTCTCTCTTTGGAACTAGGTACTCTCCTTTTAGCTCATTTCAGATTGACTAGGCATAAATACAGAAATCCCAAAATAGCCAGAAGGAAAAAATGGAAGTGATGATGTAAACTGTGGTGCTTTAGGATACAAACATCACAATGTGTGGTTAAAGCTCAGTGCTACAATGGTCAAGAACTAATAAAAAACAAACACCACCAATCACCCTACCCCCCAAAAAATCATAAAAAAAAAAAAAAAAATCAATGGTTATCTTCTATTTATATTTCATATGAAAGTTGATCTTCTGGACACTCCAGCACAGATATCTGTTCATTATGACAGTAAGCTACTACCTTGCTTTCCACAAAGACATGACCTTAAGAATCTGAAAGGATATGCTGGAGACTATAGTGGCCTCAGTCTCTACACACTAAAAAAGCTGTACCTAAATAAAACATACGTATATAGTTTACCTAGAAAACAAAGGATAAAAGATGTCCTAATGAAACTAATGTCCTATATGGCACTGCAATGAACAAACTAATGCTATTCTCCCATGTTATCTGGCAATATCTGAAGCCAGCAATGCATTTCAGTTGTGAAAAAAGATCTTCATGAATGGCAGAGAGATAATAAACCCCTATTTTGATATTCCACTTTTACCACCAAATTTGCTATTAATTAATAATATGTTGTTGTTATACTATGACAAATCAAGCATGCACTTCTTTTTTTCCAAATACATCTCTAACTCACTGCTTCTGTTTCTGCTTAAATATTATAAAGAGAAATATTCAGACATTTGTCTAATGTCTTTAAAAAATCAGGGTTGTTTTTAATATATTTTTGCCACAAATCAGCAGCATTATGTATATTTCAAAATTAAGAATTATTTTCAATTAATAACTATATTTACACCTCAGAAATTTTTATTTTTGTTGTACCCAATTCTATGACAAAATTCTCTGCCAATCCATGTAGACATAATTTCACAATATGTCCCATCGTAGTTCTAAAAATTATCTACCTTAACTACTGATTTACTAAAGATTAACATGCTATGATTTTGCATTTTGAAGACACAAAATTCATTATAGGAATGTCTTCATGACAAAAACACATAACAAATAACCCAAGAACAAAATACTTAAAAACTTTCCTTAATTATAAAAGTATAAAAATTCATTACTTTAATAATTTGTATGCCATTATGTAAATTCATTATATCAATATCTGTAGTAAAGAAGTCCACTAAAGCCTCCAGTTTTATTTATTAACTAGTGCTTTAAGAACCTGTACACTGAGAATATGAAGCATGTAATGATGCTAAATATCCTAAAATCAATCCTAAAATACAATGTTTAGAATAAAGCTGTGCAATAACCAATCATACGACAGTGACACTGCAAACCTATGCCTCAGTGATCCTATGTCACACAAGGTCAGTCAAGAATTAGAATTCCCCAGACTTCCCCTACTCCTACTAAGCTACTAATGGCACAGACATAAGCAGGGCTCTAAATGGTTGTCCTTTTTTATTTTTTCCCTCACTTGCTCATTCCCAACAAGCTGTATGGATTTATCAGGGCATGACATACAGGACAGTCGGGCCACCTCACAGTGACTAAAATAAGCCGTTTGTAACAGACATGCAACACAACCATCATCACCAGATTTACACTGGGCTGAGACTTTAGAACAACCTTCTCACAAGCTACTTTTAAGATTGAGCTTTATCAGTTTATGGAGGAGATTAAGCTCTAGCTGCCAACAATAGCAGTGGATTGGACTTGATCATGTATCTTCTTAAGGATGTTCCATAACTGGATCTTAAAAATAAATTCAGTGAAGCTTTATAGTCTTTTTATAAGAAAATAAATTACCATCTCTTCAGAAAAAAATATGAGTATATTTATATATATAGTATCACTTTTACTATAGCTTAGCAGATGCCTCCATTCAAATTCTGTGAAGAATACCTGCAACATTTAAGAAATGGGAAGTTAGATGCCTCCAATTGTCTCCTTGACCAAAAAAAGACAAAAAGAGTATATTTACAAAGAAAAATTATAATCTTATTCGTAAAACTACATCTATACCAAAATACTTGTCTCTGTTTCATAGTCATTACTTGTATAAAATTTGAACATACTCAAAGCTAAAGTGCCTCAGTGTTTAACCTGGCAGTTAGCTAAACCCCACAGTCACTTGCTGATTGTTTGGTCTGTCAGCAAACAGTTAACATGCCAAGAAACACACTGCATGTATTTTTTGTATCACATTCATAGGATTTATCTATTTCTAGCTAAGTCATTCCATTCTAAGATTTTCTTCAGATACCTGTTAGATTACAGTAAATTTAGATTACAAGAGTGTAAATCCCTGTCTGAAATTATAATTAACACATTTTAAAGTAAATATTTTTATAATAATATCAACTTTGTATACCATAGTTTGCTGATGTAGATGTTAAATATAAATTAAGTAATAAATACTATTAAGTACATTTCTACGGTAGATATATGAAATACCATAAACACTTCCTCATATGCCAAGAACTTTCCTAACCAGAAAAAAAATGTTAGCATCTGAAGCACAAACAAGACAACAGACAAAATAAACTGAAAGTAGAAAAAAAATGTAATGAAAAAAAGGAAAGAAATAATTCTTTCTAGCTGTGAAACTCGAGGAAATATTTAAAATCATCTGTATTTATTAATGGATTTTGTGAGGTAAGAAAGGTTGAACAGTCAAAGTGGGGATGACATCCACCTGTATATCATCTTATATTAATTTTCCTGATTTGGATAAATGGCTAAAGCTGGATGTGGGCAAGAAAGAGTTGATTTCATTAGAAAAACAGATCAACTATTGAAAAGTTGTATCCAAGATAATGTTCTAAACCACAAGATTTTCTGCCTAGGAATTTTTACAGAGCAGTCAATTTAACAGTTTTGTTCAGACACTTCAGGGCCACTTGTGCTCCAATAACCATAAAGACAGAAAGAACCCTGAAAAAGCAAACACCACAACCATCTCCAAAATAAGAAACTCTCTAACTGCCACAAGATTGCACTCCATTCTCTGGAAAGGTGAATGGGATACAACTACCTGCATGTTCTGAGCCAGCAGTTCAGTACAAAAAGCATGCTGTAGGTTAGCAACAAATGGCTATAGAGCTTTCACAATGCTAACCTCACACTTGACAGTGGAAGTTTTAATCTTTCTTTCCTGGAACCTCAACCTATGTATGAAATTGATATCTGGGATATGACATATCCTCATTAATTCCACCATTATCAGTCCTCCATCACAGGTATTTTCAGACAACAGGTACCAACTTGAAAAGGAATTTAGGAGAATGAAAATAGTGGCATTAAATAGTTCTCTTAGACCTCGAATTGCCTATGGTAAAAAATGTAAATATAATCAAGCCTAGCAAAAAACTCCCAAATTATTCTTTAGCCAGATTGAAAAAGAGAATACAAAAGGCCAAACCAAAGAGATTAGGGTTCAGACTATCAAATTAGGCCATTTATGTCTCATTAAGAAAGAGGCTACAGAGCACTTTATCTAATGGCACAAGTAAATGTCAACAATTATATCTAAGACAGAAACAAAACAGATCTTAAAACATATAAACCAAAGGGATGAAATAAATTCTACACCTTCTGCCCCCAAAAGATGCAAACAGAGATGGTTGGTTTCAAGAAACCATGAAATTGAGTACAAACTACAAAACTGTAGCACATCAAGCAGAATGGAATCAGTCAAAAGGAGAGAAAGAGGAAAAAACCCATATAAAACCAAACACAGGATGTAATAAACCAGGGGAAAAGTATGAACCACCAATGGGATGTGGACAGAAGAAGAGATATACAATGTGTTAGGAAAGCTATTTTCAACACAGAAGAAAGCTTAACGCTGTTGTACCAGGCATTCATGCACTACATGGCATGAATGTAGTTTGGCAATAGTTTGGTTGGCATATTCAAGACAGATGAATTTAAACATTTATATACAGGGTTTTAAAAAAGCTTGGTATGATGAGGTAATTACCAGAGATACAGAAGTGTTATTTAAATCAATTTATATCATACACGCTAAGCAGTGGGGTTCAAATTGGTCACATAGGCTGAAAGGTAGGTAAAGGTTCCTGAACTTGCAGCAAACTTACAGTCACTAGAAGCATTAAGAAAAAAACTTCATTAAGTAGGGGAAAAGCAGTATGAATGTAATCAATATGAAACCTATAATATACAGCCCAAGAAAAAAAAAGATGACATCAATCCTTTTTCACTGCAACAACAGCTTCTGAGAGCCTCTCCCATCATTAAATAGGAAATTAGGCACTGGACAACAAATAAAGATTCATCACTGATGAAGATCTTAGAAATCACTACTTATCAACTTGTCTGCTTACATACAGCTTCCCACAGAAAACTGAACTAAATAGCCCAAGTGAAAAAATGTAACGAGGAGACTTATCAGAGACAAAGTGCAGTCAAGGTTATCACCATAAATTAAAATACCAACCAAGAAAGAATTGGATGAGGTATGTTCCTATACTTTAGACTATCTTGAGAGCTAGTATAGATATTGTTAACAAATAAAAAAAAGTCAGCAAAATTGTACAGGCCTATACTGATAGCCAAATAAATCCCTCACACAGCAGCAAAATCAAATTCTCCAGTCTGTGCTATAACAGGATAAGGACTAAACAGCCCCAATGGATTCAGCCAAGGTGTGCTTATAGGACGCAAATGGGGAAGAGAATACTATACAAAGCCTCTGTCTTTCTCCAGTGCTCAGCTACTACCATAAATAATGGCTAGCCTAAGTAACACAATGTCACTGAATATCCTACAGGTGAATTCACAGTTCTTGTACTCAGTTGCTGTAATTCAAATGTTATACTGATGGTTACTTCTCTTCTTGTGCTGCATATCTTTTGCTTTATAGAACAAATTATGTGAGTTACCCAATATCATCACCAGGACTTGCTGAAGTAACTCTGTCTACATCAACTCTGACTCAAAGACTGCAGGAAGAGGAAGTATTGTTTTCCCTAGTTATCATCTCCTATTACCACTGTTAGAAATAAAATACTGGCGCACTGAATTCAATGGACCATTAGTCAAACTTACCAAGGACTTCCCTATTTTGTTCTTGCTATATGGAAATTTTCCTCATAGCAGATGACCAAATGACAAATTTATCACTGTGTTATGGGCCCTTTAAATAGCCAGAGCTACTAAATGAGTCCAAGATTTCGTGTAACAGAATGCACAAAACATTGAGAGCTGGAAGAAGACTGTAGATACCTTGTCAGGGGGAATAATTAATAAGCAACCAAAAAATCAGTAAGTAAAACAATGGTCCTATGATATTTAAAAATTTTTGCATTATTGGTATTATTTCATGCATACTCCATATTACCTTTGCGAGTTCTTTAGATCAGCATGTTTCCATATGGGTTGCAACTATTTGCTAAAGATGACTACAGTCTTAAACTGAAGCTTTTGAGCAGTTCTGATATGCAAAACAAAAATAATGGTAACACAAAGCTAATTAGACTAATTTGCGTAAGGCACTTATTCTTCTCTTACAGAAACCTATACAGTTGTGCCTATAATTAGGAAAGAAATGCCACAACCGAAGTGCATTTTCCCTGGTTTAGGACTACAAAGAGGTAGGAAGTGCAAAGGTTAGCACCTTGAACTTCGTTTTAAACAATGGAAAATGTCTTCCCATGAATACCTTATGCAAAATAACTCTGTGTTAAAGTCTGAAAAACATTTGATTGTTTACCATACGTGTTTATTATCAGAATTCTTCCCCTGAAATGCTCTTATGAATAGCAAGTAGCTGCAAATTCTCATGGCAAAATTTTTAAATGAGGAATAAAACCAGAGGCTGTACACTCCTCAAAAAACTTCTAGAATTAGTTAGAAAGAGACATAATGGATTTCCTAGCCCATAATGTTTTTGAAATACTAAGTGCATGGCCATCAGAAGGATACTATTGCAACAAGTTTTGGGGCTCAAAAAGGACATTTCCAAGTATTTATGTTTTATATCATGCCGTGGATTCTAAAATCCAGGATTATGATCTTTACTACAGCATTGCAATTAATTAAAGATCTCAGACTTTGATTTCATACCTGCCTTCTTTAAGCCTTCCAAAACAGTTTCTCAAATTATTGTATGACCACCTCTTTGTACAGCAACGTCTCTTAAGGTATCAGAGGAATTTACTGAACAGAAATAAAAATTATTTCTTCATTTGCAGAGTCCGCTCTCTCAAATTCGCTTTCATAAGCTTTGCGTCTTTAGCCTGCAGTTTGCTTTTGTATTTGAATGCTTTTTTTAATTCTCTAAGCTTGATTTTGCTTCCCCTTCCCACACTTGTCCCAGCTACAAAAAGATTTAGAGTACAAACAAGCCCAAAGCTCTCCCTCCCTACGGAGGGCGTTTGCCACACTGCCTGCTTCTTCTAAAGATTGCTGCCTCCGCCTCTACTCGATTTTAAGTTCGTATTTCCGCACAAGCACGTCTGTACAGATACACATACAGCAGGAAAGTCCCCCAACCAGTGCAAAACCCCGACAATACCGACAGCCCGCTCCTGGATGCTTCAGACACCGCCCGAAGCCCCGGGAGCTCCGCGGGGCCGTTCCGTCTCCGGAGCGCAGGTGTGCGCAGGGCAGGGCGGCGCGGCCCGGCAGCCCCCCGGCGGGATGACGCTCCCGGCCGTGCCGCACCCCTCGGGGCGAGAAGCGCCGCCGCATCCCTCCCTCCCTCCCTCCCGCCCGGCACGGCCCGGCTGCCGAGCCCCTGCCACTCCCAAGGCGACCGCCAGCCCTCACCTGCCCGCCCGCAGAGCCCACAGCGCATCCACCGCCGCGCCGGCGACTCCAGCCCCGTCTCCCGGGCAACCCGCGGGTCCGCCCCCGACGCGCCATTGGAGCCACACGCCGGGAGCGCGTTACCGGGCAACGCGGCGGCAGCGCTGAGCCCCGAGCGCCGGCGGAGAGAAGGGGGACACCGCGGGGGCGAACCCCGGCCCCGGCTCGCTCTTGTTAGGGTGGTCATGCATGGGGACGGGCTGCCCAGGGAGGCGGTGCAGTCACCATCCCTGGAGGTGTTCAGGAGTCGGTTGAGATCTGGCGCTGGGTGATAGGGGTTAGTGGATTAGGGGTTACAGGGTAGTGCTGGCTTCACATCTGGACTGGATGATCTGGAAGGTCTCTTCCAACCTTGATGATTATGATTCTTTCAGGCGGGTTCCGAGAGGGGAGGCGGCTGGGGAGGGGACGTGTCAGAGCCAGCGAGCCGCCCTCCCGTTACCGTGGGGGCACCAGGAACCAGCGTCAGGCGGAAAGAGCGGATTTTGCGCGCCCCGAGGACCTGCGGGGGATGCTGCCCCTGTTGTTAAGCTCAGCACTGTAAGGTGACATGAATTTTGAGCCGTTTACCTGTAGCTGCGCCTAGTTTGCAGAGGGCGTGACTCCAATGTTGTTGGGCTGAAAGGAGTTGCAGTCTGTGGTGTTACACACTGACCGGTCCTCTCAAATAGGAATCACAAAATGCATTCCACTGAGTCCCACCTCTACCTAGAGTCATTAGGGACACATGTGGGTTTTTAATCCATGGACATTTATTGGACCACATCTGCTTGGTTTTTGTTTCGACTTTTTCCCTCTTCCAGTTGTTTGTGCAGCTGGATGGTGGATTGCAGTGTGGATCTTACTTGTTTACTGAACAAGTATTTTTCTTTGAATTATTCTTCAGATAGAAGAATTTCCTGGTTCAACTTCCTATATCATTATCACTGTGTTTGTATCAATGCAATGCAAACAGTGGGGAGGTAGGCCATGGACTGTGAAACTACATCTCCAAAGATAGTTCTTGATTTCTTCCATTAAAGCTAACACAGTCCACTGTAGCTGATATCTAGGCATGCTCAAATAAGAGAAAATGTTTTCTTACCCTGTTCTCTGGACAAAAAGAATCTATTGCTTGAGGAAATCCATTGTACAATGTAATTCTTGACCTTACTGATAGATTTTTCTTTAGCAGGAGGAACTGAGAAGAGGTGGATAAGGTATCACTTGTATATGATTTACTGGGCAGAAAATTTACAGCTTTAACACACATCACCTGCCAGCAAAAACTTTTCCTGGATTTGCTTCTTTCCTCAGAAGCCTGGGCAATGTTTTAACCTATGTGATGTTAAAGACTATAATAATCACACTTGGCCATAGTCCCAAGTACTATATTCCATATCCAACAATAGCCAGTACAAGAAGTAGGTGCAGCCAGAGTATAGAACAAAGGGCCCAGAAGGAACAAAGGATATAATATCCCTCTTGATATAGTATCTTTTGGCAATTACAAACTATGAGATTCTTGTAACAATTGCATATTCAGCTCATGTACGTACCCCCTACATTTATCTATCATCCTAGATCTCATCTTTGATCTCCAAAACATGCCACCACACTGAGTGGTGTTTTAAAGTCAGCATTTGCATTTGTTACTTTTAAAACATCCATCTGGAAATTCATTTGTTCCCTTTTTAATGATAGATAGCAGATAATAGTTTTCTATTCAATTTCTCTGTCATTCATGCTTTCCTCGCTCTTTTCAGTCAACTCTTTTACCAGTTAAAGAGATCTAGCCTATTTTGACTCTTAGAGAAGTTCTAACCTATAAATGCAAATGACCATCCTTGTTGCCTTTATATTTTCTTGTTTTATTTCATTCTTTTGAGATGAGATGACTGGAATTGCCAAATGTTATTCCTAGAAAAGTGTTGGTCTGTGGGTCATAGGAGCAGTTCATAGGATCATAAGACAGTAGAAGAGGGTAATTCAGGTTAGAAAGACCTCCTGAGGCAATCTAGTCAAACCTCCTTTTTAAAGCAGGGTGAGCTATGAGGTCAGGCCAGAAATCCCATGGTTTTATCTTGGCAGTCCTCCACTGAACTTACTCCATTTTGTTGATACCTTTCTTGTGTTGGGGGCCCAAAACTGGAAGCAGTATTACAGATATGGTCTAAGAAGTGCTTAGTAGAGAGGAAAAAAAGTTAAATATGTATAACAGAAAACTGTTTTAATGCTTTCACATCCTAAAAAGAGAAACCTTTTCCTTTAATAGAATTAATCACATTCAAGAGCATAAAGTAATTTTCTCTGGATTATGAGATTATATTTAGCACTGAAATCTCTGTTATGTTGTATTTTATTTTAGTTAGTCTAAAAAGTAAGAGAGTTTTTACTATTAGGAGTCTTCATTAATCTAGGCATACTAATAAGTCCTTTATGCAAGCTGTCTAGCTCTACCACACTACTAAAAACAAATCCTACTTCTTCTAGCTTCTCTGTGACTTTCAGCTCAAGAAATAGGGGTATCTAGGTGAAATGTAGTAGTTTGTTGTCATCCATGTCCACCATACACAGTCTTATCTACAGCATTAGTTATAGTTACTAGAGCCTTAGGTTCTTACAGAATTTTTCGTGTTCTTTTTCAGTCACTGAAAGCTAAGCTGAAGTTTATTCAGCTATTGTTTCCTACTCTTACCAGAGCTCTGTATTTTTTCCCTCACTCATATTATTAAAGGAGGATACATTTATCCCAACTATGAATAATACAATAAAACAAATAGAAATAGAATTTTAAATGGATTGACAATGCAGTTTCAATTTCCATCATACTTATAATTTTGGTAACTTTCATTTTATTCCTATGATATGACTGACCTCTGGTGGGAGTCAGCAAATATTATTTTAATTTCTCACTAAGAATGTTGTGGGTTTTTCCACTAGTGATCCTATTAGCTTGCTGCCTGGTAGGGATCATATGCCTTTCTACCTCATGTTAGCTGTCAAATTATATCTAGCAAATGATTTCATGGGGGACTCAGGCTGGTGTTTATTTTTCTTCATTCTTTCTAAGAAGTGCTTACTGAAAGGCGTCAAAAGAAGAAAATACTTGAAAGAAGCTTCATTCATTCTAGTTAGTTCATGCTGTTGTTTTATTTGGTGCATACAGTCTCTGCTGTGGCTAAAATCAGTAACATTTAATAAACTATTTGAAGTGGAGGAACTGCTACTTTGGCAGTGCCGTTGATGTTTGTTGGTAGCTACAGCATTAGGATTGCCTAGAATTTATTTTGGGAAATGGAATATCTATCACATCCAACGTTTGCAAATGAGATCAGACCAAATTAGAAAGTCCCACATGCCCTTAGTGACTTGTACAATATAGATTTTGAACAGAGGTTCTGCAGGACCTGAGGAAGAAGAAGGTCACAGACTCTCCCTGGCTGATGATTATCAGTAGTTTTCAAAAAACAGTGACCAGGGATGCTCACTACTCTGAACAGTCTGGCTAACAGGCTCTGGTTACAAAATCTAGGACTCAGGTGAAATTCACATTATGACTGGGGCACTTACATTGAAGTGCTGGACCAGTAGGTCTGTAAACTGCCATTAGTATTTTTTTCTCACAGGAGTCCCGCAAGATCTTTCACAGCCTGGTGCAGAGTAACTCAGTTTACTAGACACTAGGTGTTAAGGGTAAAATGAGTTGTTTGCTCTAATCTATTTACTGTATTGATTAGATTATTACTGACTATAATGGGAATTTTAAACAAATAAATTTAAACCATCTCCAGAGTTTTGACTGGCAGCAAAATTTTAGGCTAGGTAACAGCATGTTCCTGCAGTGATGCTGACCATTAGACCATTGCATATTGCTGTGCTACTGACCCAGATAACATTGAACCTGAGAAGGTGAAGGCCTGTGCTGTGCTGTGCCATGCTACACATCCCACCAGGCTCTCAGGCTGTGGGACAAAAACAGCCAGCTAATTGTGACAGAGGAAATGGCAAGACTGCTCCCACTTGGTACCTGGTGGCTTTGCCATTTTCTAAAAGTGCAGCAGGAAGTTCTTCTGCGAATATCCTTCCTTTTTAGGAGTGGAAATTATGAATATAGATGTATACTTGTAAAAAAATCCTATAGTAGCTCAAATGACCAGTATGGGGTAACTCTACAGGCAGGGACTGCATGGTGTGTTGCATCCTGACAGAGGCCTGTTCAATGCTGCACAGCTTTGGGCTCCCAGCATCTTAAGCAACATAAGATTACTATTCTCTCTTTATATTTTTAACTATAATAAAGAACATTTAAAATAATTTACAGAGTTCAAGTCCCTATCTAACTGGGATCATAATGTAAAACACGTCCTTTTTTGATGGTAGTGAAAACAAACATTTTAGAATCAAAAAAGTGTTGAGGCTTATTTGGTTCCCTTCTTCAGGTATTGTACAGCTCCAGTTATCTTGTCACAATCCCTTTAAGGTAGGAAAAGCAAAGAGCTGGCAAATATAATTACGCATTAGTCCTCTTATTATAGACCAGAATAGATAAATTTGATGTACTGGAATAGAGATTTCCTGAGAACTTTATGCTCTCACACATCTGTATAGGAACAAGCTCTTACACACAGTACATACCAAAGTCATGACATGTGCTCAGGTCATATAGCAGTAACTCATGTCCAAGTCTGGGTCTGTACAACCAAGATCTATGATTAAACTATTGAGATTCTACTTGAAGTCATTATCTTTCTGTTACAATGTCTTCTGCAGTGGCCCGCTACATTTTCGTAGAATCATCAAGATTGGAAGAGACCTTTAAGATCATCAAGTCCAGCCGTGAATTTTGCATAATTAAATATCAAATGCATAAACTTAAGATGATAAACCCAAGAATTTACTTTTCTAACTCTTCTGGATGTTATGAAACGTCCTTAATGGACCCATTTATGTAAAAGTCTGATGTATTCTCTCTCTTGCTTGCTTCCTTCTTGTCCTCCATGGTATAAACTGTCCTATCATTCCATTCCACTAAAAACACCTCTTACTTCACAGGTAGCAATCATATTTTCTCACAAATGCTTTATTTCATGTACTTCTAATTAAACTAGAAGCAATTTTTCTCATCTTACATTTAGCATTCAATTAAATCCTGTGAATTAGGTATCTTTTTTTTTTTTTTCTGAGTATCTTGGCTCTATTTTGAACTAATGGATAAGGATATCAGAAGCTATGTGTTATGAATTGTTTATAACAACTGGATACTAATTTTTTTTAGTTTCAGATAACTGCAAAAGCCAGGGGTAATTTCAGGTCTTTAATGATGGACAACTCATTATTAGTAATTCTAATTAGTGGTAATTCTTTGCTGGTAGAAAGGAAGACGATTATTTGCCAGCTCCAGAACTATTTTGTGTTGGTTTAAATTTGTTACTCATGCTACAAGCTCTTAACACTTCCAGTGAACTTTGATATTTCAGCAGTGCTAAGGCCCAAATCTGCCAGCAGATTGACCAGATCTACCATCAGACACAAAGACCAAAATCATCCCTTTGGCTAGGAAATCCTTTCTTAAACAGCAGTGGCTGGATCCAGATGAGGCAGGATTCAGTGATTTCAAATACAGAGCTGTGTCCAGTGCCAGTGAGTGTGTGGGCCATGAAGCATCCTCGGGTGTGGTGTGAGACAGGGATGTGTGGTGGAGTTGTGTGCTGTGGGCAGGGGCCAAGCAATGGTGCTGCATGATGACACTACAGAGCATTTGGTATGTGTGGATCAGACATCACCACTTTTGGAGATGGAGACTGGAAATTGCCTGAAGCCAGGGTTTTCCATTTTTGCTGAAACTTCATTTTCGTGGTAGCCCTGTTCACTGTTGATACATTAATATGGACAGTTCCATTCTGATCTCTTCCCTCGTGGATCTGTGAAATTGTCTCTTTACTGCTCTTACCATGTCCTCCCCTCCTGTTCTGACTCCTTACTTATTTCAGTCCCTCATCTGTACCTTTTATCCTTGAGAACCCTTTCAGTGACCAGGTGCATAGATAATTATTTTCTTCCAGCTCTCTTCATTTACTGTGCTTTCCTCAGTGTTTAAATCTACCATAGTGTAGCATCTCCTTAGCAGCAGTTCTCTCTGCTTTTCTTTCCCCTTCTCCTGTCATTATCTCTTGATTACAAGTTAAAAGCTGACAACTTTTAAGTAAGGAGTGCAGTAAATGCGCAGTAAAATGATGTCAGGCTGTGACAGTTCTGCTGAAGAATTAAAAAATCAGAGTTCACACTCTCTTTTTGTCTCTAGAAAGACATTATAAGTATTAAGCTTTCATATGTAGAAAAAGGAAAATTAAAGAACAATTCTATTTAATTCAGTTTTCTTTCCATCTTCTTCTTTGCCCTTCCCCTCTGCCCCTTCCCCAATGCCATTCAAATCCTTCAGTTTTCATTGAATAAAATAGGATATCATGTTTCCTGTTGAGTGCTTTAATGCAGGTATAATTTCTTAATGCTCGCTTATTCATATCTGGAGGCTAAATCAGTAATTTTCAGGAAAGCAACATAGTGTATGTAACTGGAATAGGACCAAGTTCCAGAATTGAGATCTTGTTGCTTTCAAATTTGGAACATTATGGCATCTACACAAAATAAGGAGTACTATAACTGTTTTTATAGCAGCAATGCATTTTAAAAACTGCCTTTTAGAGAACTTTTTGGTAGTAAAATCCAAGAGTAATGAATCCCACCTTTTATTACATCAAACAAAAGTTTTGTCCCTGATTTCAGGGGGGGCAAGATTGTGCTTGGATATACTTGAAATAGAGAGAAAAGGTCTGTTTTAAGGCACTCTCACTATGATAGAATTTACTGAAACATCAAGCATAGTGTTAGAAAAGTACAGCAGAACTACTGTGGTAGATAAATGCACTGTACCATTTTGACTTAAAAGATATTGGGAAAAAAATATAAATTTTTGAGTTCTAATTAATGAACTCTACTTTTGACAACTGCTATGCTGGCTCAGATTTATATTGTCTAGCTAAATATCTCTGGTAGTTTCACTCTTTTGATCTGTCATGTAATTTTTTATATCTCAACTAGAGCAGAGCAAGGGAAAGGCAAAATTTGATCAGCACTTTTACGACACAAGTAAGTTACTGTATATATGTGCTAAATTTCTTATCTTTTGAATGGTTTCAGTAGTGTATAAGCATATTACAGGCTGGTGTTTGGCAGACTTAGAGGAATTTCTAATAGGTTGACTTTGAGCATTATATAGTTATATTAATTTCCTTTATATAGTCATTATAACTTTTTGGGTTTTTTAGGTGCAATGCTAAACTACTGAAAAATGTCATTCTCAATTACTTAAGTAAAAGGCAAGAGAGAAATACACAATGACATTTCAGACTGACAAATTAATCATCAGTGTTAAAGATCATCTTTTAACTTCCTGATGTTATAAAAATCTGAAACCTTCAAAAGCATAGGAAACCTAGCTTCTTTCTTTCATGTAAAGCTCTTGCAAGAGAAGAAAGAACATGTCTGCTTCTAGACTTCTATGGTTTTACAGTAAAATATTTCTTTCATCTGAGATATTTTATTTAAATAAGGAAAAAAGAAGTATCAATCATGGAACTTACGTATCCTGTCTCTATCTGATCAGATCTACAAATTCAGCCTTACTCATCCATTGGTACAAGTGAAAATGACAGTTCATGTATTACTGAGGATAGACTGATTTTTAAAAATATTTTGTCTGAAATATTGATTGAAATTAATTGGCATCAGATGTTGATTATTTCTTGCATTTAATATTATACCAAGAATATATATTCCTTTCAGTCTGCATGTTTCTTCATTCATAAAGTGTGAGTTTTCATTTTACTCCTTTTGAGCTGCTTATTTCTATTGCACTTTGTAACTTCAGCATCTGTATGTATTTCATTCTTGAGTAATAATTTCTAATACTTATAACTTCAAGTAATATTACATTGCCTGGAAGGATGATCAAATTAGAAAATAAAACATAAACAGAATTAATCTGAAGACTTGGAAAACCAAACGTCAGAGAGATGTGAATATTTCAAAATATACAGCTAGTTTCAACATAAAATGGAAGGTGGAAGGGAAAGAATTGCAATGGTTTGCTACTAGCTTTTTCTCTTAACTGGAACAAGTAGAAATAATTTTTGTCCTTCTTACCCCTGAGAAAGATGCAGATGTGATTGTCCCAGCTATAGGCCTGTGGGTATTCACTCTGGCCTAACCCCTTTTGGAAATATATGTAAGTGAAAGAGAACATGTATGCAATTACTAAGTGATTGTGAATCACTTAACAGTAAATTTTAGAGTTAATACACTTTTATTATCTTTGAAAAGTATACTATTTGATTATAATGTAATAATTTATTAAAATTATGCGTATGCTAAAATTTCAAATGCTGGCATATATCAATGTTTCCAAGACAGCAGTTGATAATGTATAACTGTTGTAGTTAAAAACTTTGTAGCATTAACAGTTTGTCTGGGGGTCAAAAAAATTGGGGTTTTTTTTTCAGCTTTCATACTGTCTTTTGTCAAGGGGGTTAATAGCAGTGATCTTGGCCAATGAATTCTCATCAGATGCCTTATCAACTAAATACCCCATTTGTATAAAAAATAATTTTCTTATAACATTTTACACTGACAAAAGCAAGTGCTGAAATGCATGGAATTGAACACCTCTGACAGGAAAACAGACCACTGTGGTGGTGCATACTCCCCCTCATCAGGCCTGCTCTGCCTTCTCTGGACTGTTCCACGATCTCAATAATTCTCATTACACCACAGCCTTTGTGTAACCAGTTTGGCAGTGAAGTGTCCCTTGACTGTACCAGCACCTCTTGCACGGCTAAAGCATGAGTGGCACTGTCCTGCCTGACCATGGAGGGGAACAAAAAATAATCGGTCATCCCTGACAGCCTTGGAACATGACCCACCTGAATTGTAACCCAAGTGGAATGGTACCATTGTTACTGGACTTTTGAATAATTTCAGTAATTATCAACTTGGGTTACAGCCAGGATGAAAACTGACTGCTAGCTGAAGACAATCATCTTGCAACCCTACAAACAGTGGTCCTAAGTGAGGCCCTCTGAACTCTCCTGAACTGCAGCGGGCTGTGCCAGCACCTCCCTTTGAGTGGGACACTTCTTAGAGCTTGCAAACTCTCAAGTTCGCAATAGTTGGAGGGCTCTCATTGGCTGATGACAGGATCTGGGCGATACTCCAACTCCTTGAGGCTCAACCCTTGCCTACTGAGAAACACCAAGGCATTCAACATATTTCCCTGGCACTCAAGGGAATTTTTAACAGGTACCTCTGTGCGTATAAATACATCTTTGTGTCTGTGGGTCTGCATGTGTGAATTGATTTAAACACCTTATTGAGTTACTGTTGTGATTATAGTCAATGCTATTGAATCATTGTGTAAATGTTAAATTAAACAATTATCTAGTGCTGCTAAATCCTTTAGACGTAAACCGTTGTCCAGATCTGAGGCTGAGATTGGACCCGCCCACACCTCAGCTCCAGAAGGAGTTTAGAGAGCAAGGGGTCCACTCCAAACCTTGTTACTCAATGTGTGAATCTCCATTATCCTTTGGCACCCTTACACTTTTGCATCCCCAGCCTCTGTGGAAATCATCCCAAACTGATTCTAATTCCATTCTCCTTGTATGTTTCATCTATGTATTTAGAAATAGAGTGAACCTTGCCACCAAACTATCTTAAATTGCACTTTCAAAAATTTGCATTAAAATCTGCTTTCACTAATAACTTTGGTAGTGGTTCTTTAAGTGACCAAAATCCTCACTTGTGACACCTCTTAACTAGTTTCCTGTGGAAACATTGTCTTGTTTTCTCATTAGTGGAGTTTGTATTGTAAAATCTTGACAGCTTACTTGAAATGTTTAAATAATAACACATACCTATTGCTACCACTTAGTAAAAAAAAAAAATAAATTATTTTTGCAGTAGCTAGTGTCATACATTTTTGTGGAGCTTAATTTCTAGTTAATAATTTGACCTGCTGGTGCATGCTAATTCTTCATATTATTTACCTTCTTAAATATGTTAATCCAAAAAATGGAAATCTGTTTTTATAACCAATTAGAAAATATATGTGTGTAAAATGAAGGATTACAGTAGTTTTCTGTAGGCTATAGTATATAGATTTGAATTTGCCTGGTATGCTGTAAACAGATTGCTGATTCTTCCAGTTGGCAGTCTAATAGTTCTGAAGACGCGTTTTATATTCTGTGGCTGGTTCTTGCTCAGATTATTGAAGTGTTTAAAGAATCATGGTGATCTGCCTGCATTCTGGAATTTATAAGCAAGAAAATGTATTTTTGTAAATACAAGAAAAGAGCCCAAGAGGTAACACAGATTTTTTTTTTTAAATCAATTACTGATTATTCATAAAATACAATGCAATACTGAAAAAAGGTCAAAACAAGTGTAGTGTTCCTGCTACACTTGTAATAATGACATATACATGCTTGACTTGCCTAAATAAGTAATGTCCTCTTAAACAAAATAACTAATTTTGCCTTTCATAATGTTGAACATTTCATAATTCAGTGTCTGTGGATACTCCACTACTTTCAGTGGAAGCGAAATCTAGTACTTATTCCATACCAGATGATTTATCAACTCTATGATTGTTATAATGTCCCCTTCGCTGCATAACTGAAGCTTAAGAGCAGGTAGGGCAACATTTTGATTTTTCTCTTGAAGTAGTTAAGGATATTTTTCAAATCCCTGTTATTTTTCTCTTTTTTTTTTCCTTTCCATTCTTATTATGTGTAACTTCTACCTGTAGATCTGGAAAAAAAAGCATTTTCTTCTCTGACTGCAAACCTCATAGCTTTCAGAACACTCTTCTCCAGTAACGGCCTCCAAGCTTTTGCCTTGTTGCTGAGAGACCCCATCTCCTGACCTTACAAGCTCTGTTTGTGGAAGCTGACAGTTTCATTCAACGCTACTGGGAAATGCATCAAATAGCAGGGTTGTGCTTTTCAGGAGTATTTCAGCATTTGACTGGGGAATTTAGAAGATCAGTGTCGTCTTGTTTGCAGAGGAATCAGCCTACCAATGAGAATCGTGGGCTGGTTTTGAGGGTTTTCTTTGTTTTCTGCTTTTTGCTGTTGTTGTTTGGTTGGGTCTAGGTTTGGGGTTGAGTTTGGTTTTTTTTTTCTGGGCTGTTCTATAAATTGCTCACGTTACCTGATGTTGTGGTTTTCTGACAAGTGGTACTTGGTCCCGTAAAATGCTGGGGAGTGGTAGTATTGCTGACTGCATCATCGACTCTGTACCTCATTCAGCCTTGTTTATTTATTGCACAATAGAAAGGTAATTAACATTTAGATTGCAGCGTATGCCAGTGACATCTCCCATTGGGTTCTGCTGAATAACCTCCAGTGGGAGGCGTTTCTTTAGTCTTTCTTTACAATATTGTAATGTTTTGATATTAAAATTTTTCAGAGCAGTTATTTTAAAGATGTAAAAACAAAACAGCAAAAAAAGAGCAGGGTGAAAACCTGCTGGAATATTTGTCCCTTATGACAGTGAGTAGAGGGGGAGTCGGGGCTGCTGCAGCGGTTACGTCACCTGTTCGATAAGCACGCGCGCCCAGCAGGGGGCGTCGCGCTCCGCCGGGAGGGGCACGCGCCGCTCCCGCCTGGCACCGCTGCGGGGACCCGCTTCCCATTGCGTCTGTCCCTTTCCAGCTCCGGGGACCCGCTTCCCATCGCGTCTGTCCCTTTCCAGCTCCGGGGACCCGCTTCCCATCCCGTCTGTCCCTTTCCAGCTCCGGGGACCCGCTTCCCATCGCGTCTGTCCCTTTCCAGCTCTGGGGACCCGCTTCCCATCGCGTCTGTCCCTTTCCAGCTCTGGGGACCCGCTTCCCATCGCGTCTGTCCCTTTCCAGCTCTGGGGACCCGCTTCCCATCGCGTCTGTCCCTTTCCAGTGCTGGAGACCCGCTTCCCATCACGTCCTGTCCCTTTCCAGCTGTAGCTGCGCCGAGAATTGATGGAGAGCAGAGCTCAGTTTGTAACTAGGGAGCCGTTTCTAAGCGGAACAGAATGAAAGTGAGAACCTGATCTGGAAAAAATTTTTCTCTTGGCATCCTGCGGGTTTTTTTAACTATATTGGATTCCGTCGTTCCCTTTCCAGCTAACCTGTGGTAATTTCATCTGTTCTATTAAAAAAAAAATAAAAAATTACGTCATCTGTTTTTAAAGTGAGTGGAAATCCCTTTTCTTTGAGGCGTGAAACGAGGTTGTTTTTCCCGCAGCCTACCTGCAGGTGGAGAACTGGAGGATAAGTTAAGGTTTGATGGAGAGTGTGTCATGCGGGAGGGCATAGAAGAAAACGCAGTTCCTAATCTTAGACAAAAATTTCTTGAAGTCAGAATTGTCAATCTTGATTCAAGTCGGTGTCCTATCATAAAAATAGTCATTTTTTTAATGATTGATTAGAACCGATTTCATTCACGGACAAATACAGTTTGTATGAAAGCCAACTAAGTAAGGGCAATGTAATGCAGGACCAAGAAGGCATGTGAATAGAGTCCTTCAGGAACAGACTGCTCCAGCATGGGACCCCCACGGGATCACAGGTCCTGGCAGCAAACTTGCTCCAGCATGGGATCTTCTCTCCACCGGTCCACACATCTTACCAGGAATCTGCTCCAGGACAGGCTTCCCACAGGGTCACAGCCTCCTTCAGGCATCCATCTTCTCTGGTCACCGTGGACCTCCATGGGCTGCACGGGCATAGCTACCTCACCGTGGCCTTCACTACGGGTTGCAGGGGAATCTCTGCTCTGGTACCTAAAACCCCTCCTTCCCCTCCTTCTGCACTGACCTTGGTGTCTGCAGGGCTGTTGCTCTCACGTATTCTCACTCCTCTCTCCCCTGGCTGCAATTTGGTCTTGTGCAGTAACTTTTCCTTGCTCTTAAATATGTTATCCCAGAGATGCTGCCACTGCCGTTGATTGGTTTGGCCTTGGCCATCAGTGGATCCATCCTGGAGCTGGCTGGCATTGGATCCATTGCAGAAACTTCTGGCAGCTTCTCAGAGAAGCCCCAGTGTAGCCCCTTCCCTGCTACAAAACCTTGCTGCACAAGCCTAATATGATTGTCAAGAGAAACAGCCCTGGAAGATGATTATTCCTATCTTTCTATGCACATGAAGCAGTCCAGCAGTTGCTTCAGATGTTGATGAGTTGGGTTGCAGTAATCAATTTTCTGCTAAAGAAAAGAAAATAAAATGTACTGCTGGTAGTGAGGGGGAAGGGAGCATGTTGAAGAAGGCTGGTTCCAAAATATTTCTTGTGAAATATGCAACATTTTGGAGATCTTTGAAAAGAGAAATACTCTTGAGTGTGCCAACCCCCTCTCCCTCCATTGTAATATCATCTTGAGTAATTTTGTGTTTTAGTGAGATTCTTATTGGTAATAGTGAAACCAATCACGGTATTGTCAGATAGCTTTGAAACCATGTGAAAAAGCTAATACAATCATTGAAGTTATTAGCATGGGGAAAGAGAGGATGACAATAGCGTAAATGAATGAAGTGACTGATACTGGAATGAAAAGAATAATGAATATTTTGCTAATGACTTGTGTGTTGAGAACTTCTGACCGTTATTAACAGAATAAGGAAAATTTCACAGGTATCCTCAGTAGACTTGACTTCTTTAACCTGAATACTAATTTGGTTTACTGAAACTTTTTTGGTTTTTGTTTTCTTGCTGAAATAGCTTAAATTCTTTGGCAACATCCCTGTATTCTGAGAGGAAAATTTTTTCAACTAACTCTTCAAACTATAATTAATTCAATAACATAGTAAAGATATGAACTGGAGATTTTTCCTCATCTTTCAGTGCAAAAGTTGTATATGTTATGAGAAATGGACATGGCTAATCAGCATGTTTTTGTAAATATGGACTTTTGCATTTTCTTCTCTTCCAGTTGTAAAAATACAGCTGCAAAACAAAATCCAGTTTTATGTTTATAGCCTTTTTTTCCCAAAGTTCCGAAGATATTGTTACCTCTCTCTGCTGATGAAGGTGTGACTTCAAATGCAGAAAAAATTGTTCAGTGTAGTCACTGTGCAGGTCACAGCTGTTGAGTTTAATTGTAATGACAGTTTTCCTTACCCAGGCGATGGTAGTGTGATACATGTTGATGAGATCCTGTCAAAAACACTGGTTCTACTAGATTTTCTTTCTTTTGCACAGAGATACAAGATGTTAGAGCCTATGAAGTACAGGAGATACAATAGTAAGAAACTCTTTTTGAAGCAAAAACCCCAACCAGAAGTAGCAAAAAAAAGAAAACATCTCTGTCCTTCAGTGTTGCTCTGCATATTTTGTTTTATGAATGTTTGTGCTGGTGATGGGAGACAGAAGAAGGAGTAGCCTAGGAAAACACTTAACTGAAAATCATGAAATTGAGTTTATTAGGCCAAGTGCTTTCTTGAAAAGTTAGTTTGAATTGTAAGATTTATCTGTTTTTGTATTATTCTGGAAGTGAGAAAAAAAGATTTTAGTTTGTTCTATAGGATTTTTTCATTTCAAATAGTGATCCCAGTCAACAATAAAATGTTTTCTGACCAGGTCAATTTTACATCTTTCATACCAGAAAACTGTTTAAGTCTGTCTGAAGGTACTTATACTAAGCATCATATCTGAAATGTTTATTCATCATTTGCCATAGCCCAGCGAATGGCATATCTCTGGACCAGGTCCCCTTCCACAGTCATCTTCTGAGAAAAGTGTTCTTTCTAAACAGTTCTCTTACATTAATGACCCAATAATGTACCAAATATTGGCCCGGAGCATCATAAATTGTCCCTTTCTGAAGGCAGGTAAAGTTTGTAAATCTGTAGTATAGCTAATATATTTACTGCTTTTCCATTTTAAGGTTAGAAAGTTTTAAAGGGCTTTCTTTGGGCCCTAGTCACTAGCCTCCCAAGACCTCTGTGCCTACGGGGACAGTTTGGGGAGAGAAATGCTACCTATGTTAGAGAAAGGTTGAGTTAGAGTCCATATGAGCAAACTGAGACTGCTAGATGTGCATCCAATGTTGCTGTTATTTTGAGGGGGCTATTTCCCATCTTTTTCAACAGAATATGATGATTATGAGAGATCTTCAGTGACTGGAGCACGATAATTAACATGCCCACTTCCAAGAGAGAAAGGAAGGATATCCAGAGAACTGTACATAGGACAGTCTTATGTCAATTCCTGAGATGATTATGAAATAAATCTTCCTGGAAGCCATTGTTAGGCACATCAAGGTAAATAAGGTGATTCATAACAACCATTATGGCTTTACCAAGGACAAATCATATCTGACTAACCTGATTGCATTTTGTAATGAGACAGCTGGCTCTTTGGAAAAGAGGAGAACAGGTAAACAATGATGTTTACCTTGACTTAATCAAGTATTTTGTCATGGTTTCTTAAAGCATTATGGACTAGTGGCCACAACACAGGTGGGAAAGTAGCTCCACTGTATGTCTCACAGAACAGAGATGAACAGCATGAAGCCTAAGTAGTGGCTACACTTTAGAGACTGATATTGGTGCAAATGTTGCATAACATTTTCATCACTGACCTGGATGATGGGAGAGGAAGTGCCCTTTTGTTTGTGAATGACAGTGACATGGGTGGAGAAGTGAGTCTGTATGCTGGGCTAGCACTCAGAAGGACCTCAGCTAACTTGACCATAAGGTACCTGGTGAAATTTGGTAAGAAAAGACATGAAGTGCTGCATTTGGGCTGGCATAACACCATGCAACAACAGGCTGGTGAGTGACTTGGCACTAAACAGCTCTTTCACAAAGGACCTGAGGGTGCATGAGAATTTAAACATAAGTCAGCACTGCATCATGAAAGCTGTCTACCTGTTTGGTGGCCAAAGTGCATGTAGCCAGAATAGCAAGGGAAGGAATTCTTTCTCCTCATTCAGTACTTGAGATTGCATCAGCTGAGTACAGCTTGGAGATATGTCCATCCATTCCCCCCACCTATAAGGAAATTGCTAAACTGGAACGTGATCAGCAGATAGCTATCAGAATAGCTAAGGGGATAGAGCACAATATTTTATGCTCTTGAAAACACAGAGTTCTCATTTTGTAAAGGGATAGATATGTGCAATTATTTAATATAGGACGGGTCATTAAAAATGTGCTTTCTGAGATGCTTTCTGAAATGTGTGGGCTGAGAAGTTCTGAAGTGAAAACAAAATCTACTACCTAGGAAATAGTTTGGAAAGAATACTGTTCCTT
Organism: Chiroxiphia lanceolata; assembly: GCF_009829145.1. NCBI lineage: Eukaryota > Metazoa > Chordata > Aves > Passeriformes > Pipridae > Chiroxiphia > Chiroxiphia lanceolata. Next base: position 37,246,124 of record NC_045640.1, read on the forward strand.
CCAAATATACAAAGGTTAAAAAGAAAAGTAGTATTGACCCTTGGTATTCCAATTTGCATTACAAGAAAGATTAAAAAATAAACAGATTAAAGGAGTTTTATGATTGGCTTATTCATTATTCTCCTTTTACACTTATCTTAGTCTGCTTTGGTTTCCATAGCTACTAGTTTAATCATGATGCACAGAGCTATTTCTAATTACAGTATATGCCAGCATAAAATTAATTCTTTGAGTATCTTAAGCAACAAACAGCTTGCAGCTTGTTCTTTGACATTTTATTGTCACAAATCCTGGATTAGCACACTAGCACATCATATTTACTCTGTTCAATTTTATTAAAAAGAAAATAAGTCTTTAAATATATACCTGCTTAGATGTGTGTCAAGGGAGACATGTTACAGAAGGACTATATTGTACCCAAGGTTGATGCAATAATTTTAAACTGTATAACGCTTGTAAGTGATCATATATATAATGATATAATAGAAAAGACTTGTCATATTGAACATCCAGTGTAATCCAGTTTTGTTCTCTATCATTTATCAGTGTGAAATTTCTGTGAAGTCTTTAAATTCTTCATAGGCAAATGTATTTTTCCTTCCAAAATTAAGGGAATTAAATAGATATATCTTCTGTCTTGCAGAACTTGCAATATGCAGGACTAAGGTTCTACAACTGAACGCAGGTGAAGCAGACCTAGAGTTCAGTGAAAAGTCATTCAAGTGTAGTGACTGCAGGATAGGTCATAATTGGAAAAAGGCTAGATTTTTCAAGAAGTACTAAGTATGAACATAGAGAAATTGGTGGAAGTTGATGGTCAGTGCTGTCAAAAACCATGCCAAAACTTGCCAATAATTTGTATTCTAAATGAAACAGACATTTGTCTTATTATTTTGCCTTATGGTACAAGCTTCTCTAATTTGAAATAATATTCCTATTTTATTTCCCTCTTCACTTGTTGTCCACCTCTGAATCCCTGGCTTTGGTAACATATTATCTTTCCAAATATATTTCCACATTTGTAAAGTACAAAGAACAGAATGAGAACTTTTTGCATTGTGATTGTTTTCTGACAATAACAGCATGCTTAATTAAATGTTTTCTCCATATTTTTGACTGTTAATAATCTGTGTTGCAGGAATCCAGAATAGCCTTTCTTTAAATGTTTAGGGTAAAGGTAGAATTTTGGAGATTTGTAGAGATTTGAACTGGAGTTAAAATTAAAGGTTTCTTGAAATACAGAGTTTGAAATATAAATAAGCAAAACTATTTTATGACAGTTGCTATACAGGTCATCCATTTATCAAGCTCAGAGGGAAGTGTGAAATACAGACTTCCTGTTTGCTATGCGATGAGCGTTCTGGAAGTTTCCTACCTCTTATATTTTTTCATCAACCCATCTAAGCATTGAAAGTATGCATTAAGAAATATGGTGCGTACAAAGAGCTAATTTAAATAATTCTAAAATAATTGAGATAATTGTCATTCAGACTGGTGTAGTTGGCTAATTGAATGTACTTAATTGATACACTTTTTTTACTCTTGTTTCTGACTAGAGACTACTGTAGTTTTTTCTTCTGAGTTTCTTCTAATTAACAGAAAAGAATAGGTATCTGTTAGGGGTGAAATTCTGCTTCCTATGTGAAAAACTTGCATCAGTCGAACTTTTTAAAAACCTGAGTTGCTACACAATGCATATTTTTGATGTTAATTGTCCTTTTGACTTCAATAAAAGTCTTTCTGTGAGCAAAGAATGTGAATTGGGATCTGAATACATTTATAAATAAGATCTAGAATTTTAAACTTTTAAAAATGATACACTGACTTTACTTGATTAATGAGTATTAATAATGTTTAAGTAGTTGGTAAAGCTTATGTGCATGTTTCCCTTCCCCGGTATTTGGATCATGGAATACAATAACCAGCATCTCTCCCATTTTCTTCTTCCATAAACATTGTTACGATATTGTATAGTGAGCTCTGTCTTTTTATGATGTACATTATTATTATGTACATTATAAGTAGTTCTTAAAAAACTTTGCCAACCTTTATTAATTCAATCACTTCTAGATAAGTTTTCAGTTCTACCTCAAAAGATGTTGTGCTCATTGTAAGATAATCATTACTGTCTCATTTGTCACTTGAAAAATTATTTGCAGACTGGGGCTTGAATTAGTGGTTTTTATGCTAAATCTGTCTTGCTTCGTCTTTAGCCCTCATCTCCAAATTTGCGAAGTTTTCTTATGTAGAATTCTACCTGCATGAGATGACTGGTCTACTAAACTTTAATATTTTGAAATTTATACTTTTATCAGGGATCTTATTTCTGGACTTGCATTGCAACAAATTGGAATATGCTTTTAACTGAAAACTGTAAGACTATCTTACTTTCTTATCTGTAAAAATTTTTTAGGAAGGTGAAATATTAATGTAGTTAAAATGTCATTCTGTGAGCACTGATTAAAAAGTTATATTTTCCACTAATACTGGCAGAGCTACTAATTTAAATTAACCTGGCAATAAAAGAAACAATGTTAAAAGAAACAAAAATCAAACAAACAAACCAACACTGCAAATAATAAAAATAAACTTGCGAAGTCTGATGCAGAATGTTTGGAATGTTTCTTTTTATGCTCTCTCGGCTCTTGGGCACTCTCATCCTATTGCTACTAAAAAGTGCCGTTGTAATAAATTAAAGAAAGAAATCAATAGAAAGTTGTACATAGCACAGCACACTGAAAACAAAATCCAGTCTAAAATCTCTAAGAATTCATGATATTTTCATACCATGAACAAATCTTTGTTTCAAAAACTATGGGGCTGTACTAATAATACAAAATCATTTGCTTCTCTCATTAGAATTAACTGTGAAACTCCTTGTAGAGTTTCTAAATGGATTGTGGATGCTTGCTTCAAAATGTATGGATGTTTTCAAGTAGATTGTTGTCTTATTTGAGCTGAGTGGTTGACCATCATTTATTATTGGCAGACAGAAATGACATCTCTGTGTTACAGATTACAGTCAACGTAAACCTTGTTCTGTCCTGATTCTGGATACAGCATTGAGCACTGCTTACATCCATTTGTTTTAAATACCTTGACGATTTACCCTTTTGTTTCCCTGTCTGAATGATCTTGTAGCTATTCTAGTATGTTTGAATAAACAAATAATTGCTAGATACTTCTCCGGTGAACTGAGGAGGCAGAAAAAAAATATAGAAGAGACACAAGAACCAGTGGATCATATGATAATGTATTTTCATTTTTCCTCATATTTAGTGGTAGAGGACGTGTGAATTGATCCCACAAAATTAAAGACGTTAATGTTAACAAATTCAAAGTAATATCACTTGTTATGTTGGTAGCTGAATCCCGTGAACCTTGCTAATGCAAGGTGGCAGCTTCTCTCTGTTTCCAGGCAGTCTGCAGCCAGGCTACTTCCCAGTGGGTGCACACATGTACAAACACAAACATACATTTTACAGACACAATTGGCCATTGCAGACGCCAGCATAAACACACAGAGCACTCATAAATATGAGCAACGTGAACCAGACAAGCATAATGACCAGTAGCTTGCTTACATGTGTCAGGTCTCTTTTATTCCCCAACTTCTCTGCATTTTGCTGGTCTTGTTTCTTGTTGATCCATCTTGATCCCCCCTTATCTCCGTCCTTGTCTTCCCAAAATTAACAATTTGTATGTAAATACTTCTGCCCCATGGGACACAGTTGTACCTCGGTACTACTGGCTTTACAAGAACACACCAAAAGATCCCCATTGCCCGCCTTTAATTATCCATGAGGTTCAACCGTTGTTGTCCTGACTCTCCCTTAACCACTGTTGAAATCCAGACATTCCTCTCAGTGGGATTTGCAACTTTTGTCAGATTCTCACTGTGTTATTCAATATGTCCGGCAATTTCTCATATTGTGTTCAATAGTTGTGTTGTGTTCAGACAACTCACTCAATACCAGAGCCCTGTTATTTGCCTACACACCTTAACAACTCATACAAATACAGAACACTCAAACATCATCTGCTGATGAAATATTGTAACATATTTTCCACAGGCAATTTGATATGGTGTCCTATTTAGTGAGTGCAACTTCCAGGCTTTTTTTCCTGATGCCATGGATTGGTTTGTCTGATTTTTTGTTTTGTTTTATTTTTAACTTCCCAACTTCCCAACACATGTGATAGAATCCAGATAGTTCAAAGTAGTTTTCAGGTTCACTTATGCTATCCTGCTGATACCATCCAAGGAGTCTTTCTGCTGTGCCTTTTGCAACTGGACATGTCTATCTCACACTGGCCTCTTTAGCCACCAGCGCGCTTGTAGCAAATGTGGGTAGAGCCCTTCCCAAATCTTCATTTGCGAAGCCTAACCATGATGACGGTGATAAGGAGGCTTATTTTTCTTCAGGATGTAGGTGACTTCAGTGTTAGGACATGCCAGGCTAGTTGTATGCCTGAGATTACAGTCACTGTTAAAAATATATGTGTGGATTTGATACGAAAATACCTTTTATTAGCAAATGGATGTACAAGTAGCATATTTTCTATTTGCACTATAAGCTGTATTGTCATAATATTTTACACTCTCTCTTTGGTAAAATTTGGTTGTATCCTGGCCAACTATCCATATTGTTTTGTCTAAAATGGTGTGTGCATGGTTGTTATTGGAGGAAATAAGCAGTTGCCTCAACAATGGAAACAGATTTTTATAACAGGATTCATATTTTATCAGTCCTTTAAGTTAAACATGGGTTAAGAACCTTATTTCATTCTAAAATGCTTTAAAAATATTCTCTGTGACTCATTTAGGGTTTGGGGTTTTGTTCTCAATGTAAACTACAGTAGTGTGATTTTTCTAATATCTATTGGCTTTGAAATACAGTGTATACTTTATAAGCAGAGAAATTTGTACTGTTTAAAAAGCATGGAATGCAGATGTTTAGCATTACGCAAAGTGCTTATTTTAACTGGATGGATGTTCCAATGGATAATGATGCAGACATTTAGATTTCATAAATGGTTGCTTTTCAGAGTCACCGGTAATGAAACTGAAAAAAAATCAGTATGTCTTGATTTTAGCCTTGAGCACTACACGAGACCTAGTTTGAGAGGCAGTTAGGAAAAGAGTTCTGTGAGGAGTTTTACATATATGGTAATGGTGATACAGTTAAATTCAAAATCTTTACAGGAATAATCCATCCATTCAGTTTAGGAGTGGTTATGTAGAGATTAAAATTTTTAAAGTGGGAATTATTTAAACGGACAAATAAATAGTTAATATGCTCATAGATAGCAGGGAATTTTTTAGAGCATGAGGGAAAGTAAGTCCATCATTCTTAAGGAGGTTCCTGCTGAAAGTTAAGGACAGTATTTTCGAAAGTGAAAATTGTGTCTAATCACAGAAAAGAGCAAAAGCTCAGACACAATATGTTTAATTCAAATAAAAAGATGTTTGAGGAGCAATTTACTATGGGCACAATGTCCTCCTCTCTCGCCCAATTTATTTAAGTCATAGGGATGCCACCAGCGGGGAACTCATAGTCCACTGAAGTATAAAATTTGAACTCAAGAAAGGCTCATGTTTGGCACTGGCATGGTACCCTCTGGGTAAGGCTTAAGGGACAAACAAATTATGTGGATGTCATTGTGTGAATCTGCTATAGACCTCCCAACCAGGACAATGATGCTGATGAATTATTCTTCAGGGAACTAGGAGACACCTCCAAATCAACTGCTCTTGCCCTTATGGGGGACTTGTTGAAAATTAACTGAGAGCATCACACATCTGACACAAACAGGTCTAGAAGATTCCTAAAACACTTGGATGATAACTTCCTTGTTCAGGTACTACAGGAGCTGACTAGGAAAGATGCCATCACTGATTTGTTTTTTGTTAACAGAGAGAGTCTCATGAGTGAAGTGAAGATTGGTGCCTGTTTTGGCCACAGCAACCATGAGGTGATCCAGTTTAAAAGCCCTGCTGACATGAGGAAAAATGCCAACAAAACTTCAACCCTGGATATGAGGAGAGCAGACTTCAGGCTTCTTGGGGAATTAGTAAGTAAAGTCCCCAGGAAAATATTTTTGCAAGTGCTGGAGTCCATCAATGCTGGTCACTTTTTAAACATCACCTCCTAAGGGCACAGGAGCAGGCAATTCCCAAATTTCAGAAGTCGAGCAGGCAAGATAGAGGGCTGGCTTGGCTGAACAGGGATCTCCTCTTGGGTATAAGGTGAAAAAGGAAGGTGTATGCCCAGTGGAAGCAAGGTCAGGTGACATGGGAAGAATACAGAGATACTGCTTGCCACTGTAGGGAGAAAATTTGTGTGGCCAAAGCTGGATTGGAGTTAGAGCTGGCCAGAAATGTGGGGGACAATAAAAAGAGTTTTTTCAAATATATTAATGGCAAAAGGCAGTATAGAATTAACATCGGCTTGTTGCAGGATGAGGATGGTCACCTCACAAACAGGGATAGAGACAAGACAGAGGTGTTTAATGCATTCTTTGCCTCTATCTTCAACACGGATGACAGACCAAAGGGGTCTCAGTGCCCTCAGCTGTAGGACCATGACTGCAGGGATAATCAGCTCCCAGTTGAGCCTGAACTTGTGTGGGATTTGCTGCTATAGCTGGATTCCTAAAGGTCTGAGGCCTGATAGGATTAATTTAAGAATCCTCAAAGAGCTGGCTACTGTCATTGCAAGGCCTCTCTTCATGATTTTAAATGGTGTTTGGAATCCAGAGGGGTCCCAGCTGACTGGAAAATGGATAAAGTTGTTACAATATTCTAGAAGGGCAGGAAGGATGACCCCGGAAACTACATGCCTGTCAGTCTCACTGCAGTGCCTGGTAAAGTTATGGAGAAGATTATTCTGGGAGGTACTGAAATCACCCGAAGGACAGTGCGGTCATCAGTCACAGCCAGCACAGCTTCATGAGGAGAAAATCCTGATTGTCCAACCTAGTTGCTGTTTATGACAAGGTAACCCACCTAGTTGATCAGGGGAAGCCAGTTGATGTCATCTTTTGAGTTTCAGTAAAGCTTTTGATGCTGGTTCTCCAAGGATCCTTCTGGACAAACTGTCCACCACACAGTTGGATAAACATTGTGTGGTGGGTGAGCAATTGGTTCATGAGTTGAGCGCAGAGGGCAGTAGTGAATGGGGTGACATCAGACTGGTGATCTGTCACTAGTGGGGTTCCACAGGGCTCCACTGAAGGGCCAATGCTCTTTAACATCTTCATAAACAACTTGGATACAGGACTGGAAGTTATACTAAGTAAGTGTGCAGATAATACTAAATTGGGAGGAGATTTTGACTCCCTTGAAGGCAGGGAGGCCCTGCAGAGAGACCTCAGGGGCTGGGCTATTACCAATCATACGAAGTTTAATAAGAGGATTCTGCACCTCTGATGGGGCAACCCTGAATGTTCATACAGACTGGAGAATGAGAGGCTGGAAAGCAGGGCCACAGAAAGGGAGCTGGGGTCCTGGTTGATGAGTCAGCTGTGCCCTGGCAGCCAGGAGGGCCAACTGTGTCCTGGGGGGTATCAGGCAAAGCATCACCAGCTGGTTGAGGGAGGGAATTGTCCTGCTCTGCTCTGCACTCACTGGTGTGGCCTCACCTCAAGTTCTATGTGCAGTTTGGACACCACAACAAGATATATATAAGAAAGATATTAAGCTATTAGAGAGTGTCCAAGGGAGGGCAATGAAGATGATGAAGGGCCTTGAGGGGAAGCTGTATCAGAAGCAGCTAAGGGCACTTGTTCTGTTCAACCTGGAGAAGAGGAGACTGAGGGGACACTCATCATGATCTACAGCTTCCTCGTGGGGAAGCAGAGTGCTCATCTCTTCTCCCTGGTGATCAGTGGCAGGACACTAAGGAATTGCCTAAATCTGTGTCAGGGGAGGTTTAAGTTAGATATTAGGAAAACTTTTTTAACCCAGAGGGGGGTTGGGCAATGAAATAGGTTCACCAGGGGAGTGGTCACAGCACCAAGCGTGAGAGAGTTCAAGAAATGTTTGGATGTTATCAAGCACATGATGTGATTCTCAGGGCTGATGTGTGCAGGGCCAGGAGCTGGACTTTGATGATCGTAGTGGGTCCTTTCAAACTCAGGATATTCTAACTCAGGATATTCAAACTCAGCCATAACACAAAAAGCTAAATTATTGTGGCCATTATTCTCTGCGTTTTTACCTAATCTACACGAGCTAGATTCCACCCAACAAGGAACAAACCTAAAGCATAGCCTCAAATGATGTACAGTAAAGAGGTATTTAATAATGAAGATAGTAATTGATTGTCAGAATCATAGAATTAATCTGAGACTGCTGAAACCTGAAATTTAGTATATTCCTCATTTTACTTCCAAAAGTGTCTATTAATGAACCTTTTTTTGAAATCTAAATATTGGGCTAGTGAGATGTTTTGGTTTGATCCACAAGGGCTATTTGAAGTGGTTTTGTGTTTTATTATGCTTATGGAATTTTGTCCATACTTTTATTTTCAAGAGTGGAAAGGTATTTTAAAAATTAAAAAAAACCTATCAAAAGTTAGGTTAGCAAGGGATATGTCTAATTTTCCATAAAACTTGCCCAGTAGCTATTAAGGAATTCATAGTTTACATAATTCCCATTATATATATCTTTATAGTCCTTCAGGACATCCCTTATGGTCTGTATAATGAGGTTAGTAGCAGTTGTGAAAGAATACTAAAGTCTGCGAGGAAGAAAAATAATTGCATGTTTTGATTCTTAAATATTTGAAGTAACAAAAGGAGATTGATGTTCAAAACTGTCGTTTTACAATCTATTGGATGGATGTAAGAGAAATGGAAAGAAAATAGCTCTGAATTAACTTGGCCAAGGAGAGTGTGAGAGGGGATCATTGAGTACAGGGCATCAAAAGCATATCAGTTCAGACACTGATCGTCTTGGGCAAAAGTCAGAAGACAGAGATCAGAGTACACTTTGAGTAGTTGATACAGTTTGGGGTGTGGGTGGGGTGGAGTGTCATGTTTTTTTCTGAACATCAGTTGGAAGGAATGAGGAATGTCCTATCTAGAGAATGTTACTATTTGGTGTTGAAGATGCCTCATTAAAGCTGTGTTCTGCCTAAGCAGAAAGGGCAAGTGAATTTGCATCTCCCATTTCATAAGTGAGTGTTCTTGGATTGTACTGTGGTGTAAAATATGTTTTCTTTCTTCTCCATCCGTATTTTTCAATAGAATATTTATCTCCTAGTTATTGAAAGAGAAGCGCTTGGCACTTACCCTCATTCTGATACCTACTTTACTCAAGGTATGCCATAAAAGGGATGGATTTTTATATATTTTACATTTCTTAGTCTTTCCATTGGTTATTCATAGGTGTCCTTCTGATTGGTGCACAAGATATTTTTTATACTCTTTAAAATGTCTAGATTTGTCCTTGGAGTGCTGTCATAGGATCTTAACTTTCAGACTCATGAGCAAGCAGAGATGAAACTTAAAATGAAAGGTAACTTGTAGATGCCCCAGTCTTTTCTCACATCTAATTCTTATCAAAGTATTGAAAAGATCTGAAACCATACATGAAAATTTAACTGCGCACTGATCTCCAATCAGCAAGAAGTAGGGGACATGGGAGTTACTTGTGTAAAGAGTTTTTTCTTGTTCTAGTGCTGTTCTCTGGGAAACTATTCAAACCTCAAAGAAAGAACTGTTTAATAAGAATCCTTGCAACTGCCAGTGAGCACACGCACTTCCATGAATTAACTTACTAACAAGGCCAATTTTTCCTTTTCTTTTTTTTTTTCCTAGTACATTGTTTCCATCAGATCTATGTAGATATTTTGATATGATATTATGATATGAAGTTGATCAATCCTCAGCTATTGCTCTATTATATCTATTAGATCTAGATGCATAAGATGTATTTGAGCCTCAACCAATTTTTAGTGATTTTAATTGGTGTTGTATACCTTGCTTGGAGTGACAAATGTGGAACTTGCTTCTGAGTCATTTCTGCACACACCATACAGGGATCATCATGCTGAACACACCCCCAGTCATGTGACTGAAAAGTCTGATGCCTTATTTATCTTGAATCATACCTTACTTTTTTCTGGAACAAACAGGATATATTTGCAACAGCCAGGAGCATAGTAAACCTTACTGGTTTTCTAAACAGACATTGCAGTAAGCTCTTTAAAAGAGTAGAAAAGTTAAAGCTTATCCTAGCTTGTGCCAAGAGATTTAGACTGTGTTCCCAGTCCCCTTTTCTGTCTTTTTAGTTTATATGCAGGGACAACTTAGCCTCCTTGCTTGTTTCACACACATTTTCTTTACTGGATATGTCTGTGCTTTTGACTGCATAATCCCTGTATTGCTTATGTACTAGGTAATCTGTGAGTCTGAGCCAAAAAAGATGCAAAATCATTACAGTCTTACAGTACGAAGCCTGTCTTGAGTTACAGAGGCATTTTTTGTTTCCCTGACCTCTAGGGAGCAAGTCCTCATCTTCACTGTCTTTGTAGTCAGGTTCTGGGTTGTTCCCAGGGTTAACTGAGATACTGTCAGGAGGATCTAATTCTGCCATGCCTTAGGAGAAGAGCTGAGGTGTTTTAAAGGGGAGAATATTCTGTAGCTATTACTATAAATATATAACATTAAGACAAAACTGTAGCTCTCAAGTGACTTTAAAAATCTTTTTGTAGAAGTACTTTCAGTTTTATTCTTTTTGTTTAAAGACTAACAAAATTTTTAGAATCTTAAAAGTCTGTCTTCTTTAAATAGAGGGTTTTTGAAAATTAATATTCCTGTCAGTAGAACAGTACTGTAAACAGAGAGCAGTCATACTGCTAAGTGACAGTGAATGCAACAGTTGCTTTTGGAACTGAATAGGGTTCTTTAGTGTAGTTTATACTGTGCAATGTCTTAAAATGTTATGTACTTTTCCACACTATATAAATGATAATAAGAGTATATCAAAATATACAGCTTTAAAAAAGTAGCATGTTTACTTGCAGATTTTACTTTGTATGCCCCAGAGCATAAAGATTACTTTTTCTCCCTCGTGAAATCCAATAAGTGTTAAATTGGAATTGTATTTATAGTAGAGAATCTATTTCGGAAACTACTTCCCTTGAAAAAATAAACGTTCATTTTGACTGGTCACAGTCAGTTAAGTTTATTCCAAAAATAAAATAGAAATTTTTGTTTATTAATGTACTATCTGCTGCCTTCCAGACAAACTAAAATAATTTTTTCCTTCCTAGTACATCTATTTTGTTCCTTCCTAGTGAACTAACATTGCATTCTGAATCCTAAGAAAGTCTACAGAGGGATTTACTCTAAAACTCATTCATCCACTATTTGAAAATTTTTGCTGTTTCAAGAAAGGATGATAAAATTGTTTTAACATGCAGTAATTCATACTATGGTATTTGTATGTATCCATTTTACGGCTTTGTCTATATTGAATTGTATTTGATTGGAAATATATAACAGCTTGTTTGCTTTTTAAATATATAACTGAACAAATTCTTTGAAGCAGTTAGGCTTACATAGATACTAGTAAATGTTTCTTCTTTTGTGTGTGTGTGTGTGTGTATGTGTTAATTGCAAGATTGTTATATTTGGTATTTATATCTGATCTGCACTGGTAAGCAATTTTGTTTAAATGTTAAATTTTTTACAGGATTTCCTTCCATCTCTGCATTGCCTATACAACTGTTAGCAGCAGAATGTTGTATATTTAGATCTTTTTAATTCACTCTTCAATGGATATCCAACATCAGTCACATGTTTAATATCAGTCCTGTTTAATATCTTTATCAATGATCTGGACAAGGGGATCAAATGCACCCTCTTTAAGTTTGCAGATGACACTAAGTTGGGTGGGAGTGTTGATCTGCTGGGGGGTAGGAAGGCTCTGCAGAAGGATCTGGACAGGCTGGATCGATGGGCCGAGGCCAATTTTATGAGGTGCAGCAAGGCCAAGTGCCAGGTCCTCCTGCCCTTGGGTCACAACAACCCCATGCAGTGCTACAGGCTTGGGGATGAGTGGCTGGAGAGCAGCCAGGCAGAAAAGGACCTGGAAATGCTGATCAATGAGAGCAGAATTAGTTTGTCAGGTGTGTGGACATCTGGAATTTCCTTTGGCTTTCCCATTGAGTAGTAATACATGAAGGTCTCTTCCATATCTTTATAAAGTTTTAATCTAAGTTTCGGTTATTTGTGTGTTCTGGTGTGTTCTGGTAAGTTGTTTTTGCCCATGATGAAGATCTTTTCCAGGTATAGCATCTATTTAGAACTATAAATCCAATTCTTACTTATTTAATCTTGCTACTTACTTAATCTTACTTACTATATCTATACTTTGAATTTTCACATGGATCGGAGAATTGGAAATCTTTGTCAGGCGTCCAACCGGATACACAACCTGAGTGTCAGACACTCATGTTTCAAAATCTGATGGCATATACTGGTCTGAGAATCTGTTGTAAGAAGGTGGAACTTTCAGGCTATGCTTTCTTCACTGTCATTACTGATTGTATATGATAAGAACAGCTTAAAATAGGCACTAGTTTAATTGAATACTATAATACTGTGTTGCAAGAGTCTTATGAAGAAGATACTGCATGCTGATGGGCATTGGTGGTGGTGATAAAGGGGAGCAGGTAAAAGCCCCATGATCTGCTGGGGCTTCTCAGTACCTTCTCATGATCTTTGACAATACTTGCATATCAGTCTCATTAACTTTCTCATAATTCTAAGATGCAAATAGCTACTGAAGCAAAAGAGCAAAATTATGTTCTACTTTAGATATTTTCTTTATATAAATATTGATTAAAAATCATAAGCAAACCCTGGGCCATCTCCAAAAACTTCTCCTAAGAGAAGCTCCATTTTAACATATGGCTGGCTAACCTTTTGTCTTCATTGCTTGACTAGAGTTCTCATCTGTATCACTGACCTGAAGGCTTTATCCTTTCCAGGAATGGTCTTTGGCCTATACCTGCTTTATGTAGCTGAATTAAGATGAAACAGATGGCTGGTTGCAAAGAAGAATATAAAACTTCATAGAAATAGTCTAAATGCTGTACTGCTTCTTGTCTTGTTTAACACAAGGTCATTTTGTGATTTTTTTCTTATCCAAATCCTTACTGAAGATGAAAATGTGCTGTGGGTTGTAAAACTCTTAATTCCCCGCCCTTAATGGCATGATGAAAGACTGACTAATCCTCATGCAAGTTAGAACATTAACATGAAGTCCACAGAGGCGGAAGAAAACCAGGAAAGCCTGAAAAAGAAAGATCAACAGCTTCTGATTAAACAACATGTTATTTTAATTCTGCCTTGACTTAGTGGATGAGTTCAAATCGGTGGATTTCGAATAAAATCTCTGCTACACAGTTGATGCAGCATGTGTCTGATGCAAGTTGATATTCAGAATAGAGGTTTATCATCCTGGGAAGCTGTTTACTAGTTTGGGGTGACCCAGCTTTGTGGATCCTGAAGGGATAGAGTTCTTACTTTTAATGAGCTTGAAGATCTCTATGCTTAATTGATTAGTTAGATTTTTAAAGTAGTAGTGCATGAATTTCTTAGCTTGAAAAACTATTTCTACCTGTAGTCCATGGTGTTTTCCAGTTTAACCATGGAGGATGCAAACATTGTAGTCTGATGGTGTTTTCTTTTTTTCACTTTTCCTCTAATTATCATCTCCCGTTTTATCCCTGGACCTTCTGATCTGTTTTTGTTTTAAGATATTAGTCTGGTGGATTATTTATGTGCTAGATTATCAGTTTAAAAGGTGATTCAGTGGAAGACTGAGGAACCCAGTGCTGCGCTGAATATAGTAAAAGATGTTTGCTACATAATAATCCTTATTCCTGCTTATCAGGTATTGTGCTTTGCATCTCGTCTTCTAAGATCTGTGCATCTCATGGTATATTCACCTGAGAATAGTTTGCAATCTGTGGTGTTCCACAATATTGGTATTTTGTTTTGAAGACCTTAGTATTTTCATCAGCAGCTTGTACTAGACAGACTTCTGCTCTTCCATGGGAACTGGAAAATGTGACAAAATGAAGAACTTTCATTATGGCTGATTTGACTCGGTTTTTGAGGGTCAGCTGGCTCTCAGATTGAATTCTGTATTTGAAACTGAAGAGAGTAAATATTGCTATTTTGCTCTGTAGTTCAGGGAATAAAGTGAAATAGTTGGGTCTTATCTGACTTGCTCTAAGTCAATCAACTAGCCCTACTGAAATCAGTGTGGGTAGAGTAGTATAAAATCAGTATTGACTGTATGTCAAATTAAAGTTAACAGTATTTAGAACTGAGCATTATCGATATTATTTCTACAGCTTAGTATTTTATCTTTTACTGTCACACGGAGCATCACTGCAGTCTTTGCAAAGACTTCCATAGGGGCTCTATGCCTGGCTAAATTCTAACTAAATAATTTTGAGAAGTAGTTGACAAAAGACCTTGTTCATAACCCCTATTTCTGTGTACTAAAACCAAAACTATAAATAACCCACCTCCACTCTGTCTGCCTGCTGGAATATTTGCAGAAACAGACTTTACCTTTCTTTAATTAGCATGATTTCTTGTATGAAATGCAGATAATGAAGACAAGGCTATTAGATTTTGTTTAAAACGATTGTTGATAGTTAACATTTTAACTGTTTCAGACTTCCATAATTATATAAATCTGATAACATTTCTATTAAGCAGTAGATAAGTGGTGATGCTGCTTCAAAATAAATTGTTTTGCTTAGAAATAAATATTTCTAAGATAAGAACTGTCCTCTAACAGCTATGTTCCCAGGAAGATCACCTCTAAAGGGACTAAAATTTTCTTGAGAATTTTTCAAGATCAAGTTTTAATACTTTATTTATTTTCTTGTGGTCCTAGAAATTACAAAGCAGAGTTTGTGGAGAGCTCTTTGAGGTAGATTAAATGCCAGCCTAGGCAATACTTTCCAAAGAGTCTCAAGGAACAGATCAAAGAATGTGTTTTGCACTTGTGAGACCACTTGACTTTATAGCTTCATTGATCTAATACTTGTCTAGAATATGAGTCTCCTGTTTTGCAGAGAAAAGGAGGTCAATTTCTCAGAGCCTGTGGCCAATTTTCCAGTTGTGAAATATTTATTCTACTTAAACATCTGATAGATGCTCTGGAAAAGGTAGTTTGAAGATTTTGAATGTTAAAAGAACTAATTATTACTCGGGATTTATTTTTGGAAATCTGTCAAGACATCTACGACCTTCAGAGAAAAAATGAAAAGTCAACCTATCCTGACTCAGTTTATGTATAATAGCTGATATTGTGGGTTAACGTGTACTATTCGGAAAGAATTCAAAATTAACTCAAGGACCATGTGATAGTTCCAGAGTCTCTTGTGACCCCTAGGCTTCATATGTGTGCTGTTGACTTCCATAAATCTTTAATTTCTCTATGTATTATACCTAAATGCTTCTTAATACCAATATCTTAATGCTTTATGGAAGTATAATGAAGGAAGGGAGACTAATTACTTCAGTTTATTGAGAATGTTATTCTTTAAGATAAGAAAAAAAAAAGTCTGACTTGTCAAACATCACTTTTCCCATCACAATATTTTCACGATGAAAATATCTTTTAGATGTTCCATGAAAAGAAAATGGTTCCAAGAACCTTGGGAAATGTAATCCAGTCTTTTATTCTTAATCTTGTGATCAAATAGCTGTTGTTGTTTCCGAATGAATTTGAGGAGATTGTGTTTTAAATAATGAAGTTGCCCCTAGTGAATCAGAGATAGAGATGCTTGAGCATATCAGTAAAGCTCCTGGGATGTTAGGAGAAGACAGGAACTGTAATCCCCCTGAATGAAAGGACAAGGGGATTTTTTTTATTGCAATTACTAAATGGAAGCTTCTGCGCAAAGATGTGTTAAATTGCAATATATGCTTTGAAGATGAGAATGCTTGGTGGTATATAACTCTTTCAAGCATATCTGTATGTTCAGAGAGTTGCTATAGGAACATGACTTTAGATAGAGTTAAACAGAGAATAAACTGAGAACTTAATGTACAGTACTTCCTGATGAATGAGATGTCCTTTAATGTCTCACATCTTGATGCCATCTGGACTACAGTTCAATATTATTTCACTATGCCATATAAGTTTCTTCTAAAATACACTTTTGTTCATGCTTCAACAATAAGTGCTGAGTACAATAATCTGTTGAGTGCTGAAGGAACTGCTACTTTGCGGTGGATGGGTACTTCACGAATGAAAGTAGAAGGTTTAATAATAGATCTATCTCCTGTTACATATATACCTGTAAAAAATCCCTACATGTACATGAAATTTGCATAGAACTTCAAATAACAGTTCTGGAAATGACTGTACCAAATTCTATTTTAAGCACAATAGTTTTTCAGTTTAGTCTGGTGTAAATTGGTGCCTGACCAGTCTGTTTTTAAAGTTAATGAACCTTTCCTGGCAATATTGACTGAGTAATAGAAAGCAGCACTGATTCTAGTTCCTGGTGTTCAGATATAAGCGTTGATACTGAGAAATACTGAACTAGGTAGTCATCAAGAAGAAGGTTTCACATGACATATTTAGATGCTTAGAATAGAGGAAAAAATAGACAGAATAGAAGTCTGCATCAGTGAAAGCTGTGTGATGAGGGTAATGATAGATTTAATGAACTGAGAATTAACCAGGCTTTAGAAAAGCACAATGAAAACTGAGAAGTGAAATGCACCAAAATATTTCTTTTGTTACAAAGAAACATTCTTTAGGTAATACAGACTGCTACCAAAGCTTTAGATTCTTCTAAACACCATTTTCCCTGTTCTCAGTCTTATAGGTGTCCAACTGTGACCTGAAAATCAGTAGCTTCAAGGAAGATTCTCTGCTCTCTGCTGGATCCCCATTGTGTCATTGCAGTCTCTCTTTTTTTCCCCCTATATTTTTTATCAGAGACAAGCAATGTTACATATCAGACAGACTGCAATCTGTGTCTTGTCTTCTGATAGGCATCTAGGCCTTTAGTTTTTAGTATGTGTATGTATTGCAGATTCACTTCCCATAAAATCTCCAGAGACTCAGTCTTTCCTCTTCTTTCATACAACTCAAACTTCCAACCTGAATCTCATTATTTTGAGATAGAATAGAGAGAGAAGGCTTTGCAGTTAAACAAAGTTATTTAAACTGCCTATAATTCTGCATTTTATGATATTATGTGAATTTTTTATTTTTAGCTTTGTTTCATTGATTTTTATAAGTCTCTTGTAGCATCATATCCTCCTCTTATTGTAAATAATGGCATGATGAAGTGGAACCAAAAAAATTGAACTGAATTATTTTTCTCTAACTAGGAGCAAGAATTTTTGATGTATGTCAGGATGTATTACAGACATGACAGATGGGAAAATATTTCTCTGTGAAAGTACTGACTGAAGAAGGATGTTGATCCTTACTAGATTGTGTTCTTGATTTGCTGAATGTGTGTACTCACACAGCCCCACTGAAGGCACTCCAAAGTGCCAACAGTAGAGCTAGAGATTAAAGACCTTCAAGTCTGTGGGGCAGTGGAATAATTACTGTGCAAATGGATGCACACTCTGAACAAATGGACAATTTGAGAAAGATGGTTGAAGTCCCACAGGAGAAAAAAGACAGTATGCATTTTTGAAATGTCAGGTCTGCCAGTCTAATTTTTTTTGGGTGGAACAGATTTTATTTTATTTGTCAGGATAACTTGGCTAGTGCACAGAGTGGAAACAGTGCATCTGAAATATTAACACTGTGACACTGTCTCATATCAGCAAAGTAGAGAAGAAAAAGAAAGTAGTTTCATCCAGGCGTAAGATCATTGCACAAATATTGGAAATGTTTTATTCAAAATAGGTAGAATTTGTATAGAAAATGATCTTATAAATTGGAGAAGATCTCTAAAGCGACAAGCTGAAATCAGAAAACCTGAGGGGTTTGGGGAAGCCTGGAGAAGAGGAGGCTCTGGAGAGACCTTAGAGCAGCCCTCCAGTGCCTAAATGGGGCCTACAAGGGAGCTGGAGAGGGACTTTTTGCGAGGACATGTAGTGATAGGACAAGGAGGAATGGCTTTCAACTGACAGAGGGCAGATTTAGATCAGATATTAGGAAAAAGTTCTTTACTGTGAAGGTGGTGATGCACTGGGACAGGTTGCTCAAGGAAGTTGTGGATGCATCATCCCTGGAAGTATTCAAGGCCAGATTGGATGGAGTTCTGAGCAACTTGGTCTAATGGAATAGGGCTTGGAAGTAGATGATCTTTAAAGTGAAATATAAGAATTTACTCTGCTTATTAACAGAATAGTATTTAATCAAACATTGTACACCTACATTACAATAAAGATCCATATTCTTATTAATTGTTTGAAAATATTTTGGACACTTTTTTGTGAACAAAATTGATGCATCATCTTTGATACAATCCTATTATTTGAATAAATTTCTTTTGTCTTCTGTGGGAAAAAAATTGCATAACAAGTGTAAGAACAGAGAATTTTATTACCTGACTTGTTTTCAATATAAATTATTAACAGTCAGACTTATTTCTGTGTGTCAGTGTCTATTCAGGAATGATTGAATATCTACTACTAAGATTGAATATCTTATGATGGAGCACTCATGAGTTTTCCAATGTCAATCAATTTCTTCTTTAAGAATTCATTTCAGATTTTACCTATAATACTAGTTTAATATTATGTTGGTACTATGATAACTTATCTTGAATATGCTATTGTAATAGGAAATATTATTCCGTAGTGAGTCCCAGAGAAGTAAAGTTGTGGGTGTTTTGATTTTGGTTTTTTTTGACTTATAAGAATAAAATTGGAATGATTACCTTTGTAAATATAGAAAACTCAAAACGATTATGTCAGGGAGAGCAGAAATAAAAAAGAGGGGTTGTAAACATCTGCTTACAGTGCCCTAGCATATGGGGTCTTACTTAAGTTAGTTCAGAGACTTTCTTTGCTACAGGAAAGTCTGTGGATTCCTGTCTGGTATGTGGGATGTTTTATCTCTGAGACTTGGTTGCCTGCTTCACATGCTGCTCAGCAGTAATTTTATTCTCTTTGCTTGAAACGCATCTTGAAGCTCTTCAGTACCACTCTTACTTCCTTCTTTGTGTGGTACCTACTTCGAAGTATCTCCACCATAAGCATGCTCAGCTGCTCCTTGGGAAAAGAGCTGTCTTCCCCTGCCATCCATTCCTTCTTTTTTTCTTCCAAGGGGTCTTACCTGAGCCAGATACTCTGCTAAAGTCACATACATAAATGAAGAACAAACCAATAAGGCAGTATCTGTTACATACATGCATATTATTTTAATTTCAATATATTTTAAGACCATTATATCAATCATATCAGTAAACAGAATTACAACCTTTTGCTTTAGTTCCTTAGGGACTTTACTGTAGCGTAATAAAACAAGTAACATGAAAAACCTTTTAACTATAATGAAACCCAAGAAATTGTTTAAACTTTTATGAAGTAAGCTGATCTCAAACTGAAATAATCTGAATGGATATTCTAGCTACATATGGTTATGTAATAAAAGTATCAGACCAGTGATATTTCCCCCTGGTATTGGAATGGGAATTTGAGTGGGAATTTTAGTTTATAAGAGCTGTCTTTCCTAAGTTTCCTTTCAAGTCTGTTCTTCTGCTATTTTTCTTCTCATTTGTTCCTCTGATTTGTTATTCTTTTCACTCTTATCTTTGAACTCTTCTTTTACAGAAGAGGGTATTACAGAAAAGATTGCCTGAAGCTGTTACAGAGGAGGAGATTTGACTTATTTTGGTATGTTTCTCACTCATTTTATTCACTCTTTCAACTAGTCTGCATTGTGCAGCCACTGTTTCTTTCTTGCTGATTTCTTATCGAATACTTGTCCACTTAGTTTGTGGTCAATTCTGTCCACTTTAGCTACAGAGGCAGTTAAAACACTTAACTTGGCCAAACTGTGAAGTAAGGATTAGACCTTAATTGTTGCATGATGGTCAGTGCTAAAGTCAGTCCAGTCTTTTTTTGATGGGAGCTGAGATCTGCATTTTAAAGATTTAATTAAAGTAGGAGTTTCAACGGCAGTCTGCACTGGCTTGGTTAATATTTAATGGCTGTTTTTTTTTTCTTCTTCCGTAGAATTCATTAAGTTTCCTTAGTATAAGTGTTGGTGACAACTTTTTAGTTATTCGGGATGATCTCCAAATGTAGTGCTTTTCATGGCCTTTTTCTCATGGTAATAGTAATATGGAGCACAGTACGTAGTCCTCTTCTGTGTTCCAGTGCTCTTCCATGGATCTTTTATAAATCTAACTTCTGCTAATGTCAAATTCCCCTACAAGAGTTACTTTCTTTTGTTACATATCCAGTTTGTACAGGAGACTTGTGGTGTAGGAGAGTAGTGCCAGTCTGGATTGCCATAGGTAAATACTGTAGCTGGAACAAAAATAAATTGCAGCTCCCTGGTAGATCTGTGTTACGGAGTAAAGTGCTGCGATAAACACCTAGGTATGTTCACACAGCCATAGCGCATAAGGGCAAACTAAAGTGATCTCTAAAGATCTGCAAATAGCTTTACTTTTATTACAAGTTTGAATCTGGCAAGCTAGCAATATGTACCTACACTCCGACCTAAAATGTAGACATGGTCTGTGGGAATGTCACAGAAGTTGAATCCACAGATTTCACAGAATATTCTGAGTTGGAAGGGACCCACAAGGATCACTGAGTTCAACTCTTAAATGAATGGCCTGTACAGAGGTTGAACCCATGACCTTGGGATTGTTAGCACCATGCTCTGCTACAGGATAAAAGAGCAGCTCAGGAATGTAAAGATGCAGAAATAACCTCACAGTGATGTCCATTCTCCGGACTGTGCTCTCATGTCAGTGACAGTGAGCAGAGTACATAGTATTTATATCTTTGGAAGATATTACAGTTTCCTTCCCAAAACTTAGTTAATTAGTATATCTAGTATAGCTTCTAGTAATAACTTAGTATATCTTCTATTAGAAAGAAGACTGACTGACCTCAGCATAGGCTAAGAGGTGAACCCCTTGCACAGAAGTGAGGGGGGGCGGAATACAGAGCAGAAGAGGTGAATCACACAGTATGTGCCAGATATACAAGCAAATGTTGTACATCTGAAGAAATAAAATACCCCATCTAACAGTGTCCCTAGACAAAGTGATCTGCAATGCCCAAAACCTCAAGTGTCACTGGGTGGGAGGTCTGGTAGTTTTATGTTCAACAGTAAAAAAAAAATCACAGGTGTGTTATGCAGATATAATCCCTTGTGTTATTCTATGAAGTGTCCTGAAATGCACTATAATTCATTTTGCTTACAGAAAATTGATAGATAGTAGCTGTATTTGCAATACTTAAGGCACACCCTACTGTGTAAGATAGAATACTTTGCCATACATTCATGCATCTGAATAATTATTGCATGCAGTTTTGGCTTGTACTTTTTCTTTTTACAATTAGTCAAGTGACAGGTTGAGTGAAAATTAGTTGAGTGACAGTAGCTAGATGAATAACATTCATCTAGTTATTAATAGACCTTGAAAATATTTCTGTCTTCTAGAACCATTCAGCTATTTTCTTTGACAGGGCATGTCTTAATGAAAATTAAAATCATAAAGGGTATGCTACTGTTCTTAGTTCCTTTAATGCTTTTTGAAAGCTATGTTTGTGGTTCCGAGAACTGCTGTACTGTTTGTTCTTTATTATATCACTGAGCTTACTTATAATGAATATTTCCATTAAAAAAAAGGAACATTAGCTGTATGTGCACCTGTTTGGATGATATATGTGCATACGTGTTTGTATGTATATGATAAAGATATGTATATAAAAACAGTTAAATGCATTTTAATAAAATAATAACTTTTTCAAGATTTTATCTTAAATAGCATATTTTTCCTTGCTACTTCTAATCATTACAGTTCTACTTCGCATTTTTAATGTTACCTCTATTCCTCTCTTCTTTTCCAGTTACTGTGTCTTAGTTTCTCAATAATTTCAGTAATAAAATTGTTTTAGGCCCGCCCTAGAGGTTGATATCCTTGATGTACTGATGATGTCTTGAATGTCTGCTGATAACCTTCCTATAATAGCATGGATAAAGACATAGCCATTATAGTCTGTGATTCTGTGATTATAGCTTTTCACTATTATCCTTGATTCAATAGCATGGTAGGTGGCTAGGTTAGATTTTGAGTTGTATATAGCAAAACTAATAAATAAATTCTCAGTACTAGCAAATCAGGATTTTTTGTTTGTTTGTTTGTTTGTTTTTTTCGTGACTGTAGATCACTTCCAGGAAAAGTCTAGAAACTGAAATGGCTAACCTGTTGGAAACTGAAGACCCGAAGATAAATCAAGTTGCATATAAATGGTGTCATAATTCCAGGTAGATGTTCAGGCTGACATCATAATTTAAGCTCTCTGTCCCATATAACTAATTATCTTACACATATTAAGGCCACTGAATATTGCTGAAATGAGAACACCTTAACTTATGGTAACAAAAGTTAACATAAATTTGGCAGAAAGTTGCACCTCCTAATTTCTGGATTGGTAAACGGCAGTCATTAATGACGTTAATCTTAAAACGTCTTTGAAATAATGACTTAAAAATAATTACAGGCAGCATCTTCCTTTGGCTTCCAAAATGTGGGCATGTAATGGATATAACTGAGCTTGGAATGTGAGCTGATTGTTTTTCTGGTACTGATAAACAGTAATGGAAGTAGATCAGCAGATAGACACTTAACTTAAAGCATCTAACTTAAATTGGACTTTAACGGTAAAATGCTATTTTCAGATATTCACCAAAGCAAGGTGAATATCTCCTACACTAATAGTCCAATAAACTGTCCAAATAATAGGTGAATTTAAATGACAAAATAAATACAACTAAGGTTGCAAACCAGATGAAAACAGTTCATAATATCTTTTGCTACACCAAACATATACTTATTCAGTGATTACTTCGTCATCTCTGATGGAGCTAACACAGTAGCCCACACTGAATTAGTAGGGATAATTGCTGCAGTAATAACTAATGATGTGGCTCCTTAGGGTTCAAATTGAAATTGGTTATTGGAACCATAGTGACATCTTTTTTTTTTTTTATGTATTATGGCTTTGTTTCATTCTTGCAAAAGATTTTTCCATTTTTCTTATAAAGCTTACTAAAGGCATGAAGTGAAAAAGGAATTAAAAGCTGCAAAAAGCTACAATTCACATAGCAAACATAATTTTTCTTGATTCATTTCTTTATAGTCTTTTTTTGCTTTATAGTCTCTTTTGAACAGAATTTGCAGGAGCCTATGGAAGGACTGTCAGATAGAAATCCTTATTAGATGATGTGGATTAATCTGCCTCCTACACTGTGGCTCACTAACATCTACCTTGAATATGAGGATTTATTTTCAGTCCGAAGTTTGGTGTCACTAATTAAATCTCTGGATCTCTATTTGTTTGATTCTTTGACTTTTGTAATGTTGTGGGTCAAGTAGATGGTCTTTTGAGCTTTGAGAAATATAGGAAAATGTGCAGGTGCTGAAGGAGAGTGTTCAAAACATGGTTTTGAACCAGAATTCTGGTTGCATAGTAGTTGTGATTTTTAGAAATTGTGATGTTGAAATGTAATCAATACACATTTTGTAGAGAATTACTTATTTTTGAAAACTTGGCTTATGGTACAACTTACAGAAATCTTAGGGGTAGAACAGAGAGAGAAATGTCTAAATGTTTGAATCTCTAGATTTTCTGTAGCTGCATCAAGGGCTTGTGTTGGTCACAACATTAACACCAAAAAGTTATAACTAATATTTCTCCTTCCTGCAGATGCAGTCCAATCGTCTCCACCACTAGGGTGTGATTTTGATTCCAACTGAATTTTTTTGGCTGTAACTTGTTAGTGTGAATTATTGTACATAAATATAAGGAGTATTACGGACATATCTTTATGAGAGGCAATAGAATGACAAATATCTAATCAGGTGACATATAATTCTTGCCATAACTTACAAGGAGAAAATTCCTTATGTAGTTTTACTTAGTATAGAAATAAAGAATATACTTCTATACTATATAATAAAAGGAGGTATGGATTTTGAGTCACAAATGAGGGTAGCTTGAGGTGTAACAACTTTGATTAATGTCATAACGTGTTTAAGTTCAGATAATTTATTTCATGCTCACAGAAGGTGTAGAAGGTGAGAAGTAAGGATTTGGACAGCAGTAACTATTAAGTGGTTAAATGCAGTTATTTATCTTGAAAACAGAGGTGCAAATAAAGTAACAAAAATGACTGAGGTTGCATTGAGTTTTGTGTTATAGTGCCAACGTGTTCTGAGTCTGAGATTGCCAAATGAGTGACTATCATAGTTAAAGTTATGAATATCCAACCTTTGCTGCTGATCTTCCGACATTTTTCTAATCTTTCTTCCTTTCTTACCCTTCTCTTGCACTGATGCCCCCACGCCACTGCTTAGCCTTTTATTTTTGTGACTGTTTGAGGAGATATGTAAATGGATTATTTGCTCCTTTTTGTGATAGAGGATTTGCTTTAATGGTTGAAATAAAAGTACTTCGAGGCATGACCCATGCCTCTGATTTTCTCTTTTACAGTGCAAGCGTGTGCTACTTCACTGAATTTCTAAGCAGTACCACAGTATAACCAGAAAAATGTTGTGGTTCCACTTTCCGTGTAATTAACATTCCTGATTGGACAGGGACTTAACATTATTGTATGCTTCTTCAAATCTGTATAAGAACTTTCAGGAAAAAGATCAGATAAATAGTATGGTATCTCTATCAATATTTATTATAGAAAGTTGTACATATGCTGAAATGCATATGTTACATATGTTACATGTACTGAGAGTGGGATCATCAGGTTCTGCTAATTAGTAAAAAAGATGCTGCTCACATTACAGTTTCATGCAAATGAAAATTTTTTGTCTTCTTTTTTCATAGGTTATGCCATCTGGCTTCACTTTTATTCAGTGCATGATTAACATTAACTTTAAATTTTTTTCATGTACAAACTGCCTAAATTAATTCCTTTATTTCCTGTGTCTTCTAAATTGTTAGCCTAATTAAGAGCTTGCTTAACAGAACACCGCATATTGATCACATGGCCTCTTTTAATAACATGCTAATTTATTAGGATAAAATAACACTGTAACACTTCAAGAAATGGAACTTCCATAGTGTTTCTATTCATAACATCTAAATTTTCAGTTTTCAGCAGATCTTCCCACCTAGAATTTCTACTGAGTTAAATATATGGCATCAGTGCTCAGTGATGGAAATTTAATTTTCTTCATGGTAATATTACTTTCAGTCTCTCATATTTGAGGCAGTATCTGCTGCATAATATTAAGTCGGACCTCCTTCAGAAAGAGGACTTTCTGTTACTCTAGTTTGGTATGTCATTTTACTTGCTGAAATATAAGGTAGCGTATATGTGCTTTTGAAATTTAATTCAAAATCCCCAAAGCCTCTCAGATTTAGAAGAGCAGTCCTCTACAACATTTATTTATTTCTAATGACTTTATTATTTAATTAGTGTTTTTTATTGCAGATAATACCAGGTGTATGTGATTTTAAATATTTTTCATCCTTATCAAGAACATTATTGTGCTATTAATTCAATAGAATGGTCACAAAAAAAGCTATTTTACTCTCCATTGTGTCTTCAACTCAGTCAGATAATGTGAATTGTGTGAATTGAATTTTCCACCAGAAACAATTGACCTGACCATACACTTGAACATACAGGAGTGCTTTAAACACCTTGATATATCAAGGCTAATGTCTATATGTTCAACTTAAGTTGTCAGGCTGAATAATTGCAACCCTAATGAGGCTGCATCTGGACTGCTGTGTCCAGTTTTGGGCTCCTCAATATAAGAGAGACATGGAGCACCTGGAGTGGATACAGTGGATTAAAGAGCTGGACTATGTCTCTTATGAGGAAAGGCTGAGGGAGCAGGACCTGTTCAGTCTTGAGAAGACATGACTGAGAGGGGACCTCATCAATGTCTATAAGGAGATGAAGGGAAGCTGGCAAGAGGATGGAGCCGGCTCTTCTTGGTGGTGCCAAGCAATAGGACAAGTGGCAACAAGCAGAAACTGATGCACAGGAAAATATGAGGAAGAACATCTTTCCTGTGCAGGTGACTATGTACTGGAACAGATTGCCCAGAGAGGTTGTGGAGTCTCCCTTACCGTCTGGATGCAATCCTGTGCCATGGACTCTAAGGACGACCTTCTTGAACTGTTGGACCAGATGTCTGACTTTGATCCCTTCCAACCGTTCCTGTTCTGTGATTCTGTGAATTGCAGTGATTGAACTGGTCATGAAATATATGCAATTTCTGAATGCTGCAGTAGATGCTAAAATTTTGTAAATATTGGTTGGCAGCAGCAACCAGGGTTAGTGTCACAGAATATGCTATATTTTATGTACTCGGATATCTCTGAAAGCCCAACTTTTTGCCTTCAAAGTATTTCATATAGTAGCAAAAAATGTATCTTTTAGTTGATGCTTGAGTAATCTCAGCAGATGATGAGCTTTTTTCAAACCCTATTAATAAATTTCAGCTTTTGGATTCATTCTATGATTCTAGTCTCATTCTCCACGTTTGGAAGAAGCAATGCTTAGAGACCCTCCTAACTGCCAAAACATGTGTTCTATTTATGTGCCTTTTGTCATTTCTCTCATCCTGAAGAGATAAAAGTACAATCTGCAAAAGCCTTATAGTTTTAAGAAGCTAACTTTTGTTAGGATTTAAAATAAAAGGCTTGTAAAACAGAAGTAGTAGTACCTGAAAATTGGCATAACAATTCTAGTATTGAAAATGAATGGGGTGAAAGAAGTAACTATTTCTACTCTTATGAGTTTAATTCTGATCTCAGACAAGAGATTATATGTTTCTTATGAGACTTGATTAATCAGAAACTGAAGGAATCTGATATAATTAATACAGTCAAATGGGGTTAATGGAAAGTAGATCTTGCTTGACAAAATGAATGTATTGATATATTTGAAAGCAGACAGGATGCTGGAAATAAGTGTTGTTAAAATGTGATACACTAAGTTTAAAATAGTACACTATAGAGTAGATGTTGACTGATGGCTCCTAAACTTTAAATTTTAAAGGTTAATAGGAACCTGTGTGCTGTATTTTAAGTGATACTCTGAGGGGATTTATTATAAACTGGTGAGGGTTTTTTTCAAAAATATAAAATCAGTGGTTATAATGAAACAGAGAATGCAGTGCATCATTTAGCCTAAAAGAAGAGGTTCTGAGATGGTCACATTCTGAAGCATGATATGATAAACAAAAACTTGACACTAGAAATCTGTTTATTCCTAATAAAACATTGTAAACTCAAGTGCTGAAAACTGAAAATATTTTTCAGACCAGTGTTTGACCAGGTAGAACTTTAATAGTACAGATAGTTTTGTGTAGGAACAACTTCCTAATGGCTGTTGTGCTGGTTCTCTGATCTTGCAGTGATGCAACCCCCATGGATGAGTATGCATAAATGGGATTACACAACAGGAAAACCTGATGCTTTTCAAGCCTTAAAATTTGAGGTTTGTTAACATTTTATTAGCTTACTCTGCATACATACTATAGAACTGATATGACATGAACGTATAGTTGACATGACTAGTATACTGGAATCCTATCTCAGGGTTTTGTCAGAACCATGACTTTACCTTTTTTACTGTGTCTATTCTGATATAAAATACTTGCAAAGAGAAGAACTATTTTTCTTACTCTCTCTCCTCCCTCCCCTCATTATAAGGCTTTTTTATTTTCTTAACACTTTTTTATACCTATATCCTGAACCTGAAAACTCTGAGGAAGGAAAAGTTCTAGGAGTCTTTGGCATTTGGAGTATTATTCCCATTTTATTAACTTTTCAAGCTATTCATTGCAACAAATAAGTTTCTAAGATCAAAGAAATAAAATACCTATGTATGTAAATTTTCAAGTAACTCATAGTAGCAATTACTACGCTTGCTGAATTCTGAATGCATTGGGCTCAAATAATTTAGCAACTTTCATATACCAAGGACCATATGGTTAATCTAGTCTATTTTATATTATCGAGATTAAGTTCATGTCACAATTTATGTTAGGTATTTTGGTTAGTCCTCTTTGTTGTTGTTGTCTTTTTTTTTTTCTTTCCTTCTATACTGCATTGAGAAGGAATTTCAAAGTTTATCATAACTGCTGAAGAAAAAATGCATATATTTTCAGAAATGCCTGCATATGTATTTGTCCAGTGTTTTGTTTCACATTTTAGGCTTTCAGAGAAAGAACTGAATATTTGCCACAATAAGATAAGCATTTTTAGACTTAGGAACAAATTTTCAGTTTACTTTCCTTATTTCCCATGCAACATCATCTTTATACTTGAGAACTAATGGATGTCTAATGACCAATTGATGTTATTGACTGAAGGTCTGCCACTGCTTACTGGGAAGAGAGAAAAGACAAAAAATTCATTGTTAATCTACAGCACATATGCTTTATGGTTTCAGTTATATGACATGAATGAGAGAAACACCTCATTGAAAGGAATGAAATACTCTATTTTATGACAAACCATTATGATAAAGAGGTGGATTATAGGAGTGAGGTGAACAAGGGTGTTTTAGACTCACTTCAAAGCATGCAGATTAGTTCTCATTTAAGACAGCAATTTTGCTCCTACACTTGTCTTCACTTAATGTTAATCTGCAGCTGCATTTTTGAGTCTGGACCCTCAGTTCTCCTAGCAATTCAGTACATTAAACTATAAGTTACGTCTGATTTGTAAATAAATTAGAGTACGGAAGAGAAAGACTAAGTCTTCTACTTCTCTAAGCACATTTCCAATAGGTGCATAACACAGATAGATAGTTTATTCTCTTTGAGCACTAGGTAATGAAGAAACTACATTCTCATTCTGTAAAAGGCTGTTAAATAGATTATAGCTATATCATGTAACTAGTCAAATCACCCATGCTGGATGGACCTTAGACTCGTGAAAAAACAAAATTCTGCAAGATGAGGTTATTACTTCATCATTATTGTCATATCACTGTAAACACATTTATCAGCATTTAATTAGCTATATCAAGGGGATTATATGTTCTGCTACTCAAAGAAGTGATTTTATTAATTTTATTCTTTGGATGGGGACAACCTTTTCTCTGCACTTACTTTAAATCATTTTCAGTCTCTACTAGAAAGACTAGAAATGAATGGGAGAAAAATTGACAGGAAAGGTATATGGCAGATAAACCTGCAGCTGAGAGAAATGTGTAACTCTCTACAGAGACTATAGAAAATACCTCAGATGTCTTCAACCTGAACTGCTAAAGGTTCTTTGTTGTTGTTTGTTGTTTTGGTGGTGGTGGTTGGGCTTGGCTGGTTGGTGGGGTTTTTCCTTCACAGTTTACCGGATACTAGTTACCTGAAAAGCAAACGCTACGTGAGGTACAGTGAAAGAATATATACTGTGTTGGACATTAAGCAGCTTGTTTTGAGGAAATTTGACTCTGAGACCTGATATTTTCTGAGAGTTTTGGAGATGTTACTATGGCTAGGGAAATATCTAGACTAGGAATGCAAGCTGTAAGTTTTTCAGGTGAGTTGTGGGAAATGAAGATGACTGCTCTGCATGTATGGTTGAAAGTCTGAAATCTCAGGAGATAAAACCCGTGGAACTTTAAGGCATAAGATGTACAGTGTGTGAGCCTCTTCAGCACTGTCATCTGGGCAGCCCCAGCCATCTGTGCTTTGGCTTTTGATAGCTTTGTCTGCAGTAACAACATAGTGTTTGTGGGAACAGGACTGTCTTTGGGCGCATTGTTCTGCAACTGTTTAGTAGCCTTTGAAAAGAGAGTCCCTCGAAATTCTAAATGTTTCAACCATATTCCTCAGATGTGAATTTTCCTTTGTTTTGTTTATTGCCCATTATCTCTCTCCCTATTGAACAAGAATTATACCACCATAGGACACCACCAAAAGAAAGTTTGGAAGTCCCTAGAAATGTTACTCTTGCAATGATGCCTTTCTTCCTCCAGAAGTATCATTTTTGCCATCATTTTACCCAGCTACAGTGAGGAAAAGCCTTGAGAGCCATCTTGCTCTGAGACCCAAGAGGACACAATGTTTATCTATTCATCCAAAGGACTGTGAAGTGTTATGTGAGAGTTACCTAGATGCTGTTTCAAAAACTTTACCTCATAATGTCTGAATTGGTGGCAGTGTTCTTCTGCAAGTGCTAATAGAGAAAAATTATACCAGATAATAAATGAGGTTTAAATTTATGTCGGAGAAATTAACCTTGAGATCTGGCATGCATGCTAAACTGGGGAAGTGTATTGATAAATATAATTAATATCTGTGTAATTTCGCAACTGAAGAGGAAATAAAAAAACAGATTTAGAAATAGATAAACATGCATCTAATTGATACCATGAACATAAATGGGTGATTATATCAATTACAGTTAAATTAAATATCCAAGCTAGTGAAACAGCTATAAAAAACAATTTTTCCACTTGGTGGTAAGTTACCTTCTTTTTCTTTCTGATCCACTTGTTACAATGTCTCAACATTATAAATTTATACATTAATATTAGTAATTTCCTTAAGGTCATACAGATAATAGATGTGCTAATTCTTTTAGAATTGCATAAATAATGCAATTTACTTTGGGGAATTTTTGCTAAATTTTTTAACATGTTGTCTTGAACCACTACTTGCCCAAGTAAATGGTTGATTCTTGTGTACTTTGGTTCAGGAGACTGAAATGAGGCCTACTAATTCTATCTTTAAAAGATTCAAACATAGGGTTAGTCTGACTTTGAAGGAAGAGATATGTGTCCATTATACATAACACTAGTAAAGAATAGGATAGCTGTCAGTCCGGATTAGAATCTGGAGATGTTTCTACAGAGCTCTTCACATAAGTGTGTGTCCTCTGTCGACTTCCCTTTCTCATTTCTGCTTGATGTCAGTGAGAAGGAGTGAAAGGATGTTTATTCATTTCTCACAGCAGTGCTCCCAAACACAGGTCTTCAGGGTCACATTTCTTTTTAAAGTAAAAATTGACAAAGCTTCTCTCTGTGTATTTGCAAGCTGTTATGCTGCATTTAGTGACATTTTTTCCTTTATGGTGAAACTGTAACAGAAAATGTAACAATTATACTGTAATATATCACTAGAAGAAGTAGTAGGGCAATGGCAGGACTGTGAGAGATGGTCATTCACCCAGGCAATCCTTTCAGAAAGTGACCAAATAGGGGGAAAATTGTTGATGGAACCCAAACTTCATTTGTAATTTTTAATTTTTTTTTCTCCACAGGTTAAACCTATATGTTTTCTTGTATGATCTGCTATTTCTTTTAATGTCAACTTTAAGAAAAAAAAATTGTGGGAGGACATCAAGTTACCATCCTGTCTTAGCCAAATGTCTTGGTTTTGACCCTGTTGCAATTCATAGAATTGCTGTATTTGCCATTGCCTTTTTTATTAACAGGTAGAAAAAAATATGTAGTATTAAGCTATTAATAGTAGAATTGCTCCTAAATATGAAAAATCATTATAATTTAAGAATGAAAATAATTGTTATACAAAATATATGGAATTTTTATATTATTTTTTGATACTTAGTAAGAAAACCAAACATAAATATTTGTCTTGAAAATATTTCCTCTACAGTTTTGTTTGGTTGGTTTTGTGTTTTTCTTTTTTTTTCCAACATTCCCTTCTGCACTTCTTGGAGGGGTAGATGAGTGTGAATTTAGTCATTACTTGAATGTGGGAGATTTGGAGATCTTTGCATTGCATATTCCAGTTTTGTTCATTTGACAGGATTCTACCAGACCATCACTTCTTGAGGTATGCACACTTTACAAATTTAAAATATAATTTGTTGGGACAAAAGCTAAATATTGTTACTCTTGAAATAGAAATTCAAATCTCTCAGGTATTAAAGGTTAAGGTGGTGAATCCTTTTCTCCTCTTCACTTTTTAGTCCAACATCTTTCACTAGCATTCTTGGTTGCAGTAGTCAATGTAGTTCCCTTTGCTAGGTTCCCTGGGCAAAGTTTGTGTGGTTTTTGGTGTGTGGTGAGTTCCTCCCCCTGCTCCACTTTTTCCCTTTCCTGCCTTCTGTAAGCTTTTACCAAATGAAGGTGAGGAGATGCTCTCCAAAACAATCTCTTTACTCTCCAAAAGCTTGTGTTTGCCCTCATTAGCAGCAGCACAAGCAAGGCAAATAGACAGCCCTTCCTCTGCAGCTCAGCCATACTTGCAAACTACAGCTTACAGGTAGTAAGTGGTGAACAAATAAATGAAGCACGTGCATCCATCACAGTTCATGATGGTGTCTTAAACAGAATAGAAGCCTCAGGAATAGAATGTCATTTGGCCCAATAGATTATTAAAAATGAACAGTTGCTTAGAAACAACAGAACTCAGGACACTGAGCATGTAGAAAAAGGCCTACTTTGCTGGTTACCAATGCTCAAGAACCAAGTCAGGCTGGAGAGCTAGCAAAGAAGTTTGCCACTAAAATTGTATTGCTATGAGCATTTCACAAAATACTGCAATAGAAAGAGGCTTTTCAGTCACCAGATTATAGTTTGGTTTGACAATTTTTCAGTAAAGATAGCTGCAGGTGCTGTGCTAGTCAGTCAACAAAATTGGGACTGTGTTTTAGAGAGAAAAAAAAGGAAGCAGATATTGGACTATCCTTAAAAACGTGAGGGACAAAAAAATACCCTGAAGATACTCCCATAACTCAGTTACACAAACACTTTAAGAGAGAATAAAGAAGGAGGTTTGCAGTTTCTTTAATCTTGGTTTATGACTAGTTTGGTTGCATATATGTAAAAAGTTAAACACATAAATATGAATAGAAAAATTTTAAAAAGTAGAATTAGTGAAATAATTAATTTTAAAAATCTAAATAGAGCTTTGCAAAGTTTATCAAAACATTTAAACAGTTATAATAGACTTACGAATATCTGTGTGTTGGATCAGCTCCAGAAATAATTTTCATGCAGTAAATTCTAGCTGTCACAATTTTTCAGGTTAGGAATCCATTTCCTCAGCAACCCTACATCTTCAGGTTGTCTTTATGGAATGGTATGTGGATTTGAACATGTCTTTTTATTATGTTCCAAAACTATGTTAGCTTAATAATCAGTTTCAAACATTCTTTTCTTTCTCCTTCCTTCACTTCAACTCTCTGCCTGAAGATCTTAAGTTAGAATTTAGTTAGGAAGCTATTTCAGTCTTTCTTCAACTGTAGCATTGCTTAGCCTCCCTGTTTAGAGCTGTTTGGAAAGATAAAGTATGACTTTTGTCTAATTAGGAAAAGTAGTGAGCTAAAAACCATTCAGCTGACTCTAATTCTTTGGTAGGGCTTGAGCAGAATTTATCCTCTTTCAGAGAAACATGACCTTCCCCCCCACACAACACAGTGTTTGCATCTCTGAATGAAATAAATGAAATAATTTTCTACATTATCTATTCAATTCTTAATGCAGACCTATAACTTGTTAATGAGAAATAACACAATGTGCGAATTTCACACCCTACGATGGACAGCTTAATGTGTTACTTTTTTTTTTTTAAAATCTTGAATATGTTTTTGCTTCTTAATTATCTATGTATAAGAATAATAGTTCTGTATGGTACTCAGAGATAAGATTTAAATTCATTAACGTGTAAACAAGAGTGTTACAGAAGAAACAGCAGTGATAGGGTCCCAATAATTTTCATGTCAATAAATTTTTTTCTTCCATAAGTTTATACCCATATATAAGAGTGTGCTTCTTTTTCAAGACTTTGTGTTCTCTTGCAACTTCAGGTTTTAAGATCATTTTACATATGTCTTCAGAGTAAAGTTTAAAATGTTTACTCTTTCAAAAAGAAGATTGTTCTGAAGTTGTTAAGAGACGTCAGAAATACAGGTCACTAAGGACATATTTTGTACTCCAGAACCCTGTTGTTACTGACCTGTAGCCATGCTATTGAGTAGACTTACTAACACAATAGGAAATATAAAAGCCAGATTTCTATTTACTGTCTTGTCCTTCCTGTGTTTTTGCAAATCCTAAGGATGTGTGACAAAATTCAAGGCACATACAAGTTGTTCCATGAGAACAAAGAAAGTTTAAGAAAGTATTTTGCTAAGGTTATTGTCCTGTGATAAGGGTGTCTCGATTTATTGTTCAAGTGCCTCCACTGAAAAATATCTATTATTTGAAACTACTCTTGTACAAATATCAAACTGAAGTTTTAAGTGATTGTCCTGGTTTTGGCTGGGATAGAGTTAGTTTTCTTCTTACCTGGTACAGCACTGTATTTTGAATTCAATATGAGAATAATGCTGATAACCCACTGATGCTTTGATTGTTGCTAAGTAGTGGTTGCCCCAAGTCAGGAATTGTTCAGTTTTTCACGCTTTGCTACTGAGCAGGTGCACAAGAAGCTGGGAGACAGCATAGCTGGGACAGCTGACCTGAATAGGCCAAAGGGATATTCCATACCATAGAAAGTCACGATCAGTCTATAAACTGAAGGAGTAGGCTAGAAGGGGCAGATTGCTGCTCAGGGATGGGCTTGACATTGGTCAGTAGATGGTAAACAGTTTATTGTGCACCACTGTCATGTCTACCCATGAGGGGTTTTTTTGAATGTTTACTTTTTTTGAAGGTTTACTTTACCTTTTCTTTCTTACTTTTATTTCCCGGCCTGTGGTGGCGTATGAGTGAGGAAGTGGCTGCATGGTATGTAGTTGCTGGCTGAGGTTAAACCACAACAGTGAGAGAAGATGGTAAAGACTTAAAATTTTTAACACTACACTTTTGTGTTTGTTAATACAATGAAGTACATTTCTTTTATGCTCAACTCTAGTAGAAAAAGGAAGCTTGGATCATATTGTATTGCATGTTAGGTTACTGTCACTGCTTGTTCTGTTTAGTAGTTCATTCTTCTTTTCCACTCTTAGAAAAACCTGATTATTTCTGTGCAACTGAAGTATTTTTTTACTACTAGTATACATCATCATGTCTAGGCTTTGCGAATGAAGATTTGCTACAAGCTCGCTGGTGGCTAAAAAGGCCAATGCAAGATAGACAAGTCTGGTTGCAAAAGGCACAGTGGAAAGTCTCCTTAGGCGGTGTTGACAAGACACGATTCTTTCTGTGTTGTCTTTTCTCCTCAAGAATGATTCTGCATGTGTTCTCAGAAGAAGCAGCAGCGTTATAGATGGTGTGTCTCCATGTCTCCCGATTGGAGGCCAGAGTAGACCAGTGATGATGATCAGTATGGCCAAAGCTGATATATTGTTTCAGGGAGTCCTTGTATCTCCTCTTCGGGGCTCCTCTCTTGCGGCAACCAGTGGCAAGTTCGCCATAGAGCACAATCTTAGGGAGGTAGTAGTCCTTCATCCTTGAGATGTGTCCTACCCAGCGCAGCTGTGTTCTCAGCAACATGGCCTCATGCTATAATACATGCTATAATACAAAATTACACCAAGGAGTACCTTTGACTTTTACATTTGCTGAGTGCTTCAATCACATGTTCTCACTCTCATCTATGAAGTAGAGATTATTCTGCATACTACAGGACTGTAAAGTGAGTGGTAGTACAGTAAGTTTCAATTCCATCTTTAACGTTTAAGATAGGAGGTTGGTAGCTTACTTAAAGTTGGATTTCATGGAATTATTATTTTATTAAATGTACTAATCCTAAATATTCATAACATTCCCATGCAGAGTATAATCAAAACATATCAGAAGTTCTCTTCGAATTAATAGCAGGTAGCTCATTAGATATCAGTAAAGGGTGTGATGTTTATACAGCCTGACAAGGAATTTTGAAGGAAATCCATCCATGTCAGGCGATACTTAGGTGAACTTGAGTGACTAGTTCCCTATATGGAATTATTAAACCTAGTACAGTTTTTAAACAAGTTCATATAATCTACTTCATGCAATCTCAAAGGATGCATGTGAAAACCCTAAAAAGCGTGAAAATCCCACTATTGGATGGACAGAATGTATCAACTGCCAGTCATACAAAGTTACACACCTCTAATTACTTCATTTGAATAAGGTTTGAATAACTCTTCACTCCTGGTGTTTTTCTAGCTAAGTCTGATCTCAGCATTTCTTCTTATTGCTGAAGCAGTTTCTGTGGTCCAGAGATATATTTCGTGCTGTTTCCATATCTCAGAAAGCCTTATATAGACTTTATAGTAAAAGGTAATTATTCTCCATCGTAACATTTAAATCAATGAAATATATTTATCATCATATATCGTAAGGATACCATACAAGGTTTAGAAATTTCTGCTGTTTAAGAGTGGATAGTTTCTTTTTAAGTTGTCTATATGTGTGTTGGTCAGTTTATTTGTTTAATCGTTGATGTATGCCATTGCACTGAACATAGATGGGATACTCTTTACTACTTCACAAAATTTATAGTGTAAATAGTGAGAAGCAGTAGTGTTAGGAAATCTAGCTGCTGATGGTCAGAGATATCTCAGAATCAATTGCTTAATGTTTAATTGCTTATGTTTAATATAATGTAGCAATGTATTATAAAGATGTAGCCATAGGATGATTTGTTTCCAAAAGTTGTCATGTGTCAAGTAGTTTTTGATCATCTATTGAAGCCTAGCAGTGACCTAGAGTACATAGTTTTTCAAGTTTAGCAGTGCACCTTGCCATCATGTTTTAAATGTCTTCATTTTATGCTCACTTCTTAGTATTTTAGAGTAGCCGAAGTAGTAAATTTTATTTTTGAAAATAAGACAAAATTAAAAAAGGAGGAAAAGATTAAAGTCACCTTGCAAGGCAGAGATAGGCACAAATTCTGGAAATACTAGTTAATATGCTAGAAAGTGAAAGAGCAAGAAATTAAAGAGCTTTGAAGTGAGATGTTTTTTAGTTGATTACAATGGTAAGATGAAAAGAAGTGCTGGCAATGGTACAGTTGGATTAGGTCCTGAAATTGTGGTACTAGAAAGATAGAGCAGACAGCTTGGGTCCTGTATATGATGTTGTCCAGCTAATGAACCTAATATGTAGCTGAAAGTCTGGAATTTTGTTAAGCTGGGAAAAACTGGGGAGAATAATGAGATGGAAATATCATTAGGAAGAAGTTAATTTAATTTAATTTTTTTTTTTTGAAGCGGTGTTAAGTAAGGGATCATGTGATTCAGTAGGTAAAGCTAAAATCATAACTTCTGCTCAGAACAGGGATCTCCAAAAAGGGACAGTATAGATACAGTTATAATGATATAAGAAGGCTGGTATACTTCAGTTGTTAGGAGGGACTGATTCTGTTTCTGTCTTTACAGCATAAATGTTTACTTAAATAAATGTGTAAAATATTGGGGCTGCAATGAAAAGGTTGTGGCTGCTTATGTGTAATCAACAAAGCAGAAGGAAATATGTATGTATATATACACAATATATAATAATGTAGAACAGTCTCTTAATATCAAAATTATATGGACCTGTTTTTTAAATTTACTCCATAAGAGAACATAGTCTGTATGTGTGAGAATTTTGTAGCTTTTCTAGGGTTTTATAATTATCTTTGGGCTTCTGGGTTCAGCATTGCTCACAATTACTCTGTTTCTTTCCTTTAGGTACCATGCAGTGAGATTTTTCTCTCTTTCGTATCAAGAGTAACCATTTGTCTTGTGTTCTCTTATCAGTTTGTTTATGGTAGGACCCCAGATGAAGAGCTTTTCTGTTTCAAAAAAATAATATAATAAAAATATAGCTAGTATACTGTCTTTGAGAGAAAACAACTTATTCTGAAGTTTAGTGGCCCTTAATGATGTGTTTCTGTTGTCATGGAAACGAGCTTTTTTTTTTCCTAGTAGGTTTATTTGTTCTACTTTTACTTTTTATAGTCCTCTTTTTATATGTTTAGATTTGTACTGGCAGTGTTGTGCTTCATAAAAGAAAAGTCATATTTCCTTTATCATCCCTTTACTTCCCTTTTATGTCCATTAGAGTTTGATGGCTGAAAGGCTGAGGAAAAAACAAATGTTGGGAGATAGGAAGGTGTCGGGCATGTACTTCACTCTGCAGGAACAGTTAGCCTCAATCTGGCAGGAAAAAGAAGGTATTGTTGCAATGAAGCATGCATTAATAAAGTTAAAAATTGCATTGGACTAAATGATGGATATTGTTAGCAATTCCCATTTCATACACATATAAATTGCAAAGTTACTGATGGAGGCCATGAAAGCAGTCCAGTTCTTATTATTTCTGTTCTCTGTCATTTACTGAACAGGAGGCTTGTTGCTTTGTACTGAAATACAGTTTCAAGTTGTTAGCAGTTCTTTCATACTTTGATTTTCTGGATCTTTGTAAGAAAAATGATTCAAACATATAAGTGGTTAATGCTATTTAGTTAATAATTAGAAAGTGAGAGTAATGAGTTAATCTTTTGTCACTTCTGATGCCAGGAACCCCTGAGCATGTCAGCTTCAGACAGCCCTCTTCAAGATGTCCACAGAATTGCCATCCATAGTGACATTCAGCATACCTCACCACCTGCCATGCTTTTATAATTTTCTTCCTCACCATTAAATTTATCAGTTAAGGATGGTCTGTTTCCTCACAATAAAGCCATTAATTTGTGATCTAAAGGGTGTGAAATGTCCATGAAGAGCAAGTAATACATATGAGAACATCAGATAGGACCATCTGTACATCCTCCTCTAACATCTGTACATCCTCCTATAACACCTGCAAGCTAGCATGACAGGACATAGATTGGGGTCATTGAGCGGCCACTTAGCTGACATATGGGTACTAGCTGGGGAGGCTTAGCTAGGTCAGCATATACCTCAGGATTACTAATTCCTTGTTATGTCTTCACACATGGTTCCCTCCATAACAGTTTTTCTCTAAGTATATGTTAAAAGTAGCTGAAACATTGTAAACAAGTGATACCTTTAAAAATAAGCAAATAAACATTATTGTGCTGATTCAGAGAGAGAGAAAGCATTATTCAGAGTCTGAATAATTTGAGCCTCTGCTCTGAAGACACATGTTCCTTGCTTCTGAGGAAAGGAGGGAAAGGTTAAAAGAGATCATACTTGAGAAGCAAATATGATCTCTTTTGCAGAAAATCTGTTCTTTCACGGGAGACCCTTTCTATTGCATCTATGGTTGTTTTTGCTCTGATATGATATTTCATCCTTCCTTCCGAAGTTCATAGTATAGTGAAATATGCATGCAGTGAATGACAACTGCAGCTGGGTTCCTAAGTCTTGCAGACTAAGTTACTATAGTCTGCTATAGTATGAAAAACATGGGGAAAAAATCTGCTAGTCATAGCAAATCCCATGTTTATCCAAGCCAGCTCCCACTCTTTCTCAAATCTTTGAATTAGGTGCATGCTGTGCCTTCAGTATCAATGACTTTCAAGAATATTTATGCCTTCTATGAGGACTTAATTTTTTCAACAGTCCTGTTCTTTTCTTTTTAACAAGTTTCCTTGCTTTTACACAGTTCCCCATTTAGTAAAACAGTGGTTGATATTCTTTATTCTTTTTCTCTGTCTTGTCATAGCTTTTCCGTGTGTTACTGTATATTTTGAAATCTAGCACTGAAGTGTCTCACTGATTGTTTTCCTTCTGTATTGATGTGCTCAGTTCATTGGTGTTTTCACTTGAGGAAAACTATATTTACATTTTGATATTTGTAAATTGTTCTTTCTCTTTAAAAAATAAAACACTCAAAGGTATGATATTTCGATGACTATTATTAAAGGTATCAAAAAAATTTAACAAAAGAGCAAAACATCTTATTAGTGCAGGGTAATTAAAAAGGCTCACTTGTGAGTTAGTACTTTATTAAACATATCCTTAAAAAAATTGTGCATGTGGTTATTTCACACCTGAACAACTGAGATTACTTCTTTTAGATATTGTATGATAAGTATACAAAATATTTTTTAAATAGTTAGAAAATAGTTTTCGGAGTAGATATGCATTCTTATGATCTACATTGTTAGCAGATAGATTCAGAAAGACAAAAAGAATCTTTTAAAAAATGTTTAAAAGGCATTGCACAATTACAGAAAGTGTGTCCACTTTACTGTAACTTGAATTCTTAATGGGAAAATAATAGTAGGATAACTGTCATGAGCATAACATTTAAGAAGTTCTGATTTTATTCAGCCCAGATTTTTCCATTATTTGGACCCTAATTTAAGAGACAGATCAGTAAACTTCCTCAGAATCTCTTACCAGAGTAAGTGTTGGCCTTATAATTATTGTATTTACCCACGGGTTAGTGGAAAAAATATTTTGTGATACTTTTATTTGCTAAAATTTCTACAGTGTAGGGTGCAATTCCTCTCTTGCTAAAACACTAGGTTTTAATAGGTGCAAAGAAGGCTGATATCTAAAACAGAAATCAGTTTACCTCTGTGAGAGTAAAGGTGATAATTCTAGAAATGTGATTTGGTTTGCTTTGTTTTAACTGACCAACAGCTTTTACTCTCTTTGTGGGAACCTTTTTTGTTTCTTCTTTTACTCCTCTGAAAACTGGTCTGTAATCCATTTATGTGATTTAGTTTTCCAGATTAGGAAGATCCTCTAATTATGTTGTATTAAGAGATTGTAATTAGAATTTGTAATGGAATCTTAGCTTGAATACCACCCAAAAGGTACCACTTCAAAAAAAAAAAAAGTTTTACTAATCTATATTTCCTCCAACTTGTCCTGTTGTAATGTTGCTCTGTAATAAGAATATTGTATATTACTTTAAATCTTTCAAAGGCACTAAGTATATAACAGAGATTAAAAAAGAGATTACAGGATCCAGGATGTTTGCTGAACCAGCATTGTTAAATGCTCATGGAAGATATTTATAAACTGTTCTTTTGCAGCCTGTAATTGAACACTCAGTTTCAGTTTTGATTTTTAAATCTCTTTCTCTGATTTTCTTGGAATGACGAAGAGGTGGGCTGACGGATGCAGTGGAACACTCAATGTATTTTCTGTTAGGACATGATTTACATGCTTTTTGTTGCAGGACATGCATATTGCATAAAGGTCTCATTTGTTGAACACTTTGCATCTGAAAAGAACTGCATAGGATTATATATGTGCATATGTGTTTATGTGTATACATCTACATATAGATATACACATACATGCATATATATATATATATATATATGCACTTAATCTCTAAAACTTCTCTCCTAACAGAGTTAGAAGTGTGCAATCTATTTTTCCTTTGTAAAAAATTAATTTTTGGAGTTTTTTTTTTTATTTTTGGTATTGACAGTTTGTCTAAGGCAATGAAAATTATTTTAGATTCCTTACATTTACTGCATTTAAGCTATTAGAGACAGGGATGCATTGCTTTTTAGAGGGTATACTAAGGAGTAAAAAACTTACTGGCAAATTGTTATAAGCAGAGTCTAACTTTCATTATTTTACAAAGTGAGTATTTGTGATGTGTCAAGTTTTAACAAATAAGAACAGACAACTAAAACTGACGTTAAAATAACCATTAAACATCTATGACTTTTTCAACATCACAATTCTCCGTTAGCCATGAACTTTCTGTACAAATGGGAGGACCCACCCAGCAGACTTTTGTTTATTTCTCTTTTTTCTCTCTACCACTATACTCCTTTTTTTGCTTGTTTTTTCTTCCTTATCCCCTTCAGAGCTTGGATGAAATGGATGCAGTTGGAGAAAAGGCAAGTGGTAGCAAAATGTAGTTGGCATCTACACAAAGAATCTATTGTAGCTGTTCCCTAAGTCTCACTTCAGTGCTTGGAGGAGATAATTCTGGAAGTTATTGAAAAACAGTCACTGATCACAAACAACATGGATTCATGAGAGGAAAAACCTGCTTAACAAACTTAATTTCCTTTTATGACAAGGAATCCCACCTAGATGATCAAGAGAAGCCAGTTGATGTCATCTTTTTGGATTTCAGTAAAGCTTTTGATACTGTCTCTCACAAGATCCTTCTGGACAAAATGTCCACCACACAGTTGGATAAACACATTAAGAGGTAGATGAGCAATTGTCTCACAGGTTGAGCACAGAGAGTAATAGTGAATGGGGTAATGTCAGACTGGTGACCTGTCACTAGTGGGGTTCCACAGGGCTCCATCTTTGGCCCTGTGCTCTTCAACATCTTCATAAATGACTTGGATGCAGGTCTGGAAGGGATAGTTTGTAGATCGTGCAAAACTGGGATTAAAAGGAAGGCAACTGCCGCATTCTGCACCTGGGAAGGGTCAACCATAGATATACATACAAACTGGGGAATGCTGGAGAGCAGCACCACGGAAAGGGATCTGGGGATCCTGGTCGATGGCAAGTTGAATATGAGTCTGCAGTGCCGTGGCAGCCAGGAGGGTCAACTGTGTCCTGAGGGGCATCAGGCAAAGCATCACCAGCCAGTCGAGGGAAGGGATTGTCCCACTCTGCTCTGCACTGGTGTGGCCTCACCTTCAATACTGTGTGCAGTTTTGGGCACCAGAATATAGGAAAGATATTAAGCTGTAAGACAGCATCCAAAGGAGGGCAATGAAGATGGTGAAGGGCCGTGAGGGGAAGCTGTATGAGGAGTGGCTGAGGTCACTTGCTCTGTTCAACCTGGAGAAGAGGAGACTGAGGAAAACCTCACAATGATCTACAGCTTCCACATAAGAGAAAACAGAGGGGCAGGAACTGATCTCTTCTCTGTTGTGACCAGAGACAGGATCCAAGGGAATGGCCTGAAATTGTGTCAGGGGAGGTTTAGGTTAGATATTAGGAAAATGTTCTTCATCCAAATGGTGGCTGGGTACTGCATCAGGCTCCCCATGGAAGCAGTCACAGCACCAAGCCTGCCAGAGTTCAAGAAGTGTTTGGACAATACTCTCGGGCACATGGTGTGACACGTAGGGTGTCCTGTGCAGGACCAGAAATTGGACTTCAATGATCCTTGTGGATCATGATCCTTACAAATCAGGATATTCTGTGATTCTATATCTTGTGATGCCCCAAAGTTTTAACTGCAAAGGCTGTTCTGTGTCATATAATGTGTGAACCAAGACAATACCTAAACTACAACTAGAATAATGGAGGGACAACTTTAAATAAACTGACTTGGCTATTGCAGGTATTCTGTTAGGTAGCTTATTCTTCTGTGGTTTATGTGCTGTACATGTGCAGGAACTTGGCTATTTGTTCTGTCTTGTAATTTGTGTGGAGTAACAGTAGAACCTGAAGTGAAAAGCAGAAGTGGATGAGTTATAGAGATGCCCAATCATTAAGTCTAAATCAGCTCTTTCATCTGAACCTTGTAGGTAGGGT
Organism: Chiroxiphia lanceolata; assembly: GCF_009829145.1. Classification (NCBI taxonomy): domain Eukaryota; kingdom Metazoa; phylum Chordata; class Aves; order Passeriformes; family Pipridae; genus Chiroxiphia; species Chiroxiphia lanceolata. Next base: position 37,289,594 of record NC_045640.1, read on the forward strand.
GTGGGTAACAAATAGTGAACCTTGAGGTTGAATTTAAAATGTAATTGTGTTTTAATACTGCCTTGAACTTTGTTTCTTACTCTTGCACATGGCAAACTGTGGTGGAAGTGAGGGATCATGAATTCAGTTGTCCTATGGGAAGCTGCTGTTTCCAAATGGTCCCAATGGTCAAACGCTTTCTCTCTAATAAGCAGAAGCAAGAAATGACTGATAATGAGAACAGTTTTGAACAAAGATGCATTCTTGTCTGTGCATTTTTATTTTCACTCCCTCTCCTTCTTTCTTTCCATACTGTTACATTTATTTTTTCTTGTTATGGTAATTGTGTGTTGCATGTGTGTTGCATATTGTTCTATGTCCAGCTACCTTCTCAGCTCCTAACTTAGAGGTGAGTGCAGTCCTTGTCAAGGCAAAGGGTTAAACCAAGTACAACCTTTTGAAGTCATCAAAAGGTGCTTTCAGAAATTTCTCAAACTTTGATCCAAGAGAGAGACTCTACAGAGCCAAAGAGAAACCTGAATGCTTTAATAGACTGACACATCCAATGGAACTGAGGCACAGAGGGAAATACACATACTGTTGTTTCATGTGGGATGGATAACATCTTTAAATCACATTTTGGCAGCAGCTGGCTTCGAAAGGCTGGTGGGAAGGGAAGAAAAAACAAAAGTGTTGGCTGTAACTAATTCTTATGTATATCGGACCTCAAAATTTTGAAGCTATTTGAATGAACGCTGTGGTGTACATAGACCACAAAAGTCAAGGGAATCTCAGAGCACATTAAGATGTGAAATCTCTCAGCAAATATGATTGCAGCTTTAATTAATTCGTGATTTAAAAACAGAAGGGACTAATGTGGTCATCTAGTTTAAACTCCTGTATAATGCAAGTATTAATCAGAGAATTCCTATGACCTATTTAAACTAAAGTATAACTAGGAAAACACAGATCATGATTTAATTTTGTGTATGTGCGTGTTCAAGGATCCAGTCGTGGAAAATTTCTCTATTTTTGGAAGATAAAATTTAAATATAATTTCTATTGTCTATTGTCTAATTTCAAATTCCAGCAATATTGACTTAACTTTAATGACTTCCTGTTAGATCTGTTTTCTTGTAGGTAGTCTGATGAAATGTAAATGCCTCTTACTTTTTTTCTTAAATTTACCAGACTAACACTTTGTGTTTTTAAATTGAAAACATGTCTGTGGTAATTTTTTGAAGTAGCTCTACTTTTCAGCAGCATCTTTGCATTGATGGCATCAAAAACTATGTACAGTATTTCAGTAATATTTACACCAGTAGAAAATCTTAGAATACTAACACAGGGTGATTTGGTTTGGGGAAGACCTCAGAAGATAGTGTAGTCCAGGTCCCCTGATGAAAGAGTCAAATAGAACTGTGTGTGTTGAGGATGCTAAGCTGTGAAATGTTCTTTTTTCAACCACTTAATCCAATAGACATCTGTATGGGTATTTTTCAGTATATCCACTACCTGCACTATCTGGGGTGAAAAAGGCTCTGTTGCATGATCACAATGCTGTGCTTATGGCATGGCCTCCAGTTTGGAAAGGGGATGTCAGCAGCTGCCTGTTATTGGGCTGTAAATATTCTCATAGGCCTATTGTTGAGACCTAGAATATCCGTGCAGATAATCTAGCCATATAGTTTAGAAACCCTTATGTGTTATTGAACATCTTCCTGAATTTACTGTCTGGCATTCATGTTCAGCTGATTGTTCTTCATTATTCGCTCAACCAGGAGCATCTTTTCAGAGTTAAATCTTACTGGATGAGTAACAGTATCCTTTGGGAATGTGGCCAACTACTTTCATTCACAAAGATATTAATTCATGCTTGACCTGTTAATAAAAGACATAATATTCATATTATTAGTTATCAAAATGATTGAGTTCTTCAGACTTTTAGAGGAATTATACTGGCAGTGTCAACTAATTTTAATATGGAATATTTTGCTTATTTTCAAAAGTAAAACTGTACTAATAAGAGTCATTAAACATATCCAGTCAGACTGAGGGGTTTAAGTTGTAGATAATACTTATAATAGCTACAGATAATAGTCTGGAAGTATATTAAGACTGGTATTCTGAATCAGAGGTACTGTTAATAATTTTTTATTATCTTTCTCCTCTTGATCGATATAGCGTATATGAAATATATATTTGAATCCTGACATGAACAGGTTCTTATCTGTTGTGTTTTAAGTCTTGAGATCATGTGCAGTGGTGAGAGATTTTCTCAGTGAAGGAATTTTTTTAACCAGATGAGAATTTCACAAAGAGGTTAATTTCTGAACATGATAATGATGTTAGTGGTTATTAGTATAGAACATAATGAGGCTATATGCAAGGAGGTAGTCTTAACACTCTCCTCTTCAACAAATTTCCTGTTGCTAGAAGTGTGAGATTATAGAAGGATGCAGAAAGAAATGAGAATAAATTAGGACATCAAGAAAAGGATATTCATTAGATTTCTGTCAAAGGTAGCATCAAGACTGGAGCATAAAAAGTAGTAAGAGACGCACTTGTATTAGGTGAAAGTCTATTCTGAAATGTCTTATGTGACCATCCTGCTATGTCTTGATAGCTGCCTGTTTAAAACTGATACTTCATTCCTCTAGAAGAATGTAATTTCCTCAGAAAAACAACTATTGGGAATTAGTAGAACTATACAAATCCCATCAATAACTAAACAAATCCCATCAATGGGATAAGTAACAATATTTTCCAGTGTTACATTTTACCTTCTACTTTCTTCCTTCCTGTCTTAACATTCCATTTCCCCACTAATTCTGATAATCGCAGAATCACAGAATATGCCAAGTTGGAAGGGACCCACAAGGATCATCGAATTCAACCCTTAGTCCTGCCCAGGACCATCCCCAAGAGTCATATCACGTGCCCAAGCATATCATCCAAACGCTTCTTGAACTCAGATTTGGTGCTGTGACCACGCCACTGGGGAACCTGTTCCAGTGCCCAACCACTATCTGGGTGAAGAACCTTTTTCTAATATTTAACCTAAACCTCCCCTGACACAATTTCAGGCCATTCCCTTGGATCCTGTCTCTGGTCACAACAGAGAAGAGATCAGTTCCTGCCCCTCTGTTTTCTCTTATGTGGAAGCTGTAGATCATTGTGAGGTTTTCCCTCAGTCTCCTCTTCTCCAGGCTGAACAGACCAAGTGACCTCAGCCACTCCTCATACAGCTTCCCCTCAAGGCATTTCACCATCTTCATTGCCCTCCTTTGGATGCTGTCTTACAGCTTAATATCTTTCCTATATTCTGGTGCCCAAAACTGCACACAGTATTGAAGGTGAGGCCACACCAGTGCAGAGCAGAGCAGGACAATCCCCTCCCTCAACTGGCTGGCGATGCTTTGCCTGATGCCCCTCAGGACACAGTTGACCCTCCTGGCTGCCAGGGCACTGCAGACTCATATTCAACTTGCCATCGACCAGGATCCCCAGATCCCCTTCTGTGGCACTGCTTTCCAGCATCTCATTCCCCAGTCTGTATTAACATCCAGTGTCACCTGATCCCAAGTGCAGAATCCAGCACTTTCCCCTGTTGAACTTCCTATGGTTGGTGATTGCCAAGCCCTCTAATTTGTTGAGGTCTCTCTACAGGGCTTCCCTGCCTTCGAGGGAGTCAACAGCTCCTCCCAGTGTCATCTGCAAACTTACTTAATATCCCTTCCAGACTTGCACCCAATTAATTTATGAAGATATGTAGAGCTCTGGGCCTAAGAGCTCTGTGGAACACCACTAGTGACAGGTCGCCAGTCTGATGTCACCCCATTCACTGTTAATATCTGTGTTCACCCCATGAGCCAATTGCCCACTCACCACATTATGTGTTGATGCAGCTGTTTGTCCAGAAGGAGAGAGACAGTATCAAAGCTTTACTGAAACTCGAACATATTATATCCACTTGCTTTCCTTGATCTTTTAGGTGGGTTATCTTGTCAGAAAAGGAAATCAGGTTTGATAAGAAGGACTTTCCTCTCATGGAGTTGTGCTGGCTGTGACCAGTGACTGTGTTGTCTTTCAGGTGTTTTTCGATACCTTGCAGAATAATCTTTTCCACAACTCTACCAGGCACTGAAGTGAGACTGACAGGCCTGTAGTTTCCAGGGTCATCCTTCTTACCCTTCTTGAAAATTGTGTCAATGTTTGCCAGCTTCCAGTCAGCTGGAACCTCTCCAGATTCCCCTGGACACTTGTGTAAATGTCTGTCTATGAGTTAAACTCTGGACCATGTGTTGTTGTTTATTTTTTGTAAGTATCTCATGAAGCTGTAAATAGGAAATATACATGCAGAGCAGTCAATTAGACACATTTTTGAAATCTTAAAGCTTCTCAGTGCTTCCTCCAAACTCCCTCTGTTGGGGTGTTCCAAAGGTGAAATATGATGTGCCATTATTTTATAGTTATATTTCTATTTTGAATATAGAATATAATTATTAATTTTAATTTTTATGTGAGCATTTCCCAGATTTCCAAAATTTGCTGCCTAATTTTCTTAAAATAATTACTACATGTGCATCTATATTACTGTTTAGGTGAGTTTAGAAGTGAACTTCCAAAGTGTAGAAGCCAGTTTTCCTCACCTGCTGTATTTTGGTTTGCATCACAGAATATACTCTAAGAACATAAATTTTTGTTATATTTTCTTATAAGTTTTCTTAAATGTTCTTAAATATTCATTATACTTATCATATAATCCTGCCAGAACATGATTTCTAGGAGTGCACCTTACACCTCTCCAACTCCTAAAGGGCAGTCCATCCATGGAACCTGACTGGCATTAGTCCAAAGTGCACAAAAGAACAGAAGCACAAAGAACAGGTATTACTTCATTCTCCACATCCACCACAACTTCTTCCTGCAGTCATAGGCAACATAGTTGAAGTCATCTGAGCCAACTTTTGATTTTCCTTTCTCAGTTATTGAGGTAGTATATTAGCAACATAATTTTTTGCTTTTAAATTGTGTTTTCATAATCAAGATCATTATGTTTTCATGATCAAGACATCATAGCACCACAGCATTATGAATATCAATAGGATTGAAGGGTGGAATGGTAAACTACTTTGAAGGCCATACAAAACTCAGAGTAAAAGTCATGTGTCTTGTCATAAAGTTGTAAGTGCTCTGCTACATTTCATAATATCATAATGGACACCAGGGGATCTGTTAATGTCATCAGCTTCCAATTATTCTCTTGATTAACTGTTTATTTAGTCTCATTATACGGTTGGATGTTCTGTCTTGCCTTGTCATTTACAATCAGCATGGTTTCCAATGGTCACTCGCACCAATAATCTTATCTCACATTAAAAAGGAATTTTAGGCAGTTGTATGTAGTTCCTACCAAGATAACTTCTTTCTGTGGTTGAAGTGTGCCCGGGAAGAGAAAGTTAGCAGCTTGCATAGTTTCTGGATGCAGTCTTAAAGTAGTTCATGTATCACTGGTGGTAAATATGTTTCCTAGTATGCGGAAGAAAGCAAACCTCTATGGTTGCTGCTTAGAAAGTCACGTGAAGATGGCATTTTCTGGTTTTGTTTGTTACTCTGCTTAACGCTTGCAGAGCTTTTCTAGTCCTTGGGTTTAGGAATAACATTATTCATAATTTCATCTTGAAAGATCCTTGGAACAGTTTTTAAAGAAACATCTAGGAGGCAGATTTCTGTTTCAGTCTTAACTTGGTAATAAAATGCAGTTAAATATGAAGGAAACTGACATGAAATCTCTTTCACATTCTCTATGTTGCTCTCACTCACACAAGCTCTGTGGATGACCAGTTAATAGTACCTGAAACTAAGCAGAGTTCTCATAAGAAGGAGCTTTGACACTTCCATGATCTGGAGGAGTTGCTGTTTAACAGGAGGAGCTGTTAGTGCCTTCATGACAATAATATTTACAAAGAATAATGGATTTTTGAAGAGGTGGAGGAGAAACTTAAAGCCATTATTTGGCAATGCTTATGCTTTACTTCATCAGTTACAGTGATTTCATCTTAACCTCTGACATTTGAGTGTAGGCATTTTAGGAAGTACAAAATCCTATCATTAAAATTAAGGTGTGTGTGAACCTGAGGTGAAAATGACCATAGTGGGAACTAGATCAAGGATTCATTCAGCTCAACATCTCATGTTTGTGCACAGAAGCAGGCTGCCTTCAAAGCAGTGTAAGAAATGGCTAAAACTTTTTCACAAAATATTCCTCTACTGTCCAATAATTTGCAACTCAGGGATCTGATCCAGATGTGCAACTTCATATCCATGAATCTTTGTGATTCAGATTCTCCGCGTTCTTTTGGGATTTCTTCTCCATCTACAACACCGTGCCACAACAAGTTTCCACAACTTAACTACACATTGTGTAATATGCCCTAGTTTTCTTCTACTTTCTTTGCAGTCTTCTCCCCTTATTGAACAAGTTGTTTCTTATTCAACTGTTTTATGTCACTCATGATTGTACCATCTTTGTTGTAACCTCTCCCAGTTTTCTCTTTCGAGCCTTTTTTCTTTTTTTGATTCTCTTAATATTTGAAACAAAGGTTATATGATTGTTTCAAGAAACAAGGTCATTTGGTTTCATCAGCAACCTATAGATTCCATTGTTGCAAACATCAGTGTTGTTGATGTTGGATGTCTCAAATATTTGGTGCTATCAAGAAACATAGCTTTGCACCCTAGAAGCAATATGCCACCTTAGGTAAAATATTTACCAGACCCTTTTTAAAATATGAAGATTCATGAATACTTGTGTAAGAAAATATTTTGAAAAGAAAGAATAGCAGGAGAGACTTACACAGGAGATGTCCTGTTTTAAATGAAATATGCCTTTCTTAAAAAGACTGACTAAAAGAATAATTCCTAGAAAGATGGAAGACACTTAGATGCTACGGTGTTGCAGCACTTCCATGCGTATAGACCTTCTCAATGTGTTGATTTTGAAATGATCAATTAGATCTGAGAACTTAAAAAGTTGATTATTTTTCTTCAGTTATTCCAGAAAATGTAGCCCCAGAAAGTTGAATTAAAAAGGAAAAAAAAAGGGTAGGAAATTGTTGGGTTGTAACTATTAATTCAGTTATTTAATTATATATATATATATATATATATATATATATATATATATATATACACATTTAACTTCATATATAAAAATTATTCTTACGTGAACTGCATGTGAACAGATTTATATGCAAATAGTGTAAAAAAACGCCAACATCAACAAAAGCCCACCACCACCAAAAAAACCCGCCAAAGCTGAGAAAAAGAACAACCAACCAACCAACATCTTTTTTCTTTTTTTTTTCTGACTCAGAAGGCAGCACGAAGTCAATGTATTTATATAGCATAAAGTAAATGGATGAGCTATTTATCATTTATATGTAAATCTGAATTTTCAGTCATAGTAGTTTTTAGTTTTGTTTAAGTTTTAGTGACTTCCCTCAGAAGGACGAGAAATTAAAGTGGTAAAGAAAATTGGACATGTGTTCTAATTCCACTTTTGGTGAAATAATGAAGGTCCTTAAATGATGATATATTACTCTGTAGACTAAGGTACAAAAATGCTAATTTATTGCTAGACTGCAGCGTCCAATTTGCATTCCAAATCAGACTGCAGAGCTCCCCAAATTAGTAGGTGCCCTCACAGTGTATTTAATCTATGCTTTTCCTGAGCAAATTCCTAACAGTATATGTGTTTGTGCATCCTTCCTCACGTACATATGCACGTGTAGTGCTTCACCATTTTAACAAGATCCAGTTATTTTAGTAGAGATTTGAAGAGTACAGCTAATTTGAGATATTAGGAATCAGAAAAAGAATTGATGCAAGTACTGTTTTAAACCACTGAACTGCCTCTAAATTCCTGTTTACTGTGACATTGACAGATAATGTGTAGGGTGCATATAATTTGCAGTGATTAATGTCGTATGTTAAATTGTGCTTGTATGTGTGTGTAGACACATACACACATACAAAATGGTATTGTTATAATCATGTTTTTTAGAATATCGTAAGGGTAACAGTGTATGTTTGTTGCTAGTTCTAGATGATACAGATATATGAGAAGAAGGGAAATGAAAAGTCATATTATTCTTAAATGTGCTGATACAGGAGGAGGGGAGAGGCGGGGGTGGGGGGAGATTGAGAGAGAGAGAAAGAGAGAGAGAGAGAAAGACAAGTAATACAGCATAAAGAACCCACAGGCATTTGGGCTTTCCCACTTCAGTAGCAAATAGGGGGAATAATGGGTTGGTGGTCTGCTTCCCGTTAGAAGGACACCCCTCCATCTGTTTTCAGTACAGCCTGTTTTCAATTTAAAACACAGATTTCAATACAAACCTCAATTTCTTTACTTCATTTTATATGCAAAGTGAGGCTTATGAATCAGTGTCGTTGCCATAAAGGCTCAGACCAAATTTCCCCCCAAAATTCACAGGCTGTTCATTTGAATACCTGCTTACAGTGGTACACAATGGGCATCTTTGAGAAGAAAAATTGATAATCTTCACGGAAGAGTAATTTGAATGAAATTACACTTGACAGCCTGTCTCCAAGCAAACAAGGAGAGTGAGGGAGCCTTAGCTAAGCTCTGAGGACTTGCCTAAGCCTCTGCTGTTGGAGCTTCCCAGGGAAAAAAAAATCCACACTTTTTCCTACATCTGACTGAAGCTTTTGATAATTCTCTGTAGCTGTTTCTAGCGAAGAAAGGTAGCCATGGAAGAGAATATGGAAGAGGGACAAACACAGAAAGGTATTGTGTTAAATTTGCTTTTTCTTTGCATGGAGATAATTATTTTGCCGTTCCTTATTTGCTTTAGCAGCATGCTGCAAGGTTAGGGAATATCTGTATGTGCCAGATGGGGAAAGATATATTTTTTTCATATCATTTGCTTCATTTGTCTCTCTGCAATAGCACCTAGCTTTAATATAGGGACTATCATCTGATATCTAGTATTGAAAGAATCTAAGTAGCAAATTTTGCATGTATACTAATAACATTGCAGGCATTTAATGCAGCCTGCTTCCCAGACCAGTCTTTGTTAACCTTCATTTATTTCATGTTTTCACGCTTGTCTAGCTGGGTCAAGGGAGTCTAGTGTGAACTATGAGAGAGCTACTCACACAATATTTGGAGCCAGTTGCAGTTGGATATCTAACAATGTAACCGGTATTTACACCTTGAATGAGAATCTAGGCTGAACAAAGACATGGAGTATATTTTGTACATATTTAGGCAGTATTTAAAATTTCCCTCTGCCTTTTTTCCACTTTGGTTTTGCAATATGTTGAAGTAACCTTGCTATAGTTCTAATATGTTCATTGCACAGATTTGCATTTTGCAGAAATGAATTTCGCAGTTTGCAGCTGAAATTGCTTTAGCAAGATGTACACAGCATATTCAGAGCATTTCTGTTCCACAGCTTCTGGTCAAGTTGAAAATAACTGAATGTTATGGGATGTGTTAGCACTTAAAGATGCAATTTAAAGTGATTGTGGTCTATTTTTTAAGGTATGGATCTTTGATACATACAGTGTTTTCAGTCTTTTCATTTAAGTGTTATTCTGTGCAAGCGACAAGACAGTAGTGAAAGGAACCAATGTTTTTTTCATTTTACTTTACTGCAAGTACAAAGGGTAATCCTAGTGAATATTTGCCATATTAAATTTTTATACTTTTACATTTATTTTGAATTCACTTCCACTTTTGAGGAGGATATAGGAACTCACCAAATAATGTAATATAAATTGCCTGTGAAGGCATATTTTTCTGCAGTGATGCCATATTCTGTTTTTCTGCTCCCTGATCAATCTGCTTCCTACATGTAAATGTCGTGCTTTCTCATTATAAGTGACCCATTTAGGCAGAATGCAGCTTTGAATTGTTTATGGTCTTGATTTGATCTAGATGCACAGTAGATAGTGACAAGAACATTAAAGGAGGATATATGTACCCCTTCTGTGTGTATACATATGTATGTTTATAGATAAATAGATTAGTATCTCTTTGGTGATTACAGCAGTTTCCTCAGTTGAATTTTATTATTTGCAAATGACAGAAAGAACAGGAAAGTACAAGACAGTTCAGTTTTTCTGTTTTCTTTTCCTGTTTTGTTTTTTTTTTCCGAAGGTAAAATCAATACTTTTACAATGATTCAAATTATTTAGGGTGTTTTACACGTAGAAATTGAAGACATGCTTTTTTTTAAAAAAAAGTCTGAAATGTGTTCTCCTTCCTAAAACAAGAAACAAGTGAATTGAACTATTTGACCAATGAATCAAAATATGTTATTGTTACCAAAAGATGTTGCTTGAAGAAACAGTGAGAAATTCAAGATGCTTAAATTCTTATTAGAGAGAGAAAAAAAAAGAGAAAAAAAGAATAATTTTTGTATATTAAAAGAACATGTTGTTACTGATAAATTGAGTCCTCATTGTTCATATGATAAGCATTTGAATGACCAATAGCCACTCAAAATGGTGTGATTAATAGTGTGATTACAACAGCTAACGCTACTTACCTCCCACCCCCCATTTGCAATGCCATGTGTTCAGCCTTTTTTTCCTTTAGCAGTATGCAGCTGTCATCACAGACAGTGGCAGGAGAATGTTAAGACCTCACAAATCACATGCATTTTTCCTTATTGGTGTGGAGGGGGATGCTGCTTAGTTTTTGTGACCATACCTGTGAACCTGTCATGTCAAGATGTCGTGTTCCCTCTTTGGATTATGACAACTTTTAAAACGTAGTTAGAGTTTGAAGAAAATTTGCTCTTCAGAAGGGAAATTAAAAAATATTTTCAGTTTTGAATTTTTGGGGTGCTTGAATGCAGATGTTGGGATGATAGGGAAGTATAAGGATGATTATGAAATCAGGGATCTATTTAAGTTTTGCACTTTGCACTTGAAAAATATTGACCAGTACTAGTATGACTCGATAATTCTTTTTAATAGTTCCTGTTTTTTCTGCTTTTATTTAGCATGATCTATCTACGATGCATTTAATGTATATCCACGGTATAGTTCCAGGTCATCTGGACTATTTTTTCTAATTGTAGTGTTTCAGCAACTGTAATTGTAATTCATATATTCTGATTTTCATCCTCCTGCCATCTTGAGTAGAAATGTTTCTTTCTTTTTTTCCTCTGCTTTCTACAAAATCAATGGGAGTATAAGTTGTCACTGCTTATCAACTCTTGCGCTTTTCATAGCAGATGCTTTGAACCTCCCACTGAACAGCATTACGTCTTGCTAGCAGCCATGATGGAAACGAATAATTTCATAGTGATGCATTTCATAAATACAATCAAGATAGCTCTAGCAGATTTGGAAGTCTTATTATTTTTGAGAATTTTATGCAATAAGATGTTGTTAAGTGCAAACATAATTCTTATTATAGTGGTTCCAAATAATTACCTTCTGTCGCAGTCTCTCAACATGCTAATGTGTAAGAATTATGATTTCTTTATGTCTGTATCTTGGAAAATTGTCAGCAGGGAAATATATTCCTTTTTTCTTTTTCTCTGAAAATAATTAATTACTAGACACCGTATAGTTCAAAGTAATGGACATCTCCCCCTCTACTCATTTTCTTTTTACTGGCCTCACAAATGCTGTTGTCCAGCAGTTCTCATGGGTAAAGATGTAAACATTGAAAACAAGAATACTTTGTATTCATACATTTCCTGTTTTAAAGTGTTAGTAGACTTGTTGTGCCCCCCCAACCTCCTTTTTTTTTTTCCCTTGATAACACATTTCCTTTGCTAGGAAGCCAGTACAGGTTGGGGAGAACGTTTCTGAGGTATTTGCTACGCAGCTGTTTGTAGCTGTCTAATAACTGAAAGAGTGTAGGAAATCTGGCTGAAATGTAAGGTATATGAACACTAAAATATATTCTAATGAAGTACAAATTCAAAACATCTCAGAAATATCAACACGTTCCAAATATTCCATGACACTGGCATTATGCTACCTGTCTAGACCGGTAACATACTAAGACTTTGATTGCAAATTTGCTGTCTGGAAAACTCGTGATAACAAAAGCCTGCAATGGATTTGACTGGTTTATTTTTCAAAAAATATCAGCTCCACTTAGAAGCAGAAGTTTCACTGATGTCTTTAGGGATGCATGCTAATTTTGATAACTTCATGCATAAATTTGTATGTGGCAGTGGTGGGTCTCAACTGCCAGTGTTTGAAAGACAGTGATGTCAAACTGTTAGCTTTGCTATGTGGAAAAAGGTCCAGTTCCTGCACTTCAGGTCTTCCCTCTGTGAAAACACTAAGATTGAAATGATGTTCCCAGCCCCAGTTATCCATCCATTCATCTCCACGGAGAACTTTTCAGAGGGCAGGCACTGTAATTTTTTGAATTATAAGGGACTTGGTGCAGAGAAGTTAAGGATTACTCTCACCTCTTAATCTGTTTCAGAAAAAAGAAACATTCTGCAGCATAGTAAGTCATACCACTTGTACTAAATTGAAAATAAATTTGCCTTTTTAATAATTCATACATAACTTCATTTTGTAGTTTGGATTCCTTTATAAAACAAACTCTTGGGAATGGATGGAGCATCTGTGTTTGTACAGCAGCAAATATGAGGAAGAAACTAATTTTACTTTAGCTCTCTTGGCTGTAGTATACCTAACAAACACAGACAAGGTTCCACTGATAGCAAAAAACTATGTAGTATCATCTGTGACAAGAAATGGTTGAATGCCAGAAAATAAATAATGACTTAGTATTTAGTCTGCATTAGTGATATAAGTGGATCTGCAGCCTGTTATCAGATCTTTTTCATTTGTACCACAGCATGCCATTAAAGGAGAGCTTTAAGCAGAGTTTTGGAAGAAAATCATAAGGAGTTTAGGATGCTATCAGTACTATGTACACACGGCCCCTGCTTCTTCAACCATGAGAGGTTGAATTATTTCCTCTTACTTTTTGGAAAATGGCAGACTCTGAATAGTAGGATTCTATAGACTAGATGAAAGTGATGTGGTTTTTTCATATTAAGAAATAAACCAACAGCCAAATAGTCAAAACACCGCTGGCATCCTTTGTAAGTTAGTCTTCTAAATATTTTTATTTACTTCTAAGAGAGAAGAGTTGTCCAGTTTCTCTTTTGACTGTTGCCACAAAGTTGGTTAAAATAAAAATGAGAAAATATCAATATTTTGCGCTTTGTTTGGTGACTATACTTGTAAATAAAGCAGAGAAGTTATTTTTCATTCTTTAATGTATATGTCACACTAAGTGTAGGCCATGCTTGTCTCTTCAGTTAGATCCTTTTTATATTATCTTCAACAAGATCCTTTTATATTGTTAGTATTATGTCTAGTCTTATAGGACCTCTGAAGTGCAATCAGTTTCATGAGCAATTTGGAAAGGGTTTTTAAATTTGGCCTTTTAAGTAGGAAGTCGCAGACATTTGCTAGCTGATATTCTTCATACAAAACATGGATTTGTAATGCTTGGTTCTTAAAGAAAACATTGTGGGCAGATGTCAATCTTTATTTACTTTGGAAATATATTTTCAACTGTAGGCTTAGTTCCTAAGCTTGTGGTTGGATTGGATTTTTGCAAGTTGCTGCAGAGTAGAATGATCTTAACTTTTGTCACGTTTATTGTTACCTGTTCTTAAAAGTGTGTGTGTTACAAGAGCATCAGATAAAACATTCACTCACTTAATTACAAAGTCCCTAACAGAGTAAATAATTTTCCTTATTAATCAATGTTAAATATGGAAGTAAATTTTAGCATCTGGTGAAGTATCTCGCTGTATTTCCTGCTTAATATTCCTTGGTAGTTAATCAATATGGTTTATTAAAGAAAAATGCAATAACATTTAATATGAATTTGAACTTAATTGTTTTAATACTGTAAGAGTTATTCTCCTTTATGTAGTAACTACAGGCTACCTTACTTAATATTCTTACATTAGGAGCAGTGAGTTGGAGAGTTGGAATTTGAATATGTTATTATTCAATACATTAGGCTTTTATTCATAGATAATGATGTAAATAAATTTAGTCTTGCTTGCTTATTTAATCTTTGATATTGAAGTGTCTCTGTTAACGCTAGAAAACTTTGTATTTCTTACAGGCTTAACATTATACTAGTCCTAGGCATGAAAATCCAGCATTAATAGGACCTAATTGAAATTTTATATACACTCTTACAGGGCAGAAAGTATTCCAACTGCCCTAAGGCAGATGGAATCCTCAATTCAATGTGTGAAAATTTAAGTCTTCATGGTAATTTTGAGACTTGGATGTCAATTTCATAAATAAGCTATATCAAAAAGATTTTTTTATAAGAGATGTAATTTCCCAGGAAAAAAGGTGCTGAATGTATTTTAAATTAATGATAATTTTTGAAAATATACTGTGTCAACATAGCAATATGAATTTATAAAAAAGTTTTTCTAGCCTTTGTGAAAGTAAAGGATCACCTTTGGGGAAAAAGGGCTACTCTGGTTTTCTTATTACTCTGAAAAAATAAGCATTTCTAGTAAGGACAATACAATAATGTACATTCAACAAAATTAAATTTGATTCAGCTTAGAGCTTAGGCCCTTTATGGAGAATGATTGAGGGACTGTTATACCTAATATCTGAAAACTATTAATTTTAGATTGTGACTATGAATTAATTTCTGATAAGTACTCTAAAAAATTTAACAGTGTGACTTTGTAATCTGTTTTGAGTTGCCTACCACTGCACTAAAATTCGAGATGGAAGAATGGGTGGAATGCTGCTGGCCTCACATAACGATGTTTGTTTTCTTGATGCAATAGTTTTTAGCTATTAATTCTCCCTAAATAGGCAGGTGATAATATGCTTTTTCCTCCTAGTAGTTTTATACAGTGGATTAAGTGGAAAATACAAAAAGAAAAAAAATACACATTTTTGGTCCATCCTGCCTCAGACTGTAGACACTGTTAATGATTTTATAAAACCCATAAAGAATATAAGCATCTGATAGCCTTTGAAAATCAGAATGTAAAAAGGCAAAAGGGAATATTGATCTTATATCAAACATTTTTTCAGTTCATATTCTGTTTGAACAATTCTTTTTAGAATAATTTTCAGCAAATTCAAGCAACTAAAATGCATAGTTCCTGTTGATATCTTATCACATGGCTGATTTCTGAGACAGGACAGCAAGTCTCAAATTGATGTGTTGTTACAAATCTTTTGCTTGGGGAGTGGGGAGTTATAGAGGCTTCAGTTCCAGTGCATAAGGAGCAAGGAATAAGTCTTGTCATTTTCTCAGTTGCAGAGAGACCAAACTCAGAGCATCAAAACTGTGAAGGTCAGAAATATACATCAAATAGGAATTAACAAAACTGTGAATTTTTCTGTACATGTGCTCTAGGACCTTATGAAGGAACAGCACTGACACAAAAAAAATGACTCAAGTATTCTCTTAGCTTGTCCATAACAACTCTTAGGCCTCAATGCACTGTCTCAAGAAGGCTAAATTTTGTATTCTTTTTTTCCTCCTTTTTTTCATCTCCTTCATACCAGTTATCACGTAGGAGTTTAGTACTACTCCCAAAATTTGTACTGCAGCCATCTGGGACAACATTTTTTCAAATAACAGATTCTAAAATACAACTACTACTCAATGCAAGCTTTATTCTTCTCTTTACAGTTATAAGACTCCTGATATTTGCACTTGGACAGTTTCTGAAGATTTTTTATTTGGTTCACATAGTGAAAGTTTGGGTTTTTTCCCACTAGCGATAACAATAAAACTGTACATCAAAGGAATATCACAATAAATTTCGTATCAATTTTAACAAAATTTTGTCTTTTTAATAGTGGCATGAGGGGAGCAGTTAATTTGCTGCAGTTCTAGTATAAAACTAGACTTCAACAAAAGATGCATTTGCTGCACTTTTCATATATGAGCTTCCAGGAGAGGTGCTACTGCCAGAATGTAAACAAACTAGGAGGAAAATATACTATTTTTCTTCCCTCACTTGTCAGTATCTTCCCATTTTTACCCCAAGAGTGTCTTTTATTTTTATTCTTCTTCCTGAAAGAAAAAGCTCTTTGTGATTGATTTCTATCCTGCTCTTCAATTTTTTGTGGAAGCACTTTCTTTTTAGCACCTGGAAGGCTTGGAAATTAAATTCTGCAACATTTTTCAATTTCTTCTGGGAACATGTAATATAAGATGACAAGTGCTGCATGTTTATTAATTAAGTCATAGCTGGTTACATCCTACTTCTCAGATTGCAGCACAATGACTTTATACAGGTAAAATTGGACATTAAGGAGGAATTTGAAGGAAGAGAGTATAGTAGCACAGTGATTGCAGGGATTTGCAGGGATTGCTCTGCATTGAGACACAATGGGAAAAAAGTAGAGATGATTGATGATTGTGCTGATAGATGTTCAAGAGAGGTAATGTGATGAAAAGAAGAAAGTAGTAAGCAATATAATTGGAAAGACTTTCGGAGGGCTTCTGAAGTTTGAAACTGATAGGGAGATAGGGGAATCACATGATTGTTTACGTTGGAACAGACCTCTGAAATCATCTGGTCCAACCATAAGCCCAGCACTCCACCACTAAACCATGGTGGAAGACAATATTGAAGTTAAAAGAATATTTGACAAGTTTTATAAGAAGTTATTAGGGGCATAAATTTGGATTATCTTTTTAAAATAGTGAATATATAATTTTAGGAACATTTTTTCCCACCAAGTAAAACAGCAACCATGTTCATGGCTACCATGATAGTATTGTAATATTACTATGGCAATATTGTGGGCAGTTTGTAGCTATTTGAAGTTAGAGGTGAGGGAAAGAGGGGGAGCAAGTCTGGTTTTATCTTAAAGTGATGAGAGTTGGGAAAGATTCTTTTAGTTGGAAAAGGAAAGTAGATCACTTCACATTCATGAAAAAGAGTTATCACAGTTGACCTGTTGGCCTACTTTCTCTGGTGAAGGAAGCTGGTACTGTATACCCTTGCTTAGCAAGGTGATGTAGCCAGTGTGGGAAGCTCTGCAGTGTAGTGACATCCTCTACTACCGGTGAATCACTTAGCTTTCTTTATGTAGTTCATCAAAACCTCCCACCCCCTGATTTCCCACCAAATCTTCTTTACTCTATTAAGATATATGCAATAGTAAGCACCTGGCATAAGTTTGAATCAGTTTCAAAGCCGTTAGAAAACAACCATGGGAAGAGCTTGGCATATATCTTTGCAGCTCTCAAGTGAGTTCATGTTTGGTCATATCTAAGAGCTTAGGCTTGCTTATTTTTATACAGGAGTAGTTCCTGAGTTTCCAATGCCATGGTTTTTATCGGAATCGCAGGGTGAGATGACAAAACCTATCCACAGTACGTACTCATCCCTATGTTTGGATAGTACAAAGCTCAAATTCACATCTCTCCAGAAGAAAGCTGATACATACATGCTGTTATATTCTACTTCTATCTGCCACATTGTTTGCTCCCCATCTCTTTTACCCTTCTGTGACACATCTCAGACCAAACAACCTTCGACCTTCAAAAGATCTTCCACTCTGTTTCAATGAAAGTTACTCTCAGTACCTTGAATGCTTGGGGAGTGTTTGTGGTTACCTAACTAACTGTGAAGTCATTCAGTTGAGGATTCCTTTCCTTGTCAGTGAATGCCAATAGACAAGGTAAAATTACCTTAACCTTTACAGAAAATTAATCCTTGCCTTTTACCAGTTAAATACCATTATATTTCCTCACGTCATATTAACTAGGTGATTTATATTCAGCAACTCTTTGCTCTTTACTGGCCTGCTTGTTCTGTGACCTCTATGATGAGCAGTTATTTCCAACTACGTTTTGTAGTTGGAAATAATTTATTTGCCATGTTCATGGTGCGACTTGGAGTTGGGATCTGGTCTGTGGGATGCTTACATTTGAAATGCTCCCTTTTCAATGGAGGAGGAGGGGAACAACTGAGCTGAAGGTGCTGCTGTCACTTGGAGCAGACAAATTCTTCTGTGCCCTGCCTGAGTACAATGTTAAACAGGTCAGGTAGCTGTAGTGGAAGGAAGAGGTTGCAGTAGCTGCCACTGGATGCAATGAGCCCAAATTCAACCTCTTTTCCTGCTGGATTAGTGCATTATGAAAAACCTTTTTCTGTAAACGGATTTTTATTTTTACTGATAATTATAATGGTACAATAAATAATATTCTCAATTCTGCATATGGTATGAACAAACTTATAAACTTTAGAAGGATAGTGTTTTCCAGAAAGGTTATATACCAATAAAGACTTGAACTCAGGTTTAGTAGGTTGATAAGTCATTGTAAATAGGAACACAATATGCATAACTGAGGATGAAAGTAACTGTCTGAAATTGCCTTGAGAAAAGGAACATTGACTACTAACCACTGTGTTGGTCATAAAGGTATTCAATTATATTATTGAATGTTGTATTATTGATTTTTAAACTGAATAGCTTTAGTGTGAAATGCTTCCCACTTAACACGGTTTGCCGGTGTTCACTCCTGTATAGAAAAGGAACTTACATTTCTAGCTGAATGACATAAATACAGTGATTTATTTATGATGTAATAGTGTATGTTAGATATATAAAATACTTTCCTAATTGTTGTAGTGCTTCAATATAGCAGTTCAATAATCTTCAGAGACTTTCTCAGCCTTCTGATTTCTTACTGAGAGGTTGACCACTACTTCTGACCAACACACACACTTGATGTTATAAAAAAAAACATTACCATGATTTCCCCCGCCTTTCCTCTTAGTTGTAGGTTGCAGTTCCCTGCAAACATCTCTAGATTCTCTTAGCAGTTCTCATGCTAGTCAAGTATGGTATTGGCATGTTACTTAACGAGGTGGCTGAACTAGATTGAAATGAAACAGTATCCTGTTTTCCAAGTGTTCATAATCAGCTTGAGATCTACTCCTCTGAGCCGTAAAACATCTCTACTATTTAGTCTTGGCTATATTTGCTACATAATGCTTGTCTTTTGCTGGAAAATTTGTAGTCCTAGTAGAACATGAAGAACCCCTTTCATTCACGCTACCCACCAATGTTGGGCAATGACTAGGATTTGCTTGTAAGTGCATATATTGCCCTTGATTACTTCCAAAATTATACATATTAGTAACTTAAAAATCTGAAAAATCAATGACCAAGGCTCTGATCCTGCAAAGTCTTAAATACGCATCTTTGATGTCCTGCACTGTGAGTAATCCCATTGGTTTTATACCAATGTTAGCAAAAAGGAAGCACATCTAGTCTCTAAGATTAAGACCTAACAATGCCATGGAGTAATTTGCATGTAGCTGTCAGGGTTTTGGCAGGAAATCTGTGAAAGGATATGATGATGCAATTTAGTAGGGCCTGAGAGGAGACTAGAAGGAAAGTTGAATGGAGTTTGTTTATGAGCTGAGGGGTTGGTTTTTTTTGTTTTGTGTGGTATTACAGTGATTAATATGCTTTGGGATGTCCTGTGGCTCTCTTCAGGTTCCAAAATTATTTTTTTTTCTTCTTAAATGCTTTATTTTTTAAGGGTTTTTGTTTGTGGTTTTCCTTTGAATTAGCAGAATTCGGGTTTACTCCTGGGCAGGGTATACTGGACTTTGTAGTGGTATTGAACAATTTTGCTAATGTGTCTTGTTCACATACTTAAGTGAAAATGATCATCAAATTTTCTGTGCAGATGGAATTTTTCCCAAGGCAGGCTACTAGTGACCTTCTTTTTACCTTTTTTTTTCTGCAACATCATCATGGTCTGCTTTCTTAGATTATCTGGGAGTTTACTTTTATTAAATGTCTGCTGCTAGTGCAAGGGCTAACACTGGTGTTATCCTTTGAGCTGTCCTCTTGTAACAAACTATAGATGAGTCTTTTGGTCTTTGAATGCAGATCTGGAGCAGCATGTTGGTTATTTGCTTGTGTTTTTTGGGGTAGATGGAGTAAATGTAATAAGTCCTTCTGAACTGAGGATCTGTTACAAGGCTTTCTGTTATTAGAAGGTTCTGGGCTCTGGCAATGTCTAGTGTTAGCAGTAGGCATTTTTTTCTGCCATGTTTATCGTAAAACTGTGCTGTTTAAAATTTTAAAGGGAAAAAAGATACTATTTTTAGCTATATGTAGAGTTTGTGTATCTTCTAGTTTTATTATACCATTTTAATTATACACGTAAAACTAATTTAAAAGGTGATCATCACTGTGACTATCCTAAGAGTTCAGCAAAACATGCATGCTATAACCACACCCATAACAAGTGGCACGAAGGCCAGAAAGTAAAAATTAATTTCAGCTGTTCAACAGCATATGGAAACTACCATTTCTCAAAGATGTTCTCTTTCAATCTCTCAAAATTACTCTAGATTTATGGACACTGTTCACTAGTGAAAACACTGGAATAATTATAACCCAGTGGTGAATAGGTCTTTTAGGTCAGCTGTGTTTATGCTAGTGGTTCAGACAAGACATTTTTCTCCCCCCTTCCCATCTGGTGCAGTCATCAAATATTTAAGACACAGGGGAACCTGTTAAGGACATTTGAGCTTTTTTATTTGCTTTATGGATGTGTTTGCACATGGGGAACTTTTGCTATTAATATTTTTTTCATTTGATCTATTTCATGTCTATATCATCTGTATTGTCTGTGCTTCCAGCAGATATCCTTCCTTTACTACCTGTCATATCCCCTTCTAGAAGATGCATACACGTACTTTATTACATATTTATTGACAGTATTGACTTCTAAAGTCCAGTTCAAATACCTCTGAACTGGATCTAGAGATTTTAATATGCAGATTTCAAGACTTAAAAGTACTTGTAGCTAGCTGTGTGTTTGTTTTGTTATTATACACAACCAAAGAGCTAAAATACACTTTTCGTTCCTGATAGAAGTAGCTATGTCCGTGCCTGGGGATTTACCTTATAATACACAATTATTCCTGCTTGTCTGTCTTGATTTATTCCTCATACTGTTTTATTTTTCTTATTATCTTTTAGTGTATACTCAACTGGATTTGATGTAGCTGCTGCAGTTGCTAAATCTTGTGATATCTTCTGGGATATCATTTTTCTCCTTTGGTTATTCTTGACTTCATCATTCCTGATCTTTTTTTTGACTGTGTACAAACTCTGTACCTCAAGTTAGAAAGATGAACTGTCTCCTACTAGAGCTATGAAAGTACTGGTACTCCAGAATTGCTGATCTGTAATCATTCCTCTAATCTAATATCCTGACAAGGTCATAGATTTCAATGTTGCTACAGAATGTGTTTTTTTTATTTCTAAAGGGATAATTTTACTAGGCTTTTTGTGATCCTTCAGGGACAATGAATTACACGATGGTCCAGATGTAACAAGCAATATAACGTAGCAGCCATTAAACTAAATTATTGCAGTCATCCTTACTGTGCTTAATCTGTTAACGTTTTTTTTTCCATAACAACCTCAGTGTGATAAACTGTATAATTTAAAAGCTTCTCTACAGAAGTGTGATTAAGAATAATTTGACTAGGGGTAGTAGTGGGTCATAATGATACAGAATTTTTTCAGGTAGGTATGGTCATAAATTCTATAATAAATTAAACTAGTAAGTAGTAAAATATAAAATACTTACATAGAATGAATATAATGAAACAAATTTACTCTCTGTATGTGGGAAAACATGTTAGAAACTTCCACAGCAATCTGTTTGCTATTGTCAGAATATGAAAAACTTTCAATATTTTTCATTTTAATGATGTTATGTAAAAGAGGATAATTATTTGAATTTGCTTGATGCCATTGCTTTGTTTGTTTTTATGCTTTGTGCATTATCAATCATTTTATGAAATTGTTTGTTTTACCTTTGTCAAGAAGAATTAAAAAACCACCTCTTTTCTAACTGTCTTTATGACTGTTGGGGTAGAATAACAGTTGCTCTGTCAGTGTCACAGTGTTTATTTTAATCTCTGAATTAATTTTCTTGGTTGCTAGGCAATTCTACTTCATAGTTTTAATGGAAATGACTCATTCAGTGTGCTCTCATTTCATAATATCCAATCGTTTGCTTTAAAACTGAAACTAGGTTTCTCTATGACATAATGGCTGACAAATACTAGTGTCAGTATATGATTTTCTTATGATAGCTAATAAAATATCCACATTTCTGTTATTCATTCCTGTATTTCTTGTACACTCCAACAAAGCTATTGTAAATCTGAAGTATTCAGTAGGGGCAGAATTGGTCTTTTATGTATATGTAGAGGATATATGCTCTAATGTCTGACATTTTAGAATTGTTTTTTAAAGCAGCTTATGGAGCTGGTTCTGTAGTATGTATTTATACTGGTATCAGTTCAGTCTTTTTACATCCTCAATAGCAGTGGTATAATAAGTGCTCTGTATCTCAGTTACTCAGCCTAGAGATATATTCAGCAGATCCTACTTATTAACAGTTCAGGGAAGTTGAAAAATAGGTATGAATATTCAAAATAATAATAAGCATATTTTAAGGAAAACCTCTCAACTGTTGGTAGTTCTGGGTTTTTTTGTACTGTAAAAATGTAATGCCCAAGGACAGTTTCTTTAAACTTTAAAATATTGTTTTCTGCTATTTTGATACTGTTCTTATTTCAGGACAAATATGTAGGAAAAAGAACTTTAAAGAAACTTCACAGTTTCCTCAATATCAGGGTAGTGCAGAAGTGTACGCTTTTTTTATTTTGCTGCTATCAGTTATACTTTCATTTATTCTAAGCTATCAGCTAGTGAAATACTGTCTTTTGGCTTGTTATCTCTGTTCCACTTTTATGTTTCTGTGTTGGTGAACTGCACAGCTTGGAAATGAATGAAATCTCCCCTGCTTCTCTATAGAAGGAAAGGATCGTGTAGGCCAGAATGCCAATGATGTACCCCATAGTCTCTGTGCTTCTGACATTGGTTCAGGTTTACCACCTCAGCTTCTTTTGCCAGAGCATCATTCTGCCTGCTTAGTTGCTCTTTATTTTCCTTCTCCCTAGTTTATCATAAACTTATCTTCCTTTTTGGTACAGTTAGTGCACTGAGGACCACAGCTGATTTAGTTTATCTATGTAGTTTGTGGCCATTAAAACACAAAATGCTGAGTCCGGTTCACAAACAAATAATACGTCATCAAGATAGAGAAAACTGGGAGTGCTGTATATTTTAAAGATTTTATATTTAGTACACAGTCTTTCAGTATCTATTGATACAAAAATCCTCTGGCAAAATCTTCCAATTGCTAACTTACAACTTAAATACTGGTAATGGTGGTGTAAGGTAAGCAACAATACTGTGAAATTTTTGAGCTTTGTAATTGGATTTGAGAGAAAATAAACTCAAAAAAAATCACACAATTAAAAGTGTTTTCAAGATTTTTTCAAAAGGATATAGAAGGAAAAAAATTAGATCATTCAGCTGTATTCCTTACAGTACAAAATGCTTTTGTTCAGTTTTTTGTTATATTTGAGCTAATAAGGTGGGTAGTTAGCCAGAACATTTGCAACTGTAATGGTAATGGACACTGAAAGCAAGAAGTTGGATCATTTGTATTCAATGCATACTTGGGAGACTGTCTCACTTTCTGTAAATGAGAGATGGAATATGCAGCCAAAATTAATAAGATTATGTTAGTGAGTTCTCCCAGCTCATCTTAATCTATTTTAACACTTAAAGAAAGCAGTACTGAGGTGATAGTTTTCAGTTTGTGAAACTGAGTTATGAAATTCCTGCAACAGAAACATAAAAATGTTAATGTGGTTGAAAGCAAACCTCTAGGGAAAATGAAATAAATTTCTTAATGAACAAAAGCCATACCCCAGGCTTCTTGAGGCAGAACAATTACTTGGATAAACTTGTTGTAAAAACAATTGCTTTAGTGTACTAGTTTTATAAAATACCAACAACTGCCTTACAACAAATGGGGTAAAGTGAAAAAAAAACAACAACAAACAAAAATCTGATCAAAGGCCTTAAGGTAGTTTCAGCAGTGTGAGCTTCAGTAAGTACAAACATTGTATGTATTCTCTGTGTTAGAGGAGGTTTAGGCTGGATATTAGAAAAAGGTTCTTCACCCAAAGGGTGGTTGGGCACT
Source organism: Chiroxiphia lanceolata (assembly GCF_009829145.1). Lineage (NCBI taxonomy): Eukaryota > Metazoa > Chordata > Aves > Passeriformes > Pipridae > Chiroxiphia > Chiroxiphia lanceolata. Next base: position 37,313,724 of record NC_045640.1, read on the forward strand.
GGAACAGGGTCCCCAGGGAAGTGGTCACAGTACCAAGCCTGACAGAGTTTAAGAAGCGTTTGGACAATACTCTCAGGCACATGATGTGATTTTTGGGCCTGGTTCTGTGCAGGGCTAGGAGCTAGACTTTGATGTTCCTAGAGTGTCCCTTCCAACTCTGGATATTCTATGATTCTAAGATTCTAAGCGTACACAGTTACAAAAAGGAAATATGTCACACCAATAATTTCCATCATACTTGGTAATTCTGAGGAATGAAATTGTTATGAAATAGTGAGGTTATCAAAAGTTATGTTATTGGATTAAAAAGTAAACTCTTCTTTCAGTCAGTAATTTATAAGTTACTATTAAACAGATTTTTTTTAAAAATTATTGGCACATCATTTAAGATTCTGAATTGAGATATGAACTATCTGAAACAGATTATCTGTGTCCTTGAAAAATCTTAGTGGAACACACTGTGTCTTGATTTCCCATCTGTGAAAAGCCATATAGGACATAAATAAGCTTTCATTTTCTTCCGCTCATTCTATGACTTATCACTTTAATAGATGGTAGCCTTTATATTTCTACTATGGAAATCATAGCTGAGGCCTCTAGGTACTAAAGCAAGATGAATTATGCCAGGGAATACTTACTGATTTGTAAATAAATAAACAAATTGCAGGCATTAAATGTTCTTTTCTATTAAAGGTGAAATACAGGGTAATTGAAGATTCTTGTCTGTCCCACCCTAATTTCTAACCAAATATTTTATTAAAATGAGCAAAACTAAAGGAGTTGCATTCGTTATGTGTGTGCCATATGTGTTGTTAAAATAAGGAGTGGCAGACCTTTGATTTTTAGCAGTGACATAATCTAAGGCAGAATGCTGTGATATACATATGGTGGATGTCTGTACAGCATGCCAAAGAAAGGAACAGTTTGGAAAGTTGTTAACTTCATCCCCTTCAAAAGAACTGAATTTCTTAGTGATAATAGACATGTGGAATGGAAAGGTCAGGACAGATATTATTCTACTAGGGATTAGTGCCTTTTTTACTCATTTTACAGAAGTGATGCCCAACAGAGAAAAATTAACCTGTGTTTGCTTATTTGTTTTTAAAAATATACATTTTTCTCAGGTGAATGACTATTTTTCTTTAGGAAGGTGACTGTAATATTTTCTCAGCTATTGAAATGATGACAAAATTTATTCTGTCTTCAGCAGCAGAAAAACAGACTGTTATATCAGCACATGATAAAGTATAACCCTGAATATGAAGAAAATTTCAGGCTGAAAATTAACAGATCTAAATCTTAATAGAAATATGCTCAAAAGACTGTTTCTTAAATGTATCTGCTTTCTTTAAATAAATTTGGTGTACTGCCCATGCAAAGAGAGTCCCTGAGCATCTTCTGTGGTGCGTGGGATGTGGTCCCATCATGTCACAGTGCATCCAGTCTCTATCTGAAACTGTAAGCACCACCATCTATCTTAGTGGAAAGAGTGCACTGTGGTGAGCTCTGCACTGTTACAGCAAGATTTATTTGTGCTATTTAGGCTATCTTGTTTAAATGTTGTTTATAGGTCTTTCTTTAACACTGCTGTCTGCTAACTAGATGTACGATTAGATTAGTTGTTGAAACCGGCAGCTTCCTGCATGTCCTTTGCTTTGTTGCAAGTTTGAAGTCCTCATATATAGCAGCTCCAGAAATCATGTGATATGAACAAAATCTCAGCAGTTTCATTACAAAAGCAAATTTTTGGCCTTCATGACTTCAATAAAAAAGTTATCCTTACAATTACATATATAATATATTATATTAATAGAATATGGATTGTATGGAGGCCCTGACAGTGCTGGTGATACTTTCAGCATGCATAGGCCTATTCTTGTTTTTGTTTGCATAGTTCTAAATAATTTGAAACATGTTGGTCTTGGGGGTTTTTTATCTTTTTTTGTTGCTTTTTCTTTTTTTTTCCGTGATAAATAAGAGTAGCCCTCAGCTCTTGGTATTTTAGTTTTAATGTCAAAGCACATGATGGATCTAGTGTTTGCCACTAATTTGCTGAGTAATACTGAAGAGCAGTTCTGTCCTCAGACAACAAATGTTGCAATTAGAATGACTGAAAGCAATTATAAACTATTATAAACTTCTCTAGATATAAAAGTAGGCAGGAAGGACTTATTACGGTTTAAACAGATGAAGTATAGTACATAAATTTTTCTGAAGTTTTCTTGTAGTATGTGGGCTGAGGAAAAGTGGATGGACCTTCATATTCAACACCCAGACAGAAATTGTAGTAGCAGGGTAAGCTTGCTAGAGAGGATTGATGATAATGCTAAGTCAGTCCACTGAAGCATATTTCCAACTATTTCCTATTTTTTTTTTCAAGAAAAAGTATTCAAAAGAAAGATCTGCATTAATTTTATACAAATTTGATACTAACCTATGAAATTCCATTTATTAATTCAAAAAGATTTTTGTCTTCAAAATTCTACCCAATCTTAAAGAAATTTCTTGGGAAGTCTGAAAGGGGTTTCTGCTTGATTTTTTTCCCATACATGAGTGCAGTGCTTTCTTTGTATTGAGACATGCTGTCATGGTTTACCTCCAGCCATTAGCCAAGCCCCGCTCAGTGGTTCACTCACTCCCACATCAGCAGGATGGAGGAGAGAATCAGGAGGGTAAAAGCTGGAAAATTCATGGGTTGAGATAAAGAGAGTTTAATAGGAAAAGTAAAAGTCACATACTCAAGCAAAACAAAGCAAGGCATTAATTTACTGCTTCCCATGGGCAGTCAGGTGTTCAGCCATCCCCAGGAGAACAGGGCCCCATCACACGTAATGGTTACTTGGGAAGACAAATACCAGCACTCAAAATGTCCTCCCGCTTCCTCCTTCTTCCCTCCAGTTTATATACTGAGCGTGATGGTATGGAATATCCCTTTGGTCATCTGAAGTGACCTATCCTGACTGTGTCTCCTCCCAACTCCTTGTGCACTTCCAACCTCTTTGCGAGTGTGGCACCATGGAAAGCAGAAAAGGTCTTGGATCTGTGTGAGCACTGTTCAGCAATAACAAAGACATCTCTATATTGTCATCATTGTGTCCAACACAAATCCAAAACATAGCCCCATGGCAGCCACTGTGAAGAAAATTATCTTTACTCCAGCCCAAAACCAGCACACACACATAGAAAACTATTTGACCATAAGTAAACACAGCTATTTGCAGGAGAGAGATATACTGGTGGAAGAGGTAGTAAACAGAGAATGGATTGTTTAGTCATGAAACAGTGCTTTTCTTAGTCTTGTCTAGAGACAGGTGAAGTAGTATCAAATGATGCTTAGAAAAAGAATGTAACATGAGCTTGCAATCTTGGGTTATAATTCATAGTGGGTTGTACTAGCTATGCAATAATTATTTTATTTTCTGAGTATAACTATACTGTATTTGCTAGAAAAGCAGGGTATAGAACATTTTGCTAAACAGTTTAGTTTTCTGTTCTGTGGAACAAATTATGATGAACAAATTGTAAATTATGATGAACAGAGCTTCAAGAGTATATTTTGAGACAAAAAAAATGCATTTTGTAGAATATCTGCCTTTGTTGTGAATCAAACTTTAATCCATAATATTTCAGAGTCATGAAATAAAACAGGCCAATAAGACTTCCTGTGCTAGCAGTAGAGGTAGAGCACAGTTGTATATTGGTATCCCTTACCAAGTGAAATTAGTAAAGAGGAAAATAGAAAGTGATTGCAGGTTTCTCATGCTCCAGTGTTGAGCAAAGCCAAGTAGATCCGAGGGTGAACTAGTCTGGAAGAAACAAATTATTACCGCTATTCATTACCACCGGAAAATGAAAGAACAACAAAAGAGTGAAGAGGACTTTCAGTCGGGAGGGAATTTTGAACATCTATGCAGTACGTAAGATGGCTGCTGCCTGAAGTTGTATGTCATGTCTGCTTATATTTGCAAAATTTCCAAGGACTTAGTAATAAGGATTAAATGAAAATATCAGTCTTAATGTAATAAAAAATTGACACATCTTGAAAGTGTGAAATGGGTGCATTCTTAAGGCTCAGGAACCAAAAAATGAGTGAAAGAATAGAAGACTCTTTAGAAAACAAAAAAAAAAAGCAAACCAACAAAATACAAACACACACACACACAAAGGCAAAACAAGAAGACCCCAAACTTGTTTTAAGTTGCTTACAGTTGATGACAATTGATGTACTCTTACACAGTTAACTATTTTACGATAGTAAGGCTTGTGACTCCCTGCAGCTGCTGCTTGAGTAAACGCTGTCCTTTAGCAGGTCCTTTCATTTTAATAATTGATTTTCTGGCTCTGGTACTAACAGGGCTACTGAGGACGTATAATTGGAGGCTCTGTATCTAGGGATGTAGTAAAATGCAGTGGGGGGATAGAGACAGTGTGAAGTGTTAGGTCATTATTCAGTGAAGATCTGCACTTGCAGGAGCTGTATAGTGGAGCACGTCTGATGGGTCAGAGTGTTGGGGCTGTGTGTTCTTACATGGAGTCAGAGGGTGGATAGCTGCTGCAATTGCCAGCAGCTGGCAAATTAGTTACCTATATAGTTTGGGAGTGTTTTAATTGAGAGAGGGATTTGTTAGGACAGGAGAGTCTCCATCTTTTATTCTGTGTCTAGGGAATGTGATATGATATCTACATGATATTTTACTTCTGCTACTTGCTATTGAAGCAAGAAGCTGAGAGAAGAAAACCAAAATCACTTTTCAACTAGAAGGCGTTTCTGTAGCAGTTGTATTGGATCTGTGCAAAGCTGTTCATGGCCACATTGGCACTCAGACTTCAGCCAGATAGGAAATTTCAAGGACTGTAGCAATTCCCCCAGGCAACAGCAGAAGACAGACAGAAAATGCTGTGTCTGCTCCTAGCTGCAGAGTTCCCATGAACTCTTAGCCCTGTATCACAGAATCACAGAACATGCTGAGTTGGAAGGGACCCATAAAGATTACTGAGTCCAGCTCCTGGCCCTGCACAGGGCACCCTAAGAATCACACTACGTGCCTGATAACATTGTCCAAATGCTTCTTGAACTCCAGGAGGCAGGCTTGGTGCTGTGACCACTTACCTGGGGAGGCTGTTCAGTGCCCAACCACCATCTGAGTGAAGAATCTTTTTCTAATATCCAACCTAAACCTCCCCGACACAGCTTCAGGCTGTGTGGTTGAGTCCTATCAGTGGTCACAACAGTGTCTGCCCCTCCCCCCCCCCTTCTTCTCCCCCTCATGAGGAAGTTGTAAACTGCAATGAGGTCTCCCTCAATCTCCTCCAGGCTGAACAGACCAAGTGACCTCAGCCGCTCCTCATATGGCTTCCCCTCAAGGCCCTTCACCATCTTCATTGCCCACCTTTGGACAGTCTAAAAGCTCAATATATTTCTTATATTCTGGTGCCCAAAACTGCACACAATATTCAAAGTGAGGTGCCACGGTCCGAGGGGGGATGGGGCCGTAACATAGCACGGATGGGTTCGGAGACAAGGTAGGGGTGCAGATGGAATGCTTTATTGAGGCGTGCACGGAACTTTTTTATCAGTTCAGGTGGGGAAAGGACCAGAACATGGGGTAGAGCATGAGACAGACAAACGGGGGAACAAATCGGGATAGAGACACAGGCAAAAGGGGGAGGAACGTGGGAGGAGCCAGGGAAGGAAAGGATGAATGGTGGCTGCCTCCTCTCTGCAGCTTCTCCAGCCAATCAGAGAGGGGAGCAAGGAAACCGGGAGCAGGGAAGCAGGCATGCCTGGACACCCTGGAAAATATAAATATAGGGGCAACATACAATGTGTATATTTATAAGCACATAAAAACTGTAAAGTCCGTATAATAAAGTCCTGTCAATTGCTGTATATCTTCCTCCATGCCTGGAACTGTTCCCATCCTGAATCTTGTTCCTTCACAGTGAGGCCACACCAGTGCAAAGCAGAGCGGGACAATCCCCTCCCTCGACTGGCTGGCAATGCTTTAACTGATGCCCCCCAGGACACGGTTGGCCCTCCTGGCTGCCAGGGCACTGCTGACTCATATTCAACTTGCCATTGACCAGGACCTCCAGATCCCTTTCCATGGCACTGCTTTCCAGCATCTCATTCCCCAGTCTGTACAAACATCCGGTGATGCCCCATCCCAGGTGCAGAATCCAGCACTTTCCCTTGTTGAATTTCATATGGTTGATGATTGCTGAGTCCTCTAATTTGTTGAGGTCTCTCTGCAGGGCTTCCCTGCCTTAGAGGGAGTCAACAGCTCCTCCCAGTGTCATCTGCAAACTTGCTTAATATCCCTTCCAGACCTGCACCCAATTAATTTATGAAGATATGTAGAGCTCTGGGCCTAAGAGCTCTGTGGAACGCCACTAGTGACAGGTCACCAGTCTGATGTCACCCCATTCACTGTTAATATCTGTGCTCGCCAATTGCTCACCCACCACATGATGTGTTGATGCAGCTGTTTGTCCAGAAAGATCCTGTGAGAGACAGTATCAAAAGCTTTACTGAAACTCAAAAAGATTACATGCGCTTGCTTCCCTTGATTTATTAGGTGGGTTATCTTGTCAGAAAAGGGAATCAGGTTTGATAAGAAGGACTTTCCTCTCATGAAGCCGTGCTGGCTGTGACCAGTGACTGTGTTGCCTTTCAGGTGTTTTTCAATACCCTCTTGCCCTTCTTGAAAATCAGGACAACATTCACCAGCTTCCAGTCAGCTGGAATCTCTCTGGATTCCCAAGACTGCTCAAAAATCATTGGTAGAGATTTTGTGATGACATCAGCTAGCTCTTTGAGGATTCTGGGATGAATCCCATCAGGCCCCATAGTTTTGTAGGGATTCAACTGCAGCAGCAGATCCCACACAATTTCCGGGTCATCTGGAAGTTGGTCATTCTCACAGTCATGGTCTTCCAGCTATCTGGTATCATTAGCTAGCTTGTGGTGCTGGATAGGAAGTGCATATTAATTTTTACAAATACATTGCTTTGCTTTGAGCAGCAACTGCAGCATAATCCACTGCTAAAGTTGTTCTTTGGTACTTCTTCCCAAAAGCTGAATGCAGTATGTGCAATTAATCATAAAATGTTCCTTTACTACAAATGAGTGAATTTTCTAATTTTTGTGCCCTCAATCTTTGGCTTTGTGAAATGCAGCATAGTATCAGGAGGCATTTGTTACCATTTAAAGTATTTTGCTGCTGTTTCTCATGGAGATGTGGTTTGAAAAGTGGAGAGAAAGCTGAAGTAGTACTTTCCTTCCGATTTGGCATTGTTGGCATTTGGAAAGCTCCACTTCCACGGAGGCGAAAATTCTGAAATCATTTTCTCACAAAGATTCTCACTTAAGGATGTGTTGAGTAGAAACCTAGGCATCTCTTAGTCACTGGCAGATGCAAAGCAGATGACTTGAGGTGGGGAGCAGAGGGGAACTGGAAACCTTGTATGTCCTGCAATCAAGAACAGCAGACGGGGCTGTACTAATTCTTTCAGAGTCACCAAGAACTGGAAATCATGGTGAGCATTTGGTAAACCACCAGATACTCTCTCTTCATAAGGGCACCATAGGCTTTCCATATGATGCAGTCAGTTCAGAATAATTCTTCTGATGTCCTGTTTTATAGAGATGCAGGAGATGCTGTGCTGTGCCCCAGCTGACATGGACTGCTTTCCTGACAACAGTCGTTCCACAGACACAGCATAACTCTGAGTGCATGTGTGTGTACCACTAATTTCAAGGAACAAGTCTGAGGGAATTTTTAGGAATGTTTCAAAGAGCACACCTCTGAGATTATGCCTATCCCACTGCCATTTTCAAGTCCCTCCTGTAAATCCTAGAGTTGTAAATCTTGAAGTTGTTCAAAGAAAAGCTTGATAGATTTCCCACCCTTGAGGACAAATTAATATGTTTTTCTTTAACTTCACTCTTTGGAATAGTGGGAGGCTTTTTGGCTGTAACTTTAGAGATTACAGCCTAGAGGGACACCATGCATAACCAATTGCATCCTTAATAATTGATTTTGAAAAATTAGTAAATAAAACCAGTGTTTCACTTTGGAAAATATTGGCATAACGATGCAAGTCCCAACATTTGAGAGAAGTTGAGTGTAAGGAAGAGGAAATCAACACAGTTGAATATCTGTATTACTGGTATGTAATATCTGTAAAGAATGAGAGATTATGGATTTGATAAAATATGTATTGTGTATTTAATTTATGTGGCTTTAGAGTATTCTGATATTTTGAACAGCAAACGGAGACATGAATTCACTGTATAGGGAATAAGGCAAGATTATAAACAAAGATAACCCTCCTGGGAGATAGAAAGGAGAGCCCCTATGTTACTTTTGCATGGCATAGTAGCACAGGCCTAAGGAGCCCTTTGAAGATATGACAGATTTAGAATTTAATTTTGTGAAAAGAAATAAAACTGGAAGAGCCCAGAGGAAGGACCAAGTGCTTAGTAGTGTGGAATATAAAGAATGTGCATGGGAAATGTGTCTGGAAGTAAAAGGGTGGTGTGTGGTTCACCATATCTCTAAGCTAGCTGAACTATTAGACAATGCTGCAGGGATATTATGTATAATCTATTTACCACTCACTTATGCTGGATTTTCTAGAATAAAGTTTCCATCTTTAAGTTTGTCTGATATCAGTGGTCTTGGGTAGGCATAAGGAACATTTGCATTGCCTCCCCACCTCCTGACAATAATTTACAAAAAAATAAAAAGTGTTATAGAAGAACTATGGGTGTCTGCAAGCCACGTAAGATTTGGAACCATCAGTTTCAAGATGTGAAGCAATAACCACTCTTAGGTGTTAATCAGAAAAGTATTTCTGCTGGATGTAGGTGGTGGAGAAACAGTTCAAAACAAGAATTTTGTTAATATCAAATTGTTACATTATGGGTTCTTATAGCCAGGCAACTAATGCAAATGTACAAAACATTAGGAGTAAACATATAAATAAGCCCTCTGTGGATTAAAAAATAGCGTTTTCTACAGATAATGCAGAAGGCTGCAGCTATTTTTTGCTCACTGCATGGTTCCTCAGATAATTCCATTTGGTAACTGGTGACACATGCCTTTAAAAAAAAAATGCTGACTTTCATTTAAAGTGACAGAGTATTATTGCTAAGAAATTGAATAAAGTAGGTAAACGTATATTAAATATATATTTTTTTGCATTTGGTAATATGCCATTATGAATATTTCTCTTGGTAGTTACCAGTGTCTTCAAGCAAATTATTTGTGTTTGAATAATCTGTTTGCAGAGAATAAAAAGAACAGAAGGAAACTGGGAATGAAGGGAGGGGGAAGATTTTTGACCATACCTTCAGTAATATATTCGTGAAGGGGAATGGAATGGAAAACCTCTAACTAGCCTGCACATATTTAATTTTTAAATATAAGTGCATGATCTAACTGTCTTGCAGAAGTCACTGTGGGGGTTTTTTTAAAGATTTGCTCCTACGATGGCCATCTGTACAAATATATTCTAAATTAACCATTAGATTCTTAGCACTTGAAAGAAGGTTTTTATATCTTAATTCTCCTCAGCTCTAGCCAAAAATGCAATATACAAAAGCTATTTAATTCCCATTATTCTTATGGCAATATTGACTTAGTTTTGTGAACCTAGTTAAAAAAATAAATACACGTATAATGAATACAGATTATTATGATAGAAATTTCTTCTTTAATGCATCAAATACATTGGAGAATTAAAACAGATAACTGTTTATAGTCTTCTAGCCTTTCAAACTGACAAAGATTTTTTCCAGACATCTTTGTAGTTCAGTCTCTGAGATTTAATCTCTGTAATGTGTTACGCTCACTATTGTCCCAGTGAATTTGTTGACAGACAGTAAGTGGGTCACTGCATTGAAATGCCCGATGTAAGCCCCGAGTTCTCCCTTCGCGTTGGCAAGGCAACAGCAGTGGTCCAGGAATCATGCGCAGAGCAAGCTCCTGGGCTGCTGCTCTCACAGGGTCTCAGTGTATAACAAGGAGGAAAAATCCCTTGGATGCTGAAACAGGCAACGAACGGATTCTTCCTCGTTTTTTTTAATATGTCTATCAGTGGCGGTGGGAGGGACAGAGATGCAAACTTACAAATAAAATGAAGCAATGCACAGCAATTGACTCTATTATTGCTTTGTTCTCAAGTCTTTGGATATTATTTCAGTTTGGAGGGATTGAATACATTATACATCAGTTGGACCTAGTTGTTCTAATGTATGACAGAAGAAAGATAAATATTTCATAACTGCTTTAGATCTTGCAATGGTTTATTATTCTCTCCGCCCCCTCTTCCACAACACTGTACAGAAGAGCAACTGATAAAATGCTGTATTACATGAATCCAAAAAGAAGCAGGATTCCACATGTTGGAATTCTTAAGTATGCTAACATTCAAAAAACATCAGTGATAATTAAATTCATAACAGTTTCTGAAAAGTAGTCTGTGCACAGATAAAACTTGGATCTGAACATCCACAAGCTCATAGTAATCACTGTTGATCTAATGTTGATCTCTACAGTTAACGCTGATCATCAGTAAGTTACCATTAAAATTGCAAGAGAGAGGATGTGAAGGGAAAAGGAAGGAATTTTTAAATTGCAGACAGATTAAAATCTTTCCCACTGACCATGTCACAGCATCAATGAAAGTCCTGCTTCTGGGGGAAACAGCTTTGTTAGTGACAATGCTCCATGGACTATGTGTTCATTTGCTTCATTTGAGTAGCTGATGACTGGAAGAGATATGGGTGTTGGTAAAAACATCTATTTTTCTGAAATAAAAGCATTGTACAGAGCTGAGGGAATGTAATGTTCTCTAGTGACAAAGCTTTTTAAAAGAATTGTATTCAGGTAGGAATTTCTCATGACTGCAACCATGGAGCTAGCAGCAGTAGCAACAGTCAGCTCTGTTTTGCCATTTATGCTAACATGGGAAGCCAGGGCTGTATGTTTCACACAGGTCTCAGCTATTAAAAGAAACCCCTAAGAATGCCAATGTTATAATGCTGCACATCTGGACCTGATATGGAACGTAGCTTTTGTCACCTTCACAACTCATATGCTTTCCATCCTCGTCAGCTAATCGATAGCAATTACTTCTGCTGAAGAGTGAACCCACATTGCATCAAATGCAATATTTCATACTTCATGTTTTGGGCCTGCAGGTGTTTTAGAAGTACCAAAAATACAATTTGGAAACCTTGTTATATACAAACAAGAATTCAAACTACTTGGGGATATCAGAAGGGTAATAAAAGTATTTCTAAGTAAATGCGCTAATAAACAATGGCACACTGGACCAATAAGAAGTAGGTAGGCTTCAGTTCAAAATAGCTGAAAATAGAAGATTGTCAAATGAGTTATAAAAATTATTAAAGTTTAAAACTGAGGCTAGATGAACACTGAGTCATGATCTGGTGCAATGCCATGTTATGCTCTGTATATATTTTAAACAAAAGGGAAAAAAATGTGGAGCTAAAAAGTCTTGGTCCTCACAATATTCTTTGTAGGTTATCTTTCTTTCCTTGTCTGACTTAATTCTTGCCTTGTATAGTTTAACTAAACCAACCTTTGAATAGAAGAACTAAAAATTAGTTAATTATTCTACTAATAATACAGAAAAGAAAAGGGAGAAGAACAGGAGGTTTTGATTTTTTTTTTAAATGTTATTACAGTTTCTAAACTAGTTGGCTGTTTTAACCTCTCACTTTTAATGCTTTATCACCTAGACAATTAAAGGTATGTTTTTAGTAAGGAAGTAAAATAAAATCAACCACTCACAAGCATTTTTAAAAGCTGGCATACATATAGTAGCAATTCTATATTTTGTTCTTCATCAAAAGAGAAGAGAAAAATTTTCCTTTTCATTCGTTTTCAATTCAAGTTTTGAGAAACTCCATGGTTTTTGAAAACATTGCTTGTTCCTTGATAAATTGGAAGTAATATTGTGTAAAAAATTTTTCAACTTTTTACTACTATTTTTATAAAAGAATTGTCTTTTTCTTTCTATAGGAAGTTTCCAGTTTCTTGTAGTCTATTTCTTTAATACTGTCTTGCTGTTTGTTTCTCTTCTGAGCAAAATAGGTAGACACACTACTGTTCAGTTTGACCCCAGTAGTCCTGTGATTCTAACTCTTTTTGTTCTACTTTTACAGAAATTGGTAAAACTGCACAGAATTCTCTTATGTATAATCAGATCTTAAATTATTCACCTCTGCAGTGCTTTAAATCTCCCCAGGTTTATGAATAAAAATATCATATTTCATTGTAACATATTAAAGAATGTGAGTGACGGAGCTGCAAAAAAAGCCAGGGACAGTAAATAAAATGGCCACAACTCCAGCCATTAGTAGGGAGGACTCAAATTTCTAGAGGTTATGCTTAAGGAGTTTATTTTCGAGTGGGTGCACAAGACAGTGGAGGACATATGGCACAGTCTTAAATCTCACAGCTTTCTCTGCTTTTATTTCCTGTTTATTCCCATTTATCTCACTGTTATTTTCAATGTGTTGCATATTTTCCAAAATTAACTTTTGATTGTCAAAATACTTGGGAATTCAATTTTGTTCACCTCCAGTAATGTCCTTTCCTCCCTTAGACCATGTATGTGGATACAGCTAGTAGCTGTAGCAAAGCATATCCTAAATTCTCACTGGATGTCTGTTTTAACAGATGGACTGTAGTGAGCGTACAAGAAGCTGGTGCCAACTTCCAAACAGCAAAGTGTGTCAGGGATAAGGATATCTTCAAGAGGTTAAGGAAAAATAACTTTCTCCTGCACCAAAAATGCCCAGGTCCCCCAAATGAAATAAGCCTAAAAATGCTATCACTTTGATTTTTGACAAGCGATTTATTGCATAACTAAATAAAATGACATATGGTTTTCCAGAGCAGAAATGCATTTTTATTTTGAAATTATTTTGATTAAATATTTTACTTATAACTCAAGGTGAAATGCACACCTCTTTCTTGGCCTGACTGTCATATCTTTTGAATAGCCTACTAGAAGTGAAAGGTAGAACAGATATGTAAAGCACTGTAAAGAGATGCAGAGAAGATCCGGGTTTTTTTTGCTGGATTCTGGCAAGGTGGGCAAAAGATCTTCCAGTATCTTTTCCAGTTATCTTTGGTGGTTTTGAAAGTGCCAGATATTACTTCTGCATTCTTAGGTACATAGCCTAGTAGATCGAAACATCACAGAGCCTATTTACATTTTTTTGTATTTTAAGATCTTTCAGAGTTAATGGAATGCCACTAAAGTTAATGGAATGCCACATCTCTCCCCATGTTTCTTATCTGCATAGTAGACAGTGTTATTTTAACCTATGCTGCTGTTGTTTTTATTTGAAAGTTTCTTTGGAAACTCAGAGACCTCTTCCTCCCCCCCATTTCTCTTCTATAGTGGAACAGAATAAAAGCCGAAGTCAAAAAACTTGAATGGAATGGAAGGAAACACAACTCTTATTGTGATATCTTTCTGCAGTAGAAATGTTGGGACCTGACAATAATTTTGTCAGAGTTCATATGCAGAAGAAAATATGAATGCCTTTACTCTATTTCAACACGTATGCAACCTGAAGTCGCAGATATGTTAGCAATACACTTGGACATTTTCTGCCACAAAATAGTCGACAGTCCTCCTCAAGGCTTTGTATCAAGTGTTTACGTCATGAACTTCCGAAGAGGCTTGCCTTAAAGCATATCTGCATTTTAAAATAATGAAAAGCTAGCTCTACTCCTTGTAAAGTGGGAATAAAAACTATCTAGTATCAAGGGGAAGATCTAAAAGCTTCTGATCATGGTGTTTGACTTCATGGTTTGTTTTTTTGTGGGCTTTTATTTTTCCCCCTTCCTCCTCCTCTAAAGTTTCCTAAGTGCTTGTCCCCAGAGAACCTCTACAGTTTTGGATTGGATCTGCAAGGGAGGCTTCCTGTGGCAGTAGTTTCATGTAGGCTGTGATGGACAGCAGTGCTAGATTTTCAGGTTCCCAGCCTGAATCTCTTGCAGTTGTCCGTATAAAAGGAGTGGAAGACTTAGGACTCATCGAAAAGTGAGTTAGAGTTTCGGTATGTGCATTTTAATCTGATCCTCACTAAACCTCATGATGTTTTGCCTAATCCTGGTGTCTTTTAAAATGTGTATGTACCAAAATATCTTAAGTTGTATTAGAGACATCCTGGATGTGGAGCTGCCAGTAATGGGCTTAGTGGTTTCACATCTTTGTGCAGTTCATTTATGTGCAGAGTGTAGCTTTGCCTGTGCTCACATACAGGTTTCATCTTGAGAAGTGTGATCTGAAAATGCATCAGAGAGTGCTAAGTTAATGGATACAGCAGATGCTTGGGATCAATTCCTTTCTCACCCACATTTCCTATGTCCCTAAATATATTCTAACAATTGAGCTGTATGTCAGGTTGAAATGGGGGCCATTCCAGCTCTGCTGAAACTGTTGGGTTTTACTGAAAATATAGATTCAGTAGAATACAGAGAGGAAGAAAAGAAAAGAAAAAAAGGAACATTAGAGAGAACATGATGATAAAGACTAGCATTTGCATGCATATTTTAAATTAGATATCACTAAATAAATTATTGAAAGAAGAATTTGAAATAAGTTTGTTTATTGCGCTGGACTATCACAGTTTACTTTCTTGTAATTCTTGCCCTTACCTTAACTAGGGAAAGTGCTTCTTACAAAAAAATGTCACATGCTGCAAAAAAGATATAATGCCAAGGTCATTTTGGACTTCTAGCTTAGTGTGTGTAAGTCTTGATACCTGAATGAAAAAAAACTTCTAGTCTTAATATAGGAACAGTAACCACTATGTACCATAATAAAGGTGTCCTTTTTTTTTTTTTTTTTTTTTAAGTCATAGAATGGTTCGATTTGGAAGGGACCTTTAAAGATGATCCATTTCCGATCACCACCTTCCTCTAGACCAGGTTGCTCAAAGCCCCATCCAACCTGGCCTTCAAAACTTCCAGAGGTGGGGCATCCACAGTTTCTCTGAGTAACCTGTTTGGAACAGGAACCACCCTCAAAGTAAAGAATTTCTTCCTAACATCTGATCTAAACCTTCCCACTGTCAGTTTAAAGCCTTCCCTCTTGTTCTATCACTACAAACCCTAATAGAAAGTCCCTCTCTGCCTTTCTTGTCATCCCCTTTTAGGTACTGGAAGGCATCTAAAAGGTCTCCTCAGAGCCTTCTCTTCTCCAGGCTGAACAAACCCAACTGTCTCAGCCTGTCTTCATAGGAGAAGACATCTTCATCTTCATGGCCCTCCTCTGGATGTGCTCCAACAGGTCCCTATCCTTCTTATGTCCCAAGAGTTGGAAACAATAAAATAAATGCAAAGCCCTCTAAAAATACAGCTGATTCCAGTGCTGTTGGTCCTTTTGAATCTTCAAAGAGTGTTTCAGTTTAGTGTACACACTTATTTTCAGTCTGTTCTATAGCATTAGGATACATGGGACACTCAATTCAAGATTTTAATGGGTACATTTTTTTATATGTTAATAAAGCACTTACAGTCTGTTAGATTCTAGCCAAATATGTGAAAAGGGAGCCTTTTTCCTAAAAAGCTTAAATCTTAAATATTGTGGCAAATGAAGTGTGAAAGATGAAAATAAAGCATGTAGCTGACACAGTCCTATGCAAATATTAGGTGTCTTAAATTTTTAAATCTTTTTTTCTTTTGAGATATTTGAAAGAAAAATAAAAGTACTAGCTCATAGTAGTTAATGGAAGATGATTCAGGATAAATGTGCTGGGGGGGAAAATGAGGCTTATATAATGAGTGAGATATCACAAAGGAAACAGTGAAATGCTTTGTTCTGATGTCTTCCATGTTTGAAGTTGTTTTATTTATATATCATTAATAAATGAAGTATTCATTAAAAAGGCTTGAATAATTCTGTGAAATGTGATAAAGTAAGAAAGTTGTATAAATTTTAAATTGTTCTAATCTGTTGTCTCACTGTCCATCTCATTTTTATGAGTTCGTAAAAAAACTAGAAAAAAAAGTGATCCAAATCACTTTCTGATGCATTTCTGATAACTGGTATTAAATAGGACAGGGAAGAAATCATGAAGAAAATGGATTAGTTAGCAACCGTAACTCATACTGAGCTTACAAAAGAACTAAACTAACATGAAAGAGGATGAATATCTTAAATGTCTATTTTGTATTATTACAACTACACTTAATAGCTTTCTGATGGAAGAAATATTAATTTACCTATTTTATTCTGCTATAATTCTCTCCACTGGGTTCATACCACTGTGTATGACTTTTCATAGAATCACGGAACATGCTGAGTTGAAAGGGACCCACAAGGATCACTGAAGTCCAATTCCTGGTCCTGCCCAAGACCAGCCCCAAGAACCCCCCAAGAGCATTGTTCAAACTCTTCTCAAACTCTGTCAGGTTTGGTGACCACTTCCCTGGGGACCCTGTTCCAGTGCCCAAACACCCTGTGACTGAAGAACCTTCTCCTAGTATCTAACCTAAACCTCACCTGACACAGCTTCATGCTGTTCCCTCAGGTTCTATCGGTGGTCACCACAGAGAAGAGAGCAATGCCTGCCCTTCCGCTTACCTTCATGAGGAAGCTGTAGATCGTGATGAGGTCTCCCCTCAAAACTGCACACGGAACTCAAAGTGAGGCTGCACTAGTGCAGAGCAGAGCAGGACCAGCTGGCAATGCTTCGCCTCATGCCCCTCAGGACAGTATTGGACCTCCTGGCTGCCAGGGCACTGCTGACTCAGATTCAACTTGCAGCCAACCAGGACCCCCAGGTTCCTTTTCACAGTGCTGCTCTCCAACCTCTCGTTACCCAGTCTATACACAAACCCAGGGTTGCCCCATCCCTGGCAGTCAGAATTAATCTTCTGCCTGACTAGAGTACTTCAGCTACACTGATCAACTAAAACGTTATTTGGCCTATTAAGATTTAAAATATGCCTTCCTTTTACCCTCAGTGTCCAGAAAATACAAAGAAGCATCCAAGTTAATTAAACTGAAGATGCCTAGTTTGCTAGTAAAAAATATATGATTAAGATGGCACAGAAAAAATTTTCCAAGAGTACAATGACTTAATGTATTGAAGGCAAATGATTCGAGCATGTCTTGGCAATGTGCACATGCAGCCCAGAAAGCAAACTACATCCTGGAGTGCATCAAAAGAAGTATGCTCTTGTCTCATGAGACCCCATCTGGAAAACTGTCCAGCTCTGGCACCTCTGACACAAGAAAAATATGGACCTGTTGGAACAAGTCCAGAGAAGGGCCATTAAGTTATCAGAGGGCTGGAACTACTTTCCTATGAGGAAAGGCTGAGACAGCGTTACAGAAACTGCTAAGCAACTTGTGATTTTAACCTCTTTACTGCTAGGTTTGTATTGCAGCTTTAGTGTTGTAGCTTTAGTATTGTAGTGGTGTTTTGCTTACTCTCCTACCTTTTTATTAAGCAGAACTGAGAAAACGAAATTTTTTGGGAACTTTACTCTTATGACAGGGGCTAGGGATTTGGATTTTGGGGGTTTTTTTTGTTAATTTGAAATGAATTTGAGTTTTATTTTCTTGCCCTTGGTTATTGCAGCATCACACTGCTTTGGTACTCAGTTCAGAGTGCTTGCTTCCTTGTGTTAATGGATAGGAGAAGCTAATGCAGAAAAACATACTTCCTCTTGAGTCCATCTTGGACTCTCCTAACTGAATTAATCTCTGCTCCATCAAATCATCTAAGTCTCAAACCTGTTCCTTAACCCAGTCTATTATTCTGATGAGAAATATGCCACAAGGTATCCTTGATTTGTCTGTCTTTATTGACTTAAAAAAGCCAGCAGCTGAGTAACCTTCATCTTTGCCACATTACGAAGCCATGGACACAGACTTAAATCACTCTGATGCAGGCTAATAGAGACATTGGCAACTGATTTGTTTGAAGAGTTTAGACAAAAATCTGTGACTTAATGAAGTCTTTTGCTTTTCATTGTTTTTCTAAATTGTGAAACAAAAATATGACAAAAGAGCATTTTGTTTCCACTTGTTTTTGTCTATGCAATAGCAATGCAAGACCAAAGACAAGTCCATTAACTTTTAATTTGTCTTGTACAGTCAGAAATAGTAAAAAACAGTTTTCTTCCCAAAAATACTTTGTTCCAACTGGTTGTCCTTCTGAAATCTGAACCTGAAGTTCTTTCTCAAACTGATTTATTCTTTCTTTGTATTGATTTTTTTTAATATTTGATTTTCTGTTCTTTTCATTGTATGTGATCAAATTTAAATTTCTGTAAATGCACTTGTAGTACAGAGCTGTGATAGATGTATTGACATCTAAATGGACATGGTTGCATGGTGATTGATAGTCATACTGACTTCCACATTTGAATTTTTTTCTAAGAAGTTTGGATTGTCTCTCTGACCACTGATAATCTTTCTTGTCCTTACCAGCAGAAAACTGCTGCATATGATGGTGACACTACTGATTTGTACTTACGCAGAGGAAGAATCAAATGCAGTTGTTTAAGTTGCTTTTTCTGTTGATACAGTCTTCTCCGTTAAGAGTATTCTATACCATGCTTTTGTGTCATGCCTGTACAATTATTTAACTGTTAGTGGTTTCTTCTAGTTCAAAACTGCTGTTCTTTTGGGATTGTGGCCATCAATTAATTTTCAGTAAGATAGCTGGCTACTTAAATTTTACTTAAGTTTCTTAAGCCACGTTTAGTGTGAGCATACTCCTTCATTCTGTAGTAGAAACATATATTTCTGGAGGGTATACCTTTTCTAGGCATCCCTCCTACCTGCTCAGTTACATTCTGCCATAATTTTAAATGTGAAAGCTAAAATAAACAGTCTAGGCAAGTAAGATTTAAAGAATCTCTCAGCCTTATTTTCATTTAGTAATTTGCATATCCTGAGGAAGAGTATAGATCTCTGAGCTTTGAGGTGTCAGGAAGCTGTCTAACCAGACACACAATCATATGTCAGACCATGGTAGCCTTGACTGTACCATGCTCTGCTGCATGTAGCCAGTCATCACTCCTCTGCTTAGCAGGTCTATCAAGCATTACAATCACAGAAAAAATGAATGTTCATCCTACAAGTCAGTTGGAGGAAATAATTTGACGATGAAGGCAAAGAATACACATATGCTAGATGTGAAGCAGAAGAGATTCATAGGCGCAAAATAATGTTTATGAAAACGCTACTGTTACAGGTACCTAACCCTGTTTATTCACTGTCTTCCTTCTAGAAATGTTCTAGGCAACACAGTGTTGTGAAACATTTGGTGGTGGGCCTATCAGCATGCCTTTTTAATCACAATTAATCAGATATTCAGTGTATGCATACTATTGTTAGACATGTATTTCAGATATTTTGGTTTTATATGAGTTGTGGGTTAGTATATATGTAGTAGTTATTTATGGTAGACAGTGATGTACTTTTCACTTTCAAATGCTTTATGTTACATTTGTATGTATATGACTTTGCCCTTATTAAAAACTTCAGTACTAACACAAAGCTTCTCAGTGTGTGCATGCTAAATTTGTTGATATTTGAAATGCTTGGCATGATAAATTGTTGAATATATTTATCTGGTTTGACTTTTCAGGGCTTGCTAGTAAAATGGAATATTTTTTACCTGAAAGTGGCTTCATACTAGGAAGGTTTTGAAGGCATTCCCTATGCACAGAGTACTTGTGATATAATCCATTTAAATCCTGTCTATTTTATTTGAACTGTAAAGTCAAGTATTAGTCAGGTCTTATGCATTAGCATGTCTGGTGTTCTGTCTGCGTTAGCATGTGATAAAACTACTACTTTGCATACATTTCAGCTTCATATGGGTAGCAGCTCATTCAAGACAAAACCAATTTGCATTTGTGGCTTATTCTTTAAAAGCTACCTCTTCACATTCTCTTCATGTCAATAATCATTACAGTGATACTTCTGAGACCCAGAGAGTTTACTTGTCTCTGCAAGGACTACTGGTGCAAGTACTACTGGTGCTGTACAACTCTAGTCTTGGTTATTTTTTTGTTGTGTGCTTGGACAGCTCCTTTAGACACATTCAAAAACAGTTTTAAGTAACATTTCCAGTCAGCTGAAAATACAGTACTCACTGGCAGTTATTTGTTTGAATCAGCATCAGCTTTTATATGATTCTGTGATTTTAGAAGTCTTTAATTAGCAAAACACAGCTGTATCCTGGTTGGATGGTGTGGCAGTGTTAACTGAGTGGTTAGAATGAAGTGTAGCATAAAGTCCCCGCCCCCAGCATTAATTGTTTGTATGTGGAAAACATAGGTCAACTTTCCAGATGAGAGCTGTACATTTCAGTAACTAACCCATCTGTGGTTTGCATAGCATATTAGGTCTCTGGATGTTATAGCGTGTATAACTTGTATCTGAAAGTGAAAACACCAAATTGCAACTGAAAAGTAGTACCTCTTATCTAGCAGTACTCTTCTAGTTGTTCTGCTATGATGTCCATTTCAGAGGTTTCCAGAGGGAAACACGTAAGGGAGAAAAGGTGACCATGTTTCAGCATTGAAGGGAAGTCTGTCTGTAGTATAACAGAGAAGATTATTTATTTAAAGACAGTTCTTTATCATTTTTTAAAGCCTATACTTGTAACGTTTCCCACATCTGTACCCGAGTAAGTTATGCACAAACTAAGCTAAGGCATTGCAGAAATGTTTATCTTCTTTTGGAACCAATCTAAATTTCAGTTTTCTGAACTGTGTTAATTAGTCTAAATCATTCTATTTTTCCAACCCCACCTGAATTTATGTCCTTTGTGTTCCTAACAAGCCGAGTCACTGTTTTGTATGGCAAGCGTCGTCATAAAGACCTAGTTTTGTATGAGTTACATGAAAAAGATATGCGATATGATTTTCTCACTTTTGCGTATTAACTTGCACGGTATGGTGTAACTAATTAAAAAATAATTCTTGTGTTGTATTACTTAAGACAATTAAATACTTGGCCATAGAAAGTAAAAAACCATAGAGAATAAGAAGAGTAAATACTTTTGGTAAATATGCAGGAATGCACCAAGTTATACAAAAAGATGCCCAGATTTATATTTCTGTTCTAAGACTTACATATAACCTTAAAATCTTTTGAATATTTTGAAACAAAGCCTTAATTACACTTTCTGTTACTTTTAAGTTTAGCTTTTTAATAATTTTAAGCTTGAATTTTGCAAGTTCAGTGCTTTATTGAAGCTTAAGTATCCCCTCTTGAACGACAAACTTTGTTTTTACGCCTTATAAGTATGTAAATTGTTCCTAAAATACACAATAGTAGGTGATTTAGAATTTCAGTGCTTGTTGGGGTATCAGAAGGCAACGCTGTCTGTGTCTTTCCCTGGATTCAGTTTATAGAGTACAAATGGCAAAACTTGCTCGTATTGAGGAGAAGGCTGAGGTACTCAACAAATTTTTTACCTCTGTTTTCAATAGCAACCTCTCTTCCCACACCTCTCAAGCGGATGGACAGAAAGATGGGGACTAGGGAGAAAAGTGCTTCCCATTGTAAATAAACGTCTGGTTCATGACCACCTGAGGAACCTGAACGTACAAGTCTGTGTGACCTGATGAGATGCATCCCAGAGCCCTGAGACAATTGGCTGACATAGTTGCCAAGCCACTCTCCATGATATTTGAAAAGTCATGGCAGTTAGGTAAAACCTCAGATAACTGGAAAAAGTGAAACATTGTACTTGTCTTTCACCTCTGTGCTTGGAAAGATCATGGAATAGATCCTCCCAGAAGCTATACCAGGGCACATGGACGACAGGGAGGTGATTTGGGACAGACAGCACAGCTTCACCAAGGGCAAGTCCTGCTTGACCAACCTACTGATATTCTATGATGGAGTGACTACATCAGTGGACAAGGGAAGGGCTATAGATGTCATTTATCTGGATTTCTGTGAAGCCTTTGTTTGTGACCCCAACTTCCTTCTCTCTTGGTTGGAGAGAGAAGGATTTAATTGGTGGACTGTTAGGTGGATAAGGAGTTGGTTGGAAGGTCGCATCCAGAGGATAGTGGTCAATGACTCAGAGTCCTGATGTACATCAGTGACAAGTGGTCACTCAAGGGTTCGTACTGGGACCAATATTTAATGTCTTAGCTAATGACATAGACAAAGGAATCGAGTGCACCCTCAGCAAATTTGCAGATGACACCAAGCTGAGTGGTGTGGTTGGTACATCTGAAGGATGGAACGCCACCCAGAGGGACTTTGATAAGCTCAAGTAGTGGGTCTATGGGAATCTCATGGGGTTTAACCAGACTAAGTGCAAGGTGCTGCACAAGGGCTGCCCCCAGTGTCAACCAGGCTGGGGGACAAACATATCGAGAGCAGTGCTGCTGAGAAGGACTTGGGGGTACTGATGGATGAGAGACTGGACATGAGCCAGCAATGTGCGTTCACAGCCCAGAAAGCCAAACCTATCCTGAGCTGCATCAAAAGCAGTGTAGCCAGCAGGTCGAGGAGATGATACTCTCCTGCTACTTCCTTCTGCTCCACTCTGGTGAGACCCCACTTGGAGACTTGTATCCAGCTCTGAGTTCTTCAATACAAGAAGGACATGGACGTGTTGGAGCAAGTCCAGAGGAGAGCCACCGAAATGATTAGAGGGATGGAGCAACTTGGAGTTGTTCATCCTGGAGAAGAGAAGGCTTCCGGGTGACCTAATTGTGGCTTTCCGTACCTGAAAAGAACCTACAAGAAAGCCAGAGAAGACTTTTTATGAGTGCATGTAGTGACAGGGCAAGAGGGAATGAATTCAAACTGAAAGACAGTAGGTTTAGATTAAATATTAGGAAAAAAATATTTACAAGTTGTCCAGAGAAGTTGTGGATGCCCCAGCCCTGGAAGTGTTGAAGTCCAGGTTGTATGGGGCTTTGAGTAACCAGGTCTAGTGGAAGGTGTCCCTGCCCATGACAGAGTGTTTGGAACTAGATGATCCTTGAGATCTCTTCAAACCCAGGCCATCCTATGAGTCTATGATGTCTTATATCACTAAATCATTGTCTTCTAAGTAAAAAAAAAAAAAAAAAAAAAAATCATTGCTGGATAACATGCCAGGAGCCTAAGGATGTGAGAATTGCCTAATGAAAGTTGCATTTTCAACTTGTGTGGAACAGTTTCTTTCGGAACTAAAATGTCATCATTATTGAAAAATAAAGTTTTACCAGAACTTAGCAGATGAATAATATCCAATATGTGGTGGTTTTATGCCTTATTTTGAAGGAATAAATCAAATTTTGTCTGGCTTTCAGACTGATTTCTTTTTTCTTCTGAGTAAAAGAGCATCCCTCTACTGGATGTTTCAACACTCTGTGTAGTAAGCTAAAATATTCTCAAGACAATCATGTTAATATAAGATTCCCATATAAACAGGGATAGAAGTACTAGTGCATATGTTTGTGAGTCTTATTGTCCAGTGTTTCCAGAAGTACAATTTGCAAAAGTTTGGGACCATCAAAAAAGTCATAAATTGGGTACAAGGAGTTTTTTACTCATCCTCAGTTAAAAATTGTCTCCAAAGTATTACATTAGATATGTACGTTATTCAATATCAATTTGATAAAAAAATAATTTTGAATAAATAGAATGTTTGCTTGCTTTGATTTTAGAGCAAATAATCCAGATTTTTGTGCTTAAAAATATGTGGATGGGCTAATCAAATGGCTTCTGAGTGAAAGGATTTATTTCAGTTTCTTTTTTTCCTAATTTTAAAATAATCTGTAATTGGGATCCAATTAATGTTTATTTAAAATTGTATTAAAGGATGAAAATGCTTTAGAAATTAACTGCATAGCAACAAAATTTTATTGCTAAATGATTTAACAAGAGGCTTTTGCCTCTTCAAAAATAATCTTGGCATTTTTTAAAGAAATTACATTAATTTCCTCTGAATATTTTAAAATATACAATTCCCACTTAGAAAATATCATTTGAGCTGTAGTTAAATGGGGTTAATGTACTTAAATACCATGCCTTGGTACTCATGTAGGTAAGATTCAATGAAAAATGCCAGTTCTGGTCTATTTAATAAAGTTGTCAAATATAGCTAGTTGTAGGTATGTAAAAGCTTTTTAATTATTTTTATTTTTAAAAATTTATTTGGTGATCATTCTTTTTCCTTGTAGATACTAAAATGAGTTTATGAAAGAGATAATTTGTTGTTGAACTACGTTTTCCAGCTTATTTTATCCTTCCTATATAAGCAGTGTCCCTCATAGCAAGCCCTTTTTCCATACTAGGGAATAGAAGACTAGGATGTTAAGATTTCTGGTAAAACCTTTGGGGCAGCACAGCTCGTTATTGTATGGTTATATACTGCCTTGCAGCCATTAGAGAAGTATTTCCCAAGCTTTGTCTTTTGGGACATGTTTTTTTCACCAGTCATAAGTTATGGCCCATGATAGATCTCCCTGAGCTGTCTTGGCCATCTTGGGAACCAAAACAACAGCTGGGCCTGTTTTACATTACATTTTTTAAAGCTGCTTGGAAGTTTTTACATGTGTAGCTTTTAGATCTGTTCTGGAGTAAATGACTCAGCTCTTCCATTGGATCTCCCTCATAACCTCATAATTCTAGTATAATTGCCAGTTATGAGCACTTTCTTCTTTCAAAACCTGATGTGTTTCGTGTTTCCTCATCAAGACATACTGACCAAACTTATTTCATAATAATTTTTAATGAGAGATCAAAGATGCTAAAGCTACTAAACCTCAACCACTTTGATCAAGGCACTCTCTATTTTTTTCTCAATATAAAATTAGTTTCTGAAAAAATGCTTATTCTAAATTTGGGGAATATTTTGTTAAATAATTCCATTTAATATTACAACAATAACATTTTCTTTTTTATGTGTGAAAAATAATCTCAGGCATCGTCTAAAACTTGAATAATTAATTTTCAATGTGTACAATAAGGAACCTCCCCCATGAGACTTCCTCCCTACACTAACTTCAGACAAACATAGGGGCAGTTTTTGCAATGGGTACCTATTTTTCCATTTTCTGTGCCCTTCACATTCAAAGGTGATACAGTATATGCATGAATCATGTCTGCTTATCAAGAATTATTTATTTGTAATCTAGAAGTTTTGAATACATTCTTTAAGAAAATAAATTGATATGAAAGCTTTTGCTGCCTGCTTTCCATTCCACAAAATTGTGATATGCAAAGAAAATATTGAGACTGTTTGCCTTAACAAGTTTCTATGTCCTATGAAATAGTTCATGGGATCTTGACTGCTGTATAAGAACTCTCCAACTTTTGTATGTTTGGGTTCTGTGTTGTAAGTATAATTCATCTTGCTAAGAAAGAATGGTATGGTACAGGCTTCACCTAATGGCATGAGTGAGGTGTGAGTGTTTAATCTCCCTGTGGGATATAAGCCATGTTTTCAAGGCCTTTTGTGGGGTGGGGTTTTCTCTGAAATATGTTAATGATTTTAGCACTTTAAAAGCTATTTACCAATCTTGTATGTGGCTCTGCGGAACAGGGAAGAACTCGGTGATTGTACTAAAAGAGTTTACAGAACAGTAGAAAGAGTTAGTGGCCCTCTGGGGACTAATGTTTCCTTGTGAGCACTGAGATTCCCATTTGCAACAGGAATCCTACTTCTCCTGCGTCCTGTAAGAGTATTCCTTGCTTACTAAGAAAAACACTCCTATTAATATTCTCCAAAGCAGAATGTGCTATGCCACTGCAGCCTGATATAAACACTTGACCTATTGGATGAAAAGGGGACTTTATGTATACTGTCAACAAGTGGTGCAACTGAAGTAGCTCTAAACTTGGTTTTGTCCCAGTGGAAGTTCTGAGGGTTTTTGCAGTAGAAAAGTCTGACTGGAAATGATGAATTCACTTTCTTTCTGTGATTTTTTTGCGTATTTAGGCCACAGATCTGAAAATCTGAAACGAAAGCATTACAGATATCTAAATCAGTAAACCTTTTAAGTGAAGAGGTTAGTGTACTGCCACTGTTTAAACAGAATTAACTTTTCGTCCTAGTTAATTATTTCGTTTAGTCTGGTTATTTTGGTTTAGAATTGTACATTCACTTGGGCTGAAAATATCAGCTGGACTATTGTATGTGATGCTGGTATGCTCAGGGTTTTTTTTTTTTCTCTCAATAAAACATGCATTTGGAAGTGTGTATTTTTAAAGAGAGTTATATAAATATGGGTTAAAAAGGACCACTTTTTTTCCCAATGGTGTATACTTTTAACAGCATGTTTAATTCATCCCCTGAAGAACATGACAGTTCACTTTTAAGATTTATTTTAGCTTTTGCAGTGGAAAACAGGGGTTTGAAATTTTGATAAGTATCTTTGCACAATACATGCATATTCTTTTGAGTCTTACGACAGTTGGTGTGCATTAAGAGATCATCTTCCTGTTCCCCACAGGAGATCACCTCCACACAACATATGCAGCATTTATCTGCCAAAATTCAGAAGTCTCTTGAATCAAGCATTTCAAAAAATTCTTCCATCTGGAGCTCTTAGTGTTTTCCAGAGATTCTAGAAATCTACAAAAAGAAAAACCAGAACACTTCAGAAGCTTAGTTAAGCTTAAATATTTTTTATAGGAAAAGCAATATGAAATAAGTAGCACATAATTTTAAAGAAGTGTGTGTGTATTTCTGTGTTTTAATATACAAAATGCTTTTTGCATTCATGCAAAATGCATATATTCCATATATAAACAAAGAGAAATAAACTTTAGGATTTTTTATTATTATTATAATTATTTTTCCTCCCAGTTGTAAAGAGGTCAATACAGAAGACTAGTGTCACAAAGAGGATATACACTCCATGGGAGATTGCTTGTGATGTTCATAGTACATCATTAATTTGATAGTAATACAGATTGCAAGTTCATAGTATTGGCAAGTGAAAAATTTATGCTTCTTTTAGATGTGAGAACTTCAAAAAGAGAAGTGAAAATGGAGTGACAAAAATAAGTGGAAATTGCAAAGCCTTTATTCTTCTCATGCTATTCTCTTTGGTTTATATACACAGAATCTAACTCCCTAGTTGCCTAGACAGGGCAAGGAAGGATAGAAGTGATGTTGTGAATACTAAACACTCTCCTCAGTTCAGCTTTTTGGCTGGGAAAATGTTAACCTTTTTATGCTAGCTCTGTAAAAATATGCTTTCAGTTACAGTGTTCAGCACAATGAAAATGAGTATTGAAGAATACAGAAGGGGAAGGGTTACCGAATCTGTTCCCTGGATTTTGACTATTTATTTAGAGAATGAGAATTGCAGACTATGATAGTGGTCAACATTCAGAGACCAAATGGGTGCAACTTGTTTTAATTGAAAATGAGGTAATTTATAGAGTTATATCATATCAGATGACTTCATTTAGCCAAAGGCTCATATTATAGACTACTTGTTTCCTAACAGGTTTTGACAATCTGATTTTATGAAACGGTTGTCTTGGTAACCCATTCACTTTGCTTACATCTATGAAAAAGCAAATGAGAAAACAGCAATCTGGCTAGAATTGTTTCTTAAATCTTCCACCATTCACTTGTTTTTATTTTCATGTCAGATAACACACAAACTGGAACCCAAAGTAATATAAATATGTAATATGTAACCCTGAATAATATTGCCTATATAGCTCATGGGCAGATAGATACACTATCCTCACTTACTGTGTACATAATTCACAGGGGGGTTAATTATAAGCTCTTCAAGGCAATGACCTCATTTTTGGAGACATCTGTAAAGTGCCAAGCATAATAATGGTATTATCTGAATAGTAACACAAAAACTGCAAAAAATAATTTGTGAATGAGAAATTAAATTCCAATTTGTTAATCAAAAATATATATTATGCTTTTCTTTATTTGCATATTTATTTAATGGGGTTTTTTTGTCACAATGCATTTGCATGACATTATTAGTGTGTTTTCAACATATGTACTATGATTGAATATTTGTAGTATGATTGAGCATTTGTTTTTCCTAAGGTACAATACTCTGGGGGGTTTAAATGTCATAGGAAGAGTCGATTACAAAAAAATTAACAGAAAATAAACTCTTACCAGAAATTGTATGAAATTAGGGCATTTAATACTGGTGTTAGCAGCCTTCTTTGATTCAGACTGGATGCAATAGCTCTAATAGCATATATCCATACAGGAATTTTAGAATTTGGGAAAGCAAATTTTAAAGGAACTGAGAAATTTTGTCAGTAAAGTGAAAAATCTGCAAGAAAATTGTGCGAAAATGGAACACAGCTGAGCAGTCTTAAAAAGCACACTGGTTAAGGCATGACTGATCACATCTTCAAGTGAACAGAATGAAAGAAACAGAAAAAAAGCTATGTGCCTTCATGATGCAGTTAAAGATGTAAGGATAAGAAAAATAATAGCTACCAAAAGAAAAGGAAAGCAACAAAGTAATATGTCAGCATTAGTTAAACTGGAAATGAAGAAAATAAGGAGAGTATAAAAGGAAAATTATTTCATTTTCATAAAAAAGATTAGAGGATCTATGAAAAGCTTTTGGAACAGTATGAAGGCATAAAGAGAAAATAAAACCATATTAGGAAAGATAGGTTAACTGAATTATTCTTTCTTTAAGAAGAAAAACTTAGTCCCAAATACTAAGATTTAATCAGTTGATTTTTTAATTACATTTTTCTTTTAGAAATTTGAAACAAAAGTGGGCCTTGATTTTCTCCTTTCTCTCTTTTCTCCATGAAATCCCACAGAAATTATAGCTCATAAAAGTTTAAAAAAAAAAGAAAGAAAAAAATACTTTCACATGTGAGGCAGAAGATTTGGTTTCTTGCTTTTATTGTGGAAGAGAATGGATTTAATTTTCTACAGCTTATTTCCTAAGATGTTGTTTGGGCAAGTGGCTCTAAAATTTTGATGCCATGCAAGAGCTCAGGATTAGCTTTTCATGAGTTATGTGATACCTTATCTTAGCTTCACAGGGTAGAAATTATTTTCCTTGTTATGAATGTGAGAAATTGCCATGTTTTTCTGCTTATATGCAAATATTCACTTTCCAGTTCCAAATCACTGGAAACCAGTAGAAACAGAAAATGGGAAGGTCTTCTAGAAATACAATCTGCACAAAGTTAGTCTTGTTGGTTTTGCTTTTATAATTAATTTATAATATGCTTTTTCTCAATCTAAATATGACATGAAGACCTCCAAAATACCAAGCATATGTTCTCTAATAGTCATAGTCACCTCGTGTAGTTTAACACCCTGCCTTGGTTTGTGGACTTCTTACTGTTTCAGTACCTACATTCAGTTCCATAGCACTGGGAGTGAAGGAGGTATCCAATATTTTACTGAGTTCCAGAGTGTCTCAAGCCTTACTCAAGACACTTTCACTTCTCTTGATCCCTGCTGCTGATCCCAGATTTTATCTGCTCCTCTGTGGCTCCAGTGAGGTCCCACTTTTGTTACCTGCTTGATACTGTGGAGGATGTGCTGGGGATATAGTTAAGAAGACCTAAGGCCTTACAAACTATAAACTCTCCATGCGCTTTTTGTGAAGAATTCCTTGACATTATCCATTCCCTGAAATAATATTTTACTTGAACTAAATGGATGAAAACTGCAAGCATAAGAAATTATTTATAACACTTAAGTCAGGCATTATGGCTACAAGTTATTATAAAATGCTCAGGTAAAGAATCATAACAAAAAATGCTCTTACATGTTCATGGAGCTATATCATGATAAAGCTCTTCCTCTTTTTTCTTCATCTGAATTTGTTTCCTTCTTGACCAAATGATAGCAATAATATCAGCATTTTTTCATGCCTTTTCATTTTGTATTTTGCTTTTATTGCCAGTCCACTCTTTCAGGTCTTCTCAGTTTTAATCTTTTCTCTTGAAATTCCTTCATTTGTTCCATTCAGTGGGTGACAACTGTCATTTGACATGACAACAAGTTTGACTGGCTTTCCCCAAATTCTTCCTTTGGTGAAAACTACCCATATTTAGTGAAAACTTACTGTGCCAGTAGCATTGTCATAGTAGGAAATTTTCAAAGTCCCTCATGCTTATTTCTTGGTGCTGTTCATCCTCCCTATTTTGGTAAGTCTCCATACTGCACCAGCAGATTTTGTATTGCTGAGGGCACACAAGTCATGTGTGAATGCTGTGCATAGCTGGCTGGGTGCCCAAAATCGTTGGTCCGTGGACTTGATGGATAGGAGAAAATCCTGGTGCCTGAGCACATGGCTGTGCATTGTGTTATGTGGTAGGTAAGATTTTGGCTTTAGGCACAGATGGATAGTATGAACACATACATTTTTTATTTTAATATTAATAAAATAATAATTTTAAAATGTGGGACATATAATACAAGATGACATGCAGGGGATTAAACATATTAATATTCATTTGGAAAGATCATTAGTACTCAGTGAGACATCCTGCTGATGGTCTTTACACCACTTCCTCATGTATATATTATCTCTTTTTTTCCCTTAACAGACCACATTTTCCAGAGGCTCAGAACCTTGTCTTCCTGCTCAACTAGTGATATAAAATAGACATGTAGTTTTAGTAACTTTCTTTCTGGTACATATTTTAGGTTCTAGAAGAATTTTTGGCATTAGCCTTTGTAAGCATCATTTCACAAGGCTAATTATTGCCTCTCAGATATGTAAAGAAATATTAATTTATGGATTGCTAATTGTACTGATTAAAAGTGCCAGAGAAGAAGTTTAGCTAGTATAAATAGAAATGTCACAAATCCCTGTTGTTTCTTTCTGAATTACTCAATAGTCAGGGAAATGTGGTCTAAACAAATACTTATCTTTCATCATCATAGCTACCTCTTTACTTTACTTTCTTGCTTATCTTGTAACTGTACAAAGATTATGACATAATTTATGAATATTTGTCCTTTTTTCCCCCCTCTTTTGTAAATTCATTTGGTAGTTTATAGAAGACAATTTATGTTTGAGAGCAATTAATCACTGAATGGGGAGTCAAAAATGCCAGTATATTCCTGGCACTCCACTAATGTTTTGCATGTTACATACTGCAGGCCTTAAAGATGAGCTGAATTTCTATCTGGTTCCAATGACTTGTTAGAAACAAATCCAAGTCCAAGTTAGCTGTGTATAGATAATGAAGGAAACCTGATGTGGATTTGGCATGTGTGTACCTAATAGCTTAAAATTTTGTTAGGCTGAAACGCTGCTGCACACTGCTAATGGTTTCAAGTGGTCTTCTAGGAAGAAAAAAAAAAAAAAAAGGTAATTTGTATTTATATAAGTTTTATGTAAAGCAGAATGAATTTCCAGTTTATTCCAACCACATGGTGCATCACTGTGGGCTCTCTTAAGTATATGGCGGTCATCTGTCAAGAACATGAAGTTGCAGCACAGTGTGATTTCTTCTGGATGCATCAACACTCTCCCTCAGCTGGCATACACTTCTCATGCAGAGAATCATCAGGGAAGACCTAAGGATGAAGTAGTTGTCTTTCTGGAATATCTGAAAATACATGTAGAATTTGCTTTCTGGTAACTTGATTGAAATTTCTCTCTGGAAGGCCTGGTTTTACTGGATTAGGTGCATTCTCCACCATGCAGATACATCTGGGAAATTTATGTACCAGCCTAATAGGGTTGACATTTAGAAAATGATTCCCTGAATACTTCCCAAAATGTTTGGGATATCAACCAGCAGATTTATAGTAAGTCTGAACTTACTCAGAATGAGATGGAAACCAAGTGCCAGCCTCAGAGGTGCATACTAAACACAGCTGTTTTCTTGAATAGGTTTGGCAGATACAATTCCCCATATCACGTTATTGCTTGGACTGAACCTCAGTGTGAGTCCCAGAAATGAAATCTTTGTGTCTGAAAATCTGCCTTGTGTTCAGTGAGGCAAATTCACTCACAATGAGTAGGGCAACTAGTTTGTGCATTTTGGCAGAGGTTCACAGCATGGAAGAATTTTTCAAGGGCTTTGTTTTTGGTGTATGCAGGTAAACCTAAGGAAAGTTAATGTGGGTCCACGATTTAAGGTCAAGGTATATAAACTGGATTATTGCCAAATCCTTATCAGTATGCTTAGATGATGTTCGCAGTCTTCTCATAATCTTAAATGGGATGTTCGCCCTATCTAAAGCTAAATTTAAAAGATAATTAATCTTCTTTCTAAAAGCTACTAGAAAGCTCCTTTAATTGCAGTGAGAGGGTCCTTCAAATTTTATTACAAATTCAATATAACCTGGATTTCACAAATTGTGATATGCAATGAAAGTAAAATCCTTTTTTAGGTCTGAAATGAGGTGCTTGTGACTGAAAGTTTATGTGGTATTATCCATGATGTAACTTTGGAACTGTATTTAAATCTTTTGTCTTTGTTCTTTAAGTTCTATATTTTAGCAATATCTGTTTCTCTCTATGGCTTTGGATGTGATATTTGTTACATTTTTCAAGGAACACTTTATTTTGAAGGAACGCAAGGCTCAGTTATGCAAGCATCTACAGGTGGGTAGGTAATCTTTTGCACCTGGGGCAGAGCAAACCCATCATGTGAGATACCTGATTGATCTGCGGTCATGTCTCCTTGTTGAATTTGCTGCTGTTTGAGGGGAGTGAGGTAACTGATCACAAGAAAAATTGAAATGAAGGGACTAATATCTACCAGGTCTCTTAGCTGGCATACTTTCTTCCTCAGGTTCATCCAGTAAAAGTATTCCCCAAAAGAAGTAGATATGTATGAATTTTTCTGTTTCTTCTATTTGGAGAGTTTTTGGAGTGCCTGTAGGGATGCAGCAGCGAGAGAAAGTGGAGATCTGAGATGCAGATGTCACTATCTGAAGATCATGAAGAAGCAGGAGTCATTAAGGCAGAGGGTTATTTAATTCCTGTAATTGACAGCCTTGGAAGTGATGACTATTGATTGTTGTAGCAGAAGGTGGACAGTCCTACCCTCCGAGTAGGCAGAAACACTGGAAATAAAAATGTCTTTTCTAATCATGATCTCAGGAAGCCTGTGCCAGTTCGTTCCAGAAGGCTCTCAGTATATCCTGGCAATACATTGCAGATTCCTATGATCTTCTAAGCTCCTGCAGCTGTGAAAATCTGCAAATCAGGAGCAGGAGGGCAGAACAACAATCATTGTACTTGAGCAGAATCCTGATAAGACTGAGAATTGAATTTTTCCCCAGAATTCTGTTGTTGATGTCTTGTATCATGTTGAAATGTGTACACAGAGGAAAAACTGGTAAGTAGAAAATTGTTACTGCAGTATGTGACTAAAATACAATTCAGTATTTACTTTGTAGAATTCTCTGGTCTGTAATGCAGAAAAACCTTAGGGTATTTTTCTCCATCATTTAAAAATTTTTATTATGTCCATTTGTAATTCACATCAGAGTACATGCTTTGTGTGGTTGAAAGTACTTGCATTTTAAAAAAATCCATTCATTTTACTTGAAAGTGATATACAGATATGGTACTGATACCGTAATTATAAAATATATATAATACCTAAGTTTTTAGGTGGTCTCACGAGTGAGATGCTGTAAATAACCCATAGTTGATTTGTTGATTTATTTAGGAACCAACCAGACTAGAGCTTTTCCTCCACTTGCTTCTCTCACTCATATTGCCCCATTCACCTCTGTCTCCCCAACAGAGATCCGCAACAGAGATGTGTTCAGTAGACCACAATTTCCCTGCACAGAAATTGTTACTGTTCCAGGATGGCTGGGCAGAAGGTTGTACTGGTTCCTGTGCTGCTTGTACTTACTCATCTTGGGCATTTTTAGCCAAGGACCTTGGGTGGCCGTAACCTTCATCTCCATCCAGCTGCCTGATCTCCTCTCCCTTCCAGGATCTTTCCTGCAGCCAGAATCTTCACCACTTTCTCTCCAGGTCCCTTCATTTTTGTCTTACTTTTCTTTCCACAATCCCAAGGCCCCAGGCCTCCCAGTTTAAGCACAGTGTGTGATCAGCATCCTAATTTGTGTTTCTGTCTTATGTTTCTAAAAATTGGAATATGTAGGACATGCCACTTGCATATAGATGTTAGAAAAATTTACAATCAGACTGCACTTGCAGCTGGGAAATAGCAAACTTCTACTTGAAAGTTCAAAACCTGAGTTTTTGGCATTCACCTCTCCTATACACACACACCCAATTATCTTGCAACTGTTAATGTTCTCAGTTTAAGATGGAAGATTTTTTTTTTTTTCTATGACCTGTCACAGGTGCTGATACTCTTAAAATATCTGCAGTTGAATGTCCTGCAGATTGACCCAGTCCCATGCTGTTTGCTGCATCTCTGCCCTTTCCTAGAGCTGGGTGGTGTGTGGGGTCAGTAGAGGGGAAGACTTTCCAAAGTTCCTTTGAGCTTCACCCTAAAGGTGTAGTAATGTTTTGAAGGTAGGTGATGACATCAGACTTTCAATAACTGCATAAGAAAGATTAAGAAAATTTTTGCTCTCATTATTGGACTACACAGAAAATAATTCCCATCAATAATCTCATTGATAACATTGTGTAACTGTCTTATGTTGAAGCTCTGAAGCACTTTAGTGAAGAAATACAAACATTCACACACCTTTGGCCTGGGAAGTATAGCTAAAATAGTTCACAGTATTATCAAACTATAATTTCAAATCTTTTTTTCATCATGCTAAGCCAGAGTTGACGAAGTAAGGAAAGTTTTACATATTTTGCAAGAAAAATCAAAATGCCTGAAATGTTTTTTTTTTCTAGTTTCTTATAAATACAAAAATGTGCTTGTAATTTAAATGGTGGGGGGTTTCTTACTATGTGATAAATAAAAAATTTAATACTACACTGGTTGTACTTTAATGGTTTTCACTGACTTAGAGTAAGCAGTCTTCATTTATCTCAGATGCAATCTTTATATGGTACAGACATCCTTTGTGACTTCTATAACCGCACATGCTTTTTTTTTTGACAATGTGCATTTATAAAGTGCCTTTATAAATACTTCGGTGCATTAGAAAGATCACTGAATAAATATACAGAAGAGCTCACATCAAAATCAAGTGAGTATACAAATTCTTTGTCAGTATTTCTGGCAATCAGTATTTCATTGGAAATCTCCTATTTCTTCATAAACTGTTTGTTTGTTTGTTTTAACCACAGTACTATCACACATTCTGAATTCTAAATTTCAAGTAAAGATAGTCTTATAGGAAAAGCTCATTCAAGGAGTTTGTGTTAAAGAGAATTTGTATTCTGGCCATATCCACAGTGACAGCTGAAGTGAGTCCAGTCAAATGATTTCAGGCATAAAGCTGTGCTAGTTGTAGCTTGTCTATAGATTTAGTCACTAAGAAATTGTAGACAAATGGTAGAAACTACTGCTTCTGAATTTTTATATATCAAGCATTGGAGGATTATATATTTGAATAAATAAGCATAAAAATGAGTCAAAGTGTATTTATTTTAACAATGATCCAGAATTTGTCCAAGTTATGCCTAGGCTGGTGTTCACTGACTGAAAGGCTGGTGTTTAACTTATGTTGTCTTCTACCTACATTGATAGTCCTGTGCAGGGCTAGGAGTTGGACTCGATGATCCCTTTGAGTCTCTTCCAACTCAGCATATTCTGTGATTCTGTGATATGAGTAAAAATCTTAAATATTTTTACATGGAATTTCCATTTAATAAATTAGTTGCTAAAATTAGCATAGTACAGAAATATGTTTCTGATGTTTCTTTCTCTTCATTAATGTTAGATATAAAACAGATTCTATATTTTCAGACTTTACATCATAGTTTGCCATTTAGCATTTGAAGTTAAATGAATATGACCATGAGTAATTTCTATAAGCATCATGACTGTTCACATCTGTTTATGTGGGTCAATAAAGCAACTACTATTACTAGACAAATTCATGAATGCAAAATAAAACCCAAAAATAATCCCCAAGTTTGCTGATTACAGTTTTGTTCTTTCTTATTGACGCTGTTTCACAGAATCACAGGATCACAGAATCATCAAAGTTGAAAGAGACTTTCATCTAGTCCAAACATCAACCTAGCAACACCATAATCACCCCTAAACCATATCCCCAAATGCCATTTGTGTAGGTCCATAATGAAGACAAATATTTATAAAATCTTTGGAAGGTTTATTTTGGTGTGAGAGGTTTTGTTTTGTTTTGAATACCTGCAGATTTCCTTACATGATATGCCACATGTCAGAAAGGCACAAGTGAGTAACAAGCATACTCAGGGAAACTTGTAGTGTTGGTAGCATCTGGGATTATTGCCTGATATTCTCTGTATTTCCATTAAAAAATATTTGTTCCAGAAATATAATGATGTCAAATATATGAAGAGTTGATGCTGTGAATGAAACTGAAACAACAAGCATCAAGTAGCAAAATATTCTGGTTTTATTGGACTCTATTCATTCTTCCTTAATATTTAGAGAGAGTTTAATCCCATTGTTACCCTGAGCTTCCTTTAAAACCTGAAAAATTTCTAGAAGACAATGGTATTCTGTCATAAGTGTGCAAGATGAAGTTCTTTCTCATAGTTATGTTTTTCAGCTAATGGAGGGGGCATTTTGGCATTCACCAGGTATTTAATGGGAATAAAAAGATTCAAGTAAAATTGGCTGTTGTAACTCCTATCTGTATGGTATGAGTTTATGTAGAAATAAATGGAGCAGTAGATGAAGGAATTTGACACTAACTAGATGGTTTTTGGAGAAAGAAATGTTTCAAAATCCTCAGGCTAAAATAGTCCGAAATATTGCAGTGTTGCTACAGCTGAGGAAGTTTTTAGTGGTTTTTCTGAATGTTCAGGAGCTGGTTTCTTAAGTCCTGCTGTGGATTTGCTGCAGAGAAGGTAGTATTGTAATTTATTATATTTTGCAGAGTGAAGCCTGAAGAAATGTACATATGATAACTTTCTTCTACCAAGTATTCATTCCTGCTAAAGAAGTTCTTTTAATAACCTGAAGTGCAAATCAACCTGTACAAATCCATACTGTTTATGGATTTGTGGTTTTGACAGAGTTCTAAACATCCTAGAGAGCTCAGTGGATTCCTCAACTATGTCTATTATCAACTCCAAAAACCCAGCCCATGCTTTTCCTTCCTCTTGAAAGATTCTTCCTCTTCTATTAAAACAAGAGATGCTAAGGTTTTCTCTTTATTCAGCATTTTTCAACACCATTTTGCATTATTCTGCCAGTAGATTTCCCAGTAAAAATGGGAGTACAGCTGAAAAAAATTCTTATTTGTTTTGAAGCCTTTTTCTAGATTGCAGCTGTAGAGGGAGCTTAATAAAGCAGTTCTTCCATTGGAACATTTCCTTGGACTGTGCAAGTGAAATATGCAACCTTCTGAAAATTCCTCTGGAAATTATTGTAGGTTCCAGATCCCGCCTTGCATTTAATGTGTATTTTTGTAAGTAAAGATACTGCTAAAGTTTCATTTGTTACTTCATATCCTCTGTTAGAATCTGCCTATCTTGAGACTCTAAAGTAATGATGTTTGGGGGTCTTTTTACTTTTTTTTTCACACCAGCTCTACACACTTAGAAGATCATTATGAGGAGTTGTCTCTCTCAGTTCTGACAGGTCAAGTTATTGATAACATGTAGAGATTAGAATAAACTAAATTTACCAATAAGATCAGAAAAGACCTTTTTTTAATCTATGTTACCTCATTGAATACACTAGATTAATACTGGTGTTAATGTATACAGAAATAGCAGCATACCGTTTGGAAGCAAAATGGATGCTTTCTTCTCTCTTTCGGTTTATACTTCTGATCTTCTCTTAAACTGATGCAGAAAGAGATATTTGACCCATCAGGAAACAGGTGTCAGGAAGTTGTTTATTTATAACACTTCAGCTATGAAAAAGAGAAGAGCTTTCCACTCTCTGATTCTTTTCAAAATAAGGTCAAGGTTTTCAGATATTTTGTACCAGCCATGTGACAGAAACTTTACCTTTCTGCAGTAATTGTTGGAAAAACTTCAAGGAAAATCTGTTTTGCTTTTGTTTTATTGTAGATTTATGAGTAAACAATGGAAGAACAACGATCTTTCAAGCAATAGCGTAATTCTTCCTTAAACGAAAGAAATTCTGTTCCTACAGAATATTCTTTACCATTTTAAAATCAGGGAAGACATATTGCCATTAAAACTGTGCTGAAATAGTTTTTTGACTGATCTGGCTGTAAATATAAGCATCCAGGTAAATATGAAATTATTACTATGAAAATGTTTTCTGAAATTTCAAGGAATATGTTTTTTATTAGGGTAGTTAACCCAAATATTGTGGGAGTTTTTTGATTTGTAAGACCTTGAGCACACATTTGTTTGTACCAGAAAAGTCCTCAATTAGTTGGAGTAAAAATACTGGCAACTGAAAATATTTGCATGCTTACAGAAATGTCTTAGGCCTGAAAACTTTTTTACTGACTCATTTCCTCTTCATAAACAGTTAGTGATGAAATGATGTCATATGAAGTATGAGAACAAGTTATGTGTTGTCTCCCTAGCTTTGCTTTTGTCTTCCTGATACATTTTTTGTTATACAAGAGTTTCATATTTTAATTTACTACATAGAATGTCAGATATGTCTTAAATTTCATATCTCATGAAATTATATTAATATCCATATATTTAAATAATTTTCATATTTAATAAGAAAGGAATGATGATTGACCTAATAGTATGATGATTGACCTAAACTATACTTGTGGACAAATGTAATGCTTGGATCTTCATTTCTCTTGACTTTTTTTTCCTTGAAGATCTGTTTTCCACAAGTATTCCTGGTTTATTTCTAAAACCCCTTCTACCTTTAAAGACTTTTCCTCTATTCTTTTACCGTCATGAATTTGAAATAAGAAGAGGCGACATACCTTTGTTAACTGTTACATGAATAGACAAGAATGATGACTGTTAGGTGTATGAAAAAGCTAATCCAAACAAATCTATTTAAAAGGAAGTATGTGGAATATCTATTGGTAAGAAGTTTTCTGGTCAGCATACTAGAAAGTTGATGTAAGGACATTGGGTATGATTGTTTCTGTATGGTAGTAGGAAATGGCCTAGACAGCTCTTTGAGGCCTCTACTTTTTCATATGTGTAGTGGGTTGACCCTGGTCAGATACCAGGTGCCCACTAAAGCCGCTCTCTCACTCTTCCTCTGCATCCAGACAGAGAAGAGAGGAAAAAAAAAGCAGCTAAGGATATATGAGTTGAGATAACAGCTGGGAGAGGTCACTTACTGATTACCTTCACAGGCAAAACAGATGCAAAGTAAAAACCACCTTCCCCTACCCCTCCTTCCATATTCTCCCTCCTCCCCTCCAGCAATGCAGGGGGATGGGGAATGGGGGTTACGGTCTGTTGTTGTTTCCGCTGCTGCTCCTTCCCCTGATCCTGTGGGGTCCCTCCCACGGGAGACAGTCTTTGATGGACCTGTCCAGCATGAGTCCATCCCTCGGGCAGCAGCTCTTCCCAAACTGCTGTCCCGTGGGTCACTCCTCCATGGGGTGCATTGCTTCATGAATGAGCTGTACCAACGTGGGTCCCCCACAAGGGCCACAAGTCCTACTCAGGAAAAGCCTGCTCCAGCGTGGGCTTCCCTCTCCGTGGGCCACAGGTCTCCGGCAGGACCCCGCTCCGTCCTGGGCCTCTCAGGGGGTCACAGCCTCCTTTGGATATCCACCTGCTCCAGCACGGTGGGTCTCTGCACCCCGAAGGTCCTCCATGGGCTGCAGGTGGGTCTCTGCACCCCAATGGTCCTCCATGGGCTGCAGGGGCACAGCTGCTCCACCATGGTCTGCACCACGGGCTGCAGGGGCCTCAGCTCTGGCACCTGGAGCACCTCCTGCCCCTCCTTTTGCACTGACTTTGGTGTCTGCATTGTTGTTCCCATGTTCTCACTCCACTCTTCCCTGGCTTGAATTCTTTCTGCACCACAACCTTCTTTTCTTAAATATGTCATCTCAGAGACATTACCATCACTCCTAATTGACTTGGCCTTGGCCAGCAGCAGGAAGTCCATCCTGGAGCCTGCTGGCATTGGCTCCACGGGACAGGGGAAGCTTCTAGCAGCTTCTAACAGAAGCCATCCCTGTAGCCTCCCCCCCACCCCAACAAAACACAGTCACAAAACCCCACTACATATGATAGAAATTAAAATATTTACATACTGTACTCTTGGTCATATAGAAGTTCCAGACAACTCTGCTCTACCATTCTGGGTTAAAACAAATGAACAAAAGAATAAAGGGGGAAAGGGGAGAATTCGGCACATGTTACTCCTATACTGGTCTCATGTCACCTAGTAGAACGCTACAACTCAGTGTCATCAGTAAGCTAGGACTGGAAATTACCCATATACTCTGTGAGCTTGATAAGTCATTATGGGGTTTTTTTAGTATCACAAAAAGAATGAATATGTTAGAACAAAATCTACTTTTCACAGTTTATGAAGTTCCAGGACCCTCTAGGAGCTAGAGCTGTGTAGGCCATGTTATGACCAATAGAACTGCTTTGAGCACTAAGCCATTAAATCCTCTGGAAAAGAAGCAGAAAATTAAAGAAAAAAAGTCTTCATACCTTCAGTTTCATAAAATGGTGCGGCAAAGACTAAAGTGAAATCAGCTTTGCCAGGCGGGGGTAAGGTTGCTGCAACTAGAAATCCATACAAGTTGAAATTTGAGCTAATTGTTCAATGGTAAACACTAAAATATCTTTAGGCCATTATCTTTAAAATCGACATCTGCTCTACTCATCTCACATGGTTACTGAGAATTTAGCGTTCTACTTCTGTAGTGGAGAACATGTGTAATTAATTGCCCCAAACCAAATAATATGCTAACCAGACTAGAGGAAGCTTTTACTTAAGATCAAGAAACCCTCTGGTATTTCCTTGCCAAATTTGTCAAGAATATAATTAAATCTCCCTCAAACCCTATACTGGTTTTTAAGAGCACCATGTCTTTGGAGGGCAGAGCAGGATATTCTGTAAAGTTGTCTCTCAGAGCTTTCTCTTTGGCTGGGGAGTCAGTCCCACTTTTAGCTTCACCTCAGGGCTCTGATATTGGACATGCAAATAATGCAAATAACTTAATAATCAATAAGGCAGATGAGTCTTATCAAGAACAAAAATTCTTAACCTCTTTATTTGTAGGAGAAAAAAAACTACCCTACCCTAAAGTTACGGAAACAGACATTCATCTAGATTGCTTTCTTATTAACTTGTACAAGACTTTGTGCTCTCTTTACAAATCTAGTGCAAGTTTTTCCAGATTTACATGCCAAAGTTGCATCTTACATTCAACTGAACTCTGCAATGATCTGACTTTGCAGTCATCAAGAACACAGATATTTTGTTGAAGAAGTCAGTAGAAATCTTGTAAGGAGCTGTCTCAGTCTCAAACCAATACTCAGAGACAATATGAAGAGAACAGAGAAAATGTGGTGAAGCTTTAATATCTGACTGTTGGTTGAAGACAAAATAATGGTCAGCTGAGCAAGCACATGCTTTAGTCTTGAATATGCCAAATGCTGTCATGAAGAAAGAAAAGAAGCCTTAACAGTCTTTTATGTTCAAGTAAGGAGAACATAAAAGGAGA
Organism: Chiroxiphia lanceolata; assembly: GCF_009829145.1. Lineage (NCBI taxonomy): Eukaryota > Metazoa > Chordata > Aves > Passeriformes > Pipridae > Chiroxiphia > Chiroxiphia lanceolata. The sequence goes on from NC_045640.1 coordinate 37,355,413, forward strand.
ATTTGATGGTATCTTTAGAAGAAAGCTACTGTTTTATTTAATAGTTTCCTTTATAAACAGAAAAAAATTATTCCTATCTTTTCAAAATATTCAAAACAAAATTTAAGACTGATTATCAAAGGCAGTTGCATTTCTGAAAGATACTGAAAGAGAAGACTCTGTCTTTAAACAATTACCAAGCCAGAAGAAATTTCGTAAATTACTACGGAAGTAGCAGATGCTGTTAGTATGACCTGCTGACAGTCAAACCCATAATTTAGTAGTATCATTCTCATGAAACTTATTAGGCCACTATTTTTTTTTGCAGAAATAGTTTTTGAATTTTAGCATATATGATTCTTAAGACTTCTGAAGATATTTATCAGTGCTTTATCAGGAAATGACCATGCAGAAGAATTGATTTTGTCTGAATGCTTTACTTAAAGGTGATAATTTAGGATTAGTCAATTCATTGTGTATTGAAAATCACAGTAAACAAAAATGTTTGACTAAACTTGTATTATTTGTAGCTTACAGTTCCTTGAGAGAATGAAATTCAACCTACATGAATTTATTTGCAGTGATTTTGTGATGGGATATATATGTGTTGTTCTGTCATAAGTAACTCTCTCCCAGACAAATTTGTTTTCTTTCTTTAAACATTTTGAGACTGGAAATAAAATTCTTCTGAATTTCATCTCTCTCTCTCTTTCTTCTGATACTGAATTTCACTTTTTTCTCTTTTTTTTTTTTTTCTTTTCCTGTATGTCTCATTACCAGAACACACAAACATTACTTTAAATAGTCAAACTTCTTTGGATACAAATTTCAATATTCTTTACATCACTACAAAATACAGGAGCTTAAGGGAGGTTTTGTAGCACATTTTTGCCATCAAATTCAGTTCGTTACAAAGTACGTTGAACAATTTTTCCCCCCTGAGGAGAATAATGAACTTATGACTCAGTTCTGACTGAATCATTACTCAGTGTATCAATGAGATATTTCTAGCTGTTTAGAAGTAGTAGGAAAGAAGGAACTCAAATCTATTTATTTGCAAATTTTTTTCAAATGTATGCTTTATGAACATTGTGGGGTTTTCCCCCTTTGGCTGGGTTCTTTGTCTTAAGACAAATTATTGACAGCAGTTTTAACCTGTGCTTCACTGGGAACAAATGCCTTGGCAGCTGGCCATTGTAACAGATTTTCTGGGTGACATGCATATTCTGTACTGATCTTGCCAAAGCCTGGTGTTTCAGATAGCTTCCTTTTCAAGAGCAGGTGTTCATTTATTCCACATCATTCTACAACCTTGGCAGATGAGATAAAATTCAGAACTAGTGCAAAAGAGCTCATTGATCCAGCTCCATAGAAATAAATCTTGACACTTGGAGCTTATAGTAGAAAATCCAGAAAGAGGAAGAAGAGTGTGAAGTGGTGAGGTAGCTGATTAGGTATAGGAAAAAAGGGTGAGTTATACCAGAACATATTATCACTTTAATTTGTGTGGATTCTGCTTTTTTTCAATGGAATATGACAATTTTCTGGATGGGAATCTTACAGTATTAGCAAAAGTCCCTTTGCATCCATTCTTCCATTCTTAGCAACACTGAACATATTTTAATTGCAATAGTTTTATTCTTTGTTAAAATAAATCTTATTACCTCTCTTATTTTACTTTTAATATCTTGAATTTATCAATGTTGTTTTAATTACACATATTGTAAACTATCAAAATTTGTCATTAGGGCAAAACACATGCATAAGATTTGATAGTAAAACTGTGCTTGAGAAATGAATATGTGCTAAACCCCCCAAACTAATAGGGAAAATATTTTCAGCCTGTGCAGTCCCATGGATATTGTACACTGGAGGGAGGTAAATATTTGATGAGTTTCATACTGTAGTAAACTTTATTTTCCATTTACTTTGATTGCCACCACCTCTGTTTGCTTGCTTAGAAATAGTAGATGCATTTTATCCTTAAATTATTCCTTTGCCTTTGCATAGGCCATGTCAAATTAAACCAGCTGCAAAAAACATTTGTCTTATGCATGTCTTTATTTATCTAATGATCACTATAAATTTTTGAAATTAACAGAAAAATAACATTTTTAGCTTATTAAGCCTGATGAGAGAGAAGATAAACTTATTATAAAAGCTATAGAGTATGTGCATAAAATAAAATTCAATTAGAGCAACCTAGCTTACTCACCTGCTCTGTGATGATCCAGAATCTTCTTATCACAATGATACAAGAACGAGATAGATGTGTCCAGAGGACCTATTGTAAAATGACGGTGCTTTTAAAGGGAGGAAGAAATAAGAAGCTAAAATATGACTGCGGCTCCCGGAGACATCCCTGATCTTCCTTCATGCATAAAAAACTGCTTTGGCATTCTTATCAGTGTACACTGGAAAGAATCTAGACCAACAACCAAGTGGGTTTCTCAGGTGGATTATGGAGCTTGTGTTGCTATGTGATAACACAACTGCTCTGATGGAGATACCTGAGCTTACTGCAGTGTATATCTGTATGATTTAGAATTCCAGAAATTACTGTGGTACAGTAATTACAGAAATTTACTGGGATACAGTAATTTCCAACAGTGAACTGGAGCTGCAAATGCTTTAGTAGTTCCACTATTTGGGATGTGCTTAAAGACAACTTTTCTACAAGTTCTGAACAGAGAACATACTTTCCACTTTTCAGGGTTTAGGACTCCATATATTTTTTATCAAAATAAAACTAAAGTTCACCAAAGCAAGAAAATATCTACCTTCTAAAATAGATTTACATCTTACCTTTGAATATAACCACAAGGCAGGTCTTTGTTTTTCTGCTGTACTTTTGAACAGGTATTCTAGTCTAGAAATGACAAAAGAAAATTTATCAAAACAGATACGTTCCTGCAAAATATTTTATTCCCATTGAACTAGCCTCTTTGCAATGACATTTTTTAGCAAAACTACTACTGATCAGCCCAAGCCTTTTTGAAGAAAAAAAATCATTTATTTTTAGATTATCAGCAAGCTTGTAAGATTTTCTTTACCAGTTCAAGACAAAAATGTGTAGTTGCAGTTATCAGAGTCATGCTAACACTGATATCACAGTGACATACTTTTTCTCCTACATTCTGGAATCCTTTTTCATCTGCAAAGCAGTAGAAAAAGAAACTAAGTTATTATGTATTTTGGACTGACTTAATTTGTTGTAGCATGCTTTAGGTTGATTTTGCATAATTAGAAAGAAAAAGAACTCCAGAGCACTTTGGTATCACGGCATAAAGGTGTGCATGGGGCAATGCAGAGGAAGGAATATTGTGAAAAAAACCCATTGATGTTAAGTACTCAAAATATGAAATTATACTTTGAAATAATAGAAGACTAAAGGATTTCTATTTGGTATCTCAACCTAATTAAATTTCACTAGTGATCTTGGCACAAAAATGTTTCAGAGAAGAATATGAAATTATGTTTGAAATATTCTAAAAAATTTTGTACAGAGCATATAAAAAGTATATGCCCTCCTTAGTATTGGGAATATCTGTTCTGAGTCTTTCTTCCCATGCTTTTTTCCTGTGCTCTGTCTTTCTTTTAAGACTTTTATTCTTCCTGAAAGGAAGTCTAAAGCAACATAAACAACTTCATGGGGTTTTAAGAACATGGTTTAATGAAAAAAACTGATGAAAGAAGTTTCATAAAATTTAACTTACATTGTCTTGGTTTTGTCCACTAAATATCCCCCTCTCATGTAAGTGCAGTTGTTTTTCCCTCCCCAAGGGGCACTGGCTGCCCCTTGCTCTCTCAACAACTCTTTTACTTTCATTCTGTAGTACATTTGCTTGGGATATACATAATCCATGGAAAACACTTGTGTAGCTAGGGAAGATAACCACGGGTATTGGAGAAACTGGACATTGTAAATCTAGTTATGAGGCCTTTAGAGAGGAAAGAAGGGATCCCAGTTGGGAAACATCTGGGGTTAGGAGGAAGTAAACTGCAGAGTACCCATACGCTGACAGATGCCTATGATCGGTCAAAGAGCAGTATTATTATCTTTATTCTTCTGTAAACAGCAGAAGTATTGACATATAATCCTGGTTCTGGTGATAAAGTGTTTTTCATAGCATCATGAATACATATGCATGTATATGCATTTTAATAGAGAAAATCATGGTGATCTATTGAGCCTCTGTTTCTCTCTTAGGATCTTTTTTAAGGTAATATTATCTGCAAGTGTGTTCCTATAGCTGTATAAAGTACTAGAGTTTCAGAATAAGACTATTCCTGAAGACTTAAAAACTAATCTTCTAGATTATAGAGCTCCTAGAGACTTTCAGTACTGTAAATCTCCTTTTTACCTACAGTTGTCACACAAATGCCTATGGCTAAAACACAGAACAGTGAAAGACAAGAATATAGACTTGGAAATGCAAACTACACGATAGAAGTAGCTTCTAACATTTTAACTGATTTTGACAAGCAGTAAGTTCATATTTTGTGGCCAATGTCACTGTAAATTTATTTTTCATTTACTGAGACAAAGATGTTGCATGGTTTTTGCTAGAAGATTCTTAAAATTTTTTTCTATTTAAGAAATAGAAAAAGAGAACTCGCAGCAATAATAATAATGGTTCTGCAATTTCAACACTGTTCTACTTTAACTTGTGAATTAAGAGGTTAGCTTTCTCTTTGTTCCAGTCGGTTCATTGTTTTACTGATCTTATTTTTACATTATTTCTGCATTTATATTTGTCTTGTCCTTGTAATACTGGTACATTGATGACTGCAGAAATACTCTTCTCATGAGGACCTGTAATGTACTGCTGTTGACCTTTAAAATATTCAGCTTTTGCTGGGCAGTTTTCAGGGAGATCTTTATCCCTCAGAAAAGCCATTCCTAGATATCTTGAGAACACAACCAGAAATAATATCCATTAGCCTTTTTTTTTTTTGGTATGTTTTTGTGACCAGGAGACTAAAGCTTTAGTCTGTCTTTCTGAAATTATAATCCCCTTCTTTGCAAGAAAGTGTGTGAATAAATTAACTGGAATATGTTCAGTGGTTCCTGAGACCCATCTGGCATTGGATACCAGTATGATGGCCAGGAATAGCCTTTCAGGCTGGGAAACTGTATGTGTGATAGAGTACCTTAACACTGCATGACAAATAAATGTTTCACCAGACTCCCAGGCAATGTACTGGCTGTTTACTCTGACACAAATTGCACATGGAGCAGAACGTGAACAACATCTTGGTGATACTTAACTATCCTAACTTTAGGTGTGTGGGCACGGGCACCATCTAGAAAATGAACTGTCTTCTTTTTTTAGTGCAATTTTGGAGCCCGTTGAGCCAGCATAGTTCTTCAAAAGCCTGTTCGTAGGAGTCTTTCAAGCTGTAGTAAGGTTTAAAATAAAAAAGGCCAAAACAAAAAAAACCTCTACAAAAAACCTTCCATCGACAGAGCTGCAAATTGTTCCGTGCTGAAATACCATCTGGTCTCCAAAAGAAAGGATTTTTACTAGAATGCAGTATGTGTGGCTAAAGATGCTCCCTGCCGTGTGTTTTGCAGTTTTCCTTTGTTGTCCTTGCCCTTCCACATTAGATACTTTCTGCAGTCTTTGACTTCTTATTAGTTGAGTGGATCTGAAGTGTATACTTTCTTTCTGAAAGTATGCCCAAGTCTTAGAAGAATCCTTAGGTTCCTTGTAGTCCTCTAAAATATTATATTGACCTTTTCATGTCTTTTAGAGTGATTTTCCTCAGAAGGTCCTATTCGAGAAAACAGAAGAAAGTCTTTTAAGGTCATTTAGATGAGCTCATATAAACATATTGCCATTTGTGCTTTGTGGAAATGAGCAGTGTTCTTCCATTAGAGGATGCATACTTGCAGATTCATTAGGATTTTTTTACTGAGCTCACTGGAACTTGTTGGCAAAATGTATTGCCAACCTTCATGTTTTTGTGCTCCCTTAACCTCTAGAAAAGTTTGTTTGGTTTGAGGATCTAATGAAAATCATGCTGTTTTGGCCCTGTTTTTCTGGCCCTCCTTGTCAGCATTTTAGGTGTATGAAATTTATATTTATTTGGAAATGTAAGCAGAATAACCTGTCTTACTTTAGAATAAAATGTTTAGAAGGAAGTGTGAATCTTCTGTACTGACAGCAAATACAAGTTTTTGGTTTTTATATTTGACAATTTATGGAAAATGGAACTTTTTTCTTTGCTTTTCTCTCTGAGAGCTGCCCTTTAATGGAAATTCATTTGCATAAAACTGTATGGCTACTTGTAGAATACAAATTGCTTTCTACTATACGTGTGCCATTCTTCCATGGCTCAGAGTCTAAACACAAGCCAACTTCAAAAAAAATCCAGCTTTAATCTACAAATTCTAAGGATGAGTTTCAGGAGGCCACTTTGTGTGATTGTAGGTAGTGTTTACTATATTTTATTCAGAAGGCCATTTGACTCCTTTCTTTCGGCATCTCATTGAACTGCAGGAATGTAATTATTTGATTTCAGGAATGGGATTATTTCTTCTTTTGTACACATCATCCTTATTTTTATATCCTCAATTCACTGCTTTTAAAGTGTTTATAAAGTTGTTTATTTTGTTGTAGAAGAAGCATTTGTACTCTCAAATACTATTAGCAGATCATGCCTCAAAAAAGAAGAAAAAAGTAGTGTCCATTTTCATCTGCATTGCTTTGGATCTCATATTACCTGGTTTTTTGGCTTACTTATGGACTCCTTCAGTTTCTGCTTTGGATACTAAAATTCTGTTTAAAGCTGTACGTAAACATTTTGAGATTTTGACCTCACTCAGAATCTTCCATAGTCTGAGTCCACTGGTAGTGGCCTGAATTTTCAGTTTGCCAAGTTTGGGGAACAGATTTTGGTAGTGTTTTCCATTAAAAAAACCAAAACCAAAACAGAAAACAACAATTTTTTTTTTTTTTGTGATGTATACCTTTGCCTATGTAAACCCTCTCTTGGTGTGTAATGTTGAATAAGGATAAGGAAAGGCATACAAGAAATTATGTAACATGAAAAGGAAGATGTTGCCTCTTAGCTTCTATATGCAGTGTCTACATTCTCAATAGGGAAGCTAATCTGTAATGTCTGTTTGGAGCCTTTGTGGTATTACATGTAAGGTAATCTTGCTGTAAGGTAGCATTGCTGTAACTTTAATGTTTACTCTTTAATATGCTCAGTAAGTGCACATTTGCCTCCCTGACCATGCGTCCTGCATCCATGCTGAGATTTGCCCATCAGGAATTGTCTAAATATTCAAAAAGCAACTGTGCTCACAGTGTTCAGTGATTTTTGTGAGCTACACAAGGGAATCATTTACTGCAAATTGATTTTTTCTCCATCATCTCCTGGAATGATTTCTACTAGCCCAGGAAGCAGATGAAATCCCTGGAGGCAGACGAATTCTTATTCCTGTGCTAGTGTCTGTAACCTAGCTTGGTTACTATTAATCCATGATTGAAAAGTGATTGGCAAAACCTATGTAACATACCAATATGCTCCTTGGATTAAGATGGAATGGAATGTCAGGTTCTGATTTTTTTATAAGAATGCAGCAGAGTGACTAACAGTGATCTGAGCATAATTTTGGAAATTTCCCATGATATTTATCTGCAGCATGTAGAATTAGAGTCAATTATAGTTGTTACAATAGCAATTAGAAAACTTTTTTTAATGCTCCCTAATGATGTTTGCCTTCAGCATACACAGCTCCAAAATCTTCATGTAGAGAGGAGATCATTGACTTTGGAGAGAACTCTTGTGCATTCTTCTGCACTCAGGCACTGTTAGATTGGACTGTGTGTAATGAAAAAATCTGAAGGATTTGTCTTTAGTAAACTGAAAAAACAGCATTATAAATCCATACCAATATTGTGTCAATGTTGTTGGCAAAGTATGTGTAATTCAAACATTTTTATAACATTTTATGCGTGAGTTGTTTGCAGTTTGCTCATGCTTTGTATGTCTTAGCAAACAGAGAATATGGTAACTTTCCATGTTGAATAATATCCTATTCATAAAATGGAAATTCTCAAATCAATATTGTTTCCATAAATTAAATAGTAAACTAGTATCCTGGTTTCTGCTGTCATCTATGACATCTGGTTGCAAACTTTTATCAAAATGTGAATGCCATTAACTTGTGGGGGATTTTTTATGCATAGTTAATCTTCTTGTTCGTATGCTTTCAGTGGTGTTGACATCTGATCAGAATAGCTGGAGTTCACTTAAAATTCAGTATTTTAGTCTATTTTGTTTCGCATACATTGAGGATTTGGTCTGCAAAACAGCTCTCTTCCAAATCCATAATCCTCTATATGATGTTTACTGCTCTCAGTTTTTTTTCCTGTGTTGCATGTTCAGAGAAGACATAGTCCATATGCTTGGCAAGTGAATCGGAATAAACTTGTCTAGGATGCAGCCAATATAAGTTATTACAAAGGAAAAGTTCAGAACTCTTCAAGTACCTCCATGCAGAACAGGTAATGCAAGAGGCAAAGTAGGAAGTTTGTATTAATACTTTGTTTAGAATTCATTGGAAAAAAACCCAGAAATAGATAATTATATAGTGAGCCAAAGCCTTTCCCTTGTTTCCTTGAAGTCTTAAAATACAAGGAGCATCAGTTGTGCATTCTGTATACAACTTTTCTATCCTGAAACAGCTAAAGTTGTGAAATCTCAGTTTCTTTTATTAGTTGTTAACTCAGAGAAATCACTTGGTTTTATCAAAAACTGTTTTTTAAATTTTGGCTTTATTCAAGTCTTCAATATAAAAACAGTTAAAAAAAGAAAAATAGCTTAAATTTAAACATCCATTTGAAAATGCTAAAACATTTTAAAAACAAACAAAAAAACCCTTTGAAAAATCTGTGAAAATCAAAATTTCCCTTCCAACAGATTAGTTTAAAGGAATAATATTTTCTGAATGGTTGGGGAGAGTGGGTGAAAGCATTGCTCAAAATACCTCTTAATGTAGTCAAAACTCTTTTGCCAGTCTGTACAGCTCTGTGCAGCTCCTTCACTACCTCAAAAAGAAGTGTAGTGGCAGCCAAAATAAATGAATTGTCTACTTGTACTTTGTATGGATTATATTAGATCACAAACGTGTCTGATTCTTCCATTTTAAAAATTTTGTCTATATTCCCACTGTGAGTAGCCTGACGGTGTCCTGTTATCACACTGTAACAGCTTTTGAGTAGGACACAGCTTTGTTCTCATATGCAAGTGATGAGTTTCCCGTGTAAATGTAGGTGAAGGTGTGTGCCTGGAATAATGGCACTGCAAAGGCATACTGGAAATCCCAGGCAGAATTGTTTATCTTTGCATTCTCAATCCTAGATATAATTGCCATGAACATACAAATTTATACAGTAGAAAAGACACATTCTCCATTTGCTTTTCAAAAAACTGCAGAGTTTAAACTAACTTGTATAAATACTAATGGGTAAGTATGTTATGGATACACATAGATCCATATCTTTTACAGTAGCAAATTATTTTTCTTCAAATGTGCTTGTCTTTGTTTTAATTTTTTTTTTTTATTCCAAACATTTCTGCCTGTTGACCTTTTCACTTCTATATTTTTTTCATTTCCCAGGAGTAACATATATTGCTCTTAGCACAGTGATACAATGAAGAGACTGTACAGGAGCTCAATAAGACTTCCTGAGACTGTGACCTTTTTTAAATGCTAAATGGCTTACTTCTAGAGATAGCTGTGCTATTCTAATTAAATTAGTGCAGAAAGGATGAAATGGATTAATTTTGACAGTTTCAAGCTTTAAAAAAATAGTGGTTTACAACTATTGTGACTTTAATTTTAATGTAAGTTTACATGTTTTCATTTCTTCAAAAAAAAAAGGTTTTTTTGACAAAGTTATACATAACATTAAACTGCTTTATCAAACAAGTGTTAATGCTATTCATCATGTTTATTTGAGTGAGTAAGTTAACTTTTAAATGGAACATAATAAAATGAAAACAAATTTAATATTCACCAAATTTGACCATAGTCAACACAGGACTTGTAACAGCAATCTTAGGTAAAGATCACTGCTGTAAAAAAGACAAATGCCTTTTATTTGTATAGTAATAACAAGTATGTGTTCCTAAAGTACCTGTTGTTCCCTTTCTGTAGTGACCTTACCTTAAAGCACCAGCATATTTTATAAGATAATATGTTACATTAGAAAGCTTTTAAGCTCAAAACTTCTGAGCATATGAGAAAAATCATTTGTGTCTCAAAAACAAACTAATACATTCTCTGGAAATTTTCTGTGTTTAACCACAATAAAATAGCTATAAATCTTTTACGTAAAGAAAATTCAATATAAATCTTACATACTATAAATAGAATTTGAAAGATTTTTTTCACTACCAAAGTACTAATCCTTTTTCGAAATATTCTTTTGAACTTATCTTTTTATATCTATGCTTTCTTTCCAAATATGTTATATTGTCTTCTTGAGTTTTGCTTTGATTTCTCTTTCTGGAACTGCTTCAGTGAAATAATATACTGGAAGGTAGTTATTGCTTGCTGTGAAATGTGACAGTAGAGATCATCCTATCACACTGGTGTAACTGTGAAGAACTACAGAGCTCTCTGTCTGTAGAGCAAGCCAGCAGAACAGGAGATACATGAGAAATGAGAGCCAGTCACCCTGTATCATGGCTTCTGGAAACTGCTTTCTTATTTCAGGATCGGCCCATCTTTTTTCTGCTTCATGTAAAATCTTTCATTTCCTTAGTATTTGGAGTTTGGGAAAAAACCAAAAATTGTAATAATAAAGCATTCTAAAGCCAACATAAATCATACATAAAAACTGCAGGCATTTCCTGTTTTAAAGTTAGGTAAGGACATAGGAAGGTTCAACTGGTATATAAATATCAGGTGATATCTGTATCTATTCAGGCTGTCAGTGTACTGCTGAATTTCATGCAGTCTTGTAGTCCCACACTGTGAGCAAATCAAGTGTAGATATATTTCATTGTACATTATCTGAAATCCTTAAATTAATACTTGATTTCTTTCTAAAAAGAAATTTAGAAACTTTAGAAAGAAAACTCTATTTAACTCTAAGTTACAGTCTTAACACCATTTAGTGTAAGGTTTAAGTTGGCCCTGCTTGGACTCATAATCAGTGGTTAAAAAAGTGATTAGTCTGTGACCAAAAGGATAAAAATATTAAATGGAAACTTCATTTTTATTTTTTAGCATATTTCCCAATTTTTATTGTCTTTACTCTTTCACAGATTTTTTTCTTGCTCTTTTGTGTGCCTGTCTTAAAACTAGTTCCCTTACCTTAGGTTTCTGTGAGGGGAAAAAAAAGTCTCTGATGCATAATAATTATATTTCAGGTTCTATGCTCTTGAAGAACTCTTTGCAGTGTTTTATATTACCTTCTCATTCTTCAAGTTATTCTTAGCTAAGAAAATAAGATCAACAGGTTCAAGAAAGCACGGAATCAGTAGAACATTCTACTTTTTTCATCCTTTCAAAAAAATTATTTTTTTTTAATTGAAGAAAGACTTAGGGGTAAAAAGAACTACAAAAGGGGAAAGCTATAGGATGTCTAACTTGAAAATATATTAAAATTTGTTAGTGACTTTCAGCATCCTATCGAGTTTTGACTAAACTATAAACTTTAATGAAAGTAATTGTATCTAGGTATCTTACAAAAGAACCTTTGTGAAACAAGAAAGTGGTTTTCATGGAAAAAGAGCAGATGAGTAAGAGTAATATGAAATATTATTTTAGAGTCTGTTCTTGAAATGAAATTTTCTTGTCTGTTTCCCATGTATTAGCTGTAAATATCTTTTAGTATTTCAATACAAAAGTATAAATGCTTTTTCCATTATACATCAAGAATGAAAACTAAATGCATGCTTAAAGCATATCGATCTTTCACTAGGTTCTAATCTGTTTGGTTGAGAGTCATTTTCCTCAATACGGTTATTAATTCCTTTACTTTAAAAATTGTCACTACATTAAATACTTGTTGAGATTTCTGTTCCTGGTGGAGTCAATAATAAAGGATGTTTAACTCCAGAGGGAGATAGCTTAGGTTTTAAATATATGGTCTATTTGAAGCCGCTAGAAGTTGGTTGCAGATGTTTCTGTTCACAAGAAATACATTACTTAACCTGAGATCTTGGTAGGATGTAATTACTCTGTTCCAGTAAAACCTTTCTGTTTGATATCACTAAGATTATTAGTTGTAGACTTAAGAAATTATGTAACACACTGTTCCACAGAGACTTTGCTTATGATCTGTATCTTTAAAGTTGCTATCAATAAAAATAAAGAATATGTAAATTTGCACTGATTAAATGATACCTGTAGATTGTTTATTCTAAATTCACTGGCAAACACTTATGTTTGTGTTTTATTTATGTCTGAAAACTACTTACTGATAGTTTCATAAGTTTTTGGTTTTAAATGAGATTAAGCTGTTAATTACTATATAGATCAGTTCAAGTAGTACATTTTAAAGTGTTATACACATTCACATGTATTTTTTGAAAAATATGTACAATGGCATTAATTAGTTTCATGAAACAGTCTTCCACCTAACTACTCATGTCCTGAAGGATAATGGCTATCTGCCCCATCTATTTCTTAATATTTTTCCTTTCTGAGATGTAAGAATGACAGTCATATAATGCTTCTATTAAACGGTTATGGCTTTCTTTCCAGAAGAATTCAGAATTTCAGACTGAAGCTTTCTATAACTCTTTTTTCTACTACTTTAGTTGGAGTTATTCTACCCTTTTGGGTAGTAAATGCGACAGCCTGTGCTGTCTGTTTCATTGAGGAATATCTCAATGTTATCTCAATGCCTTGGAGAGGAGTGCTGGAATTAGACAGGTAAAACAAGAGTGGGGAGAGAAGTGCACATTCCACAGAGCAGATGAGCTTTCTGTCTTCCAGCTTTGAAGAGAATTAGCAAGATTATCAGCTCTGATTGTTTCTTAGGCAAATAGGTGTTCAAGGGAATAGGAGTAGCCAAGATGAAGACAGCCTCAGGGTAAAGGGAGCAGATGAAGGGAAGAGAAACTTTTGAGATAAAAGTGATATAAAATATGAGGACGTAGAATCAGAAGTTGCATATGATGTAGAATAAAGAGAAAGGGCTATAAAATGCCAAGTAAATAAAAATTTTAATTGCTACTGTATCCAAAGGTCCAGGCTTTTTGAGTTCTAGAAATCCACTGCTATCAGCTAATAGCTGTACAACATACACCCCCTGTCTGCTTCAGCAGAGAAAAAATTTGTAAGGTAAAAAAGATCATTTAAGGCAGCTGAATATTTGGTATTTTATTCATATGCTTCTGGCCACTATGTCCTGCACAGCTGCTGGAAAATTTCCTGAGGTTGAGGTATTTTCAACTTACCTTTAATTGTATTTTTGTTATTTCTGAGTTTTAAGCACAGAGAATTGGAAATGTCAACAGCAAAATGTGCTTTCATTATATAAAGAGCTATATATGTTTAATTACTCTGAGAAGTCATATTAATCTTATTCTGAGTACCAAACTGAAAAGTCACTTGGTAAATAACGTGTTTGTTCCTCTTTTACACCACCTAAAGAAAAAAGGAGGATGCTACCTTCTCTAAATTGAAGATGTTTAAAACCACAAATACCTATTAAATATATAAGAGGTTTGTAGAACATTCTGTTTAAACAGATGAGTGCAAAGAAAATTCATTGTCCAATGTTTTCTGTGTTTGTAAGATTTGGAAAATGGAAGAAAAAAGATGTGGTTTAAAGCCCAGTGTGACTCAGTCTGTTACTGAATGAGAAAAAATTAGTGCAGAATTACATTTCAGTACATACTGCATAGTAGCTTTCCATTTGGAAGAAATAGCTCTTTTCAAGACTGAGGAAAAGAATTGAGGAATTGATTCTATGAACGCTAAATGAGAGAGATGAAAAGGATACTTATTTTCTACTTTTATGATCCATAGCCCTGTTCATTCACTTTATAATGAGCATATACTAAATGTTGCGTGGAATTAATGTTCTTACAAAATGTTATTGTTTTCAATCACATCAAACCAGAAACATTTATAATTGTTCCAATAATCATCTATGCATTATTGATACATATAACATTTTTATAACCTATGTATTAACATGTTTATAACCTATTTATTAACAATAATACACATTTATTTAATGTGCAAATCTAAGATACATGATATATAAAAAATATTTGTAATGGACAAACTGTTTGAATTAATTGACCCACTTCTTCATTCTTTCTATCACATTTGCGCAACTAGTTTGTTTCATTCCTGTCCCCTTACCTTTAGATGATTTTGAAGCTGACAAATGTTGTCTATGTTAAATCAGCCAGAAGGTTTTTTTAAGATTACAAAGATTGACTGTGTTATGCCTCACTAATTTGTATTTCAGGCAGTGACTGCTCTGTGTCAGTAACCTTAATACTTATTAACTGCTAGATTAAGATTTGTCTCATTAAACAGCAATAAACCTAATGTACTGAAGACTTTACAACAGCTAGTCACAACACAGTTTTCTGTACATTGAAATAATCATCAATATCCCAAATATAAGTATTCATTTCTGTTTGTAGTTTCTTTCAAAGATGTGTGTTCATTCTTGCATGTATATACATATATTATTTTAGCTAACACTTTCTCTAGAAAAGTTGCCTTGTTTTACATTACAAGCTATAACAGTGCCTGTAAAACCAATCTTCTCAAGCACATACAGATCCCTCTTCCAATGTTTTCACTTAATAATCTGTTCCTCTCTCATCAGAAGCATTATCTACTTGGGCCAAGATAAACAAAACTAGTATGGATATTTATAAATATCTCATATGTAAATTTTTCTTCTTTGAATGTGAAACAAAAAAGGTGTCATATCTACTGGTATAATGCCATTTAGTTCTGCGTATCTACCTCATATTTTGTATTTTATTGAAGTTACAGTGTTAATTTGATTTTAAGTTGATGAGACAAGCCACATGTTTTCAGTCAAGCACATGCTCAATGGCTTACTAAATGGAGCCTTGTAGGTACCTAAATAGTAACTGAGCCAATTTCTTTGACAAGCCATGAGGTGTGCAGCCAGGAGCTTTTGCTTAAATTAGTTCTTTGTTAAAATTACAATTGACAGGGCTGGGAGAGGTAACACTGATACTTTAAGGGAAGCATACAGCATGCAGGATGATTTACCTGTTCATCAAAGAAGAAAAAAAAAATAGTGATGGAAAGGCTAGTTTCCTGTCTGGCTGGCAAAGAAAATGAGACATTTTTCTTTAAAAAATTAGTTCCATTTAATCCAAGATAGCTTCCCTTTGTTGTTGAGAGTTATGGAGGAGGAAAGAAATACAGAGTAGCTCTTTGGGATGTTGTGCAGTCTCTGCTAAAGCTTGGAATGCACCTTCACTACAGGAAATCTAGACCTTTGATCATGATTCATGATGAGACTTTACTACCAAGCCACTGATTCTCTGCTGTCATTACAGCTTAGATCTGCATTTTACCAAAAGGTACTAATCAGGTGTAGTACTTCACTGTGCTTTTTTATTAATGTATGACATCTAGTGATTCACATCATGCATTAGAAAGTTATCCAAGTGCAACAAATTCTTTGGCAGAATACTGTGGTGCAACAGAGGAATTCAACAAGCTATTTGATCATTGATACAATCCAGTATGACGGAAAATGAATTTTTGTCCTTCCGCCATTGAGTATTGCTGAAGTATGACCAGTGAAAGATGGGATGAAATTATTGTACATGGTGGTTAATTCAGATTTACCTTTTTACATATATTCAACAGATAGGTTGGTAGATTTTTTTGTTTAATTCTCTTTCCTGCTGGACATTATAGTAGAACTGTGTGTGTGCATATATATGTATATATGTTATTTGTATATTTATCCATATACAGCTGTGTCTCAGTTATCCAGGAAAAGAGACTGTTGATAGCCTGTTTGGTTTTTTTTCTTTTTTTTTTTTTTTTTTCCCTTCAGATTTCAGAGCAGTTAAGACAGATGGAATAAGAGAAGCATGTTTGTTATCTTTGGATAAGTACATTCATGACTCCTAAACTAGGAGAAGGAGATGACCACTTATTCCTTGTTTAAGTTGCCATACTTTGGTCTTTGATGAGAATTAAAACCGTGTTTCTTCATGTTATCTCTGTCTTTAAACTTAGATGACAATTGATTTTTAATATAATTTAGATCCAATATAAAATAGATCTTTAATTTGGCTTTGAAAGTTTATTATATCAGGTGATAGTAACCCAGAAATTATAGATCTCTGCTATATTGATTTGCTAAATATAGTTGTTTAAATAGCTCAGTGTTATAGATGAAGATTTCTTGGAACAATATTTCTTCTCATTGACAAAATAGCTTATTTCATTTTACTACCATGCTACATTAAAACAGTTGATTATTTAGAATCTATATAAGCAATCCATTCAAGATTTAATTAACTTGAATATGAGTGAAGAAATGTGTTCAATGCATATGATGAAAATGTAAATCTAAGTTATATTTCTGATGTAAGAGATACCATGATTTGTACTGAGCTTGCTGAATTTTTTTTTCTCTAGCGAATAGAGTTTTTTAAACATTACAATTTGAACTGGAGTACTGAGTGTTCAACAGGGGACAAGGGACAACAAGAACAAGGGGCAGTTCTGGATGAAATCATAGCTGATTTTAAGCAGAGTACAAAAATGTACAAATTCTATTGCCTTTGTTCAGATTTAATTATTATTTTCTGTTACTCAGATCAAGAGAGTATCCATATGAGTAAGGGAGGGAAGCATTTTGTGTACTGTACTATATTTTATTAAAATACCATGTAATCTGAAGATCCCTACATTTCAAATGAAAATAAAAATGAAAAAAAATAATTTTACATTCATAAATGAGTTTTTAAATCAGGTCTTTGAAGGTCTTAGTAGTTTTCCTTTTGAAAAAAAAATGTTTTGCTGTGCAATTTTCTTGCATTCCATGACACGTTTGAATTTACATTGGACTACTGACCTGAGATGGTATTAGAATTCTAAAATCTCTAAATAAAATTTCTCAATGAATTAAATTCAATTTAGAAAAGGGCTTTCTACAACAGTATCTGTTGTTCTGTATTTTCTTAGTACAAGTGCAGAGCAATCTTGTATTGATATAGGGTGGAGTAAATAACAGTTGATTATTTCAATTTTATTTCTGTGAGCCTACTAATAAAAAAATGCTATTCCTTTTCTTTTGCTGATTACAGACAAGATTCCAAATATTTTCTGCAGTTCAAAATGTGCTGAAGGACCAAATATTTCACCTTTACTGCTTCAATTTCAAGTATTTCAGCATTTAGCCCTGTAAGAAAACATGAACTCTTAAAGTTGGCAATAAAGCTGTGCATATTTTGTTACTAAAAAATTCCTCACATACACATTCGGTTTCTTCAGTCTCTTAAGGCTCCATTTTCAGACCACTTTATTATATGTATGCAATTTTTCTTCTCATTTTTGTTTTGAAACTCCTTTTAAGGATTTTATAATTTTTTTCATGTTGGTGAAAATTCTTCGTATAACCTAAAGACAAAATGTAATGGTATGTAATATGAGAGAAAATTGTGGATCTTTATGCTGCAATATTATCATTATTATTGTTGATCTGGGGGGCAGTGGGGGCTGTGTGGAGACTTGACATGTCCATGGTGAGATAATCTCAGTATCATTTAAATAATCTAAGTAATTTTCTTATGATGACTGAAGCTTAGAGAATCACAGTCAGTAGGGATAGATGTTGCAAAGGTAAATATGTGAATGGAGGAGTTGTGTGAAGTTATGTTTCTATCACCTTGGGCAGGGGGATTCTTATGAGCAAACATGCACAATGCACAACCTTAGGTATTTCAATTTAGTTGGATAAATTTTGCATCTAAATAAGAAAAAGTCTGTATGATTCCTCTTAGCCTTGGTCCCATGTTGAGTGCAGTAACTGATGCAACTATTAACTGCAAAATTACTGTAAAGACCTAGGGACTAAGATTTTGATTTTTTATGTTAGCTGATATCTGATTAACTAACATCTAAGGAGATAACAAGTCAAAGTAGATTCAGTAATGATACACAATTTAATATGTAAAAGATACCTGCATATTTGCTTTGCATTTTCTTGCAATTAGTCAGCATTTTTCCTGAAAATCCTTTTGTGATTTTGTTGGGACATTATTCTTGCTTTTTGACATAACATGTTGCTTTACATGCTTAACAATTCAATCAAAATACTGTCTAGTTTAATTTTCCACTGTAGTCCTAGCAGTCAGGATCTCAGAATTAATTTTGTGGTAAAAGTACTTTTGTTGCTTGATAGCTAATTCTGTAACAGTAATCATTCTAACTGAAAGCTAATTTAAATGAGAAGTCATCTCCTGAGTGAGACTAAGAAAGGTATTTTAGTTTTTAGCATCTTGTATAACAGTAGAGGGTGGGAGAAGAGTGGAGGTGTATCCCATGAATGATCCTGGGACACAGAGGGCAAATATGTGGGATTGTGTATGCAACCCTTCTCGAATAGATTTTTCAGATCAAAGTACAAGGATTATCTTTGCTGACTCATTCCAAAATGTTACTTCACCTCATTTGCAGCTTAGTAAAACCCCATCTTGAATGTCTTGACTTTCTTCTGTACTTGGGACAATATTAAAGGAGCTGGATTGCTTCTGTGTGTTGCTATGGTGTGATGCCTTGGTGACCAGTTTCAGATCAGGAAGTCTGGCCACATGCTGAATAATTTGAGGGGGTTTTGGTACTAGATATAAGTAAAATATGTTACTTTTTCTTCAGTACAATGTGTTTGGATGGGTGTATTTATCAATTAAAATATTACATAACAATAGCTTGAGTTCTTGAGGTTAAGTTTACCTTAACAGAATTCAGAACTTAATCTGCATGTTTCATGATGGTCTGTGAAACTGTATTTCTGTATTTGAGTTGATTTGCCATGAAAGCTGTGTGACAAGTGGTACAAATTTAGATATAAAAAAATACATACCTAACCAGGCATGGAAGGCAGAGAAGATTTTGTTACTTTGTTTATTTCAAGTTTATGTAGTTCTCTTGCATTTTACTTTGGCTCTGCTGTCCTATCTCCTCATATTAGAAAAAAAATTCTTTAATAAAAATAAGAAAAAATGTTATTAAAATGTTATATGATCTTCAGAGGTACTTGTTCCCATTGGAGATGTAATTATCTGTGATTAATCAGTAATGCTTTGGAGATGTAGTTGTCTGTGATTAATCATCCTAGATGTTCTAGCTGAAAATGCCTTGGAAAGAATGAAAAAAGCAAAACCAGAAATATTCTCTGTGAAAAACCATATTCTCTATGTTTACTTTTTATATATTTTTTAATATTTATTTTCTTCATGTTAATGTGTAGGGTGAATGGGTTTTCTTAACCACTACCGTAAAAGACAGTAGCATACTTGCATTTTGAAACTGGTTCTGATATCATTGATTCAAATTTCAATTTCACAGACAGAAGTGGGAAGAGATGTAAGTCCCGAATCTTTTTTTTCCTTCTTTTAAATGTACTGGCCAGAAATGGATTAGGTGTTTTATTTGTCAGGTGTATCTCCTGATCTGTACTGAGGAGGTAGAGTTCAGATGCCACTAACACAAAACCAAAGAAATTATTGTGGTGGTGCAATTTGTGTACCTAATAAGATGTAAATCACAGGGACAATTTCTTTTGCTGCTTAAAATCTAAATCCTTTGCCTTCTTAATGTAGAGAAGAGGTTGTATAAACAGAAGGTCAACTTATGTTTGGCTAGGGCACTTGGAGATGTGTTAGAAAATTTGCACCCAAAACCCAGGAACTAGAAGAGGTGTGCACAGATTTGCCTATAAAAGGAACACTTTACAAGCCCTTTAAAGCAGAAGTTTAGATATTTACATCAAGCATGTTTCTGATCTTGACCAATAATTGAACTAAGAGGAACAAAGGTCTATGAGATCTTTGCTGACTGGAAGGTAGATGTATAAAATGCAACATTAATGTGCTTCATTTTGATAGCTGAATATAGCAAGTATTTGGAGTTTTATTTTATCCATGTAAAATAAAATTCCTTGTCTTGTCATCTTCTGTGTATTTCATGATTAAATTTTCTCTATGGAATGATTTTGATAAAATAAAGAAAAAAGAACTGTACAGTTCTTCATGTTGAAAACTCCAAAGAATAGTGTTTTTGATCAGTTCTGATGGTTTTAGTAAAGGCACATGGTCCCAGGAGATCTAGATTTTTACCTGAGGGAAAAATACTGGTACATATAAGCAAAATAAGTACAGTAGATGCTGAATTATATAGCATGAGCTTATTGTGAAAAGTGAACTCTGTGAAAAGTACTGAAAACTGTATTTGAAGATGAAAACAAACATCAAAGCAACATAGAGTCTTTTTCATCTTTCCTAGTAATTATTTCTGTGATTGTACATTTTAGCTGCCTTGTGAAGATGATATTCAGAGTGGTGAATGACTGCCTGTCTCACACAGACATTCACACATTGCACAGCTGAGTCACAGTTCTGTACATGTGGTTCAATATCATTGTGCAAGTTAAAATAGCATTTCTATTGTTCTGTTATTAAACATCCATTTTCAAATTCTGAACAACTGATAGAAAAGAACTGGAGCAAATGCTACCTGCAGCACATTACCTTGTGGTGTATGAATGATGTGTGATAGCCATTTTAAAATCTTAGTCCTGATTCACTGGTTTTCTCTAGTTTTGAGTTGATTTGACAACCCTGAAAAGTCGAGTTACTCATGAAATGAGTAGTGAGAAAGGTAGTAAGCCTATGGAAGAGCTGGATAAACGAACAAGGCCTTGAGAATACCTGATTATCTGAAAATTTAATGTGGTTGAATTAATTTTTTTCTGAGTTTTTTTAATGAGTGAAAAGATCTTGAATTGGTAAAATATTCTATTACTAAAAGCTTCCCTCAAAGATTTATGAGAGTGAACACTTCTAATGCAAGAGATAAATAGAAGCATTTCTTCAAAAACTATGAATCTATTTCAGTTATTTTTCAAATTTTGAAACAATTGGGGGGAAAAAAGGGATTTATTTCTGATTAAATTTTCCATTGTATTGCTCCTTTTTATATGTCATCACTTTATTGTATTATACAGTTTTTACTTTGTTATGCTATTTTACTATATTTTTACAATCATGGCTTGGCTTCGTGAATGAAGATTTGGGAAGGGCTCTACCTACATTTGCTACAAAACCCACATTTGCTACAAACCCACATTTTACTATATTTTTACAATATTTCACTGTATGGCCAGTCTTCGCGAACGAAGATTTGGGAAAGGTCTTTGCCCTTCGAGCCTGCGCAGTGGATTTTTTAGGTGAGACACAGCGTGCGCTGAGCTGAGCCCACCCTTTAATCCTAAGGTTCATCTGCCGGGGCCGAGCAAGCTTGGACGGTGGCAGTGAGGTCCTCAGGACGTAGGTTTGTTTAGAGTGACCTTCTCTTAGATGGATGGCCTTACAGGGCTAACGAGCTCCATCTGCCCGGGGGACTCCTCTGACCAGGACCCGAACCCGGGCCGCGGCGGTGAAAGCGCCGCATCCTAACCACTAGACCACCAGAGGGCCCCAATATTTCACTATAATAAAGCTAAATCAATATTTGTGACCCTGGGTATTGATGACATCTTATTTTGTGACCTCTGGGTGTGTGCTCAACTCTCACTTGACCTAGAGAGTGATGTGCAGCACCTTGTGGGAGGTATTGCACAGCCAGCCTTTTCTGCATAACAGTGCTCACAATATTAAATACAGCAGTGTTATGTGGGTGTGGCCTTAATGAAACTTCTTATAGTTCAGAATATTAGCTGTTCTTATTCTTGTGTTGTCATTTCTTTAACTTTCTCTCTTCCAACTTCATCTTTCTTGGAAGGCGATAAAGAAACCTTTACGAAATCTCTCTTCCACTACCCTGCCCTAAGCTATTGCAATATCAAGAAACACTCTTCCTACAGTCTATGTGTCCCTGAAAATATTTAGGTGTACCTTATTTTTTCATCTTTGACTTTACAAGCCCTAATACATCACTCTCATTATCAGTCTATTGTCATCTCTCCCCTTCTTTTTATTTTTTCATATAAAGCCTATGGATGTACAATGGTACTAATTTTCTGAGGCTTTTTCTGTGCTGAAAAGTGCAATGGGAATTTTTTTATAAACTGTGATGTCAAGCAACTACATATTTACCTGTAGTTCTTGTTCAATATATATCTTTTAAATATATGTTAATTTTTTTGCCTTTTAGATAGGAGATTTTCCAGTGAATGATTCTTTTCTAGTATTTGTGTAGGCTTTTAAACACTGAGGAGTTAACCACGGTTATTATTAAGGGTAATCTTAGAAAACAGAACCAAGGGAATTTTAAGAGGTTTCCTTAAAATGCAGAATTAGTTACTTCAAAAGCATTTGTTTATCTTCCTAGTCTGTTCCTAAGACCTTGCACTGATGAAACACCCACAGAGTTTCTGGGTATAAAAGCCCCATAGTCTAACAATCACTGTGAAGAAAGACACAAACTGATCACTGGGCATTCAAAGCTTTGTGCTGCTGAATATGAAAGCTCCCCACTGCCACTACAGTAGAATGACATGAATTGCAAGATGTGTTCTTCATCCAGAGTTGCATGGGCTCAGAGAGGGGGAAGAAAATGAAATGCTATTGCCAAAGTATTGGAAGCATGGAAAGTGTTACACCCATGGATGTGTGTGATGGCTGCTGGAGGTGGGCAACTTGTACAACAGGTTACTCAGCAAAACTTTGGCAGCAGTTAAAATATACAAATTTGCACATTTTACATTTGGTATTTTACAGTTGGCTCTGCTATAGCAAGTTGTCCTTAACCAAAAGTAGTCTCAAAGCTATAACTTTCTTTATATTTTTATAAAACTAGCATGCATAATTGGGAATTATTTTGTCTTTTACGTGCTTAGAATATTCAATATTCGGTATATTATATTTTTCTGCCAGGAACTATTCAACCATTGGAATACTGCCTTTTGTAGTATTCTTTACATGTACAAAAATATCAAGAGGTTTCTATTTAAGGAAAATGTGTGTATATTTGAAAATGGCTTAAACTCTTCTCTTCAGAGAATCTTACATATAAGCAGCTGCTAAACATATATATATATGACAAATATATATATATATTACAGATTTATATTTGTTTATTAAAAGTAGTAAATGAATGAATGAATGTTTGAACAGACAGGAAATTCTTACTTTTCTTATCTAACCTAAATGAAATAGAAACTTACCAACTTAAAGGACAAAATATGAAATTACATGTCAAAGCTACATGTGAGAGTTAGATGTCAGAAAAGTAGACAATGGCTTTTTTGTGCCTTTTTTCTTTCTTTTAACATATCTGTGGTATTCCTGTAATTTAGCACAGCATAAAGCCTTTGGAGCATGTTAAAATACATTGGCTTATACCTGTTGAACATCTTATAAGTTAGTTTTAATTGGTCATTGTCTCTATAAGCATTTAAAATTTATAGGCCTTACCTTGTTTTCTAACCTTTCATGCTAATCAGAGGGCATGTCTACATTTAACAGGTCAAGAAGCAACTGAGGAAACTCAGAAGTTGAGTTAACCTTTCACAGATTTTCTGACAGTCTGGGTTGTTTAACTTGACCGAAGCTCTCTTTGACCTGAAGTCTTTAATTTTCGAAAGTGTTTCTCAAGAGTAAAAGCTTTCTTTTCACTTTCTTGATATAATCTGGAACTTGGTTTTTTTCTTGTAGGATGCTTTGAGTGTTGCATCAAATGCCTGGGAGGTATTCCCTATGCATCTTTGATTGCTACCATCCTGCTGTATGCTGGAGTTGCG
Organism: Chiroxiphia lanceolata; assembly: GCF_009829145.1. Lineage (NCBI taxonomy): Eukaryota > Metazoa > Chordata > Aves > Passeriformes > Pipridae > Chiroxiphia > Chiroxiphia lanceolata. The sequence goes on from NC_045640.1 coordinate 37,379,358, forward strand.
CTGTTCTGTGGATGTGGACATGAAGCACTTTCAGGAACTGTCAACATTCTGCAAACCTACTTTGAGATGACAAGAGCTGCAGGAGATGTTATTGATGTCTTTACCATGTAAGTTACTAGATTCTTTCACCTGTTTCCTTTTAAAACTGCTGAAAAATTCCTCCAGAGATATAAATTTGATTCAAGAAAATGTCTTTTAATGAAAATCATAGAAAGAATGATTTGGATAAGCTCAGCAGATACAGTTTCGATTGTGCTGATATTTTTACTATTTACAAGCAATTTGTAATACTGTTTAATATCCCAGTTTTAATTTAAGGTTTTACTGAAGAGTGCTTCATATAATGTTGATGAATTTGTACCATACATTCTTGCTTTAAAAAAAAAACCAAACCAAAACCCCCCAGAACTCTATACTCTAAATAGGTAAAATAGGAGTGTACAAGTAATAGTTCTGGGAATAAATACAATAAAGAAGTAACTGAAGAGTTCTGCAGAACCCTGAGACTTGAAATGTCAAAATTGTATTGTCTTTGGTATATCTAGTATTAATCTGTTTTGAAGGTTTCATGCTTTGCTACTCCTGGAAACCTATTTCTGGAAGGCCTTTGCTTTGTTGAGCATCTCCTTTTCTTTCTTAAATTTATTACATTTAACAAAATAGTTTACTGTATCCTTAAATTAAATTACATATTTCTAATATTTTTAAAATTTTCTCTTTCAAAAATGATTTTAGATATTTGAAATCCAAATTCTTACCTGGCTGCTAATGGTTGCAACTAAAGCTGAAGAATCCTATCCTTTAATTTGTAATATTTTATTTCATGACCCTTTTTTTGAGAAGTGAAATGATTTGATCATCTGTCAAAACATTGACTTCTTATGATGGATAGTTCCATGATGACCACATCCCAGGGCTTATCAGCAATCAAAAAACAAACCAAATACCAACTACTGGAAAAATCAAAGAGAAACAGAGAACATAGTTATGCCATTGTATAAATCCATCTTTCATCCATTTCATTAATACAGTATACAATATTAGTGCCCCAAAGAAGGCAGAAAAGGATGATTAGAATAATAGAACAGAGGCTATATGGTTAAAAATTGAGTATAATAGGACTCTTCGGCCTAGAAATGGGATGATGAAGAACTGTTATGCTAAAGGTCTGTAAATTCAGGGTATGATGTATATGGTGCATGAGGTTAAATTGTCTTTCTATTCCGGTACAAGAAGTTTGAGGTCAGAAGAAACAGGTCCAGAAGGAACAAGTGGTGGTTCTTCAATTGTTTCATAAAAGATTTCTGAAGCTAGTTGTATATTGTGATTATATTATGGATACCAAAAATTTTTATGGGCTCAAGGGAAGACTGGATAATCTTGGAAAACAAATCCATTGATGGTTTCTAATGACAGTCGAATGACTTAGCCAACTCAGGAAGTCCCAGAGGCTAGAATAGTGTTGGGGGTTATCCTGTTAACTTGCCTGCTCTTACTTTTTCCTTCTATTCATTGTTTGAGGTAGGAAAATGAACAAGATATATATATTTGATCCAACTGGGTACCACTGTTTTCATGAGAGCTAGAAACAGAACCTTAAATTTCTTAAATTGTCAAGGGCTATATTATCAACATCCTTTTCAAAGATTCTCTGTGAATGTTAAGTGTACTTTTTGTTGGATTAGTAGCCAGAAGGGAGCATGTACCAAGTAAGTATGTCACTGCTATGCCATATTAAAATTTCATCTTTGGATCAAGGAATTTAGATGCCCTTGTATAACAATATATTGGGTTTCTAGGAAGATGTAACTTCTGCTTTGCCTTTTTGGCTTGTCGTTTAGAATAATGAGTCTGACTTGACTCGACGGCTAAGGTTCATTGTTATCCTGAACGAAAGATCAGTCATTTCATTAGGCTCTAACTTATTTTATTATTCCCTAGGAAGCCATTAGTGCAGAACAGCCACAAATCGATGCTTTCTCTTAATAGCAAGTTTTCCAGCTTCTCTCTGTCAAATACTTAAGTGAAAATATCAGTCAGGGGGCATAGTTCAAATGCATATAATTCACTGTAAAAGATCAAGGAACTATAAAGGTAATTTTTCTTTTCTTGGCATTTAATTGGCTTAGCTAGTAGCTTTTTGATTTGTTTGTTTCCTTTGATTACTAAAAGATATAGTAAACCCAGTTCTTTCTTTAGCAGACATACGGTATTTGAAATTTCAGTTTATTCAGCTGTGAAGGAGGTCTCTAAACTTATGTCTTAAAGGGAGGAGGAGCAACTATTTTGACTAAAAGTAGATGAGCTGGATAAAAGTAGTTGAACTGGATAAACTGTGACTTGCAAAGAAATTTGCACACATTAATTTTCTACCTGTTTAAGTAGATACTACTGTGCTTTTTAAAATAATTTTGTAGGGAGAAAAGATACTCAATATTTTGTCATGACTATTGATTAGCAGTTGGCAGTACAAAAGCCCTGTGGTAATGATAGTTTTGAAAGGCCAAAAAGCAGAAGGAAGAATATGTAAGTAGAAACAAAGAGTGCATTGCCTACATCATGATTCATATTGAAATGTAAATAAAAGCTAGTTGTTCAAAGTGCTGATTAGAAATTATAAGAATTAAAAAAAAAAATCGAGCAGTGTGCTCTACTAAATTATACCTTTTTAACGCTATTCAATACATTTGGGCTCTTAATGCTTCTAGTGCTATGAAGTGTCTCAGATTGGCCTGCAGTCTGACTTTCTGTGATAAATGTGCTAGGTAGATGCTGCAGTGGAGTGAAGTGTGTTAGATTATCTTTAATCACATTTATGGTTTCTCTCTATATTTTTATTAGCATACTGGATTTCAAATGTCTTTCAGAATAAAAATCAATCCCTATCTGACAGCTACTTACGTGAGTGGTTAGAGTTAAGGTCTGTTTTAACTGTGTCCACAAGTGTTTGTTCTGAATGAAAATAACACAACTCACAAGCCACCCTGTATCTTTTATCTTTGTCAGTGCTGCTACTCACTGCAATTTAAAAAAAGTAGCAGACCCCTGTAGAGAAAGTAGGGCATAATGAGGGCATAAATAAGGTCTGAACAGCCACAGCACTCCTGAAGTGCCTAAAATAAAAGCCAAAGTACCTAGATCCAACAATGCCATTCAGAAATGTCGATATGAATGTCCCCGAGGGCATCAACAGCCCTGACTGTTCCTACCTGGCCTCCCTTAGGGCCTCTCCTCACCCTTTCCTTAGTCCAGGACCCCATTTCAGTGAAGCCTGAGGGGTTTGGTCCCTCACCACAGACTCTTCTGGCCATGGGGTTGGGGCTGCCCTGGCTGCCACAACTGCCCTACTCCCTGTCTGCTCCATGGGGAGCCTACACCCCACATGGTGCCTAGAGGCTTGTGGAGAGATGAATTAATTAAGAACCTGCAATAGGCCATGAACTTTCCTTGGAGGATTCAGCCCTTGGGGATTCAGCCAAGAGCAGCAGCCCTGTGGAATAGAAGAGGTGATCTGAGTGCTGGCCCTGCAGATTGGTCCCTGATTCCATCTCCCTGGACTCTTGTCTGAGTTCGAATAGTATACACCAGTTGCAGTTCATATCTGCTTTGGAAATACAGATAAGTAATAAATATTTATAATTTAAAAAAATTTAAGCAAATTTGAAGCTGTTTTTAAATCCTTTAAATGCCAGGCAGTTACAGCAATTTTCTCAAATTTATGATTTTCTTTCCAAGTTAAAATATGGAATGATCATGGTCAATAATTCCAAAATACTGGAGGCATCCTAGAGAGATTCTGGGTAGGGTAGAATGAGTTCTTTTTTGCTTGCTTGTTTTGAGGGGGAAAATACAACCCCAAATCCAAAAATGTCTAAAAAAAAAGACAAAGAATTTTTTTTACGGTATTTTTTTACGGTATTTTTTTCTCAAAGTGCTAGGTTATAGCCTGACTTTAGTTTCTTCAGGGTGACACAGGTAAAACAGATGCTTTAAACTCTTGTAAGCTAATATAAATCAAATGTATTCAAATTTATATGAACACATACTGTACAGATGGGTATTCCTTATGGAGAGGACATATCTTCAAAAATCACAAATTTCAATGGTAGGCTCTTCTCTCTTTAAACAGTCATTTCTAAATCCATGAACTTTTAATAAATTGGATGGTTATAAAATTATTTGGAATTATCAATCCCTTTTCATTGGGACTAACCTCTAATTATATTGCTTTCTAAATCGATTTTGTGAAACTTCGTTCCCTATAGTTCCAGACTTTTCCACTATCAATATTATCATCATTCTAATGGTAGCTGCTCCACCTCCCCCTCCTCCCCTTCCCCCCACCAAGTAAAGAAATGCCTGTTCGGGAATTTGTAGAAGTCATAACCTTTTGTTTGGCACGTGAATTCCTTTAGTGGCTGTAGAGTGGTTATTTTAGTTCCTCGAGAGTCAAAGGAAGCCTAAGAAAATAAATATGATGGCTTAAATTACCCTGAAAACTGCCTTTATAGTATTTTAACTGTAAGAGGTGAATGTTTTATGTTGCCTATCTTGTCAGTTTAAGAGCTCTGTAGGCTTTGCTAAAATTGAGCAATCTACTTGACTTAGGTGTGGAATTTAGTTATTCTTCTGTAACTTAATAAACTGCAGTGAACATTCTATCTGCAAAGTACCAGGTATTACTAGATTTGCTTACTTAATCACTGATTTTGAGAAGATTGCTAATGCAGCAGAAATAGACATATGATTATCAAGCATGTATTGTATCAGCTGGATTTTTATATTTTTCTGGTATTTGGAACAATTTCCAAATGAAGTTTTTTAGAAAATCAACAGCACAAGATATGTTGGGTGTGTTTCCTAAGAGCATCTTTTTGCAGTTCTTTCTCTTCAGTATGCAAGGCCAGCTAGTGCCATCTGTCACATGTTTGTGATATATAGGCCACGGAACAAGGGAATCATGCTCTTAAAATGGAAAACGAAGAAACCTCCCTGATAGAAACATTAAAACCATTTTCCTACTACAGTCAAAGCTATTTCAGGTTATTGTAAATTCCCTTCCTTTTAAAGGTGTGAAATCAAATAGTAAACTAACTGAACTTACAATCTGTAAATCTGTTGTCACTGTGTTCTCTGTTGGAAGTGCCACAGACACTCTACAGAAGCCACCTTCCTAGAGCTAAAAATTCCCTTCCTTTCAGAATGTGAAAACCTGTGTTTCAGGTACTTCTGTGGCCTAGTTTGATGCTTGCTGATAACCTTTCTATTAGTCAGTGTATAGTCAGTGTTTATTAAGATGATTTTGTTTAGTAATATACGTATGGATGTGCAACTGTTTTCTTTTGAGGAAAAACAAAAGAACAGGTGTAGAAGCTTTTATATCTCCCCTCTGTGATAAAATCAAATGTTTTGAGAAGTAGATAAGTGGATGTTATTCTTTTTTTTTTTTTGTTGGCTTTGCAGAGATAACAAGTTAAATACAGGTAGCACTAAAATATTACTGTTATCATCTTTTTTATTTCTGCTACTACTAATGGAATACCGTGAAAGGTATTACAATGTAATTGCAATTGTGTTATGATTCTGTTTAAGTCATCTTCTTTATAATCAATAGTACTAAACTGGTTTTCCCTGGTTTTCCTTGGTTTTTTTTTAAAGAGACACGTTTGTCTCTTAAAAAAGCTTGGCATTCTTCAAATTTGGACTTAAATCTGTATCATGGGAAGAAAACATTAGGACAAACATTTGCTAACTTAGGCAGGCCGATGTGGTATCATGCTTGGAAACAGTAACCATTCTAAAGAGCCCTGGCAGATGCTCTCACTGGTTCTGTAATGAAAAGATTCAGTTGAGCACCAGTTCAGCTAGCTGAGCCTATGAACAGGAAGAAGACATAGGAAAGAAGTGAATGTCTATATGATTTGCATATACCAAACAAGTAGGATGGCTACTCCAGTCACATACAGTCATTTGTTGGAGATGTATACCGTGTTTCTGGAAGCATTCACTGGTAAGATGACTTCTAACTAGGCCAATGAGAGTTCTCACTAGCAGCACTCCATGAGTTCCTGCACCGGGATTCTGACTGTGTAGAACAATGAAGTTAATTCTGCAAGGAAGATCTAACCTTGGCCCATGTGTCTTATTCATGTATTGTAATTTGACAGAAGAGAGTCCTCAATATTATTGATGCAGTTTACTTAAGGAGAACATTTCTATTTCATTGGAATAGTTTAGTCACATATATATTGTAACAGATCATATTAAAATTAGATGCAGAGCATAGCATTTTAGATCCTGTTTGATTTGTGGATGCATCAAGTCTGACAAAAAATGCCAGCACCTGAGAATATGACCTTTAAAAGATTATACAGTGCTGAAAAGTCATATTTACTACCTACTCAGCAGTATTATGTAGCCTAGTGTTCTATATTCTGTTAGAATGAACACCAGTAAGAACCTATGTAAGTAAAATTTAGGATTTGGGAAGTACCTGCAAAGACATAGTCCTCATTTTATGTAATAGTTGAATAAGGAAATTCATCGCAGCGCATGCTTGTACCAGCAGAATGATCCTACATAAAGAATTTATTGGTCTTCATCTGTGCAAATACAGCCTCTTACTTTCGGGTAGACATCTGTATTATTTAGTGCAGTGTTAAGCAGTTCTCTTTCCTGGGCGACTGGAATCTTAAATTGGCTATAATCACTGCATGCCTGTGATTGCACTTGCAATAGACCTTTCTCAATAGGTTCTCCATAGGAAATATGTTTTTCTATTTTACCTTTATTTCCTTTTAGTCTTAGTTCACTTTATAGACATAAAATGGAAAGTGTATATTTCTATGTAAAATACATATTGCCAAATTTTACTTTAAGTGCCATATAAAATTAAGATAACTCACTGTTCCACAGGAGATCTGAAAAGGGTAAAATTCACTATTACCATCCCAATCTGGACTTTTAGTAACAAGTTTTCAGTCTTACACTATCAGTAAGTACTTTATGTGTCTCCAAGTTTATAGTTGTAATGAAGAAACACTCACAAATCCTGTGATGTGCTTTTGCCACATCTTTTTACACTTTATTGCTAGAAAGTTGCCTGGGAATTCAGTATCCATAGTATGCAAAAACCATCATGTAAATCCACCAGAAGTCAGCGTGTTGCTGTGCACTAATTCCAACAGGGTTTTTTGCCTTCTTCAGGCAAAGAAGGCTACTGATTTCTTTTGTAGTTAGCATTTCTAAAAATGTTTTTAAGAAAATGGTTTTGCAAGAGGTGAGCAGACAGAACAAGACTAGATTATAAAAAAAACCCCAACTTTGAGAAGCAGCCTTGTCCATATGTCATAGTCAGAATTTTGTGTTCTGAACTCAAAGATTTCATGATTATTTAAATTCATATGCTGGATCCTTTCCTGTTCCAAGAAAGTAACAAGATCCCTAGGGCAGAGTTGTGGTTTGTGCTACTATTGCTCTTCCTCTGTTAGGTTCTGGATTCTCCTCTGCTTTTAGAGGTGCTCCGTGAAATCTCCACTCAACTGTCCCATTCCTAAGAAGGATGCAACAATCAAACTTTTAGGCTTTGTTCTGCATACCTGCAGAGACTTTGTACATCACAAATTAAAATCAATGGGATCTTATGTCACATCAGCTTTGGTTCAGAGTAGAATGAGAAAATCTGGCCCTTACAGAATGCAAATGTAACTTGCATATTATAGTATGATGATCTCTTCTTTATATAATCCTAATGGTCTGGCTTTAGTTTTTATCAAATGTTTTGTATGATTACATAAAAAAATTTCTTTAAGAAATACAGCATTAGAAATCTCTGTTCTCTTCCTAATGTGTTTTATTTCTACTTCACTAAAAATTACTTTTTGGTTTTTGTTGGTCTTATCTTTTGTCTACCAGTTAATCCTTTCTCTTTTTATCATTTCCTGACATAATTTCCACCTGAAATTTAGAAGTTTGGGCTCTGTATTAATCTAAAATTCCTCATGGACTTGCATTGACATTTTCTTAGTAGTTTCATTTTTCTTTTCTTAGTAGTTTCATTTTGCCCTTCACAGTGAGAATGTTTCTGTTACTTTTACCTCATTGTTATTGTTACATACAATTTTTTGTTCTTGCTTTCCAAGTAGTACATGATTATTAAAAAATCCTTCTTTCTCTGCTGGTTATATGTCTTCCTTCTGAGGTTTGCCTTCGCTTGTCTCCTCCCTCTACGAACAATTCCTCTCTGTTTCATGGTACCAATTATCTTCTTTGCTCAATCTGTTTAAATGAATAGTATCATGAACTTACACTAAGAAATTGTTCCCAGCTGGTTTCCAGGAGAGCCTGAGCACATCTTCTAAAAACTTGCATGTGGCTTGGTTTCTGCAAAGCCTAAACAGACCTTCTTCCTTGCAAACATCCCCTTATATCTTGTCTGTCTCCTAAAAACACATTTATGAAACTGTTTCTACACGCTTGAGACAGCTTGAGGGGGGAGGCTGCTATCTCAGTGTCTTAACTGCCTCTTAGGATCAGTCCCTCAGGGGGCAAGAAGATGAGTACAGAGGCTAGCATTGCTGGTTTACAGAGTAACAGAGATTATTGTGCATTCTAGATGTGAACATGAACTATTCAAAGTTCCCTGTAATTGAAAAAACCCAAAGAAAAAACCCCCACATAAACAAAAAACCCACAAACACCCAAAACTGGTGAAGCCATCCTACCCTGATTTACATATGTCCTACCCTACATTTACATATGTTTCTCATCTTTCTAAATTGTCTCTGCCAGCTAAAAAAAAAAGTTTTTAGTTAGGAATTGTACTATGGTAATCTTACTAACTTTTTAGTACTTTGATAGCTTTGGTACTTTATTTTTCCTATTGTATTGGGTTTTTGTTTCCTTTTTTTTTTAGCTTGGAAATAGATGTAATTGCCTGAATTTACTTGCCTTCAGGGAATATAGGTACAGTTTACCAGTAATAAGGTGCTACTTAACATCTGTAATATCTTAGTATCATACTATATATTGGAGAAGTTATATTATAAATTCAACAAGAGAAATGTGAGGCAGAACTATAAATGCTGAAAAACTAGTCCCACAGTAATACTTAGTACTCTGGTGGGCTAGGCCAATGAAAACCTTTCCAATATAAAGCTTTTATCACTTGTTCAGGCTCAAGTGAACAGATAATTTAAGTGAATACAATGATTTTATGGACAGCATGAGAACTGCATGTCGCAGGACAGACTAGTGTGGTCTTTTAATTGCTGTTAATTACAGCTAAATGTCTGCACTACATTTCTATATTAACTAAATTAAAAAAGAAAAAAATCCCTAGCAAGTACATAGATTGTTCCAAAGCATTATTAGCACACTTTTCACAAAAACCTACTACACATAGACATGATCATTCAACAAATTGTCGTATTGTTTGCTGATTTATTTTATTTTTTAATCCTTGAATTTGCCAAAACACAATGAAAATACACAGTAGGAAATCTGCAATATTGATCTGACCCACTGAGAATGTTTTTACTCACCTCTGACTTGTCTCTGCTGGGATAGTCTACTCAGTACTCAGTTTCAACCTGCTCATTGAGAAGTTAGCATTGATGGCTTCCATCAATACGTTCTGCCAGAAGAAGAAAGTGTTTTCTGTAGAGATATTTTAATATTAATCTTGTTGGATAGAATCCAGTTTCAGATTGATGAATTAGGGAATCTTCTTAATATGGAATAATTAATGAGCCAGCAGCAAAGACCTAAGAATTGAAAGACCAGCTTGATTTAAATCACAAATTGAAAACAGTGATGTTTGTGTTTTTAGCATTTCTGAATACAGTGTTGTGAGGAAAAGCAGATCCAGAATCAGTGGGCCATCTGCCAGATTAATACAGTATGAAAAATATGGTTTAGATTATTCTATATTAAAAAAATTCAGGATGCTTTTCACAATTATTTTATGTTTAGCTCACCATTCGTCTTATTCTACTCAGCAACCTAGGTTATCTTCATAATCTTAATTGTCTGACTTTCAGTAGAAAGTGACCTGAAATTCATAATTATATAGTACTAATGGGACTTCTGTGTTTAATGACTAGGTATTCAAGATTTCTTTTTGTTCAACTTATTTAGAGTAGCTTTAGCCTTAACCTAATAGGTTTTTTTCCAATCTTGTCAGGAGTACAAAATTTATCTTTATGATTTTCTCCTTTCTTTGCTCCTTACCTACCTCTTTCCTTCCATTCGAGCCTACACAAGTGTAAGCCCTGTTTGTCTTTTTCCTTTGTCCTTACCCATCTTGCCCATTGGCTTATGTTCATCACCCCTTCTGCCATTCCCTTCTACCTCCCTGGTTGCTCTTAAGCTCTGTCTGCAGCATTTGAGAATTTGCTGAAGCACAGATGGCAATTAATCTCCCTGAGTTCATCCACAAAGAATCACATTTTATTTTAAAGAAAGGCAGTTTGCATTTTACAAGGTCTATCTTTTATTATCTATTATAACTTAATTAGAAAATAAAAGTTTATATGAATATATGAACTGTATTACATCCTGCAGAATAATTTGATAGCAAGGCTATCTTCAAAACTATGTATATACATATATAATGTTATTGTTGTAATATGTTTTCTTTAAATACAGCAGACACTAAATGTGGTTATATTCCAATATGATTCTATCTGGCTTTTAAAAAGGTAATTAAGTGATCATCTCACAATTTTTGTTTTTCTTTTTACTCTTTTCTATATCCAAGATCCTTTTGCCTTGGGATGAATCTGGCTATTTCATCTCATGTCGTCTGATCAGCAGAGATTTTACTACTTCTCTCTGGAATGTGTATGAGGAAGAAATTGATTTCTATATTTGGCTAGTGTATAGCTATATATATTTTTTCCTTGGGGAAGGAAGCCTTAAGTGAAAGTTATTCCTGTAGATGCACATAAGGCTAAGGAAAAAGGAGAGATCTCAGTACAATTTTTGACACAAGCAGCTCAGTGGGAGACTCAGCACAGATGGTTTAAAGGGCTGTTGTAAGGACTGAAATAGTCTCCGGACTTCCTGAAAGTCTTAATTTCTCTAGGGCAATGATGACTTGAAACTGAGCACATAGGGGTCTGTGAGGAGCTGCTGCTAACAGAACTCCCATACTTCAACCACTGCTGAAGATCACAACTTTTTAAGATATATAACATAAGAATATGAAGAGTTTTATGGAGTAGTCACAAACTTGCTATTTGTTTTTGTGATTTTTTTTTTATCAGTAATGACAAGAAGGGATTAAACCAGAGTTTTTCTATTAAAAAAATTAGGAAAATGGGATTTTTGCAATGTAATGAGGATTTATATATATTAAAATAAATGCCATCTGCATCATCTTATACTGTCTATAGTGTTAAATTTTTTCACCATTTTAAATAGTTCATGTATCTTAATTTACCCTAGTTTTCACTGGAGTATAAAAGAAAAAAGATGTAGAAAAAAAACTGGAAGAGATTTGTTATTGGAATGTTAGGGAAAAACATATCCTGTCATTCCAAGACATTTACAGTACTTCTCCCACCCCAAGTCAGGTCAGAAGTTTAATTGCATTGTTATGTGACTAATGCAAGCTTAAGATACATTCAATAAAGTTGTAGACACAGTCATATGTCTGAAGTATCAACTATAAACAAGAACCTGACTTTGAATCTTTCGAAAACCATTCAAACTCAAAGATATTTTAATGAGTTTTTAACGGGTTTTTGAGCTTTGTTATTATATTGTACACATACAATGAATATTGAGAGTAGTCTTTTGGGTGATGATAAAAAGTATGCTCCTAAGAAAATGTTAGCATTAAATATTGCCTTTCATAACAGTAGAAGTATTAATCTTTGTCTTAAGAAATATCAAGTGTGGGTAGTGGTTTAATGCTTATCAAAATTAATCTGGCAGATCCTAATGGGTCTCTGCCATATTTTTTGTCTTATGTTGTTATGAGTTGTTGCTGGACAATATGACTGGAACTTAGTCAAATCTGCACAATACCATTTTCTAGAGAGTTGCACGGCTCCTTCCATGTCATGTTGATAAACTGGACATTTACTGTGGCTAGTTTTCAGAGAAATTAAAGTAAGAAGCTTTCAAACCTGTTGATCCAAGGCAGTGGTTACTAGTTATGTTTCCAAGTTTAGACAAAACATTTCGGACAGAGAGGTGCTGCCATAAATCTTTTCAAAAACTCTGTTAATGAGAGAACATTTAAGAGGCAGAGTCTCCTTGAGCCAGTGTTTAGTTTTTAGGCAATGCTGGACAGAACAACCACACAACCCAGGTAACATTGTCTGTAATGGACTGAGCCTTCAAGGGCTCTGCATGTTACACTGCAAGGCACACTTCCATTTCTTCAGCTCTGTGAAATGATGTTTTACAGGCTCATTATAGAAGAATTCCAGATGGTCTAATGTTATTTTTGTAATAATATGATTCTATTCTGAAGTTAGGGATGTCTCTTTATGACTTTATTATTCTGTTAGACGGTTTGTCCATTGGAGAATAATTTTTATGTTTAATTAAATTAAATGGCACAGTGTTTCTTATATCAATGCTATTTTATTTCAAAGTTCACTTCTGTTCTCAGCTTCAGCTGTCGTTATGGTACATCAGCACTTAAGCTTACTCCAGTGTAAAAACTTTGAGGCTTAATGGGTCTGATTATCTCACCCTGAAATTTCAGAGTAAGCTTTAAATATTTATGCAGATAATTAATTTTTGCTGTTCTTTACAGGATTGACATCTTCAAGTATGTGATATATGGCGTAGCAGCTGCATTCTTTGTATATGGCATTTTGCTGATGGTGGAGGGATTCTTTACAACTGGTGCCATCAAGGATCTCTATGGGGATTTCAAAATCACTACTTGTGGCAGATGTGTCAGCGCCTGGGTAAGTGGTTAAGAAAGCTTTTGTACTTATGAAAATTTTTATATTTTTAGTGCCTTGTGATGTTAATTTTTTTGTGTTTCTTTAATATTTTGTGATGCTTCAGTTTAGTGATTAAAAATTATAGCAAAGCAGAACAGAGCACTACAAATGTTCTCTGTATTGGTTAAACACTAAGTTAGGAGCAATTAATTCCACCAGTTGAATGGAAAAGCTTATTAGCTCAGCAACATAAACTGTTCTGGACAGAACTAAAACTGTATAATGCCTCCAGCTCTACTGGACAGGACATTTTTCTTACTAATATTTTCAGTTATTTTAGGAATCTTTCCTGTTCCTCTTTGGAACAAGCAGAGGCCTGTCATCAGGTTTTATTTCATTTCTAAATGGCAAACAGCCCATTTTTACTTCTGTGTTAATCTGTGGTTTGAAGAGACCATTTGCTTATGACCTTGGAAAACCTAGATTCAAAAATTATAATTTGTGCTGGGAATTAAATGCAAGTTTGTCACACTAAAATTGGTGACTGTTTGACCTGGGATTATTTTAACATCTCTGTTCGTTAGCAGGTAAGTAACTAACTTTTTTGGTATTTGACTCTTCTGCATCTAGGGCAAGAGGTCTGTGCATTTGGTAGCTGTTGAAGTTGGATATTTCTGCAAATACTATCAGTATCAACAATATTTGTGATGAAAAGTAAATGATTAAATACCGCCAAGTAGATCTTGGTGTTATGGTACATTTAATTTTTTTCTTTATTAACAACAAATGATATATAAAATAGTAGTAAGGTTGGGGTTTGCCATTGTACTACAACTGTCAATATTTATTAAACTGGAATATAGTCTAAGAACTATATAAGCAGTAGATACTTCCAGTCATACAAAGACTATCAAACTAGTATTTTGGATATCCTGACATTTAAGGTTAAACTCAACACAGGTGATGTACACATTGTAAATTGGGGAATACAGCATGTATGCCATCCCTACACAGATGCAACACGTTCCTCAATAATCCAGTGTTTTCATCTTTTTTTCAGTTGTTCCTGTCAAGCACCATTGTATGATTTTGGTGCTTTGACTAAGACTGTTTTGAAACTTTTAAATGAGTATATAAATAAAAACTGAAAACATTTCAAATAAAGAGCAGTTATTGCTTATACCAATACTGCTTTCATCTCCTGGAAAGAAATCTCTAATCTATATTCACTGAGAACCTACTAAGTTAGTTCAAATTTTGTACAGAACAGCAAAATTTTCAGAAAATTATTTTTCTTCGCAGCTCCCATGAATGCTTGTCCTCAATATGGCAGCAGAGAAGTGCTGCATCCTTTCACAGTTTTGATGCCCTTGCAGTATTAACTGTAATTCTGTAGTATGTGTCTAGAAGAAACAAACAGCTAAACAACTATTGTATGGTTAATAATACTATTGTTATTAATGATTTGTTAAATTGATTCCTTCATCATTTTACTTTCCTTGTCAGTAATTTGCAATATTTGTGTTTTACTTTAAGAAACCTTGGGTTGATTTTGCAGCTAACATTAAGGCTGTATACTGTTTGTGAATGCAATTAAAATTAATCCATCAATTATTTTGAGTTAAATACATTCTTGTCATTCATGCTATTGAAAGGGGTTGGCAGATACTAGAAGTTGCGAGAAAGCTTCCTTGTATATAATTTTGAAATAGTAATTTTGTAATTATTAAAATCTAAGCTGTCAAAAACTAAACAGTTGGTTTCTTTTAGCAATACCTTAAAACTAAATGCACACACAGGATATTTGTAGTTTTGAAGAATTAAAATTATAAAAATGGTTCCACATCACAAACACCTTTGTAAAAAAATCCAGTTGTATAATTTCACATCTAATTTGTTGATGTCTTTCCCGATAGCAATTTAGCATGATAAGATCTGAAAATTAAATCCTGCAGTTTTACCATTGCTACTAGTTCCTTCTCATTAATATTTTGCATGAACAAATTCTTTATGTCTGTGACTAAACCTTTTATGAAGATGGAGACAAAAATCCATTAAAAAATTTGAAGGAGGAAAAGTTTATTTTAACTTTGTATGATAAGCTGTATTTCTGTGTACAGAAATAAGAAAAGTACCATCTTTCTCTCCTTCTTAGAGATATATTCTTTGAAAAATAGGCTTTTAAGAGCACCGATAGCAAACATCTATCTAGGAACTTTTCATGTGCTCTTCCTGACCTTCCTTCTTAGCTGTAAATAGCTCACTTTCTAGGTCTGCATGGGGAAAAGGAATTTTTTTTGCCTGAAGTAATGCAAAAAGAAATAGTTCAACCTAACCTTTCCAGTTACTGTATAGTTGATTAATCAGTCGATCTGAGCATTCAGAAGCTTAGCATCCAAGTCATACCAGAGCTGCCATGGACTATAACCTCTTAGATCTGAGACAGCGCCTGTGAAAGTGACAGTGGAAAGTCTCATTGGCAACATTTGCAGAATTAATTTACTGTGAAAAGTAAACCAAAAGCAATAAAACAATGCCAGTCTCATTTCAGGAGAGATGGCTTTTAGTCTTCATTTTTCAATGCCAGAACATACTTTTAGAGTATTAAATAAACAGTTATATATAACTGTACTGCAGCATGATTAGTGAAGAATGGGAGACAGGCCTGAAACCAACTGTAACACTGTTCACATGTTTGCAATTTAATACTCTCCCTATTTATATTCATCTAACTTGATCATGGAAAGTCTCATTTACACCTCGCTTTAGAATATCTGTTTTAAGAGTCAAAATGAAAAATAAAAAAAAATTAAGGAAGAAACACAGTGAGGATTTCTTCCTCATTTTATACTATGAAATGGGAAAGAAGGATTGGAGTTTTTTATTTCATCAGAAAACATTTGTATAAAGACTTCATCCTGACAGTTGTATTTCTATTTCTTTGTATCTTACTTTTTAAAAGAATCTGTGAGGGCTGTAGAGAAAGATGGTTTATATTTTAAACTGCACTGACTTATATTTCTTCTGCATCTTTAGTGTTTAGGAACTTTTTATTTTAATGACTGGAATTTTTCTACCTTTGAAAATAATTTTGGCTACCTGAATACCTATGTATTATTTGACCTATAGTTCATGAGTCCTTAAAACATGAATTTCCAAAAATATTTCCAAATTTTATTTTGCAAGAAAAAACATGGAGGCTGCACAAATGCACAAGTGCTTTGAAAAACCACCTGTGAACTTGTCACTTCATCTTGTCCTTACCAAACCAGTTATTCTAGAGATAATGAAACTGCATCATATTGACATTTGATTCTTCGTGTAATAGGAGGAAGAGAGTTCAGTGCAGGCTCATCTGGCTTTCCCACCCAGAACAGATGCATTATTTCTGAATGCAAGAAATGAAGCTCTCATTTCTGGAAATTAGATACCATATCTGAATTATCTGGTGCAAAAATGCTGAGCTGACAGACAGGGAGGCCTTGCCTCTGATTGAATACTGTTCTATCTGAGGAATGCAGAATGCTTCATACCACCATGCTTCTTCATTTATGAGAAATAAAGGACCTTCTCTCCAAGCCAGCAGATGTACTTATGGGTCTAGAATCCTTTAATCCAATCAAATAAGGAAAGTGTCTAAAAACCACTTGTCCCCATACACATTAAGCAGTGTATGCCATAAGTAGTTTGAGACAGTGACATGAGAAATTGGAAAGATAAGATTCATATGGTGCTCTGGCCCTTTAGACTGCCTAGTTGAAAAACAGAAACATCAATTATTGCCAGAAATCATCCACACAGAAGCTAAAGGTGAAGTCAACTTTAGAAGGAATACATTGTGACACAGGTGTGTTCCACCTAACTAGGAATGTCACTAAGGTTCTCAAGAGAAAGGCCCATGCTCCTTCAGTAGTTAAAGGAGAGAGAGGGTTAGACAGACATTCTCAGATAAGCTGAATTTTTCTGCTAGTGACTGTCCTATTTTCTGCAAAGAGAATAACCCTCAAGTCTTTAAATTTATGTCCTTTGTATTAAGCACATAAATCAACTATCTACATTTAGTTGGATGTATCCTGCTTGGTCCCTTTAGTTGGAGCTTAGATGAATAACATTTGCTGTCTAAACACTGCTGGAGTTAGTAGCAAAATAAAACATACTAGCAATTTTATAGATTTCTGGAAGTCATTTTACCCCTGGATAAGATGACTAACTAACACTAACCAGTGTTAGAATTTCTCTGGAGGACTGGGTTCCTTGCAATCTTCTACACTTGTTCTTGAAATAGGAAGGACAAGCCCTAGTAATACTTCAGAGTTCAGCTGAGTGGTTGAGAGAAACATCTTTATGCCATTGCTCTTCCAACTACATTGTTAAGATACATACGATTACTTAAAAAGAAGAAAGAATACAAGGGCTTTTTTTCTCTATTTGTTATACTTTGAGAATTTTTTTGCAGTGAGCTCAGAAACTATTTTGTTATATATTTCTACTTTTGTTCTGTCTTACTTCTTTAATCTGCCCAGGATTTTTTGGTTTTATTTATTGTATACTTCCAGATTTTCTCAGGGATATCGCACTTATAAAATCATACTTTCATCCAGTCATTCTTTTTCTCACATATCTTGCCATGTATTGTATATTCAGTCCTTTTGTGGACTGCAGTGTCCATTGCTTCCTTTAATATAGGAGTGTGACAGACATTATTATATGCCTTACCAGTAGCTTCTCTTGGTCTTGCTGCTTGCTGACAGAAATGTCATTGTTAGTAATAAACCAGAGAAAAGGTTTTTGTTTCAGGTTGTGCTGTGTGTCTTGCATATCAAGGGCAGATTTTTTCTTGGCTTGTAAGCTCAGTTAATAAATATCTTTTGTTAATGAAACTGTTTTCTGAAAATGTGCTGCCACACGTTTCTAAAGTGTGCTTGACAGTGGGAGCTGTTACACTTTCTCCATGGGCTTTACCTTTCTATTATGGATCATCATATATTGTTCAAGATGATAGCTTTATTTCCCCTATGTTCAAATAATCTTTCTCAGTTTTAACTTGAATGCTTCATCAGATGATCACTGTTTTCCCTGATCCTTGTTTGCACCTGTCTACCTTACTATTTTTCAGTGCATCTAGACATCTTACTCTCTTTATACTTATTCAAACCTTTGAATTTCAGTGACATTATCATAAATTCATGATTTTTTTTGGTGCAAGATGTAATCATTATCCATTATTCAATGGTTTCTAACCTGCTTGTTTTTCAGTTCTCCCACTTAAAAGTTACTGTCTACAAAACCCATGGAAACTGTAAACAGTTCTTTGTTCATATGAAATACATCTTCCTATTGATGTCTTATAAACTCATACTTATCTGTGTAAATATTTTTTGGCATTGATTGCCCAGGAAGGAGGTGGTGCACTCCCGATGTAAACCAAAAGCTGCCCAGAGCAGTTACATTTTATTTAAGACTTTTTAAAGGTCACATTTTTAGAATTCCTTGGCTGATTATTGTTGTTGACTTTCAATGCTTGGCAAGACAGCAAATGAGAAAGAAAGGTCCCTGCACCTTCATTCTCTTATAGGCTTCTCAAACCCCATTAAAAATATATAAGGAAAGAGCTCATGTTCATATTTTTGACAGCCAAGTATAAACTTCGAGTGACACATCTGTGTAGAGAAGTTATAAGTGTTATTTCTGCTTTCTAGTTTAAGCTTCACTGTCTTGTTTCCAAGTACAATCCATGCAAACTTCCTGAACAAAAATCGCAATCTTGGCAATGTGAAAAATGTAAACCATTTGTATAGTAGAGTCTTTTCCCAGCTGAATGCTATATCTTCTGTGTATAGAAAACTTCACACCACTGAAGACCACTACAGTATGGATCAGGATTTCTTAAATAGGTTATCAACTATTTGGAAACAAAATACCTGGAAAATTTACTACTAGGACCAGCCTACATTGGCAGGGAGTAGGTCATGATGAAACTGATTTTTCATATTTTATGTCTTTGAATTGAATAGTTGTGTGGCCATAGTCTGCAGATCCCATGAAGAAGGAGTATTTAATATCTACTCCACATTTTTAAAAAAGCAATTTTAAAGCCAGATTATTTATCTGTCATTACAGATAGGTACAAAGCCAATAGCTTAGCTATGTTCTCAGACAGTGTTAGAAAAACACCACCAAAAAGAAAACCAAAACAAGGAGGATAACTTTGAGAATGCGAAAATATATGCATTTTGAGAAAAGTAATTCCTATCTGGAAGATTGCAAAATTAAATAGCAAGTTCTGATTTTGTTAAGTAGCAGTAAAGATCCAAAGATAAATTTCTGTAGGGCTCCAGAAGCCTGTTGGACTACAAAAATTACACTATTGCCTGAAGGACATATAAAATAACTAATGCTAACAACTTTAAGCAACGCAATGCTACAAAACCGTCACCATTCTAAAGAAAATTCAGAAATAAAAGAAAAATTAGACTATTTGGTTTTTCAGGAAGTACCTAACAGACAAATTATATGATCTTCAGGGAAAATCTAGTCTTGCCTTAAGCCATCTTCTTCCAACTGATATTTCATGGATTTTTTTACAAAACATTTCAAAAAGTAAATCAATTTGTCAGAAAATCTTCTCTTTTTATTTCTGAGGTGACAGTGGAAATCTTCTCTCCCACTGCTACCAACAAATCAACAGCGTAAATCAGAAAGTAACCCAGCTTTTTATGTGCATCTAAATGGTTAGAAAGCTCCTAGTTTTCACAAAATCAGTTTTTCTTCCATCTAAACTATTTGTAGAAGGTAAATATTTAAAAAACCCTAAACAAAACTGTACCATAAAATAGAATTTCAATTTTCTGGCATTTAATAACTTTCTGATAATAGATTTTAACTGTCAAAGGAATGTCACACTTTGATAGTATTTAGTATATGGATGAAACCCAAGAAGCCTATGAAAAGAAATTGGGACCAATATTGACTTTTTTTTTTTTTTAAGCAGTTGACTTGAATGCAAGCCAAAAAGAATCAACCATATGACAGTAATAGCATACCATGAAATCTATCCATGTTTCAACAAGACTCTTGGAGCTGTGCCTGGGAGTATAATATGTTAGAGAGAGAGAGAAATGAACATGTTTTGAAGAGACAATAATAAATGCCCAACAAGTGATTGTTAGCAATGACAGTGATATTATAGACCAAGCAGAAAAGACTTTGTAAGTGTGTATTTTCTGTGATTTACAGTGCATTATAGTGGTAATATCAGAACAACAGTCTCTTCCAGCAACATTGTATGTAAAATGCAATAATTTGAAATTTTGCTTCATCTTTTACTTTTCTTGATGAATGAGGCAGGAATTTGGATATACTAGTTAGCACAGAAATTAGAATGTTAGAGACCATTTTCTTGTAAGCTAGTCAACAGTCTTTCTTAAACGTATTTAGATTTTATACTGTGTGTGTAAGAAGGGGGTCTGTGCATACCAGGAGAGATTGGTTAGGATGGCAAAGGATGATTGTAACATTGATATATCAATGAGTGTAAAGACATCTGTGTAATTTTTTCAGTGTCTGATTTATTTGGGTTTAAATAAATCATAGTATTTTTGGTTCACTTTAAACTAAGGAGCAAAGGCTGTTTTAGCTTCTGCATTGTTAAAATATTTTCCAGAGGAATTCAGAAAGTTTCCTACTTACTCTCTTTCATATTTGCATATGGGGAATTCCACATTTAAGATAATGTTGCAAATAAACATTGGGAAGAAGGTAAAGTATTTATGTAGAGATCATTCTTTAAAAATGCAAAATCTTGCAAAAGTCTGCTGGATGAATTCTGAACCTATCAAAAGTGAGAACTAAACACCTGCTGTGTAATAATACAGATGATGAACAGGAACAAAATATCTAATCTTTATACTAATCTGTTGTAAAAGTTTATTGATAAAAGGAGGTTACTTAGTCTGGACTGTAGATGTAAGGTACTAGTCCGAATCCTACATTATAAAAAATTGAATGCAAATAAACAATAGGTCTGAGGTAGGAATACATATTAGTACTTTTAAATCTGACTTCCTGTAAACTGAAGAAAGAACCGTGCACTCTATCAGTACAACATCAAGACAAATTTCAGCACTTGAGAAAATATGTGGCAACTGCAATGAATAATTTAAAAAGAGTATGTAAATGTGTTTATGCAGAATGCTCATTGGGTAAGGAGACAGTAACATTAACTCAGAGAAATTTCTTCTAGGAAAAATGAACAACCCTGAGGCAGAAGGCTTCAAAGCCAAGGTCGCTTATGAACTTGAAACTGGGCAAAGTGCTAAAGTTAAAAAGTTTTTGTTAATATTAAAATCAAATATATGGGCAATTGAAAGTGAATGAGATGTTTGAGAGACAGGGCAATTCAGGAAGAAATTGAAAAGCTCTTTCCATTCATGGTCTGAGTGGCCATCAAATGGTACACAGGGCCTTGCTCTGACATGCAGCTGGAAAAATGCACCCAGAAACACAACCACACAATGCACTGTGGAGGTCAGCTGCTCTGCTTCCCAGTATTACATAAGAGAAAGCCAGGCTAACCCTGGGCTCATCTTAGGTGATGTCCAGCACTGACAGGGTTTCATAATGAAGCACAATAGGCTTTGGGCAGGATGGAGGTACATGATCTCTTTAGATGCAGTTTTGATTTCTGGCAAAAACTGTCAAAAGGAATTTCTGAGGCTGTGAAGAGATTTGGAAGGAACCTCTTAGATCATCTAGCTGGAAGTAAACATTTTGTGTGTGTGTGTGAATGAGCATAGGATAATAAATCTAGATGAAATATAAACGCAATGATGTGTACATCTTTTTACAAGAGCTCATGTCAGGCAGTTCATATAAAATAGCTATATCATTAGATTGAGAGGAAGTGTAAAAGTAAGTACTGAGTGCTTTGGAACAAAGGTAAAATTACATGACAACATGAGTTTTCTAGAATTAAATTTTATTTGGGCACTTCTTAATATGTTGTTATGTTTCTGTATTATTTTTCTTGTAAGCAGTAGTGTCTTCATAAAATAAAATGAATGAAGTTTGTTTCCATTTCAGTCCATGTCTCTCTGTAGTAACAGTACCTTCTAGATATGATTTCACTGTCTCTATCCCTAGGGTCACTGAAGCCATCATACAATGTTTCTTCAGGGGTACTAAAATATTTATAACAAAACTAAAACAAGAACAGTGTTTGAAATTTAATGAATGTGCTTTTCATGGGACAAGTACCCATAAATTAGAAAGGAGGAAGGAAAAAATAAAGCAGTAACTGAAATCTTGATCTTATTAAAATAGATAGGATTTGGGTAATGTTTTCTGTGGAAACAGGATTTAAACCAGCTATGACCACCATGAAAGCTGTTGTGCTGCATACATACCATTTCAGAATACACTTTGAAATATCTACTTCCTGAACATTGATCTGTTTTTTTTAAAAAGAAATCTTTCCAGAAGGTTCATGATTTGCCTACTTTAATAATTCATAATAATAATTCATTCAGGAAAGCCATTACTGGCACTGAAAGGTTTACATAATCTGGCAAGAAGGTTTTACCAGCCTTGGTGTTGGTACAAGATTATAACCACTACAGAGGATAAAGATTTGTTTGTTCAAATAATTATTCACTTTAGCTATTTTTCGGCAATGTGAACTGAGTATCAAATAGTGAATTTTTATCTTCATGATTTAGTAGATGAATTTCACTATCACTTCCAGTTTATTTTGAGTTTTCTTAGAGTGAAAATCAAACTGATCAGAGAAAATAATTTTCACTATAAACACAATAGATAGTATACTAAAGAACAAACTATGATACCTCTTTAAGATGCTGTTTCAGAAATCTTCGGCTTGTCACATAGCAGAATGCTACTTCAAAGGAGAAAGATCCCTTTGAATCTCAGGAGATTGAATTCTGAATTTAATTCCTGGAGTGAACAGAGTCCTTAAGTATTCCTTATAAGTTCTCTAGAGCAAAGACGGAAGATTGTAATAGCAGAGAAAATTATCTAAAAAAAGACTTTAGTCTTTCCAGTGTTTTTTGGTTTTTGTTTGTTTGTTTGTTTGTTTTTTAGTATTCACAATTTCATTCAATTCTAACAAGAATTTATAAATGTGCAAATTTAACCTTTTTCTTCCTGTCCTTGCAGCAGGAAATATATCACTGCCCAGATCACATTTCTGTGATTTGCTTTACTGATATCAGTGGTTACTCAAAACAAAGGAAGTTTCTGTATTTTTTTCCTTCTGTCTTCTTGGTGTTATGCCATGAAATTTAACATGCAATTGGTCACTGGCTCTTCAGTTGGAAGTGACTGAAAGAGGAAAACTGAAGTTCTTCCTTTTCTAAAATATGTTTTTAAAATGAAATCATCACTTGAGCCACTTTTTTCTGAGATAACCAATCAGATTCTTTTTTTAAAAAAGAATCCCTTCCATATACAATCAGGCAATTCTCTCTGAGAAGGCAGTTATCATCTGACAGTTTTCTCCTGCTATTATTTTGTGCCCAAGGCAGATTTTTTTAGAGGCTAATAAGCTCTAATTTTTTCCCCACTTTGCTATACCAATGCTTTGTATTATTTCGGCAGGCTTCCTAAGTAAGCAAAGCTACAGGGAGTTTTATCCTTACTACAGATCAGAAAGTAAAAAGATATTAAATAGGAATTTTAATTCTCATCATAAGACTGATCTTTTTCCTCCATTTGGTGATAATCACACAATAGGAGGATTCTCAAATCTGTGTGGAGCCCAGTCATAAAAACAGTTATTACATTTCAGTAGTGTAACTAATATAAAAGATTTAGGACTTCATTAAATTATTATGGATGTGCTACACTAAGAGATATACTAAATTTATTAAATATTACTTGTTTCACGAATTCTAGAAGGCTCAAAAGTAAGGCTTCAGACTTACTTGGTTTTGACAAACCCATAGAATATAAGCTAGGTTGCTGGTTTTACTTTTAAAATACTTCTAGAATATAGGCAAATGAGAATTTAAAGTCTGTACTGAGGTAGTCTTCTTTCTTATTTCTTGCTCCTGCCTTAGAAAAAAATGCGTGCAATTCTTTAGCTTGATAATAAACTGAGATTTAGCACTTTAGTCGAAAATTCATAGCCCTGAAGAGAATCTACATTTCTAAGTAATTTTCCAAGAACTTATTTGTAAATGAGTGCCTGAGAATGAACCAGAAGATTTTTCATTAGCTTTAACACTGTAATATGGAGAGGAAAAAGAAAACAGTAAAAGAACAACAACAAAACAAACAAAAACAAAGAGCATGTACAGAACAGTACTTATTTGTGTTGACTATATTCCCTGCAATGGATGAAATAGAATTTCCATTATATCAAGCAAATAAGACACAAAAAAGTCTACTGTAAGATACTGTATATTTGTTATAGACTTTGCTATCACTTTCTCTGTTTAGTCAGTTGGCTTTCCAGTAAGGACAGAAACTGACCAAACCAGTCAGAAATGCATTTGTTACTTCTCTTTGGTTCCTTTTTATGCAATGGAGTATCAGTTAAGTTCTGACTCACCACTGGTTTTGTTTTTCCCTTTTCTACTGCAGTTTATTATGCTGACATACATCTTTATGTTGGCCTGGCTTGGCGTTACAGCTTTCACTTCTCTGCCTGTTTACATGTACTTCAACCTGTGGACCATTTGCCGAAATGCCACTGTAGTGGATGGAGCTAATCTCTGCTTGGATCTTCGCCAGTATGGTATGTGAAAGAAGAACACTGAATATAAAGCAAGATTTAACAAAATTGTAAAGCATCTCTTTCTATCCTTTTACCCACTAGTCAAGGCAGTGTATGAGAGATGAACTGCGTTTCCAGACTTGATAAAATTGAGTCAGCCTTGTCCGTCTTCCCAGAGTACTGAAAATTTGGTTTGGGGCTTTTGTTTAGTGTCCTCTTTTGAGATTGCTGGAGCTTAACTAAAATGCTAAATTAGTCATTTACCTGAAGAATGACTCTTAAATCTTGTGGTAGGACACTGACATGGAGATGTGAGGTCCTTGGGTATTATCTGTCTCTGCAGAGGTGAACTGGGAGAGGACAAGGTTCATTGTTTTCAAAAGTTTTGATGAGGAATGACAATACAATTTGTAACAGTTTAAGAGGTTGGTAGAGAAAGAGAGAGAGAGAGAGAAAGAATGAGAGAGAGAGAGTGGGGCTAAAACCTGAATGGTGGAGGTTAGAATAGCGTGAGGAATATACACATACATGTGTTTTGAGGGGATGGGAAATTTGGATAAAAAGGGATTTGAATCTTAAAAAGTCTGAGAATGCTTGTGTGGGTAATGGTGATTCAATTCCTCTCTTCCACAAGACTGATTTAATTCTAGATGTTCTGGCCTCAATGTTTTCTCTACCCACAGAACTTTGGGAAATCTTACTATCATTAGGCAGTTCCTTGTTTTTCTTTCATTGCCTCAGTCTAATATAAAATCACAGTAGATTTTAATTGTTATTTTGATATATAAAAGAGACTGTGTTGATTGGGCATGAAACAGTTTCATTCACAGTAAAGATTCCAATTAACCTGAAATAAAATATTTGACATTATTGCTTTCATGAGGGGAAAAAAAGTTGGGTTTTTTATTTTTTGGGTTTTTTTCCCTACACTGTATGACAGATGAGTTGAGAAAGTCATTATCTGTATAGGTCCCATCGAGAGTATTTTTTTTTATTTTGTTAATATTCATGCCTATTTTTTTATTAATTGTACTTAAAATGTGTATAGAACACTAACGTATAAAGTGGGTATAATGTACCTGTTTCTTATAGATTCAGTGCAAAACCCACTGATTATTGATAGGAAAGAACAGTACATTTTTCATGATAATTGAGTTATTACAGTTTTCTTCAAACTAGTCTTTATTATCTGGACATTAACTAAAGGAAGCAAGGTAGCAGATTCTACTTATTCTTGCTGATAGAGAAACTATCATTACAATAAAGTGTATATTTGGATAATGCTATTTTATAACTTGTGAAAGCAGCTTTGTACCTGATCAACATGTCTGAAAAAAATATACAGCAAATTTCTCCACATGAGGGTAGGGAATGTGAACATGGTAAGTGTATATACTGATAAAAATGAAGAATTAAGGTATTTTTAAAAATGCCTGAAAAATTATTACTCACATATTTTTTACTAGGGCTTTTACTAAATAGATGGTGTGGTAGCTCTGTGGCTGAAATTATCATAGAATCCTAGAATATTTTGTGTTGGAAGAGACCTTAAAGATCATCTTGTTCCAACCCCCAACCATGGGCAGGGACACCTTCCTCTAGATCAGGTTCCTCAAGATTCCATCTGATCTGGTCTTCAAGACTTCCAGGATTAGGTCATCCACCGCTTCTCATGGAAACATGGTCCAGTGCCTCAACACTCACGATAAGGAATTTCTTCCCTACATCTAATCTAAACTCTACCCTCTTTCAGTTTAAGCCCTTAGTCTTGTTCTATTACCACATGCACTTGTCTAAAGTCATTCTCTGTCTCTCGTCGGCCCCTTTTAGTTACTGCAAGGGTGCTGTAAGGTCTCCCCAGAGCCTTCTCTTCTCCAGGCTATACAATCCCAAGTGTCTCAGCCTGTCTTCACAGGAGAGTTGCTCCATACCCCTGATTGTCAAAAAAAATCAGATTTTGAATGTTAAAATAAGTTCTTCAAAGAAGCCTAAAATTTGTATTTCTTAGCTTTTCTCATATGAAATAAGTATATATATAATAGGAATATTAATAATGTGAATATTTATTCTTCTTCAGGTATTGTAACTATTGGGGAGGAAAAGAAGGTTTGCACCTCATCAGAAAGTTTCATCAAGATGTGCGACTCTAATGAGGTGAATAAGTATGATAACATTTTTGGTAAATCCGTCGTATATGTTATAGTAGGAAGGAGCTGATGTTTTTTTTCTTACTGTTAATATTCTAGTTATACTTATGGTGATGAATAAAATCACAGTGAAAACTACAGTCTTTTGCCAAATACCAAATTTAGTCAGAGCAATTTCTGCAGCCATTTGTTTTCTAAATACACTTATGGTTTGTTTGTTTGGGATTTTTAATAATTCCATTATCATGTACTTTGTTACTGAGATATTTGTGAAAACTAACACACCTGCTGCACAATGAATAATCTTTATGTTGAATCACTGATTGAAGATCTTATTACAGTTGTGACAAGAGAGTAAAGATTTCAAATGGATTTGGCCAGACCTTGTAGTGTGTTAGGGTGGTAACAGTACACTTTTCTTTGTAGTTTTTCCCTTGGGCAAATGCCACCTGTTTCAGTGCAGCTGAGGTTTCTGGGGTTTTTTTAAATTATAAAAGATGAAGGAGGGACAAAGCAAAATTACATCTACCTAAAACAAAGAGAGGCTAAAATGTTGATCCCTCTGAAGTCAAAGGGTGCTTTGCTAAATGTTTCACTGGGTCTTACTATATTTGAACAAATCTTTGAGTGGAGGTGCACAATCTGCCCTTATACCTTTTGGCACCTAATACAATGCAACTCTTCCAGTGCAACTCTTCTCTGTGGCTGCTGTGTAAACCAGGTCACTGAAATTAAAAACAGATGTAATCATTTGATTTGGGATGAGGTGAGGAAGGTGGTTAATTTGGATTATGCAAGTAATCTGGTTTATATCGTATCACTACGAACAAATTCGATCAGCAAATTTGGGAGTAAAGTAGATCAACATACGAAGATAGAAAGCTATTGCTAACAAAGGGAAAATGGGTTTTTCTTAGGCTGGCTCCGCTCTAGAGAGGCCACCACAAACATAAATCTGTAGGGTAATATTGTAACAAAAAAAAATGTTGTAGTGTTTATTTTTAAATAGTTTTCTTAATATTTTATTATTTAAATGGTATGTTTTTAAATAGAGTAATGTTTTGTCTCCAATATGAGTATTGTAACAAAAACAAGCATTATGTAGTGATGTACATGTTAATTTCTTGGAAATAGTCAGGCACCAGGAAGGTAATTATTTGCACTACGTTATTCTGACTTTTGTTCAGTTTCTGTTTAGTGTACAGTCATGAAAGTCCCTTTCTTTGTCTCCCTTTGCAGCTAAATATGACATTCCACTTGTTCATTGTGGCACTTGCTGGAGCTGGAGCAGCAGTCATTGCTATGGTAAGCTGACCAATACTCTACTCCTGAAATGCTAATACATTCTGATTCTGAATGAGGATCAGCTGCTCCATTTCCGTACTATCACTGAATGCTATTACTAAAATATAATTCTGTAATTTAATACTCTTTATCTTTTTCTTTTTTTTTAATATATTGATGATTTCCCTTTGAAGTAGAATATCATTATTAGTTTTTTAAATAAAAAACCACCTGTAAGTACATGCTAAGAATTTTTATTATTCTCTTGCTGTGTTCATACAAGTATTTGAATTCACGTCTGCCTCATGACCATAGTATTATACTTTTATGATTTGTGATGCTATTTTAGGAGCAGAATATTTTTGTCAGTTCTGTGAATATATGTGAATGTTGTGGGTTTTTTTCTGTCAAGTCTAAATTTTTTGCTTCTTTATAATGAAGATTAGTTTAAATTTGATGACATTTTGTCAATGAGAATGTGCCACTGACAAAAAAGTGTAAAAGCTATTACCCTGCTCTTCAGCCTTTTGTCTGCTGTATCTGCTTAAACATAGAGATATTTTTAGACTCGTGATTCTGTACCACTGTAGCTTTGTATTATGCACACTGGAATGGAAAATGAAAAATAACTATTACACGGTACTGATGCATTCATAAGAAAAGTGTTGTTGGTGGTGATTACTATATAGTACTTATACTAGTAATTTTCTGTTGAATCCTAGGGCCATGATTTTTTTGTTATCCTCAGAATTACATTTATAAAAAGGGACAGTCAGAGAATATTCAATGAATCTAGTGTTCCTGTAATATTATTGATACTTTTTTGTTCTTCCCTTCTTTTTTATCAGTATTACATGACAGCCTGCCAATATAGCAAGGATAGCTAAACTAAAAATAGATATTTTAATGTAATTTTTGTTTCAAGACCACAAATAATAATTATATTAGTAGAATACATTTCATATTAATAATTTAATTGATTTTCCAATCTTTTACAGCTCATTCCAATCTTTTACAGTCTCATTACAGCTGCAAAAATTGTGACCACATAGCTATTATTATAATATATCATTAGTATCAGGAAAGTTTATCCAGGAGATCATTAGTTTTCCATTGCATTATTGTTTTTAATTATATCAGTGGTAATTATCAAATACTATTTTGTTCAGATAAAAATTCTGCATTTCAAAGAAGAGTTTTGAGTCAGAATAGCCAACAAAAGATATTCAATGAAAAGGAACACATCCTCAGTGAAAGGAAATTAAGTAGTACATTGAACCACATAGTTTAAATACATGATACTTTCAATGAACTTTTAAAAAACACCCTTCAAAGCTCACCATATCAAAGATGCCATAGATGTGTTGCACAAAGAACAAATCCCCTAGGAATTCACTTTGATGCTGCATATTTATTCACATATTTTTTAAGTGTTACCCATACCCAAGTGTGCTTTCTATTGGATTCTGTGACTGCACAGAGCGGCCACAATAACACTGTTTCGAAAACAATATAAATTAATGTTCTAAGTGCTACTAAGTTGTGTAGTGTCCCAATGCTGGTAGATATAAGTTTTATTTAATTTTTGCAGCCATGTTATATATATTTCAATTTTGTGTTTGTATTTTTTGCTTTTAACCCATCACTGTGATCTCTTAGGTACCTGGTGAAGACTAGCACATTTCACTCTTTGATGGTGATAATTTCTAAATCCAGCATACCAGACCACATTTATAGATTGAGTAGTGTGCTTCACACTTGACACAATAGCCCAATTACAAGGGACAGGATATGAGGGAAAATTCAGAATTTTGTGATTGCACATGCAGGTATTAACAGGTTCTTCCTTTAGGGAAGTTTGCTTTCCCAAGGAAAAAGTAATTTAAAGGAGAAAAAAATGAATTTTTGTCCTAAATATCTCATCTAGGAAGAAGAAAAAAAATCCTTTTTTTCCCCCCCAATATCCATACTCAAATTAGTAGATGGAGGTAATGTATCAGCAGTGGGCTAGGGCACAGAACAAAGTGTGCAGAAGTCATTTAAGTAAGTGGAGAATTAATGCCTTTCACTATATATGCTGTTGCAAGAATAATCAAAAATATGAATTGATAATGTTTCTGTATATCCAGAACAGCAGCAGATCTCCATGTCTGTGAAATTCAACAAGCCTTAACAGAAAAATTAGATTAAAATACCAATCCTTTACAAATAAGAAAGCTTGTGAAATTTATACCCTCTTAAAACATTTCTTGCAAACAGTTACTTTAAGCTAGATTATGTCCATCTGATTAAAGTGGTGAGTGTATTGTATTTATGGCCAGCCGTTAATAGTAGTGCATCATCAGTGAGACTACTGAATAACCGAGTTGATAAAATCTGCTCTCTGAAATGACATTTTAAGTCATGACATCAATATACTCTGCTGTATCCTCACTTCTGGATTTGTAGACATTTGCAAGTGCCAGATTATTTGATATTTGGAGATTTCTTGAACTCTTTAATGCCAATATGATTCTACGAAATTCACCAAAGAATCAGCTTGTTCATAAATGTTAAGGCCGTCTCTCCCCAGAATAATTCTCATAAAACTGTATCTTAAAAACATATTTTAAAAAAATGTAGTTTTTTATTGGAAATCCACAACAAAAATTGTTAATACTTGAAAAAACATTTAGTCACAAGTCACAATTTCCCCATATCTACTATTTAACCTCTCTCTTGTGCTCAGATTTGTATATGTATATTAATATTTAGTCTGCAAAGAAGAATGCTGGTTTGGGGTTCAAAAGGAGAATTGTCTTATGTGTTCGGACTGATGTATAGAAAACCTCATATTTTTTACCGTATGTGTCAGGGAAAGCTTTATTTTGTAGCAAAAGAAGATGTCAAATAGTTTGCTTTGAAAATTTATTATTCTTAGACATCAGGCCAAGATGAAAAAAAACAAAAACCCCTGAAAGAATTATTTATGTTGTAAATGCTTTTTATGATCTTGATCATGGAAAAAATAGCCAGGATTTTGAATCATATATAATTTGTACATTGTATGATTCTGAAAAGTACTGTTCTTTCTTATGTCTGAATGGATAATAAATGGTTACAGAAAAGATCATTGCAGTAATATGTATTAATTTTGCTGTTTTCAATCTTGTGTCTGATAGAAGACAGAAGTTGTTTAAATGTAAAATCTAACATTTCAAAGAGTTCATTGTAAAACCAGTATCCATCCTACCTGTGATGTTTTCCCAAAATCACTACAGAAAAACTTAATTATGAGACGCATCATTTCCCTTTTCAAAAAGTGAGCAGTACTATTTTGTCTGGACTTACACAGAAGTCCTGTAAGATGGAGATGCAATGAATTCTCCTGAAGCAGGAACAAGGGAAAAAAAGTGGTCTAGTCTCTGTCCCCAGTATAATTGTGCTCTTCTGCATGATAGTAGATGCATACAAAGACAGGAAAAAAGTTATTTAGACTTTGGTCCTGCAGAAGTATTGAAGTGTCCTGAATGGAAAAACATAACAAAACAAAACAAGAACCCTCCTGTCCTAGCTGCAATTCTAGTTTGAGAAGGTTGAAGCCAACCTTCACCTTATGAGGGAATCTAAGGAGGAACGTTCCATAGGTGTGGAAAGACCCTGCACTGTCTTGCATGTCTGTAATAGAAACATCCTGGGGCAGACTGTGGAAGCTGCCCAGCTTCAATTTAAATAAGCCTTGATGGGGATCCCACGGGCTTCAGGCTATTCAGGTCATGGATTGTGAAGTGCAATTAGACAGCCACTTAGAGATGACCTCCTCAGTGTGGTAATGTTATCTAGGAACTTGGTGTTAAACAAAAAAACAGAGGTGGCAGGACTGTTCAATGTATACGTCATTATAAAACTTTGATATGTATTTGAGATTACATGAGCTAAAGTAGTTGTTTCCAGGAAAGTCTTCCTACTTACAGTGAATGTGAACTCCAAGAGTTTTCAATGGTTTTTCTAGCAGTTTGGTTTAGTAACTTTAAAGGAAGGTATGGGCAAAGAATGGGAGTTTAATGAAGGTCAAACTGTGGCCAATGCACCTTCAAAATGGTTTGTCCTTTTTTTCTAATAAAAAAAAAAGAAAAATGACAAGTGATACTGCAAGATATTTGGGTTAAATTTGTATCTTACTGAGTGATTACCAAATATTTTGTGAGGATAAGAAATGCGCCTGCATCGTCCCGTTTTCATCACACATTCTTCAGTTGCAAGGTTTTCTGGTAGATGTGTTTTAAAAGGTCAGGAAGATGTGAGTACACTGCTCAAATACCCCCCACTTTTAGGATTCTCATGCCTACAATGTGTTTGAGGTTCAGATAGTATTTTTTATTTGAAATCTTGCCCTCAGAGGACCAGCACTCATATTTCCATTAGATGCAAATTGTAATTGTCTGAGATGACAGAATTAGAATTACTTGCCTATTTCTTTTGATTTTTCTCAAGAGTTTTACTACGGAGGAAATTTAAGGCATTTTATTTAGCATAGTGATGCAGCATTAGGGCCTCTCATTTTATCTAGAAATACCTGATCCAGAAACTACTCATGGTGAAAGCTTTTGGAACAGCTGAGTTAGATAGAAGGTGTTTCTTTTTCTTGTGTGCTAAATTATCACCAGAAAGTGTCACAGAGACACATTAATTGCTGCCATATACAACACTTGTACTATCTTCACAGGCTGTGCTGCTAATACTCTAGTATAGATATTAAGAAACTCCTAAAGATATGTAGAAACACTCTCTGTACTCTTTTTCCAGGAGGACAGATTCTCTGAACAATTTCTTTTCATTTTGTGGGTCCTCAAGCCAGTCTGTATTGCTCAAATAAGGGTTAATTTGGTGCTTGCCATAAAACATGAGAACAAAAAAGATACCGAAAATATTTTATCTGCTGTAGGACTTCAGAATGCTTTCCTTGATCTTAATTATCTAGATTAACAAGTGCACTTTTACCTGCACTAATTGGCAAAAATTGCCGACAAACATTTGTGAAAAAAGCCCACACTGGCATTTTCAAAAGAAAAAGAACCTATTAAGATGGATCATTCATTTACTATGAATCTAAGATGCTCATATCTACAACAGTGCAACATGAACAGAAGTTGAATTAATTGAAAACCAGTATAACTTCTTGATTTCTTAGGGAGGGGTGGAATCTTTTGGGTTTTGGGAAATTATCCGCTGCCTCTGAGGCAGTTGATTATCATAAATTTAAGAGATTATCTCATCAGAAAGTGTCTGAAAGCCTGCTAGGGAAGGCATAACTGTCCAGAGGGTCCTAGCATAAACCAGTTGAATATCATTATTGAACATTTTTATTTTCTGGAGGAATACTAAGTCAACAGTGCATCCAATTTTTTGTAGCTATAAGTTGTCACATTTTGCCTACCTGAATTTATTTTTCAATTACTGACAATTTTTTCACAAATTAGCTGGTTAAATAAATAGCTAGAGTTATAGTTGAAAGAAGTAAGTCATGGCTAAATGGAAAGACAATGCTAACTTTAACAAAAAATAAAAAGCAAAACTTTCTGTAATCGTATTAGGTATCTAACTATAAGACTACAGATGTGTCAAGCACATATTTCTATTTTAAGAACTATTTTAACAAATAGTGATTCAATGGGGAAAAGTCTCCAATAAATAACCAGAAGGTATTTTCATACGTAGATTTGCAGACTAGCTGTAACACTAATGCAGGGATGATTTCTTGATTTTTCAGTTTTTAAATTTTTTTTCAAGCCTTGCTGCCAACTACTAGTCATAATAACAGTAACAGCTGTGAGATGACTAATCTGAGGATTAATGAAGTTCGAGTTTGCCATCATGGTGCTGTACTACTTGTTGAATAAGAATGCCTAGTTCCAGCAGATGAGAACCCAGTCTCTGGCCTATAACTTTCAAGTTTGAACATGCTCTATTCTGACTAGATCTATTGGTTCCTAACTCTGTTACCTCTCTTACAGGTCCATTATCTCATGGTCTTGTCTGCCAACTGGGCCTATGTGAAAGATGCTTGCAGAATGCAAAAATATGAGGATATTAAATCAAAGGAGGAACAAGAGCTTCATGATATTCATTCTACTCGCTCTAAAGAGCGGCTCAACGCTTACACATAAGAGAAACCTTGTTTTACTTCCTAACATGTGAATGCTTTGTTGTTTAACTAAAGGCCATCCAACCATTTTAAAAACAATTGAAAGTGCTTCTCACAAAAGATAGTTTGGGTGACTTACATATCACCTACATACAATTCTTGGTTGTCTAGCACTTGGTTTCTTAATTAGTTCTTACTTTGTGTGACCATTCTCTACCACAGAGCTCCTAAATAGCCTTTCCTGAATCCTTTTAAGCTAATTAGTTCTGATAGATCAAGGTTACTAAACTATTGTCAAATACAACTATGTGTTTGATTTTTTTAATCACTTTGTATGTGTTATGCATAACACCTTTTGCATCGTTTCTTATATGTTTTTGGAAAAAAAGTAGCTTTTTATACTTTTTAGTTTTGAGTTAAGTAACTACTTTAACTACAGGTATACTTCAAAGGGACCATTGTACATGGTGTACAATATATAAAGAAAACATTCTGATGACTTTCCTTTATATTTGGAAAATCTGCCAGATGGACCCTGATCAACTTGAATGAAGGTCCTAAGAACGTTTTAAACACTTAAAGGTGCAATTTCTAAATTTGTAATAGTGGGTAAAAAAAATGAAAAAAAAAAGCGAAAAAAGGAAAAAAAAGGAAAAAAAAAGAAAAAAGTGCTTCTTATCTTTGTTAACATTGTATTATTATTGATGTTTTTAAAGAATATTCTCTTGTTCCAAGTTCCATGGGTGATAATTCCTGTTTGTATTGTGAGCATGCAGTCCGTGGTGCTAACAATGCATGGCCACTTGCCTTTTGGAGGAATTCAATACCACGGCTACCTGTTAAAAAGTTATGGTATATAGACAACTGTTAATTAAGTGATATAGTTATTCATAGTTTTTTACAGAATGATCTCTCTTTAATTCAATGCTGGTTATGCTAAATTGGAGCTGTTCATGTGATGATGTAAGAAATTACTGCTTGGCTACATTTATGAAAGTAATATATCAAAAATACAGTGACCATAGGAGTCAGATGTCTTTTTACCTGCTTTAAAAATTTAAATGGATTGCACCTGTCTGAACTGTCAAAGATACATTAAAGGAGACTTCCGTAAATGTTATAGCTTGGCTTCTAGCTTTCCTACACATAATGGTTTACCTGTATCATGTTGAAGTAAGGTGAAAGACCACTACAGAGCTTATTATTTGAAAGTGTAGCAATATATTTGAACCTTTATTTTGATAGGAAAATGTTATCAGAAAGATAGGTCATCTTAATTTGAAAGAATTACCTATATCAAAAACAGAACAAAAAACCCTATTTAAGAACAGTCGATATTATTGGACCAAATTTGGTGGATTTTTTTTTTTTAATTTTGCCTATTTCTAATGCTACAAGAATGCTGTAAAGTGTCTTTTAAAGTGATGTAGCCTGACAAGACATTTTTGTCAGTGTTAAGAATCTTAGGTAGTTTTGTGCACTTATTGGACCATTGTGAATTCTCTCTCAGTGTAAGTGCATTTCTAATAAAACTTATTGAGTAAAACTCTTCTTTGTACTATTACTAGTCATGCATCATCAGTAATTTTTAACAATTCTTGTAGTAAGTAGAAGGTAATACTATAGTTACTTGTGGCATGATAATGCATTAAGTAGTATTAGTTGGTTGAGTTTTTTTTCTTTTTGTTTTCTTTTGGTTGTTTTGGGGGTTTTTTGGTTGTGTTTTTGATTTGGGGTTTTGGTTTTGATTTGGTTTTTTTTACACTTAGGCTGTCCTACAGGGTCAACAGTTTTCTGATAATGTGCAGTACCGGTATTACAGTTCTGCAAAAAGTATTAGAAACCACTTTTTGGATTCTATATTGTAGTGTTTCAGTTTTGTGTCTTAAAATGTTTGTGCTGATTTTTAAAACTATGTCTTTTAAACTCATGTAATGATGTTAATGCTTTTGGCTCTTCTCTGGTATTAGAGTTTGTATTTTCACAAAGAATGCTTTGTAGCAGGCATTACAATTAATCTGTTTTGTACATAAATGTGCCAACAGCTTGATGGTGGCGTTTTTGAAATGTAGAACAAAGTGCTTGCAAAAATGTAATAAACACACTTGTGTACTTTGTGTTCTTGTTAATTCTTTGTGTAGTTTTCTTTGCCTATACTGAACAAATCATTGTAACCCGAAAGGGAAGCAGCTTGCTCCTTCTATTAACCTTGCTATTGTGCAGATTGCTTCAGATATATCTCTTAATCAGAATTTAGTGTCAGAAATTATATATCCTAAGAATAAGAGAGTAAAATATTTTCTCAGAGCAGAATTTTACGGTCTAGGACAAGCCAGGTAGCATGAACCATTCTTATATTTTTAACAAATCAGTCAAAAGAACAACTGGGCACAACATTACTGCAGTGTCGTTTGGAACAGCTCAACAGAAGCTGATCTGACATCGGTTTGAATGTTGCTGAGGATAATGATTCCAGGATGTTACAGTAGCTAATACTGTGAAACCTTGATAACAATACTGTTATGTGCATGTAAAGTAATTTAAATGGTTAAGAGAAATCTATAGCTGTGCCAACTAACGTGATATCTCTAAAGAAAATTATTTAAAATACAGTTCCACAATGTGTTTATTCTTGGTAAACTAGCTGTTATGTAGCTCTTTGTGTGCTTTCTGTGAGAACATGTGCCATAATAGCAAACAATTTTTCAGGAGCAGCACAAGCCAAAGGAGGAGATGAACTTCCCATAGCACAGCACATCAGTCATAACTGATTCACTTCAAAGTCTGTGCATATTTGGTTTATTCCAGACTCTTCTCTGTTTGTTGACACCCTAAGCTGATTTTTCCTGAGGTAGTCTGCATGGATCTTGATTTCTATAGACTCTTCTGTGCTTAATCTAAACCTCTGACTATTGTGCTTTTCAGAAACAAGAAAACCCATTGTAGATCAATCTGTTTGGTGCAGGTTTATGCTGCACAAAAGGATGCAGTTAAATGAAAAATTCAGTTTAAGAAGTTTCCAACCCTAGGTACTCAGTTCTGCATTTTCTTCAGTTTACTATGCCCCATCAATAGTGCTTATAGCATGTTACAAAACAGATCCAAAAAGTTATTTCAGGTAGAAATCCTTCCCACTCATTTTCCCCCACTCACATCACCTCCTTTTTTTTGAATAAGGTTATTTTCTCCCTCGGCAGGATCATATCAGCGTTTCTGCTTCCAGCACAAGCACATAAAACATTCAATCAGCATGACTCAGGTAATAGAACAGTGCACTGCAAACGTGGGGCTGAGTGTTTGCACCAAGGGTAGTGAGAAAGGGAATTTTTAAGCCAGCCTTATTCTTGAAGCCAATGTAACATATAGTTACACGGTATAGTTAAAAGCAGGAGGCACTGAAATTATTTGTTAATTTAATAATTCTAAATAGTTAACAATAGTATTTTTTTTGTCACAGGAGCTAAAGTAAGAGGATTTAACCTATAACTGGAAATATATCTATAAATTATTTTTAATAATCTATGCAATTATTAATCTTAATTATAGTACAAATATTTAAATTTTATTATGTTTGGATTGATCGTAAGGATTTGTTGAACATTACCATAGTTGCAATTCACCTTCATTTGGCGTAGTAGATTTTAGGACAGAATATTTCTGTAGTGTACTTCTATAATAATCAATGGCAACAGTTTATAGAGTCTTTTACATCACCAAGATCCAAGATCCAATGCATTTTTCAATTATTCAGTTCTGGGTTACCACAAGTGCTAATGTAGCTAGTCTTCTGAAGAACACAGCTCAATTTATAAAACATAGAAGAGCACACTATAATACATTTCATTCCAGGAGAAAAGGAACTCTCTTAAAAAAAAGCAACATTTTCATTGAGTTGCACAGAAACTCCACATATATATATAGTTAAGCAGCAAGCCAATTTATGTCTCCAGGTGATATCACGTTTCAGCACTGCCTCCATTTTAGAGGCAGCTATCAATTAAAAAGAACAAGTTCAAAGCACTTAGTATATGTAACAGCTCTTTCTGTCCCACATGAATTCTTCTAACTTGTATTTTATAAAAGGGAGAAACTCCAGCAGTTTCTGAATTTCGAGTTTTCAACTGTAGTTTCTTGTTCTTTCAGGTACCTGCAGAGGATCCCAACACATCAGAGGGTTACTTCTGTGTTTAACGGTTGTTAGCAATGACAATGACAGGTAAGTGATTCTGCTGGCACAGCAAGAGAGTGGTGACTAGTAGAGAAGTGGAGCATCTCTGGCTTGCAGTAGTCTAAACACATTCGCAGCTATTTGCAAGGAGAAATTTACCTTGTGAAAAGGGTTCTGCCCACATTGTACAAGCTACTGGGGACTCTTTCCCTGAGTCAACTAGAGCCTAGTCAGATAAATGTGAGTACCAGGGAAGATCATTTTAGTTGATCTTTGAATTGGCATTGCTGAACTTCTTGTGGCTGAAAGGGGTGGTTTGTGGGTGGGTGTATCTCCTTTAGGATTTATTTAAAAAAACCCCAAAACCAAACAAACTAGAGACTTGTGTGAATATCCTATGCTTCTGCATGTTGAGTTACTCAAGTCAGAAATGCTGTGTAAGCCAGAAAAGTGATGATAAGAGCTAGGTTTTCCAAAAGCTCTAAATATTTTTCTCCTCAGTTGTCCAGGAAAAGGATATTTATGCATGAATCACTTTCCTGGGGTTAATAAAGAATATTTTGGTCTTTGAGACTGTAAGTCCTGCATTTTTTTTAAACAGATTTATTCACATGTATTTCTTCTTAAGGATAAATATTAATTTAAGAAAAAATCTCATCGGGAAACAAATTTATCCTTGACAAATAAATGTTCCTGTTAAACATGCAAATTAATTCCTGGAATTTTATAATTCAGCAAGTTTAATTTGGATATACAATCACACCCTCACAACTTTGGTATAATTTTTTTTTGACTAATAAACTAAGTCACATGGTTAGACGCAGAGGAAAATTGTCAGTTCGTCAGCTGACTGGCTTGAACTGACTAAGCAGATGTAAACCTTTACCAAGAAGGCAGTGTTGAAAACCTCATTCGATGCTATCTTCTGAAATATGAAACAATGTGTTAGGCAGGAATACCTCATAAAGGTGTTTAATTCATATTTGTATTCTCCTTTCATTATTTGCTTCTTCCTTGTGACATGTTGTTCCTTGTGACATAATTTGAATTCAAACTGAAGCAACATGAAACTACCGCTTCTGAGAAGGGGAGATCTCACTAACGTCACAGAGTGGTGATGTACCACATGCCTGGAAAGAGGGATGAGGATAATGAAAAAGCAAGGTGGGGAAAAGGAAATGTAAGATTTTCCTTTCCTAGTAAGCCCTAGCTGTAAGCTAATAAGCTGGGCCCCAAACCTATGCCTCAATTAAAGCATTATATACAAATATGCCTCACAGAACTAGGGCTTAAGGAATAGTGAGAGTTTTTGACAAGGTACAAAGGGCAAATACTGCTTGGAACATACTGATTTTGGACAGTCCGAAACCATATTTCTCCTTAAAGGAACAGATGGCCGAGGAAAACTTGTAGCTGCAAGTCCCCTTTAGTTGTCGCAGCAGGACCAAGTCACTGGTCATCTGGCCATGTGTTCTCAAGATCTCTTCCCAGCATGAGTAACATGATGGCAGAGCAGAATGTGTCACATATGCAGCTGCATGGAACAATGGGGTAGAGTTTGTGTCATTTAAAACAACTCATGGAATGATGCGGAAGAGGACTACCACTGCAGACATAATCCTGGTCCCACTGGAGCAAGGTTGTTTTTCACTAACAGAAGGGAAAAAGTCAGGATTTGAGGTTGAGCAGTCTGGAAGGTCTGGTGTTTGTATGTGAGACATGTTAAGGGTTTTTGTAATGTAGTAGTTAAAGTTAAGCACTTGTATTTTTCATCTCTCATAACATACACACACACATACAACATATAGTCTGATAAAATACATTATTTTTAATAAACCTCTCTGCTGCAGTAATATTAATACCATCCTTAAAGGAAAAGAGCAAATTCAATGATTAGGTGAAATTTTTTTCACACAAGAATTGGCATGAATTTTACTCTATCATATTCATCACATACTTGTGCAAATGATAAGATCATTTCGAAATAATAGCAGCTTTGACTTTTCTTTATGAGCCTTCAGTGTGTTATTCTTTTTTTCCCCTACAGCTCTTCCAAACATCCAGACAGAAATGTTAAGCACAAAAGTACTTAGGACAGCATTTAACATATGCAAGTATGTGCATGAGCAGATATTTTTCCCTGTCTTTCTTTAACAAGTTCAATACTGTTCTTTCTCTCACTGTACAGCCTCCAGAGTGTTTCCACAGGTGCTGTGCTTCATGCTCACTTTTTCCTAGCGTTTTCCCGGTATCTCCTTCACCCACACATCACTACTACTGGGCAAACCCATGGTGGGCCTGGATTCCGCCTTCATCTCTGCAAGTCTGCTTTGCTCCACCTGCAAGCAGCTGAGAATGGCATTAGGATTAACCTTACCTGACTTGGATCAAACACGATGCTGTACCCAGCTAAGTCCATGGTTATTCATCCTGCTTCTCCTAGCACATTCTCAGTCTGATTATTCAAATATGAGATAATGTGGGTACCCTGTGAAGAAGAGTATGGAGAAGACACTAACTAAGGAGAAAAATCTGAGCTCCTTAAAGAAATTTCTGTCATCCTTCAATAATCTTAATGTAACCATAAGGGAAATCAGAAAGTTTGTACATATCATGTTACAGTAAATCCTATGCAAATTTGTGATATACAATACTTTTCAACTAATATTCAAGATTTATTATTGTTTCTCTTTAAAATCAAACACAATAATAAATAGTAATATTAGACAAAGTAATATTTTCCTAAATCAGCAAGGGTGTTTATCTGGGACAAGGCAAATGATAATAAAAAAACCAAATCCACTAAGTTTACAAAGAAAATGTTGAAAATAATAATGTGAGTTCATACAATAATTTATGTGATATACTTAAATGAACTGTAGGAGATGTTAATCATTTTTCCAAAGGAAAAAAGTTTATTAAAAGAAGAGATTAAAAGACTGTCTTTATTTGAAGTACAAGACTAACTAACAGTACTCAGAATTGGCATGCATTTTAATGTTTTGGTAATTAGTGTATAGCTTGAAATTTTTGTGTTTTGACAACAAATACACAGATTCATATATCCATTTGTGTTTAATTTTATTAAAATATAATTGAAGGCCATGTGCATTGAAGGAGCTATTGAACTGTGAAAGTTGTCTCCTCTTACCAAAGGTTTCCCCGTGTGCCATGAGGAGCAGTAAGAGTTTGTTATCTCCATTAATCTCTTTAACTGGATTAAATTCTTGAGAACAAAATCCACTCAGTTCCTGGACTAGTATATGGGCCGGATCTGCTGAACTTGTATTTATGAATAGACATGCAGACAATTTGACTATGTTCCAGAAGATTATAGTTGAACTCTGTATCACAGGTTTTCCCAGGAGGCTAACTAAGAAGACTTCATAATTTGCATCTCTTTCTAGGATCATAGTCTTTCTAAAGAGTTTAATTGTTTTGTTTTGTTTTATCGACCTGGAAAAAAAAAAAAAAAAAAGAAAAAATTATAGAGAACCTTCTGGGTGGAAAACAATCTGTGTTTGATTTAACATTGTTTGGCTACTACTTGTGAGTTTTTGGTTTGATGTTAGGCAGAGGCAACAAACGTATAAGCTAGTGCTACATTTCATTTTGATAAATGTTGCAGAAATTATTATTTTCTTCTCCATTCTGAAGCACAGGTCATGATCAACAGACTGTATGGCCTTGAAAATCTGGTGTTAAAATTCTCACTTGTCTGCAGGAAGTAACCCTAACTTATTCTATGTTTTTATTTTTGCACCTACAGTCCTGATTTCATATACTTACGGGTGACTTAATTTTTTTTGTGTTGTAAGTAGAGAGACTTTCTCAATAGTATTCAACTTTTTTGATGTTGAGCTTTTTGGTAATTTTAAAACCCTTTTTTATAATTTTAAATAATTTTTTCCATATGAATTTTTGAAAATGCAATAATTCCAGCTCTATTTCTTTATAGGAATTTGTTCAGACTGAGAAATATAACTAAACTAACTTAATGTACTTATTGTTTCTTTTTGAAGCATTAAAAGTTTCAAAATGTATCTGAAGCATCAGATACATTTTCTTCTACCTAAATAATTAGATTCACCAAAAAAAAAAAAAAAAAAAGGGTGGAATCAAGTAAAAGTGCTGTGGTGACACTGAAATTGGATATTAGACATATTTTTCAGTCCTGAATTACATGTCAGCATGTGCTATAAACAGCAGAAATCTTCCTTTGAAATTCAAGTAGTTTGTTTCTTGATGACCAGACCCGTCACACCTCTTTAAAGTAATTTAAATAAACATCAGTGAAAACCCTAACAGAAGTGAAAATATTATGGATTGTTTTTCCTGGCTGTATGACAGAGCTGAGTGTTCTATTAATAGACTCAATTGTAGATAAACTGAAAGCATGATGATCTTCTTACTTATTCCTGATTAAATTTAAGTATTTTTGCATATTAAAAAAAACCCCACAAAATACAACACAAGGAGATTATACGTGTCAGGTATTATTTTGTAGCTTTTAATGACAATGAGGAAAATTACTGAAGGGGAAGACAGTGGTAAATCTCTCACTGAAATTTGTAAACTACTGACATCTGGTGGCAAAACTGCTTAAACCAAAGCATGTGGCTAATTAGTCTGAGTATGATTTTAAATAATCATTTTCAGAAGATCAATCTGTTTCTTTTATACTTCGGTATATTTAAAAATTATTCTGTAACACGACTTAAAAGCATCCAAACACGCTGTCATTTTATATATATATATGTATATATACACATAAGTAGATTCATCCCTTAAATATTAGTCACAACTGGTCAAGTAACAGAAAGTGAATAATTAAAGGATTTCAGTGGGGAACCTGACTTCTTGGCATTGCTTGTTATTCTAAAATGATTTTTAATCTTTAGCAGGTTTTCCTATCTACTTTATAAATGGCACTTGTACATAGTTATCATTGCAAGATAGTTCTCTGAATCATCACGCATACACTGCCCACCACCTCCCCCAAAATAACACTTATTTGTATAGTAGAGTGATTTTTTTTTTCTATTTTACAGGTACAATTTATAAAAATGCTTCTTATGATGCTGACTTACCTGGTGGGAAACTAGGGATACTAGCCTTTTAGAAATACTTTGCCACTTTCTAGAATAGAACATTTAATAAACTAATGAGTGTTAGTAGAAGCAGCTTCCAGATATATCTAAACCTCCTTTGGCATTAAAACAACAAGAACAGTTTCTGTGGCGCTAAGCTGTGCTTGGTTCAAAAGCCGTGGGATTGTGGAGCAACTCAGCTTGGTAATTACTGTAGTCAGTGGTGTTACCTCTACAGACATTGAAGTTGCCTTGGTATCTACCTAGCCAAGCAGCTGTCCAAAAGTAAGTTGTGTTATCTCTAGAGCCTAAAACATGGAGGGGAATAGACCAGATGATGCTTTATGGCCATTTTAGATGCATCAGGGTATCTCACCTAGTCTTCAGCTGCTTCTCCAGAAGGGGTGTCAAACATGACATCTCGCACCTGTTGGTAGGGTGCGATACCTGTGAAGGGTATCCAACACTGAAATATGGAAAATGACACCAAGTTATTACGCTTAGGTAAGTGAGTCTTACTTCTCCAAATCTTCAGTGTTTTGGCTGGGGCTTCTCAGCATAGCAAAGTCTGTAGAGCCAGCCCTGTGCTGCTGTCCCTGGCTCAGCTCTCCAGCCTGGGCTCCTTGGCAGGAAGACACACATGTAAATCCATCTGTGGCTCTTCCGGCTCTCACAGAATCGCAGCTGGAGGAACGTATACATACATCACACGTGTAGCCTTTCTCTTGATATAGCATTTCCCCTTAACAGATAATTAAAATATAGATCTGGTTGAATAATAAAAATAGGTAGGATTACCGCTTAGGGTAGCAGAGAACCTTAGCCCTTCACATTCTGGTGCCTTTCTAAAGTAAACTTCCTTGGTGACTGAAATGGAAAATATTTTTTAAAAAACACTAATTCAGCTGTGATGTG
Organism: Chiroxiphia lanceolata; assembly: GCF_009829145.1. Taxonomy (NCBI): domain Eukaryota; kingdom Metazoa; phylum Chordata; class Aves; order Passeriformes; family Pipridae; genus Chiroxiphia; species Chiroxiphia lanceolata. The sequence goes on from NC_045640.1 coordinate 37,423,728, forward strand.
GTTTGGGTTTTTTATGGTATTTTCCCCAAATGTAGGGAAACTTGTCAGGAATTAATTCATTATGAAAACACTATTCTAGCAAGGGAAGCAAAGCCCTATTAAAAAAAAAAAGTTAGCTGAATGCCTTACCAAACATATAATTTTCTTAGTTCTTTCTTAATTCAGTTTAACAATGCATTCTTCCTTTCCAAGAAGAAACTTCCAGGCTAGCACAAAAATAGTGTTCTTGACAATTTTTTTCTTGATATATTTAAGTATGGGAAATGTTTACTTGCATATAAACCCTGTCTGGAGGACAATAGCTAGCATAAATTACATGTTGCTTTCTTGCTTGATTGAAACAGTTGTTAAGATTAATTGGAGACCTTTCTCAGAAAAACTTGTTTTATCTCCCTAAACAAACACAAAGAACTTCCTTCTTGATAATAAATATGTATTTATGATTTCTGGAGCCCACTGTGTTAAGACTTTCCAGATATCCAGACTAATTTTATTTGATTTTAGGTTATTGTACTTTTGTCTTTAATGAAGCATTCTATGAAACCCTTCAGCTAAGCCCTTGCTTCTCTATGAATTTTAGAACTGTTGGTTCAAAGAGCAATGATTTCACATAAATAGTTTTTTTACTTGGTTGTTTTTTCTGTGATTCCTAACAAGAAGAGACATAGTGCACATGATTTATTAACATCCTGAAAACCGGTCAGTAACTGTTACCACAGTTTTGATTTAGTTTAGTGTTCATGAAAAAAATGTCAGTTACCTCTTACCAGAGATGCTTTGACCAGTATTAAAAATTACTGTCTTTTACTGTAAAATCTTTATAAATTTAACATCAATGAAAATGCAGAATTTGACATTTTGACAACTTTTATGATTTTATTTTCCAGTAAGAATTAATATGCTGATGCAAACTCTTTCTGTACCAAATGTAAAGGTCTAACAGATTATTTGATGCCATTACTATATGAAAACATATAGTTAATGCCACAATATGGTAGCAAATTACCTTATTATAACTGGAAAATAAATGTAAAAAGCATCTTGAATATAAAATATTGGTTTTAATTGAAGTATTTATTACTTAATTGTCAACAAATGTTTCTTACCAAAATCAAAAAGGACAATAGTCTCTTAGAGATAATAAGGAAGAAGAGGCGATGTCTTCCTTAAAGAGTATTCCCATTAAAATTATTATTTCGGTATTCATGGACGTCATTAATGTTTAGGGATAAGAGTAATTGCAAATATGACCGAAAAATCATAAAGACATATTCGCTAAGTGTTTTTAAACACACATTTAGAAAAATATTATTTAGAACATTAGTAACTTGGACTAGTTTGGAATATAGTTTTATTTCAGAGAAGCGGCTTTAGAAAGTTCCCATCACAGGGTCAAAACCGGTAGAATCATTTTTCATTAGTAATGAACAAAATCAAGTTGCATTTCTGTTTGGGTTTTTCTTTTTGGTTGGTTGGTTGGTTGGTTTTTTTTAATATATTAACAGACTGAATGTATGATTTGACTACTGTGTTCCTAAAAAAAATACAATATCCTTCTCTGATCTATATGGGATCACAGATGAGTGTTGCTATTGAGTGGGACAGTAGAGACTAATTCATCTCTACAAGAAGACAACTAGAAGCATCTGTATGTGTGAGGTGTGTATATGATCTTGCCCAGTGTCTAAGCTCCTCATCCAGTACAATGAGTCTAGAAAGCAATTCAGATCAGCAAAAGATGATGCCCAGGAGCTTGTTGGCTGTATCACTGCAAGCTCCACTTATTATTGATATTGCTTGATTCAGTTGTCTGGACATAAGTATTTAGTGAGCTGTTGTAGGCTGTCCCACTTGACCTCCAGTTTTCAGTACAGAAAGGTCTAAGTCTCCTGGGATTCATATGCCAGCTCTGCACACATATCACAGGTATGCTACAGTATCATCTCATAAGGCTCTACAGGCAATCAGGCAGTTGAATTAAACTTATGATCTAAATTAGCTGTGAAGAGATCTTACACAGTTTTCTTACATACAAACACATGAACTCAAGTGTTCAAGTATCCTGATAGTTCCAAAATTTCCAGAACTAGGAGTGTTATTTGAGAAGTAAACACATGACCAAAATGTACATAGTTCCAGGACTAATAAAGAGATGCTATAAGTACTTTAGGGGGTTTTTTTGGTGATAAATCTAATTCAGACCAAAAAGTACAGCCTTATGAACTCAAGTTAGTTTAATTTGAATCCAAATCTGATAATCAAGAAGACTTGAGGCACAAGTCTCCTCTGCTCTTGCAACTGGCGTTTGATAAAAAGCAAGACATTATCCCATGGCCGAGCTGCATCTGCTTGGATGTCAGAGCTGGGTCTGCTGTTTTCTTCCTTCTTCACAAAAATCCTGAACTTACTGAAATGCCTGAAGCTGTTTTATCTCTTGGAGGTCCTATTCTACCTTACTGCAGGTTCAAACAGATATTCATCTAGCAGATATTATGGGGCTATATTTTTAAGATTTTCAAATAAATCCTTAAGGCTGGAGGTGAAATAAAAGGTGTGCTATGAAATAAACAGAACTCAAGAGAAATGTCATAACAAAATTTCCAAGCACAGAGCACAGGGAAGAGTAGTAAATTACAAAGACACAAGAGCTACAAGTGGAGAGACAAAAGAGACAAAAGGCTCTATCTTTCCTCTGTAGAGCAAAGAGGTTGCTGAGGTATGAGCATATGAAACAGAGCAGAAAGATTGCAACACAGGACTTTGGTCCATGCAGTTTAGGAAGAAAAAAATTGGTTAGAGAGAGGTAATCAGTGACTTGTGATGAGAAAGGATCCTCACTGTGTTCCTGAACCCTAGACTTCCTTCTACACTTGCTGAGACACTGGCTTCTTCACAAACCTTTCCTCTTAAAAGTAATTCAGAACTGGCTGCACAGTCAGTTAGTCTCTAAGCCCAGAATAAGGCACCAGAATAAGTGATTACAGAAATTCAAAGACAGAATATCTGTAGTCAAATTTCTAGTTCCAGTGGGAATGTTAGCAGGGTTTAAAAGCACATTAGCTCTCAAAGCCTGACTTTGCTGTTGTTCCTCCCTCTCATTCCCCAAATGTGTGAAATATCTTCCTGTATGCCTCTCATTGTTACTTCTGCAGTCTCTGTGGTCTGGAAAGAGTCCTGGAACTTGGCTTCTGATGCTAAAGACAGGAAAAGTAACTATTAGCATGCAGTTTTATAATATACATATCTGATAATTTTATTTTGTGCACTACATTTTCCACATATCAGTACTTGTGCTGATGGTGACATTGTCTGTCCTTAACTGCCACACAACCACCTGTGCTATACATAATGCTGTTAAACATTTTGGTAGTTTGTGTATACCTGTCTCAGAGCCAGTGTTGAGAGAGCAGAGGAAATTGTCCCAATGAACTGGTGCAGGCAATGCAATGGATGGACATGCAAAGCAGTTGATGGGAAAATGAACAAATGGGTATTGTTAGTAAGGCAAAGAGGATGTGATAAGAAAATAAGCAACCAAAAAAAATGGTGATAGTGTAAAAACAGCAAAGGGCCTTAAGGGGATGGAAGCAAAACAGAACATGATACAATATAGCAGGGACCCCTGAGAATGGAAGCAGAGCAGTGATGGGTCATGCCAAAGCACCAAACAGGACAGGAAACTCACTGAAGCAGGGAGATAATTTCCAGTGTGACATGAGACTAGAGCACAGATCTGAATGAGCATACAAAAGCATATAAAAGCATACCAAAAAAACAACTCTCAAAAATAGATATTGCGATGAGAGATATAAATCCATTTAGCAGTATTTGGAGACATTGGACATAAGTCCAGAGAGAAAGTAGTTGTGCTCAACTTACAAACTCAGTGGGACCTTGAAATAATAATAATAAAAAAATTAAAAATACAGCTGTCAAGAGACATTTATATAAAATGCCTCTTGGCAGTCAGACATCTGAGAACACCTATAATAAGGCTCAAATACTGAACAAAAAGGAAGAAGAAAGATATTCCTCTGTAAGTCTGTCACTTTGCAGTGACTCAGTTATTGAAACTGAGGAAGAAGATCCCCTGTGGCCAGAGAGCAGAATGAAATAAAAATACTTCCTTTTGGATTTATTTCTGACATCAGATTTATAGCAACTGGCAAAAAGATTTCAAACATCTAATGGGACTTCTCTACCATGTTTTCAAAAGTTGTGCAGAGTATTACAAATGTATACAGTATATAATTGCAGGAAATAAAGCAATCATTCCCAAAGGTAATTTTTTTCAATAAAATTACAAATGTACTGATGTACTTTATACTACTGTTTTCTCTGTCTTCTGTAGTTTGTTTTTCTACTCCATGAATTTGGAAATGGAAAATGTCTTATCATATTGTGACTGAGTCTTCACATATCCGAAAACTATTAATGTACCTCTGAACACCACAAAGGGTTTTCTACCTTATGTAATTAGGCTGGTACCACTTGCTTGTAATTTTTTGTTTAGTTTGTTTTGTTTCTTTGCTTGTTTTAGAATTAGGAGGATAAGAATAGGAATTATAAAAGATAAATATAACAAAACCAAGGAAATTAAGTACAGTGCAAATATTTGCTTTTAGGTTCAGAAGGTGTTATACTTTCATATTTCTAGCATGACATATCTTTTAAGGAAAATGAATTTGTCTACACTACTGACCCACCAGGAGGAAATCAACAGTCTCCCAGGAAGCAGAAGTTTATCCATCTTTTAACCGGGACTAATGCAGATGAAGTCTCCTAGATCCATCATAGAAGTCTCTCTGATATGAGCTGAAGGAGAAGGTAGCATCAATACTTTTCTTCTAATACCTCTTCATTTTGTTATATAATCATCCCAGTTGTCCTTATCAGCATCTGTTTTGTCCATTTGTTTTGCATGATAGGAATTGTCTATTGTGTTACTTGTCTATAGAGCATTTCTTTAAAAGGTTGGGGGAGGTGGTGTCTGTCTCTGACTCCTGAGAGGTGGTGAAGTCCATATAGCCTTTCGTGTTGGCTAGGATTATCTCCTAGTCTCCTTTTGTCTGCTGCATCTTCATTGTTATACGATTTTTCAACTATCAGGAGGCCTTTTTTACCCTATATTTGTCTAGCAACAAGCAGAAAAATATGCTGGCCTGAGGATGCCAGGTGACACAAGCGTAACAAATGAAAGCTACGAAAGATTGCCTACTTCCTTACAAGTGTTTCTGGTCTGTTCTGGTAAGGGTCTGTTCAGATTAGCTGGAGAACGCTAGAATAGGCAGAGGGAAGTGATAGCCAGAAATTAGTGAAATTCAGAAATATTACTGTTTTAGTAATGTGTAAATTGAATAGTTTAAAATTCAAAAATTTTAAAAAAAAATAGCCCTAAAATATTGACTTCTACATAGTGCGAATGTGTCCTTCCGTATTCTTATTGCCTTTTGTTTCAGGATATCTGAAATCGAAGTATTTTATTTGGTCATCAAATTATTTTGCTTTTCCTCAAATGAATGAAAATTGAAGCATTCAGTATGTCCTTGCAGATTTGGCTGTCAGAGCTGATTGGCCCGTATTGTCGATGTTCAGACTGCTCTTGGAACATTTGGGAGCTTAGCTGAGGAAACTAGGTAGACTCATGTTACCTCTTCCTAAACATCCTAAATTAAGGAAACTGTTTAGTGCCTTAGGATTTTCTAAATCATTTGGAAATGAAACACGTCAGGTAGCTTTGGGATAAGTAGAACTAAACCAAATTAAATTATTTTATTTCAGTTTCAATCAAAAAGATTTTGGAAACACTTTCCCAAATAGTAGTTTGGATTGGAGGAAATTATTTTCATAAGAGGAGTTGCTCCTGTAGAAAATAACTGTTTCCCTACTGTATCCATGCTTTGTAAACCGTGATGTTTTGTTGTTTTTTTTTCCTAAAGACTAAATCCAGATCCTTTGCTGCCACCTGCTGTTGTCACACAGAGTGGCTGGAATGGTTACCCATAGGATTGTGTTAGTTTTGTAATACTGTACTTTCCAAACAAGGAGAAAATATTTAGTGTCTGATGCAGTTTCTAGGCAAGTATGTGAGTTTGTTTATGAGACTGGAAAAGAACAGCAAACCCTTCTGACTAATTTAATAACCATATAAAAAATGGCAATGATACACTCTTTGTGTTGACCTTTTACTTTTACAAATGCTCACATGAGAAAAAAAAAATATCAGATTAGATGCTGTGCCAGAATGTCAGCTAGAAGACTATTAAGGTCTCTGCTCTACATATACTTACATAGCTGCCACTCCCAAAATCTCTTACTTACATACCCACACAAAAACACCCACGGCTGTCAGAATGCTGCTTTAGCCAGAGTAACAATGGCATACTTCCTCAGCAGAGAGACGAAATCAGGGATTTCTACCTCTCCCTAGCAGGATATCAAAAGTATGCAAATCTCTTATAGGGTGAATGAAAAATTTGTAACTTAGGAATAAAAGCAAGAGGCTTCTGTTTGACCCTGTAAGACAGAGAAGAGTTGAATGTGAATCCCTCCAGATAACTGGTCCTGATGATTACATATGGTTAGAAAAAAGCCTCTCAGAGCTTCTTTCAGATTTTCTGTAGATTTAGGCAGATAAAATATGGTTTTACAAGTTTATCGCAGACAAAGAGAAAATAAAAAATAGGTATTCACTGTAATATAATGAAAAAAAACCAAAAAACCAAAAAAGAAAGATCACTGACACTGTAATGTATCAAGGAAGTATTAGAAGCCTAAGCTCAAAGCCTTTTATGTCCTCTGCCACCAGCTCTGCATCCAGCACCCAACACTGATGCTTTGTTGAGCTCGTTGGAGCAATGCACCAATGAAACACTTGCTTTCTGTATTTGAAAATATAATTACAATGTCCCACAGGAAGCCAGTTTGTATGTTTTGCCCTTAAGATTACATTCTGATTGAAGTGAAAGGTGAATTTAAGCACTGAATTATTCTGGTTATTCATTTTGATTCACTGCTAATTCGGTTTGCCAGCCGATATATTTTCAGACAGACAATGCCAAGGTTCGTTTTTTTGGGATGATGTGCACTAGGTAAAAGTGATGAGACTGTGACAGGTTTGGTTTGTAATCTTTTAAAGTCCCTGACCAGTCACTTATAATGTTTGCTGCTGTTATTTCTCCATAGTTTCATATTTCTGTGACACTCTTCCTCTGTTCTGCATGGAAAATGTTCTGATGGATTACAATATGTCCTTCATTTTATGTTTTTCACTGTGAAGTTTTAAGTAATTAAAGAAAATAACAATTATATTTTAGAGTTGTAAAGATACTAGATACGGGCTGGAGGAGAGGCACAGTCAAGAGCAGTGCAGCATGGATGTGGGCCAGTCTGAACTACTTAGATTTGCACTGAGATAACAGTCCCTTGCCTTGTTCTGTTTGTTTATTTGTTTACATAACCTTCCTTTTGTTAGCATTTTTGGTGTCAGTACCTTGTATTCTGTGTTTTTGAAAGGTTTGACATTCTTCCATTAAGATATAGCTTGGAGCAGGAGATTTAAAATCCTGGAAGGTTTTATACAAGAAGTAAAACACTGTCTTTCACTAAAGTCAGAAAAAACTCAACATTTTTAATTTTTTTTTATTTTTCCCTAAGATGAATTGAAAAATAACATGTAAAGAATAGCAGAAAGAAATATACCAGTTAAAAAAATATTAAGACTACTATTTCCCTCTGTGTTGCTTCTGTTGTTTTTTTTACCTGACTAGTAAAATTTCATCACATTTGTGGACTTGGAAATAAGCAATACCATATTTAATATATACATATTAGATCTGAAACCTCACTAAATAAAGATTAGGGAAAAAACCTAAAACATTTAAGATATGGTATTTTATTAGCTGAAAATTGATTTGAAACCCCTTTCTCTCATTTTAATACTGTTTCTCTCCTATCCACATAAACAAATAACTTGCCAACAGAATGAGGGTAAACAAAAGATTTAAAGAAAACATACATTTTTTCTGAACATATTGAATGCAGGCAGAGTGGACAGACCTTCTGCAGAAAAGTGATTCTGTTGTCATGCTAAATGAGAATAAACGCTTCAGTATGATAGCAGAACTACCTTGTGTAAGGTCTTAGCTGAGACACTGTGTGCAGTTCAAAGGAGTTGATTCTAGCAAAAATGCATGGAAATGTTCCAGAGATGACCAGGTAGGCCATGAAGAGACCAACATATATAGCCAAGCAGATCAAGGCTGAGAGAATTTGTTTCTTGTCTGTAACTGAAATTTTGTGTGACAGTGAACACTAGGGAAGGGCAAATAGTTATTCGGTCAGTTAGCTAACATTAGAAAAAGAATAAATAGTTAAAAGTTAACCAACTTGGTTTTAGGCTGCAAATTAAAACCAAGATTCCTAACTTTGGATGTAAAGCTTTTCTGTAACAACCTTCTAATGGCAAAATAGAAAGAGCAAAAAATACTATCTTTTCAGCATCATAAACAGAACTTAATAGTGATTTTGAAATTATTTTATGCTATTTTTAATAATAGAAAGGAACCAAATGCAATGATGCAGGGATCATTCTATTTCTGCATTTCTAGGTTTATCCAGACCACTAAATGCAAGAAGATAATGTATTTTCAGTTCCAGAAGAGAACTGGGAGAAGCAGATTTTACAGTGGACCTGTCAATTAAAGAAGTTTTACTCTGTGGGATTCAACTCCGGATCAATGTAAGAATTAATTCTTTTATTAATTTATTTTTTATTATTTCTCCATGTTCCTGGTTTCTTTTTGTATAAATGAACTATTCAGTACTTCAGTGAATTTTTTGTAGAATTGATATGATTAGTGCTCAGAAATGCAGCTGTATCGTACAATATCCAACAATAAAATTTCAGCTCAGTTCATTTCTTATTATCTATGTTTTAGATCCAAGTTTGGAAATCAAAAATTTTTGGAACAAAACCCGAATCTGAATTTTTACCTGCTCTGCTGCTGTGATCTCCCCTCTTCCCCTTGTATCCTTTCTCCTGGTGTTCCTGATCAACAGATTCAGCTCAGGCTCATCTAAATGAAAACCTAATTTTGGAGTTATAAACTCCATGACAAGGTGAATGTAAGAGGATCTCTATGAATACATTACATACTACAGCTACATTACTAGACTCGTTCAGATCATACCCACAAATTTATTTTTCACTAAGTAATAGCATATGCAGAAAATTTCCACAAGGTGGGGATAAAGTGATGTTTCATGTCAAGAAGTTTGCTTATAGTTTATAGTTTGTACTCCTGTATGAAAACTATGGAAGAGGAATTTCATCTTACAAATCAATGATTCAAATAAAATATTAGTGAAAGCACAATAGCTTTTCACTGGGTGTTGTAGGGTACAACGTAGGCTTGTTTCAATAACTTGAACAGTATAATCCTAAGGGTTACTTAGCACTGGTTCTACAAGAGCTCAATTCAACATTTTCTGCATATTTTGATTTAAAATTGATCTTATGATTCATTCACCTAATGTTTTGTTATCCTGCATTTAAATGTCAACATTCTAGTTTTATAGTTATGGAAAAATATGCTGGTTTATAAAAATTTGTCTTATAATGCTGAATCCAAATAAGAATGGTTGTTGCAGCTCTATAAGAGAAAATTAAATGCAAAAAATTCTAATACACATAAATCAGACCTCGGGAAATTATGAACTAAGTATAATATGAATAAAAGGGTTTACATCTTCATGGTATTAATGAGTTCTTTTGCTAAAATATTTTGCCTGGTTTGGCTAGTACTTAGCTTAGCAGAGACAGAAATTATTTCAGAGCTCACCCACTTGTTTGAAAAACATTTTAAAAGCTTTTTATCATTTAGGAGGAAGTTAAGCAGCGGATTGATCGAGCTGCAGGAAACAGAAAGTTCATGGGTTTAGAATCTGAGTATTAATCAAGCATATTAATTTAACTGTGTGTTGTTACACACCATTAGAAATGGAGAAAATACTGCATATAATGAATTAAGAAGAGGAATGGGCCAAAATCAAATCAAGAAGAGACTTTCATACAGTTGCCTGTTGGCAAACTGAGTACACAAATTTCCAGTCTAGATTAATTATACATAACTGTGACTGGTTATGTCAGGGTCCAATACTTTCTGAACCGGTCTTTTAGATATTCCACACGTGAAGAGTTTAATGTTTTAATACCAAATTTACGTTTTTGAAGACACTTGACTCTACACAGGACTTTGATTAAGCAGCATGATATGGTAATCTATTGAAATCACAATTTAGGCAGAACAATTGGAACATGCAGTTGGATCACAATACATATGTGATCCCCATGACCAGTGTCTGTATGCTCCAAAGCACAACACTGGACCCTCCAGTTTCTGTTTTGCTCAAGTCCTCTACTTTCTTCAAAGGTCATTTTGTTGGTACTCAGATATTACCCTCTATTACTCTATGTTGAGCTGAGCCACTAAACACTTCCCTAAGGGTCTGGATAAGACATTCACAATTCTTTTCATGTGATCAAACTTGTTCATCAGCAAAACTCCACTTGACACCAGAGCTATTATTTTGCATTAGAATGATAGACTAGGCAGGAATTGTAGTGACTGGTACATGTACTGGTGACCCGCTAAGTGAGAACAAGTTACATCTACAGCAGCCTGGATCTGGGCTGTGGATCCTAAATCAGTGACTTTTGATCTATTCTTCTGGTATCTATTAATTATGCATTATGTCTTTATCATAACATTTCTATTGGTTTTGTTCTTTTATCTGGTTTCTAGGAAAAAACTCAGATTCCACTCATAAGCAGCACCATGTGTTTATTTCACACCATATAGATTTACATATTGATTTGTTTTTATATTCTTTTCCCTATAACACTGCAAATATCCACTACATACTTTTCATTGTTTTTAAGCCCATAATCATCTTTTCCAGTATTTTATTTTGAAGTTGCTTATAAATTACTTGTTCAAAATTGGATCCATAATGTTGTTTTGGTAACTAGTATTCATATTTTTTCAGGCCTGTTTGTCACTGCTCTGTCTTCTACATTCAATTTTAAAGGTATTGCTCTTGATCTTCTGAATCATGGTATGTACTGTCCAATTCTATTGCTATAAAATTCATCAGTATACAACTTCTGCAACTCTTTTCATGATGGAATTTCATTGTAGATGGAAGAATAGTTGTGTTATCAGTAAGACATAAACACTTTAATTGAACCTATTTAATTGCATACCTCCCTTAATAACACTTTTATTTGCTGCTAGCAACTCCATTCATACTCTTGGGTCATTAACTTTGATACAAAGACAAGCACAATTTTGTTGTAATCAAGATAGTAATAAAAGGATACTTTGTGCACTGCAGGACAATTTACAATAGCAAGAAAGTCTAATGAGTTTTCACTCTTTTCTTTTAAAGGTTGAGTTTAGATTATGATATCAAATATCAGGGGAGTAAACACATAAGAGAGGAGCCATTCTGTCCTAATCTGATATTTATAGTTTGCACTCAAGAAATCTGAATGAAGGAATAGAAAATAAGTGGATTCCCACATGTGTTTCTGTGATAATAATATTTTGTGTCTCAAATGAAACCTATTCTTTAACATAATTGTGAGTCTGCAAGATTAACCTAAGCTTGATTTTACTTTGACTGTTTTTACAGCAAAAAATCCCACTGCTGAGGAAGAGGAGTCCAAAAAGTAACTGGTGGATTTATCTAAATTGAGCAGACAGCTTTTATGTGTTGTCATTAGGCTTGGCACAAATTCCCTTACCACAAGAAAGTTTTGTGAATTTTGGAATCCTACTGTTCCTATTGAATTTGCACCCAACCCTGTCTTATAACAGTTATTTTGGAACTGTGTGTCCTCGATAAAATTTCAGAAAACGATTAGAGTAATATGAAGTGGTGGGACCTGATTAATACCTTAATTACAACTAATAGAATCATGACTTCTTTCTAAGGACTTGTCAGTTTTAAGGTTGAAGAGAGGCTTTGAACTCTAGAATATAAGGAAGCCTCCTGTGAAGGGTGCAATAATTTTGAAAATCTCTTAGAAATTTGTGTGATTTGCAAGAAAACTCCTCAGCGGTGGGGGAAGAAACCAAGTTGACTTGAAGTTGTTCTCTGTTTGTAATCTTGAGATTACATTTTTTTTATTAAACCAAAATAAATGAACAAACAAAAAAAAACACAAAACAAAAATCCATCTACAATAAACAAATCAGAAATAGACTGTACCTTCTTAAGTATGCGCTGTAGCTGTATATAGCATCATGCCTAGGACTGCAATACTCATATTCTTAGCTACACTCTTGACTACATTCAAAGGAAGAACAAGAAGAATGTCTTACACTGTAGTAAGCTGTATAAACTACCTGATGACCAGGAAAACTTCCCTTTTTCTCACATTTTTTCTTTTTTATTATTTTTTTTCTTTGCCTCTTTTTTTTTTATTGTTTTCCTTTTTAAGTGCGGGAAGTGAATCTGAACTTTTCACCTAGTTATTAGTGAGGAAGAGTTTGGATGAGGTGTACCCAAATGCAGTTTACCTTGGGGTTTGCATACATGCTGCTAGTCCCCTGCTTTCACAGTAGCAATTTCATGCTCTTTTCTACCTCCTCAATGTTGTTATTCATGATTGCAGAAGCACCAGAAATCATGTCTTCATCTCAGTCTTGCTTCTAATCTTTATCACCTCACCAACACAACATTCTCTTGATCATCTTTCGGTATCCTGAGGGGGAATACCAGCCCAGGACTGCCTTCATTCTTTCACTGGACCTTGTGAGTAGCTTGCATGAGAAAGCCAAGAGCTTCTAATGAGCTGATTGATGTTAACTGACAGTCAACTGACAGTGACAATCTATTGTCCAGCAAAACAAAACAACATATGCACAATTACTGTCACACAAAACCTCCTGGTGCTTGTGCTTGTTCACAGATGTCAAAAAGCTGGCTGTGTGTAGGTGGTTTGAAATCCCTGAATAAGGCTGTTCAGCACAAGGTGGCCTTTTTCTGCCTTATCGGGTAATTTCAAATAAATTCCTTTTTGTCTGTTGCTGCTTACTGGGTCAGTGTCCTTAGAGAATCAAGGTGTGATACTGTCAAAGTGCCCAAGGCAACTGGATTCATACCTCTGCCAGAAGAGTGGCACTTTCTGGCATATGGCTTAGTGAGGATTGCCAGCAGATGTCTAAGGCATCTCCAAATGTAAAGTTAGACAAATTTTGCTGGATTTTTATTCTGGTTGGGATGCCACTTTAATATTATTAGCAGTAGCAAACAATTCTTAACACTGGTAATTTCTAGTCCATCAACTGCACACCAGTAATATTTCAAAAACTGCAGCTCCCTACTAAGTGTTCAACTCCATGTTAGGGCTAAAGCCTGGATCTCACAATAACTTTTTTGGACACCTCAGTTGAAAGTTCACCATTCTTCCCACTCATTCCCACTCTTGTAAGCAGTAGGTATATTTAGCTACCCTCACCCACAGTAGTTGAAGGAACTGTGTTCTCATCATGCCTCCTCTTCTTTTTGCTGTTCACTGTTGTACTGCAGCCTTCCAGCAGCCTTCTTTTGCCAAAACTCTTTTGCTGGCTCAGCTTTCACATCGTGCTTCTGTTGATTCTTAATGCAACTGATGATTGTGCTTTCAGTCTGATGTTGATTCTTTCAGTGAGAATGTTCAGCCACTGGCAAAGCTGAGCTTACCAGCTCTTATCCACCCTGCCAACTCCTTCTCTTCCTTGAACTTCCCATTGTACTGCTGGAAGCGGTAAAATGGTGTTTCCTCTCCCCCTCAGTCAACTGATGGCTCCCCCAGTGATCCCCCCAAGCCCAAATGGGTTTTACATATCCATACTTCAGCCAAGACCCTGTATAGCACTGCCTGTGTGCAGTGAAAAGCAGTAAGTAAGCATTTCATCAGATTTACCACATATAATGTTCAGGAAAATCAAGCATCGTTTTAAAAATTGTAGATTTAAAAAAGGATGGTCAGTACTTCTCTTCCATAAATTCCCTGACAATCCCCACAGAACACAGACTTCAAATATATACTTGGCTACATATATGTATGTGCATATCTATATGTATGTGTGTGTGTATTTATAGTACACTATGACCTAGTTCAAAGGGAAAGGGTTTGAGTTCTGAATTATCTTTATGAGATTGTCTTTCAAAAGTAAAAAAAAAAAAAAAAATTACAAAAAGTCTTTGAAATCTAGTAATACACCACAAAGAAAATTATATTATTATTATTTTTATAAAGAAGTCTAGATTCTCAAAATGTGAAATCAGAAAGTCTCTGTTCTATCCCAAACCAGAAAACTGCCTTGCAAATGTGTAAGTACGATCTGAGGAAATATTAAGATAAACATTTGCAACAAATCTTCAAGTTTTATCAGGAATTTTCTGTTCAGAAGCTGTGAACTAGCAAAGGAGGGGAGGCGACGTGGTGACATTTGCCTTGCCCAAATTATTAGAAAGAGAATATCTAAGGAAAGAAACCCAAGGCTGTCACTGAAGGAGTTCACATGAAATAAAAAGCCACTGAAGAAATATTCAACGGTTCAAAAGTGCATAAGTCAGAGAAATCTGTAGACAGATAAAAGTCATGGTTACATTAATATTTGCTATATAGCTCTAGGTAAACCTATATGTCCCAAAAGTTTATTGCAATTCATCTTTGAAGAAAGGGAAGTGAATGAGAATGGATATCTGTTCAAAATATTTGAGAACTGATGCTAAAAAAAAAGTGCAGCTAGCCAACCAATATGACAGCCATCCAGCTGCAGAAAGAACAGAAGCAAATTAGAACTTTCTGAAGTTTGTACAAAAGGATTTATTTTGAGCCTGACTGTGGGAGCCCAAACCCAGCTTTCAGCAAAGGAAAACAAGGGCTGACAAAAACCTCGTGATCTGAAGGAGCTGGACCCTTCTCACAAGACCTGTTAAAGTTCTACCTCATTGATCAAGCCTGGCTCCAGCAGATATCAGAAAAGACTTTTGAGATGATTGTATCAAACCATGTCTAAACCCCTTAATCCTTTCCCCCTATGTAATCTTGGTTGAAGGAAATGTTTAACCCATTGGGCAACGGTAGTAAAAACTTGTGTAATTCCCTAATTAACATAGCTCGTCCCCTTCATTAACATGTCCAGCCCCAGATGCCTTTAAAATAGTGTTCTCGTGTTCAATAAACTATTCCAGTTCCCCCATACTGGGATCGTGTTTAGCTTTTATTTTTCAGACCACCGCTAATGGCGCCACAACCGTGGGGCTGAGAACCTTCTAACATTTAGAAGATTCCTCGGCCATCGGCTGGCTGGACCAAGGGAAGCAGCACTCCTTGTGTTTCGGTGGTGTGTGCGTAGTCAGAACTGAGAGAAAGCGGAAGACGTGCACGGAAACTTGTCCTCAGCAGGCGGGAACTGCTGAGCGAGCTGACTACGAACTCCAGATTGGGTAATTATTTTAAAGACTTTGTAACGATAAGTAGGGTACAATGGGGACTCAAATATCTTCTGAACAAAACCACATTTATTTAATTTTAAAACGCGAGCTTAAGCAGCACAGCGCGAAAATTGACGAACGGCCCTTGCAGAACCTGTTGCTGTGGGTCCAGCGTCACATGTCAGAACTGAACGTTACCAACCTTCTTGGTACGCGCTTGAGGGACTCGGCAACCGCCCGAAAAAACCTCAGCAGCTGCTGCCCGGGACGGGCCCCAGCCGCCGAGCTGAGCGCACAAGCACATTGCAGCCCGACACACGCTGCCCGGAGAGAGCCGTGTGAGACAGAACCATGGCCACCGCCGCTGCAGCCACCCCGTGCAGGGTCGGGGTGCGAGCCAGCGCCAGCAAACTGCCGCATTGCCTCGGCAAGTCCCTGTGTCACCGCCCGCTACCGCTCTCAGCAGCAGCAGCAGCCAAGCAGCGGCCATAGGCGAGAGGTCAACACCCCAGAGCAGGTCCCTGAGGAAGGGCCACCACCTCCGGCGCCCCAGCAAACAACGAGATCGAGAGACCCGCGGCGGAGGAAGCAGCAGCGGGACCCGAGCGGGAACCACTCAGAAGGCAGGCGGAACCCGGAACCCGGAAACGACAGAGGCACCGGGAAAGACAAACACAAACAGCGCACGAGGTACGCAAAAACCGGGGCTATGGAGCGTGGGCGGCGGAGAGGATCCCACAGAGTCCCTGAGGGGCTCCGGGAAAGGTCCGAGGGAGGAAACAGCCCGAGCGGGACCGTCAGCGAAGGAGGGAGCGAGCGGAAGCCCGGGAGTAACAGCACGAGAGAAACCCAGGAACAGTGACCCCGGAGACAAAGGGAGTGGGGCAGACACAAAGCTGCCGACTTCAGCAGTAATCAGAGCAGCAAAAACTCCCTTCCTTGCTTTTTTTCCTTTTTCTTTGCAGCCTGAACTATGAACTGATCTTTTTTGCAAACCCTTTTTGCTTATTAACCTGTTTCAGTTTCACAGTATAAGGCGAACAAAACGCTACCAATGGAGAGATTGTCCCCCCACACCCCGCAAACAAACAAACAAAAAAAAAAAAAAAAAAAAAAAAAGGGGGGGGGGAGCGAGGGAAAGCAAAGAACCCTTGCTGAATGAAGATACCCTTCCATAAGTAATAGCCAGAATAGTTTTTAAATGTATGCATAGCTGTATTTTTGAAAATTTTTAGATCTTTGCAATAACAATTTTCCCTAAGTCCAAAAGCCAAATTAACACAGAAAGACATATATTTGCCTTAAAAAAAGAAGTATATAATTTATCTTTGAACTATAAGAATGTTTATATGTATTTGAAATTTAAATTGAACATGAAGTAAAATATGCTTATGTTTTTACAGGTTATACTATCATCAAATAGAAAACATAGTTATATTAGTAATCTAAGGATGAGAAACAAAAAATGCCAATTTCTCAGTTCATAACCAAAAGACACTGTAAAATGAAACCCAAAGGTATGTTTGTATGATGTGTGTTCGATGGCCATCGAGTGTGAATGTGTGAATGTATGCATGCGTGTGAATACATAATAATTAATATGTTCTGATTTATACACAAATGCGCATTACCTCACATATGCACAAACACTCTTAGATAAAAAACAGAAAACATATCACCCTGAGTTGAATAGAATTTCATTTGCAGAGACATCTTAGGTTAAATAAAAGTTTTCAAAAACAAACACTATAAAACACTTTCAGTAAAAATCAGGAGCACACAAACCCCGAAGTCATCAAGTTATTAAGTTCGGTTCAAAATCAATTGCCTATAAGTCAATAGGATTTTTAGAGGATAGCTTAAATAAGATTTTATAAGAGTAATTTCTAATAAGAAATAATGGGAATAAGTTAAGTTGTTTAAACAAGTTTTATATTAATCCAGGGTTATTTAGTTTAGCATTGTTGGGAATTTTTCCTTCTTGCATTTTGTTCCTTGTTTACTTTTCTATATCCAAAAATGTCTGATAGTCTTTTTGATTGGTTAAATGTTTTTAATGTTAATGCTAAGTTTAAAAAAAAAAATAATTTATGTAGCAACACGCAGAATGCCTTAAAACAGCTATGATTCCTTCACATGCCTTCATAGTGCCAAACCTTGTGGCCCAAACTATTCTGATACACAATGCCTTTGCATAATCATACTTTCCATCTCAGGTATGCAAAAGGCTGTACATTGCCTTGAAAAAGGAGCCTCCTTGCTAAAATTAATTTCACTTGTGGTATTAAAAGTAAGACTGCAATGTTTCTTGTTAGATCCATTTAAGTATACCTTTGCTTCTAAAATGCAGCTATAGAATTTGTTATTACCTCAGTCTGAACCGATACTTCAAAGCATTGATAAGTTGCAGAAAAAAATAGTAATCAAAGCTTAGATTTCATGTTTAGTTAGCATAATAAGTTAAAAGAAAATATTTAAGGTAATATTTGTATTCCCTTGTATTTTGTCTTGCATTGGCAAATGTTTGATCAAAGTTTCTTCTGAGTTTTTTGTTTTTTAGAAAAATAAAAAAAGAAGGGGCAGATGTGGGAGCCCAAACCCAGCTTTCAGCAAAGGAAAACAAGGGCTGACAAAAACCTCGTGATCTGAAGGAGCTGGACCCTTCTCACAAGACCTGTTAAAGTTCTACCTCATTGATCAAGCCTGGCTCCAGCAGATATCAGAAAAGACTTTTGAGATGATTGTATCAAACCATGTCTAAACCCCTTAATCCTTTCCCCCTATGTAATCTTGGTTGAAGGAAATGTTTAACCCATTGGGCAACGGTAGTAAAAACTTGTGTAATTCCCTAATTAACATAGCTCGTCCCCTTCATTAACATGTCCAGCCCCAGATGCCTTTAAAATAGTGTTCTCGTGTTCAATAAACTATTCCAGTTCCCCCATACTGGGATCGTGTTTAGCTTTTATTTTTCAGACCACCGCTCCTGACTTAGTAAATCACTATCTTAGGTTTGGTTTCCTTCTTCCTAATGTTGTAGATTTAACTCATCTATCAGATTTTAACAGCCTGAAGACGTTCAGCTGTCACTTGTGCAGTGCAGAGCCACCACTTTCACAGAAAATGTTTTAAATGAAAAATTAATTAGTTAATTTTCCACTGACAGCAAAATGGAGCAACTGAAATGGTTGCTCAACAGTTAGAAAGACCAGACACCACTGTCACAGGCAGTCGTCTTATGCAGGCTCCTCACCGAGGTCAAGTTTTCTGTTCATGTACATAAGATTTCTAGAAAGTCAGTATACATTTTCAATGTATTAATCACTGAGAAATCAGCCCAGAGTAGCCACAAGATGTCATTGCAAGCCTACTAAGATAACTAGTGTTGAGATTGGAAAAAATATAAACAAATAGCATGTTAGAAAATACATCTAATTTTCTACTTCATAAATTAGTCTAGAATAAAAATACAAATAATTATTTTATTATATATTAAAAAAGTAATTTTCCATAGTTTTTATCTGGTCACTTGGAATACAGAAAATTTGAGTTCATGGGTTCTTCATATCAGCATTATGGAAGGCATTTGCTTGAGATGAAACATATGCTTATGTGAGGTAAAACCAAAAAATAAATTAAGTACTAGAAAATAAAATAAGAAAATCACAGAAACACTATGAATACTTAGGAGTTTTAAAACATTATTTTCATGTAGTCTTGAATTTAAATTATTCCTTTGCAAAGATTCCGACACATAGAAAATTAAGACTTTATACCGTACAGTGTTCTTGAAAGCAGAGATTTACATTTTTGTGAGGTCCTCA
Organism: Chiroxiphia lanceolata; assembly: GCF_009829145.1. Classification (NCBI taxonomy): domain Eukaryota; kingdom Metazoa; phylum Chordata; class Aves; order Passeriformes; family Pipridae; genus Chiroxiphia; species Chiroxiphia lanceolata. The sequence goes on from NC_045640.1 coordinate 37,443,047, forward strand.
TAAATATGAGGATGTAATAAAGACAAATTTTTATGTCTGGACTATGATATTCTCCCAAAGTAGGAACATTAAGAAATGTAATGAAGATTACTTTTTTTACAATTAGATAAAATTTTAGACCTGATTGCTTTTAGTTGAGCTCCCAAGATCAGTTTAATTATGAGCAAAAAGATTTACAGGGAAGCCTAGACTCTTTGATGGATATTGAATAGGTCACAATATAATTTAGATATTATGATATCTAACATCTAGATGTCTCACCAGTTATAAAATTTCCAAGTATCGCATACCGTGATTGGAAATGGGAGGTATGCATGAATTCAGGGATTCATACTAAATGACCAATCTCTGAAACACACGGAAAATACTAAGAAAAAGGCTGATTTGTTCCTGCATCTTGCAAAGCGCTCACTTCCACGACTAGGAAAGGTACTTTCACTCTTCTGAAGCTCAGTTAGGTATTAATGAGGGTTAATATTCTCCAAAGTACTATAAAGACGTTCACTATTGAGAAATGCATTGTAATTAATGCTGGAAGAAAAAGAAACCAAACCAAAATTACCTTACCAGGTGTAGATTTAGTATATTTATTTGGAAAAGAAACCTGGACAAACACACCTGTGTATCTGTGCTCAAAGTCCATAGCCAGAATGTAGAGGTGAACAGATAATTCTTTGCAGAGATTGAAATATTGCTCTTCTGAGAATTTTGGTTCTGTACAAATTATGACATTTCAGAATTTGCTACTAAAAAATAAAAAATTCAACCTTCCTTGCTAAAAATGAATACAGTGTGAGATTGTCTTTTTGTTCTGGTATCACAGGCATTTCTGATCTAATTTCTGTACATGACCTGAGCAGATTCATTGTTTTTTTCCAAATTAACTCATGTTCTGTTAATTAATGAACTGCACTTCAATTAAATCTTATAGAAATTTACAGCAATTGAATGATCCTCAGAGTCTATGATCTGATTCCCAGTAGTATAATTAGGAAAACTTTTAAAAAGACCCTTATTTATAAATATAACCTCTTTTTTCCCCAAAATTACACATTTGTTCATCACCTCTTAGACATTTTATGAACTTCAAACATAATTAATTTGGTTATGTGAAAAAGAAGTATTATTGTGAAAGGAAAAACACAATTCCCTTGGCACTGAGAGGATTAAGATATGGTTATTTTTCTTCCTTCCTGAATATAGGATGCTACCCAGAGAGTGACAAATGGTTTTAGTGTTATAACAAAGAATATCTCTCCTTTCACTATTAGGAGTTCTTTTATGCTTTTTGGACAAATATTTTGCAACAGCTAACGATTCTTAAGTGTAAGAGATCTCACTTTTGTTGTATAATACCATTATTATCTTATAATAAGACAAAAAAAATTACAAAGAATGTGGATCAAAGCTATAGCCATAAGGCACTTAATAAAAATCTGCAGTTAGAATTGAAAATACATGAATATTTTTGCGATGATATGTGAAACAGAAAGTAGCCATTGGATATTTTTATTAAATTTTGCCTAGATATCTTTTAGACTCTAGAGGGAAAATCCATTCTTATTTTATTTTTTTTCTTCTTTTTTTTTGCTATGTCTATGTCTAAATTTATCAACACAAAGTTTCTACCTCAGTGGGAGCACAGCTGGGGTCTTATAGCCAAATTATTTTTGTGTTTTGGTCTAGTTAATAAGGATTTGTAAACCTATGAAGGTTCAGAATGTAACAGGCAGAAGCATACTGAAATCACCAGTAAACAGCAGTGATTTTATGGAAAACTATGTGTAAAAAATATCTGAGAAAACTGTAGGGGTAGGAATGTTCAAATAACAGCCTCAAAGAGTCTATTGTTGTGGTAGGACTTCCTGTTGGTAAGTTGATGAGATGGTGGGAGACACTGAAGTTGTGCCAGTTGAGATGTTTAAAGCAGTGGTGATGAGAGATGATAGTCTGTCTCAACATTATCCTCTCCATTTGAAAAATATGCAAGGAATGCAAAAGGCAGATAGTGTCTTTGAACAATCTTTCGGTGTAAGGAAAATATGCATAAAACCAGTGACTGCTTATTAATAATTCATATGAAGGAACTGGGGATGGGAATTACCAGAGAAAGGCTTTCGGAAAATCTGAACCACTGGTAAAGTAAGGAAAGTAGGTAATGGAAATGGGGTTTATCTATGGTTTTTGATGAGGTGGTACCAAGTGAAAATATGTGCAACATGTAATTTGAAGATCAATATTGGAAGAAAAATATGTCAAGTGATTATGACTGGTCATCCATCACATAGGAATATTAATTATTGTGAAGTTTTGATAATGATATACTGCTAACAACATAAGAATATTCTTTTGAATGCTGAATAAGGTAAGATTTGGTAGGTCATGCAATAAATCATATTTTAGGTTATTCTCATTGTGGAAAAAAATGACTGAGATACTTGGATTATTGTGAGATGTGAAATACATTAGTTGGACAAGTCTTCGTGAAATAAAAACTAAAAATAGGGAAAGGGAAGCTGGAGGGTAAAAAACATTGGCTTGACATTGCATTACGAGGCTCATGATAATACATAAAACATTGATTCAGTACAAATGTTTACTTTCTGATAAAAATAAGATGATTCTGCTCCTTAGTGGGGATTTCCATGATGTACACTTGCATTCACTACCTGAGTCAGTCATCCTTGTTATACTCCCTGTTGGGGAGCCGGGGGCTGGAAGATCTGTCTGCTGGACTTCTGGGTCCTCATCAATCTGCTAAGAGTATGTAAAGAGTAAGGAGTCCAATTTTATTTGAAAACTTAAGCTCAATTTTATTTGAAAACTTTGCAAATGAAGCTCAGTTATTTAAAATGAGATTCCCGCTTGTTAGGAAATTTCCAATTTTTTTTTTTAATTGGATGCCCGCCCCCCCCGCCCTTCCCATCAAGTTCCTGTAAAATGGAAATTCTGATATTCTGTCAGCATTAGTCACAAACTGCTACTTGATCAAGAAAGACCAGTTTGACTGTATTAGCTGCAGTGGACTTGCAAAACAACTTAAATCTGTATCCCTGAATTGTTCATAGAATTTGAGGGAATGATTCAAAAAATTGTTTTAGTGTACCCTCTTTCTGATTTGATTTGATTTGATTTGATTTGATTTGACACATAAGCATGCATAGGTCAGGGAGCATGATGGGACCTATGTGTTGAACCAATGCATTTTATTTTGTCTCAAAGTGTTTTTTCATGGGTACTGCTGACATCTAATTATCACATTTTGGTTTTCTCTGTCCAATTAACTATGATAATTAATATTACATTTATCTGAAACAAATTTCAACACAGTATGTTTTCTCTTCTTTCCTCATGTGCAGAAATTGTTCTTTTTACTTCCTGTCCTCCAAGTATGAGCTAATAACTTCATTTGAAATGTATCTCTATATAGTTCTAGCTATATGCATATGTATATATAACTTCATTGTATCCAAACAATAAAATAATTATTGTCAGTATTTTAACTACGCAGCACTATTCTCCATTCTGCTTCAACTGTTTTTGGCTGGAGTATGAAGGCCCTATGTTTTTCTCTATATGATTTAGAAAAAAAAAATCCCATTAGAGAAAATTTGACTCAAAAAATTGAGTCAGGGAGCAAACAGGATTTTGCACTTCACAGCCGCTTTCTAAAGATTGATCAATTTGATCCTGGCTGCTTACCTTGCTTTGTTTTTTTGGTTTCCCTCCTGTATTGAACTGATTAGTCTGAATCTTTCTCACTCATGTTAATGTGCTTTTGTAATAGGTATGATTGACTCAAACCAAAATTTTCAGCCTGCTAGCATAATTCAAAAATACACAAGTAATAACAGGTCTTCCCCATGGAAACATCTTTCCAAAACAAAGCCCCTTGTTTACAAGTGAAACTTTATCACCATTCTTTATTCTGTCAAGGTCACAGCATCTTCCTGAATGCTCTCTTCTGGAAAAGAACATTGGGGTTGTTCTGTGTCCCATCTGTGATCTACTGTGGATAATTAATCTACATTATTCATATATCATTCATATCTTTAGGTAAAGAGCAGGGATACCCTGTGTTATATTCCTCTGTGTGGAAACACTGTGGGAAAGATGAATATGGAATTAATAATGTAGCATTTGATCAGGGATTTTTTTCCCAGATTTTTCAGTTTCAGTAGCAATAGCCAATAGTTATAGTAATAACATAAAATGATGTATTTAATATTTAGAATTTACATAGCACTGAAAGAGGTATAGCTGACATATGCAAGAGCTATTTTTACAATCAAGTATCAAGGCAACAATTTCAGTTTTCCTTGATTCTGTGGTAGAATAACAGTTTCTTACTTTTCATTTGGTAAAGAGTCTGGAGTGAGCAGCATGATGGAGAAAGGGAGAAATTACATACAGGAGGAATATAGAAGGAAGGGAGGTCAATCAGTTATGTAAGAGATTTTTTTTGTGGGGAATCCAGTAGTTAAGGTTAAATAATTGCCTGTGGAAAAGGTCACTCTCCTTCCTTAACCCATACTACAAACACTTCAGCTCATTTTCTCAGTTCCAGTACCTTGGTCTTGACTACAGTGTGTTGCTCAGTTAGATAAGCTAGCATTACTAATAGAAATATTATGCTAATCCCTAGTGACACTTAGTATACATGAGTGTCTGTATATTTAATGTGAAAATCTATCTTCTGCAAAATATGAATACTAATAATTTGTCTCAGTTCAAGACCTTATCTTCCAGTCCCATAGTCAAAGCTGTAGATAATCCTCCATCCCTCTGAAGAAAATATGGGTCAAATGAAGGTCTTATATTCTGGTTTTAGATCCTCATACTAGTTAGAATCTGAATTCTTTAAATTTAAAAAGAAAAAAAATTACTGCACTGACATTTTGAAATTTTTCCCCCATGATCTTAATTCTGTGTACATTTAAGACACTTTTTATTGTGCCAAATGATGAAATGTCATTGGTCGGTATTTCACCAAAATGAATGTGGTTGATGAAAAATATAATGTTGGTATTTTAAAATATAACTGAAGAAAATGAAATTAAATGTATAGAATTCATATAATAAGAGTTGTCTACTTCATGGGTTTAGCAGATTAATTATTCAATAAAAATGGAAAACCGAATGATAGTAATATGTAAGAAGTATGGCAGTATTCAAAGAAACTTAAACCTCTTAATTTTGAATTTAATGAATTTAAGTGTGTGCTATAATAATTTTATTTAGGTATGCATTGATATAAAAGCCTGCTGTTGCAGGCCTGCTTAGTTAAGGAATAAAGTATAAAATTATTTTTGTGTCAAGGGACTTGAATAACTTCAGAACAACTGTGTGGTCTAAAAGAATTGGAATTTATTTGCTTTATTGTGGGACATTATGCATGGATGTAATTTAGACCCAAATTCCCTTGTCTGCTTTTTCAGCTTTGCTTTCAGGCTAGAAATAGTAATCTGAATTTTCAGTGTTTTATTTTCTTTGTATATTATATTTTGCCATCACCCCATGCTTGGGTTCAAAACTGGGGAAAAAAACCCACAAATATTTGCCACCACTTCTGTTGAGGGGAGGGATAATCCTGTACTATCTTCTAGTTCTTATTACATAAGTATCTTCTTACACTTTTTTTTCCTCTCTGAATTTCTTTGTATTTATATGGTTATGGAACACTGCAATTTGTTTTAATATCCTTTGCAGGATTTCACTTGCTTTGACTTTAAACAGTTCAGATGGCCTCTTCAATATTCTCTTCTTTTTCAAAGTTTTTAGTTATTCAGAGCCCAAAAAGAAGCAAAAAGTAATACAGAGATAAAAATAAAAAGGACAGTTTTAAACAAAAGACCATTGTAAAAATCTACATCTCATAGCTGCAAAATCCAGTCTTAACTAAAGGGGTACTCTGGAATTAGGAACAACTGTGGTAGCATATTTAGTTTCAAAAGTAGCAGGAAGAATGCACAGGACTCCAGCAGCAGTTAACACAAACACAGTCATTTGAAAGGTGGAAAGAGGGCAGATCAGCATTATGGGCTGTAACAGCATGAATTCCTTCTCATTCTTTCCAAAAATTTTTGTGCTTAAAAGAAGATAAACTTGGAGTTGTCAGAAAATACACAGTGACAGGAAAAGTGAGAGTAAAAGTGAAGAACATGCTTTCTTGTGACTAATAAAACAAGGTGACTAACAAGAAGTAAGATTCAGCAACTAAAACAACTCTTGTGATTTTTAAAATTTGTTTTTTTAAAATACACTCTGAAGTTCTCCTGATGAGATTTTGCTAGTGTTTGAATGTGTGCATAATGAATGATGGTTCTGATTTTCTTAGCTGTGTGTTGAGCAGTAATGACATACAAAAGCTCTGGGTGAAGGGAGAAAGAAAATAGAAGGAACTTGTGGAAGGTCAGTGGCCCAGTTGTGAATGAGATGAAAGTCTGGATCTCTCTGTGCAGTGGCCTTTCTCTTGAACTACATGGTTTGCCTAGTCTTATATTGCAATGTTTAGAAGAAATATGTGGAGGATAGAGAGAGAAAATAAAACACGCAAGAAAACTAGCTGAATTATTTTAAAAGTTTATTGCCCACACCATTTTGAATACACCTAGAAAAGTTGGCATCATCTAATGCATATGAAAGAAGAATTGATTGGTTTTCCCCATAAAGTATGAGACAGCAGCTGGTAGGAAACTGTGAGAGAAGTATACAGTAGTAGTCTTAACAAATACAGAAAGCTATTAAGGTACACATAAAGCAGAAAAAATGAACTCTAGGAGTCAAGCAGAGAAGAGCATCAGTATATACCCTATTTAAACTTCACTGCATATGGATCTATACATGTATACACCAACATTAAAAAAAAAAGAGGAAACTATCATATACAGATCGAACTATATGTATTTGATAAATAAAAGTGAGGCTATTTTATTCAACACTAATAAAGAATATGTATTTTCTTCAGCATTATGATATCTGAATTAACTGGAGATATTGCATTACACACAGAGATTAGACCAGAACTGAATTCAGCAGAAATGGAGAAAGAAGACATAGAATTTTAAGTAGTTCTGTAATATTGCAGCCTGTATGACTGTCCTGAAGATTTGCTGTCCCTAATGAATAATGCACAAAGTGTGATTTCTTTCAAAGGAAAAATAGACTATCTAATGAAAACTTTAAAGGGGGTTACAATTTACCTGCCTGAACTAAAAAGATAGCTTATTATCAATAAAATAGTATCAATCCTAGAAAAAACAGCTTTTTCTCTGTTTCCAGTTATTATCTAACTTGTTTTCTGTCTGAAGATGTTGTATTAAAAATATGACATGTTAAACCCAAAGCAGTTTGCACTTCACTAGATCAATATATTTTTTATGTCTAATTTGAGATAAAAAGATGAGTGACAAGATGTCATAATATGCCACTAAAAGCTAATTTCAATATGCTACCCACCAACAATACAAGGACATAGCATATTTCCTTTGTACATTTTTTTCCTTTGTCTTTTCTTCATTAGCTTTCAAATGAGGACTGAATTTACTCAAATGTATTTCTTGTTCCATATTACATTTGACACTTGTTATTTTGTCAAGAATGCATGGATGGCAAAATAACAGTGTCAGGAAAGTAAAATTAAGAAGAATCAATGTCTGTTGAGTTCAGTGTGAAGACTTTTATTCATCTCTAAAGAGCTGAAGGCTCTGAAGTGATTTCATGGCATATGTGTGTCATATAGCAGTCGAAAAGGGAATGCAATCTACAATATCAATCATTCTGGAAAGATTCCTGAAAGGATTAACATAATTACTGCATAGTCTAGAAGGCTGGAAGTCTATGCTTGTGTGGTATAGGCACAAACACTGATTCTGAAAGAATTAGAAGAACTGGATGTTTAATGTAACATTTATGGCTTGTTTTGTTTTTGTAGTGCCTTTAAATGACATCAGAAATCTATGCTAAATGAGTGATGAAACAGAACTGTTGTAAGTGTAAGCATGTTGTAAGCATTGCATAATCTGATTCTGCTGTCAGTTAGATCAACATACAGCAGAAATAAATCCACTGAAATTCCTGGGGATGAGCTTAAAGTCAGACTTAAAATATTTGAATGGAGATGATAAAAAAATCCAGATTATTTCATTTAGAAGTACTCTTTTGATGTCAAAAGTGCTCAAAAGTAAAAAATGCTTTGTAATTTAGTCTCTACACTCTGTCTCTGAACACTTTAAAAAGCTGACTTTGTACTCCACTTGATTTGAAGTTATTTGGTGATTGCTTGGTTTGTCAACACATAGAATATTTTGCCCACAGCAATGTCTTTGCTAAAGTGCCTAGAAAGGAGTGCAGTTCTTGCACAATTTCAACCACTTTTTCAGCTCTATAATAATGTAAAATCTGGAGTTAGGTTAAACGTTATTGCAGAACCTTGTGTCCTAACAGTTGTTAAGTTTCTTTCTTTCCAAGGAAGTATTTCCTGGACCATGATTTCTATGTGAAATTTTGTTAAACTAGCTGTGCAAAAATCAGTCTTACTGATTTACTTTTTAAATCCTTAACTGCATTTACTGAAGTATAGAAAAATAATAGTAAATAGTCAGAATCCATGTTACAAATCATTATTTAAGAAAAACCCACTATTTTTAATGCAACACAGATACTCATTTCAAGATTAAAAAAAACATTATGCATATGGTTAACAGAAAAATACAGAGTTGTTATAATTGATTGTAAGAAAGATTCTGAGACAATGACATTAAAGGACTGTTAGAGCATTTATCTACAGTGTTCACTAATAGCTTCAGGTAGAAACAGTTCTTCCAATTGCAGAGCTGTTAATTTTTTTTTAATTTGAAAATTACCCTTTTGCTCTCTATTAAAAATTAATGACTCTCTGACTGATTTTCTTCATGTAGTATATAGAGTATATTTTCCTGCACTCTGGCTAGCACAAAATATAAAGAATACAGAAAATTATGATCAACAAAAAAGTAGGACTTAGAAATTACAGTAATTTTTCTTCAGGTCTACCCTTCTATGATGGGGAGAAATATGGCTCCTACAGAAAAAGGGACAGAAGACACACTGAAATGAAGTACTTGAGCATCAGTTCCTATATTATCTAGAAGTAGTCCTGGTTGTTGCAGAACCATTCAGGGCTTTGTACATGACTTTCAAACAATAGCTAATTTAACTCAGTTTAACCTATCTTTTAGCAAGACAAAGTAAATGTATAGCTCCTCAACAGCAGCTTTTCAGGCTGTAGCTATCATTTAGAAAATGTAAAACTAATAAATTTTTATTTACATATATGCAATTGCAACACAGCCATCATATTTACTACATCTATGTATATATGCAAAAATAGAGGATTAATATTAAATGTGTTTTTTCACAATAGTCAGAAGAATAACAGATATAAAAAATAGCCAGAATAAGAATATTTCAACTAGCATTGGGAAGACATATATATTCTTCTTTATAGCTGATTAATCTATTTGGCACTTAGAATTCTATACAGAAGAAGTTCTGCTCTGTGAGCATTAAAAATGAGAAGCAATGTGTCTGAGGCCAAAGCAGGGTACTATGTAATATGTTAACTCTATATACTTCCTCCACACATAATGAAATTTATTAAGCATGCTTTCCATAAATAGCATTTAAGCTATAGTTCCTAGAAGTATGGCATGAGCTAGTGTTCCCCATCAAAACCTAAGTGGTTGTCTAGTAAGTGACTAATTTTCAGCAGAATATATGAGAAAATTTTATCAGTAGCTTAGAGTTGGTATTAGATGATTGCTTATACATGCTAATGTAAATTATTATATTATTATACTAAATTTTATAGAATGATAATTATTGCATATTTGAAATAATATGATTACATAAGTGGTTTATATGGACTGTGTATGAAATAATGACATATATGTATATATACACATGCGCAGATGTATGTTATCTTTTAACGCTAAAGAATAAGTGGGAAGTATGTTCCATATTATGACCTTTTGTGATTAAACCATAATTTTTTAATATTTACTTCTCTCAGGTTGCATCTATTCCTACAAATATACACAGAATATAATATAAATAAACATATATTACAGAAATTTGTATATTAGAAAGAATGCATTTTGCCTATTTTCTAAGCCATTCAAAACAGTAACTTCAAAATTTGTGATGGATAATTAATGCACAACAAGAAATCTGTAAACGTGCAACAGTTTTACCCTGGTCCTGAATGGGCTTCTGCAGGTCTAAATGTAGTGTCAGATTGCTGTTCTCACAGCAGTAGTTAGACAGGTAGTTGCAGATGCATGCCTTCAGAATTCTAGCAAATATTTTTTCAACTCTAATATAGCAAAGGTTTGCAGCAGTTTATGTGAGTGGAAGTAAATCTTTTCTTCTGATTAGCTGAGCTGCTATCAGAATTCCCGTCATGCCCTTTTGAGTTTAAAATTCCATTTAGCAAGCATAACCAAAGCACAGGTCTTCAGAGACAGCAATATTGTTGAAGTATACTATTATGTAAAAATATTACAGATTGCTGCTCTTCAAAAAGATAATGAAAAACAGTGCACTATGGTGCTTTCAACAATCAAATTGCAAGCATAAAATATGCATAACAGCAAAACACTGGGGATATAATTCTAGATTGCTAGTCTCACTTTCAGAATGCATAATATATCTTACCTGTCTGTGCCTTTATTGCATTTATTTTATTCAGGTAATAGTTCAGACACAGACTGAGTCTGAAGTCTCTCAACCTATGGGAAACAGTTTACTACTTGTAAAATGAGGATATGGTATGGCTTTCCTTATTTAAGCATTCTCTTTATTTGTTATTTACATTTACTTGTTCATGTGTGTTGCACCTGACTTAACCAGGCTCTGTTTTCTCATAGGTATCTATGTGCTACAGCAAAAAGAAAAGAAAACTGTCTCAAATTCCTAAGAAATTACCCTATTTTCTTATTTAATGAAGATGACATAACACTGTTGAGTAACTATGGATGATGATGCTCACATACTGAAAAAATGTCAGTTACATAATCAACATACTCTAGGAATTTGCTACTGTGATGTTACCTAATGCCATGTGAAATGTTTTAGTTCAAAGTGTTAGCCAATACCTGTGTTTTCATATCTAGGAACATTTGTAAATTTGAGTAAAAGTTGTTGAACTTTTTTGGGTATGCCTTTCTTCCTTCCTTCCTTCCTGCCTGCTTTCTGGTAAGAATTTATTGAAATCGTATTTTATTTATACATATAGAAAATATAAAATATCAGTTTTAAATTATGAATTTTTTTTAAGAGAAAAAAAATCTACATTCAATATAAAGACTTTAAAAAAAAATATCAAAACAGAATTGAAACATTGTCTGGGAGGAGTGACAACTTCTGGGTTACCCCAAACAGTTTTTGTGGATTTTTTTATTTGCTTGTGTATTTATTTTCTTTTATTTGGTTGGGGTTTTTTTCGAGAAGATTATAGAAGACACTATCTTCATTTTGAGTCAGTTTTCTACATGACCAGTGAAACGAACAATCAATTTTTTTCATAGCATCCTTCTATGCCAGTTGTCAATCTGCCAGTGTGTGGTACTAATGCTATTTAAACAAAGCTGGTTTTGTTTCATTGCCGGCAGCTGAGCCAGTGAGTTGTAATGATGGAATTGGCTATTCCCTGGAAAATGCAACAGTGACTCTGAACAGGGACTTGGCTAACTACATAAATGTACCATATTTGCATCAGGCATTTTTAACGTACGGCATTTCTGATAAAAATTCATTATTTCTATAAATCATAAATAAAAAATATGTGACCAGTTTAAATGTTCTTCCCTGTATAATAAATGGTAAGATGTGTGAATACATAATTAAAGGTAGCTTAGAGTACTGCAATTTTATGGAAAAGAAGCCAGATTGGTAAAGCTGCCAGTGGCAAACCCATTTTATTTCATTTAATAAGCTTTTAGTTGTTGGATCAAGCCCAGTCTTACAAAACATCGGACACTGCCAGAGACATCTCTTATTCATAAAATAAAGGCAAAAACTCTTGGACCTCCTTACCATTTACAGTTTCCTAATTAGATAGTGGGTAAGCCAGTAGAAGCGATCCATGAACTAGCTGCAAAGCATTTTGTGCGCTGAATCAGGGGAATTAAAACTCTATCAAGTTATATACAAAACTATAGTAGTAATTTAGAAGAACATAAGAATGTGAGCAATTCCTTTAGATGAGTTCATGGTGGGAATGGCTAACCATCACACTCTCTAATATTTCTTCCTCTCTGAGCTTCAGATTTGGTATTACATTTAGCTACAACCAGGTGGCAGATATTTACTTCTGGTAGTGTTTATTTGGGTTAAATGACTTCATAACTGACAATAGCTAATTGAAAACAGCTTGAGATCCCCAACACACTCTTAACTACTCTAGCTTAGTAGCATCTGTAACATCCTACTGTCTGATATACAGGGCAGTTGTAGAGGAAGTTAAGGAAGTTTAACAGATGGCTCAGAAATTGCTGCAGGGAAGAAGGGTCTCAGATGCTTTTATCTTATAAGGGAGCAGAGTATCCTCCTGCTAGATAGATTTCACCTGAGTACCATAGGGAGCCTTCCAGTCTTCAAGCTGGTATGAATGGTAGGAACTGTGAAAGATATTTCTAAAACAGCCAGTTTTAACATGAGGGATGAGTTGGCCTTTACAACATGTTGTGTAAAGTACACAGCCTTTTATTTCATTACAGACTTCTTAAAGTGATAAATTTTGGAAGATGAATCTTCTTACTTGCTCTTTGTATGAAAATCGTTTTATACTTTTGATTATCTTCTTGCCTATTTTTAGAATGGATCTTAAGAAAACTTCCTTCCCTGAAAGGGTGCTCAAACATTGGAATAGGGTGTCTAGGGAGGTGTTGGAGTCACCATCCCTGGAGGTAAAAGATGTGTAGATATAGTGCTTAGGTATATGGTTTATTGGTGGACTTGACAGTGTTAGGTTTATGGTTGGACTAGATGATCTCCAGAGGTCCCTTCCAAGCCTAACCATTCTGTTATGTGACTCTATGTGAGCCTAGTAACATCTTATCTTGTAATGGGGAACAAAACCTTCGCACTCTTTTTAACTACACATTTTCATTAATACTTCTAGAAAATGGGATCTTGTTCATCACAAATTCTTATTCTGGACTGTTGTTTCTTTTGTTTATGTGGGGGTTGGAGGGTTCCCCACACAAGAAATGGGCAAAGAGATAAACTGGTTTAGAAATTTCTCTTCGCTCAAGAAACTGACTGCAGCTAAAGAAACACCTGTTGAGAGAACGCATGAGAACAACCACCTTTTGTCTTTCTCTTAGAGCTGCCTCCTGGCTAGACCAAACTGGCAATTTTCTTACCTGAGAAGGTGCAAAAAGAAGCATTCCTTTGCCATAACTTGGGGAAGGGAAATGGAGGAGGAAAAGAGAACGGCTTAGAATGTATGGCCAAGAGGCCCTAGGAGGTGCTTTTGCCACCCTGTTGTGAGCTTGTGCAGCCCTGAGTGTCCACGAATAAACTTCCTGTCTTGCTTAAAAGTCCATGGCTTAGCCTTCTGATTACCTGGAGCTTGCAGTTCGTCTTTTTATAAATGTCATCTCGCTTTTCTTCTATTTGAGACTGGATGACCAGCTGAATTTTTCTTTCAGATATGCAAATAATTTTCAAAGGGTGGAAAGGTTAAGGATTCATAGAGCTGTAGTGCATCTAAACAAGACCTAGGCCTAGAAATTAGTAAGTTATTTGTGTTCTGTCAAGTGGAAAGTACATCTACTGTAATGTCTTCTGTCTTTGGTCTTCCTGAAGGGGAAAAAATGACAGGATAACTGCTTATCATGGTAGTTTGGAGTCTTTTAAAACAAACAACCTTCCTGAGTACACATATACTGATGGTGGTGGCAGATTTTGATTACAAAATGTCAAGGGACCAGTTTTGGCCAAGATTTTCAAACTATTTGGGTCAAGTTAGAGGCAGCAGGAGAATACAGATTCTGGCTTCATGTAGGTTGATGTGTTTAAGATTTCACCGAGTCTGGTACATAATGACATTACTGAAATGGGTAGCAAGTAAGCTTTAAAAAGCTTAGTAGTGTTTTTATATTCTCTGGTGCATTAGCTATTAAAAATGTTTCAGCTTGCCAGCAGGATCTCTTGCGTGCTTGTGTGCAGCAGACAAATTATAACAGAATTTGTAGTAATGTTGAGTCCATTTTCTCTTTCATTTTTTTCCAGAGAAATAGCTTAATGATTGAAGTTGTCCCTGTCTATTTACCAAGAACTAAGGAACAAAGGGTCTATGATATGTTTAGTCTGTGAAATTAATTCAGTATGAAAGGCTTTTTGGGGTGTGTTTAGATATTCTGAATATGCTGGGTGCCTCACAAACTAACTAGAACTGATGAAAACAATTTTTATCAAGATTGCTTCCTAGGGGAGACGGATTTTCAGCAGCAGCAGTGTCCAGTGACTTTTAATTAGTCTGTGAACTAGGGTCAGGTACCAATTTCGTGGACAGACTTCCAAAAGTAAAAAGAAATAAAATTAAAAAAGTAAAACCAGGTAGTTTCTAAATATCTTGAATATTTTCATATCTTTCATGTTTTGAAATTACTCTTTATTTCAGAATTTTTTTCTTAAATTTATTCAAAGTGGGTAAAAATTCAGTGGATATATTCTCTAAAACCCAGAAAATTGTCAATTTCTGAGAATTGCTATCAAAATTAAGAAAGAATTCTGAGTTCTCTAGTCTGATCTAATTGTCTTAGACTTCTACTGTTTCCCTATATTTTCCTTTTTTTTTCTTCCCAAGCATTTTAATTTCATCATGAAATAATCCTTAATTTTCTGTTCTAACATAAATCTGTCAAATTCAGAAACTAAAAAATACAGTTCTTTGCTTTTCCATCCTGTTGATATTCAAAAAGTAATTACAACCTCATACTTTGAAATACTCTGTTTAAAACAATGCTCTGTCAATTTTAAAGGCAATTACCATGAGAGATCTGTGATAAAAGTGAAATAAAAACTCTGGAATTCAGTTATAAACACACATTTTGTAAACTACATATTAAAAGAGACTATCAGCAGTTGCAGGCAACAGTTTTGTTGGACAAGTCTTTCCAGAATTTGTGGTTTGCAGGTGAATTCAAAGTGGAACTGTCAATTATTGAATTTTTGAAAGAGTACTTAAATCTATTTGTTTCACAATTCATCAGATGTTAATTGAAACTCTTACTGATATAAAAGGAAGAAAATTAAACTTTATTATTTCATTATATTTACTCATTTTCCAGCCTCTGGAATATTTAATGATATTTGGAGGAATAGGAAGATAATGATGAAATGCTTTTGAAAGGTACAGGGTTAGATCAGTGCCCCAATATCTGCTGAATTTCTATAATAGTAAACATGACAGTCAAGTTATTTTAAAATGAGCACTGGAAAATAAGGAACTCATGTCTGATGTCTTGTATTAGTTATGAAATTGAATAAAAACTTCCCTGTGGTATCTTTAATCTCTTCAGAGTTTGGAAGAAATCCAACAAAAACCAACCACAAATACCAGGACAAAAAAAAACCCACTTGAAAGTGCCTCTTAATCACTCTGTTGGAATGTTTTAATTCTACCTCAAGAATGGCAGATCTTTGGGGCATCCTAAACAGTTTGCGCACACACTTTTATTACCAGCCCGCTTAGGCGTTTTTATTCTATAACTGATTATTTTATTATGGTGTCTTATAAAGTACTTATTGCAACTGAGAACTGATGAATTATGTCCACGTTTGTCTTTGTGACCCTATAAATCATACAATCTTTAAGGGCTTTAAGATAGCTGGGACTAGTCAAGCAAAGTCCTGCAGTCACAAATCTAATTGTTTTGTGCATTAGTGATGGCTGCTAATTCACCAAAGATATTTCATAACTTTACTACTAAAAATTTGGCTTTTATTATGTAAACACATTTGAAAACAAATCACCTGTTGGGAAAAATGTGAAAAAAGTGGTTTAAGCAGAAAGAAAAATTTTAACAGTAGAAAGCATATACCAGAACTCAGCTGGAGAACCAGAACCAGAACTCAGAAAACATGAAAAAGATAGACATGAGCAGAAGAAAGTAGGCTTTGAACTTCATAATATTCTTTCAGTTTGAAAAACAATTTATCTTTCTATCCTATGTCTCATTCTATTTCTGTATACAAAGTAACCTTTTCTGCTTCAGGAAAATTTTGTGGGATGAGAAGACCTTTCACTGGAACAAATTCAGCATAATAACCTCCCTGTCTGCTTTCATTTTTGCTCTAGAAAACAGCATTTCTAAAAAGCATCTAGTTCTTAAGCATTCATCAAAGCACATTTGTAAGGAGAATATCCCAACAGATCTGGAGAAAGGTTATAGCATTTGAGAATTTGCCTGCTTTTTCATCTATGCTCACTATCTAAGATGTATTGCCTACCCTTACAAATCCTGCATCTGTTTTATCTCCAGACCTCAATGGTAATGCCAGCAGTATGCAAAACTGTCTTCAGAATTTCCAGGAACTGAAAACATTTCTATCACTGAAATGGCAATGAACATTCTAGTGCATCAAATGATGCACAGAACAGTTTGACTTTTGAGGTTAAATGTAATTTCCATGAAATTCACTTGGGAAAAAGAAAGATTACTTTCCCCTAGGTGCCTCATCTTTGGAAATATTTTCAGTTCCTCCTAATACTCTACCTGTACACCACAACAGAAGTGTTCTGTCTACTTCCAAAATCATTTACCCTACAGTTCTGGTGCTAGGGAAATGGCACCTTATACCTTCCTATTCTGTCCTTTTTCTCTTCCCTTCTTTCTGGTTTGTATTTATGTTTTTCCCTTCTAATCTACAGGAGGGAATATAATCTCACTTTCCATACATCCCTGCAACAATTTCCGGTACTGATGCAGTATTCCACCAGACTGAGATTCAAACTGAGAAGTCCGTGGTTAGCTGCTACATAATAGGTGAAGGATAAAGAATGCTCTTCCTCTCTTAACTTAGTGTCCAATTCCATACCAATGTCAGAGAAGAACATATTTTCTGCTTATTAACTTGTCAATGAAGTCTACCTGTTCATTGGTATATGACTACTAAGAAAACTAAAAATATATGTTTATATTTAAAGTCACTTAAGAGCAGTACTTGAAATAATTGTTTCGATTATTTTTTTCGGGAAACAAAGACTAGATAAAAACCACTTGCAATGTTCATGATTTCCCCCTTGCTAACAGTTCTGGATAACTTCCAGTCCATGTAGACCAGTCATGCAGTGTTCAATTAATTCCTTTTTGATATAAAACTTCAGCAGAGATGATTTTAATGCTGCACTGTAGGAGTAGTCTAACTAATAATAACAGTTTATCCTCATAGCAATAGATATATTTGGAATAGAATTAAGAGGGTAATATGGAAAAAATGGAAAAAAACCAAGAATTGAATGATTTAGTTCTGGGGTAGAAGTGTGAGAAGCAATTTAGCCTTTGAACAAGGAAATCAAAAATTACCTTTTACCTGGAAACCAGGTAGTATGAAAAACAGTGTCTTTCAAGTTCTTAATGCTCCTCCAGGAAAAAAAAAAAAAGATGTCTGCAGATTGAATAATAACAAGGTTGTGTTTTTTTTGGTTTTGTTTTGTTTTCTTTTTTTTCCAGGGGACAAAGAACTACATTGAAATCCCATCAGAACATTTCAGCAGCTTATCTTAATGTTAGGGTGCTATAATATCCAAGAACTAGCATCATGCTCTCTAGCTAGGCAGTTATTAATAATGTGTTCAAAAAATGTATTCCCCCTTCACCACCTGAAAGTTTTCTGAAATTCAACAACCTTAATTTATTCACTAATAAAAATTAGTTGATCACTCCAACAAATAACTCTCACACTGTAGATTAATTATGTAAACTTATTAGGATTACTGTTTGTGAGTGTGACTTCATTGGCTAATTAAGCAAATCACTTGATGCTTCTGTTCTTGTCTAAAATAAAAATCTGTACAGAGAGGGTCAAACTCCACATATTTTCTGCCTGGTGGCTGCAAGAGTATAGATTTAGACCTCCAAAACTTACTAGATTTGTAGAACCAGGCTCAGTCAAGTCTTTAACCCCACCACTTTCAGAATAAGTGGAATGCTTTAAAGGATCTTGCTTTCGTGTCCTATTTTCTCTCCATTATCTGTCCTGGAGTAAACATAAAGAAGCTGGACTAGTCCAGATTTACTATTTTTAAAGGCTGCTGCTGCTGCCAATGACCTACCTCTTAACCCTCGTTCTTATGCCATTATTAGACATGAATAAACTTTGAATGTTCTTGTGAGAATTTTTGCTTGTACCTGTGTGAGGTAATTATTTTTGTTTAATATGGAGTTATAGCCTAACTAAAAGTCTCCCTGGGAAGTTACCATATTACTGAAGAAAATGGTGAAGCACACTGTTAACATTTACTCCCCTCCATATTTGGCTATGCAAATGATGTCGTTGGGAACAAACAAAAATGTTTATTCCATTTCCTTAAATGTCATGGAGAATGAACTTCCTTTTTACATGTTTTAATTGATAAATTGTCTTTTCTCTTTCTGTGGTACCAAGGCAATTAATAACTTTCTTGTGTATAACATAACTGTTTAAATACTCCTTTTTAAAGTGTAAAAAGGAGTATTTGCTTCTCCTTTTCATTTAACCTGTTTTGTCCATGTCACTTACAGTAAAATGAGAGAAATAAACAGGTGTTCATTAATGCAAAATTAGTCTCTAGTGCAGAGAAGACTTCAAAGAATATTTGGATGTCAAGCTACCGATACTCCTGATGGCCAAGACCTTCACTTCACAGTGAGCTGCTTTTTAACTGCCTTCTAGGATTCCAATCTGAAAAGCAGTATCCCTCTAAAACTGCAGTATATTGATTTATCCACTGAGAAAAAAAGAGTATAATACATAGATAAATATACTGTTTCACTAACAAGCACCAATAAGTTGACCTTTTTTCATAAAACAGAGAAGGTAAACAAACTCTCAAGGTGATTAATCTTAATGTAACTGATGCAAGACCAGTGAAAACAATATAAATCACATTAATGTCCTAGAGTTAAATCTAAACATCCCATTGCTGTTTGGGGCATTCATCTTGCTCACCTTCCTTAAGGTCTCTGTGTACCTATTTAGAATTTCAACAGGATTCATATCAGTTCCCTGTTTTATTATAATGGAAACAAGGTTGAATATATCTTGCATATTATTTATGTGGGGAAAATCAGTTTAAAAATGTAAACCATTTTCCTTGTATATATTCTAGGAGCAAATTCTCTACGATTTTTTTAAGTTTCTTTGGAAAATGTCATTTAAATGGTGAACCTTTAGAAACTATAGCTTACCTGCAATTCTGAGTTCCAAATCATTCAACAGTGGCTGGGGAAATAGTTATATGTATTAGACCAGACTTGTCTGAGTTTTTAATAATCGCTATTTATTCAACTTGTAGCACAAGTATTTTAAGTAAAAATATTTAAAGTAGCTTTATGCTTAGGCACAAAATTCGAGTCAATATTCAAATTTAATAAAGTTTATCAGTAATCTTTTTAGAATTAAGCTATTTATTAATTGGTCCACATTCAAATTACATTTAATGGAATGTGTGAGTTTGGGGGGGGTTGGGGTTTTTTTGTTGTTTTTCTGATGAGCTGGATATGATATAAGCTCCACTTTCTACCCTGTAGAATTTTGTAGTGTGATTCTGTACATTTTACTCATGAGGTATTTTTGCTTCAGTAAACTTGTAGATAAATGATGTATGTGTATTCAATAGGTGATCCTGTCATCAGTAAATCCCTAAATGCTCTATGCATTCTATACAGGTTCAGCAAAATAACAAACCATAACAAACCTCCCCACTCAAGATACAGTGGATTGCAGCTGTTTTGGAAAGAAATTGTATCAATGTTAGTTTTTGTTATAATCATTGTGTGTCTTGAGTGTAAAGCAATATGAACTGGACTTTATATACGCAGAATATCAAATGGAAGGAGAAGAACATCAGATTTTTTGGAATTAGAAGATGCGTCTGTAGTGCTTATCCTGACACGAATGATCAGCTGCATTTAGTTCGACATAGCCTCAAGTGTTTGCTTTCCATGCAAACTTGAACCACATCAAATATCAGGAAAAGATATTAATGTTGGTTGTACATAAATGCTGACAATACTATATAAGCTTCTAAAATAAACCCTTACTTTTTGCATGCTCCCAGTACATATTTCAGCTTATGACATCAAGAATATGCAAAGTATAGAAGAAAACTGTATTTTTAATAGGTCTGCTCTGCACAGTGGTTGTTTTAACTATATGAATAGCTCAGATTGTTTACCAGTCATATCAATAATAGCAACAACTGCATCAACATGTATTTAATTAAGGTAGAACTGCTGAAAATGCAAAGACCAATAATTTATGATTTGAATAGCTATTTTTAAATTTTGTCATCTTATTTGTAAATTATAGATTTGGCTTTCACAAAAAATCTTTGTTATGAAAAGGTAAATGATTTTGTAATGCTGATAGCATCTTCTGCCTTAAAACATTGCATGTTTGATGATGACTATGGTTTCTTGACTTTACCTGCAGGGAACACTTTATGTTGAGAAAAAAAAAGAAAAAAATGTCTTGCATTAACTAAGTTGTGACAAATATTTGGCAAAGGTTATTTTGTTCTGAGAATTATGAAAGGCTTAGGGGACCCAAAGAGAACATGGTTCTTCGAGTCAGTAGCAAATATCATTCCTTTAGCAAGATGATTTTTTCAGCAGGGGCATTCTCCTGAAATGAAAGGTCATTGAACTGGTCTAATGGCATTGCTAAATACTTGCTTACCTTATGGTCACTGCAATTCTTAGTCAAGCATTTTTGTTGTCTGTATAACACCTACAGAATTTTATAGGAACTTTTGAATTGACAGAGGTTTTAAGAGCCACTCATTTTGTTGATCTGAGCATCTCATCACGTTTCTCAGCCCTGAACCACAGAGAGATGAGTTGAAGAGACCAGGAAGAAAGGATGCCCATATAAATTTAATTATTCAGCAGATAGTATATCAGAGTGCAAAATTCTTGTTTGTTTCTTGCCTGTGTTTTGGGATTATTTAAAAATAAAAGCTGTTGTGCTGTCCTGTTGGATTCATGGGGGTTTAAGTCTCTTGGTCATTGTTGCTGAACATATTCTCCTTCATGTAACAAAAGAGACAAACCCTTTTGGTCCCAATGAATGATTTTTTCACATCAAAATGAATCTGTTTTAAACTTGTTGCTCTCAAACTTGCAGCTCTGAGCATTACAATGTCTGGATAGAATAGCTGGTATACATACAGCACCAATATAGTTCCATTAACGTAATACTCGTTAATTCTCAGAAGCAAGCTAACTAGCCTAACTGAAATGCTAAATAATTGTTACAACAGGGCTTCTAAGTGGGAAGTGTGATTCTAAAATTCTTCTGCTTATGAGGGCAGAACTTACCTGAGTATCATTGCAAGGCACTGTTTTATTACCTGAAACACAACCTGAGATCCAATTTTCAAAATATGAGGAAAGAAAAAAATTTTTAAGAAGCTAGAACATTTAATTTTGTACAGCATTTTACTCCTATTTTAAAGATGATGCTTCCTTTCAAGACTAAAATAATTCTTTTCACTAAAGTATCTATTTTACCAACTACAGTATTAAAAAACTGCTATGAGCCTTTGTGTTTCACAAGGTTGCTTTGAATACCTTGTTGTGACTATTATTGTAGTCACTGTTTGAAGTGTCAAGTGTCATGTCAAAAGGAAAGTGTCAGCTAAACAATTTCTTTCTAATTTTTGACTAAAATAATTATTATTAGCTTCATGTATCAAAAACAACAAAAAAAAGCTTTATTTCATACTTCTAATATTTAACTCCTTTAAACTTAACATATAAAATCTCCCTTTAATGGTTTAAATTTCGATGTCTTTCACTTCCTATAGAGTGAAATATTTTGCACATCTTTTTTTCATGTATATACCACAGATTTTCCTATTTACCTTTTTGTTAGTCTTGCTCCTCAGATTGGCTTGCTTAAAAAAGATTTAGGTGTTCAGTAAAAAATAAATACACTGGTTAAAACAGTTTAAAATATAGCAGTAAGTGTATTTAAAAAAGCAATATAAAATTATTAATCCCTATCTGTTTTACTTTGGAATCAGTGGTGGATTTTTTTCTCTCATTTTTTCTTGAGTAGGCAAATACATCCATTTCTGACTTAATGCATGTAAACTCTTTGTTCAGTCTGCAGGCCCCATGGTCATGTCTCATTACATGTACTTCACTTTTGGATTAAAATGAGTTTTATCCCTTGGATAGTGCAGAAATCTGCATGATAGAGTATATAGCTGAAATGACCTTTGAATAGTTCCAAAGGGCTATGGGTCTGCCTGTAGCTTAAGGATATTTTGCAAATTTTAAAAGAGATGGTAAAGAAGAAAGATTCTAGTTCATCAGTTGGACAACTTATTACTTTGATGCCAGATTTGGTTCTTTAAACAATCATTTACCCTGACATGCGAGTAAAAAATTGAGCTTATCAGAAGCTTAGAGAACTATTGTTTCTACTTCTTACAATGTCAGTAGTAGCTCATAATTTTCTTTCCTTTTTAATACAGGAAATGCTGTTTTTTGCAAGGTCAAATTATGTCATTCTAATTACCTTCTGTAATTTCTTTTCCTCTTCTTCCTTAAAAGATTTTTTTAAGAAAACAATGGGGGCGGGGATTCTTTTTTTTTTTTTTTCTCCTACTGGAAGCTTGGTTGAGGTAATACTGCAGCACCATATTAAACCAGATTTTTATGAGTAATTGATGATGAAAATTTTCTATATAAATTACAATTTGATTTATAAGTCTTTGGACAGTACTTAGCTAAATTTTGGAGCCCATTAAGATGAATCAGAAGCTATTAGCTTGTGATAATATGCAAATGAGGTTATACAGTACTAGTATGCAAGTAACTAGGATATTCAGATTAACAAAACACAGAGGAATGGATTTTTAAACAAAAAGCTGACCTTGTGGTTTTGGAGGCTAGAGTGCTAATAACTTGGGAATTTGATCATTTGTTTGGCTATAGCACGTTGTTAATGACTGTTACTGTAAATGTTCCAACAATTCATCTGAGTCAAGCTTTCGATATTCATCACACACTTCAACCTTTGAGACCCACGTTGTGAGCAGAAACAAGGATACAAGAGGAAATAACAGTAAAATCTACTCTGTGGCCTGAGAACATGATATCCAGAAAGAGATGGAATGCATCAGAATTGAGCAATGCATCTACTGTAGCCTTGTTCAGGCGAGCAAGGATATGAGGTAGGAGATCAGAGGAGGACAGAGTATTCTTTGCATCTTTTAAACCCAATGACGTATAGGCTGTCAATAGTTAAATTTATGTGTCCATTTCTCACAGCTCTCTTAACTTCCAGAGTGGCTTAAACCTGCCAACCTGATTTCTCCGTTCTGTGCAGAAGAGTGAGAGAAGGCAGAAAGAGCTTACACTAAAGCCCGGATGTGTTATTACTGATGTATTTGCTAAATAAGAAAAAAAAGTATTTCACTTTTGTTCACGCAGTGTACAAATGAGCAAATTCAGACTGGATTGCTTATTTATGTGGTCTTTGGAGGCCAAAGTTATGTGACCATTGTTACAAATTCCAAAACTTTTATCAGTTGGCATACCCGCAGTCCAGGAGCTCTGGAGCCCTTGTATCTTCTAAATAAGTTGTGTTAACTCTAATGAAATTTAAAAGTTTCTATGAAAAACAAACCTGGAGGCGTCATGAAGAAGAACAAATTTTCCAGAATATCGTAGCAGCTCTGTACAAGAAAGACATTGAAGTGCTGGAGCGTGTCCACAGAGGGCCAACAAAGCTGGTGAAGCAAAAATCTCGTGAAAAGCGGCAGAGGGAGCTGGGATTGTTTAGCCTGGAGAAGAGGAGGCTGACTGATAGGTCGACAAAGCAGAGGATACAGTTTATGGTTATAAATTTCTATTTTGAACTACCTCCAGTACAGCAGCTCTTGAAAACAATAACCTGTAGGTTGTAGCAAGGTGGGAGTTGTTCTCTTCTCCCAAGTAACAATTAATAGAACAAGAGGAAATAGACTCAAATTGCACCAGGGGAGGTTTAGATTGGATCTTAGGAAACATTTCTTCCATTAAAGGGTGGTCAAGCATTGGAACAGGGTGCTCAGGGAGGTGATTGAGTCAGCATACTTGGAGGTATTTAAAAGATGTGTAGATATGGAGCCTGGAGACATGGTGTAGTGGGGAACATGGTGGTACTAGGTTAATGGTTGGGTTCAGTGTTCTGAGAAGTCCAGTGAATTCCAGGGAATTTTGAGGTTAATTCCACATTAAACTTCATAGCCTTTTCTCAGAGGTACTGTTTGAGGTTGACTGCAGATTAAGAAACCTATCTCTTTTTCAGTTACAATTACATCGCTTTCTTCATTCTCATGTTTCTTAGCTTTTTTCGCAACTAAGAGCACTCAATATTTTGTTATTGAGTCCTTTCATTATCGGTAGTGCTGGTAGTCTACCTTAATATATCTAATTCTAGAAAATGGACTTATCAGAATATGCCTAGTTTGCTGCACCTTAGTCCTATCTAACAATTGCTTTTGAGAATATTATTTATTATATCTAAATTTAAGAAAACAAAAAAAAATCACCTTTGATTTCACCTCAAAAACATCAACTAGGAAGTATAGGCATTTAAAATAGGGAAAAAATGAGTGCTATTTTACAAAAGAGTTCAGGGTAACATATGAATGTTGCATGAATTTCAACTGCTAAGTTCTTGAAAATGAAAGCAATGTCTGATATTTTGCTTGTTCCCAATTACATCTGTAAGTAGGTGCTGCAGCATTAGCAGCTAACCTGTAAAATGAATTGCCACAGAACTGACAGGTGGTAACAGTTTCTAGATGCCTGTAGCTTTGAAATAAATTGTTCTTCATCTGCAGATCGCCATGTATGACTCTGCAGACATCTGCTGCTCTATCTGTCCTGGTAGGGCTCCTGTGTGAAACCACTGTATCTGCCGAAGGATTCCTTTCTACTTGCATAACATTTTACCTCTTAAATTGCATAAAATAAGTATATCTTTGTTCTACCCAGATCATACTTTAGTTTTATTTGTAAATAGATATGTAGAAACATAACTGAATTTTTATTCTGTCTCAATATGTTTTAAAGGTAGGATACTAAAGTTTGTGGTTTTTTCTATAAATTGTCTCTCTAGAAAGATATTTAATGAATTTAGACCAGAGGACTGCAGTAGAGTGCTGAAATATTGTTTAGGTAGGTTTATTTATCGAGAAGTGAAAAGCAGTGTAAACAATCTCAAGGAGGTAGATAGACTTAAGAAATCAAACAGCCTGAGGTAGTGCCTTAAGGCGAATGTCTCTGTGGGCCAGAAACAAATGAAGTCTACTGATACTTTACTGAAAGCTGTCATTTCCCTGGCTCCATTAGTTGCTTGGAGTTCTCTTGAAAGTTTTGTAGTTATTCAATAAAAGATTCATGCAAGTTCTCTGTCAAGCAAAGGATACAGTTAATGCTTATAAATTTCTATTTTGATCTATCTCCAGTACAATAGCTCTTGAAAACAGTAATGGTAGTATAGTCAGTAAAAGAAAATAAAAAAGGCAGTCTTCAAGAGAGACTTTAGTATGTTAAAATACAAATCTAGACTGGCTCATACCTGAAAACCACAATTTTCTCTGCATATTTCTTAGTTTTATGTGCATTCTGATACCTGTGTCTTCCTTACAAGTAATTTGTCTTCTTGCTTTGTTGCTGTGTGCTAGCATGGTGATTCATGTCTGTTCCAAAATCAACTAATTTTCTTTGATAGATATTAAATTTGATGCAGCTAGGTGTGCATCTCTATTTGTATTGAACTGTAAAAAATTAATGCCTCCTTTCCTCTGAATGTAAGAAGCCATATATTTTCCAAGGATATCTGCAAGTCGGTGTTATGCATAAAAGACTAAGCACCCAATCAATGTATAGTTGTCATATAAGCTAGTAGTGTTTTATCTGTCATACTGAACTGTGAAGGCCATATTTGGAACACATTCTCAGAATTAGTATAAGATCTCTAATGGCTTAAATTCTGGTTTTAGCTGTGTTGTTCAGACCCATACTTCAAAAGTACAGATGCAACCTAATAAAGATGTTTAGTGAGTTTACCCATCATTACAGTATGAGATTACTTACCTGCTTTTTCTGTGATCTAGCCAGATCTTTGGAACAAAAAACACTGAACAAGTGTATTTGTTGGTTCAGAATTTAAGAGTCATTCTTCTCAAGACAGTCTTGTATTCTCTGATCAATTTTCTTCCTTGTAGATTTTTTATTTCAGTATTGTTTCAGCCTCAGCAATAAAACTGGTGACCAATGCTATGAAGAACATGAGGCTAGGGTTAACTGATATGATAGAAAGTAGAAGAGAGAGGTTTTAACTTGATAGTTTGCTAAATTTCTAAAGAATCTATAAATCAAGACTAACACTCTCTGATGCAGCATCCTGACTAGCTGAATACTCTAACGTGCCTTTTCTATTTCTAAGCATACAAAGAATTCAAAGAAATTTTTATATGCATATAAACTGTACTTGGGCATAGTAGTCTGTATTCAACTCTACCTAACCTCAGAATAGAACAGTTCAAGAATATTTATTAAAGATTATTATTATTGAGCAACATGGTCTAGAGAGAGGTTCCTCTGCCCTCGGAAGGAGGGGATTGGAACTAGATGATCTTTAAGGTTCCTTCCAACTCAAACCATTCCATGATTTTTTTCCTTAAGTTGTCACTAATCACTTGCATGTTTTTGGCTATGACCTGTGTATTATCTGACAGAGAAACAGTTATCACGAGGATGTGGGGCAGTAAGCAAGCTCCCTGTATCTTGCTGCACCTTAGAAAATGTGACTGTGCTGTTGACAGTGGAAATTTTCATTTGGGTACCTGCTTATATCACCCCCGGACACTGACCTTGGCAACAGGGAGCTGAGAAATACAGATTGGGAAGAAAATCGCTTTGTTCTGCCACTTTACTTTTGCAACATCATTCTTAACTCTCTATATGAGCTGCAACAGGGTGTGGGATTGAGTGCTGTGTTTTATGATGGTAGGAAGCTCAAAGACCTGAAATTTTCATTAAAGACTCTAGACTGTAAATCCTTCAGCTGAATCAGCATAGACTCCAACTATGGTTAGATGCCTAAAACAAATCTTTCGTACTCTCGCACTGAATGTGGAAGTACCCTCTTTAATTAAGCAATAATTAAATGCTCTGTGGTTGAGACATCACATATAATTGTGCTATTCATGCTTTCTAAAGCACAGTGGAATTAATTAAATGTGCCCCACTACCCTAGGGGACAGGGTCTTTAATATGTGTTAGCAACTAATGGGGCTAAAACTCAACCAAATCGCTGATTCCACTTCACAATAAACCACAGTCATAATGAAGGACTTAAATAAAAATGTTATAATAATATAATACATATTAATATAATAATAAAACTGAGAACTCCTTGGTTCCACTTTCAATTAGATAGTGGCTAAGGAATGTAAGCCAAGATAGAATGAAGATCACTGAATTCATAATTAGACTCAAAAAAGCAGTCTAATTTCTGCAGTAGAATAGGGATAAGATTTCAAGGATACTCAGAAAATAAGTGAAAAACA
This sequence comes from Chiroxiphia lanceolata, assembly GCF_009829145.1. Taxonomy (NCBI): domain Eukaryota; kingdom Metazoa; phylum Chordata; class Aves; order Passeriformes; family Pipridae; genus Chiroxiphia; species Chiroxiphia lanceolata. The sequence continues at coordinate 37,470,876 of NC_045640.1, forward strand.
GGAAAGAAAACATAAACAGACAACAGCCTATTGGAGGAGAAAAAACAAACTAAACTAAATCAGACCAAACCAAATCTTCTTCTGCACCATTCTCACTTAACGGACTTGTTATGAAAATTGCTCAGATGTAATATCTACCAGCATAGTAAATTACAATTTAGAAAGTTTCCATTTAAGAAAATATTAGCATCATGTCAATCTTATTTAGATTTGTTTTATTACACCAAATACCATGACAAATTAAGTCACTGATTTCCCTGCTCCTTAACAAATTCTCCACTGGCAAGGTATTTATTGGTAGTTCATTAAGTTCTCCAAGGACTGTCTTCAAATGAGTAATTTGACTTCATACTGTGTTATGCAAAATTAGTGAATTAGAAGAAAATTATTCTTAATCTAGAAAAAAGAACAGGAGTGGTGTAAATGACTCTTGTCTTGATTATTTTTATGTGTGTGTGTATGATTATCTTAAGCAATATGCATTTACACAACCTTATTTCTAAAATTGTCATGTCATCAGACATTAGTCGAATACAACATTAGTTGCACAAAACTAAGTGTGCATAGTTTGCTTATGAATGAATTTAAATAACAAACCGAGCTAATCTAACAAAAAAATTCATTAGATTATTTGACTTCTTGGATACTGTGCTGCTTGTTATCTTAGTACTCAACCTTTTAATTTGACTTTAAGAAAAGTCTTTCTTATTTTTTGTGTTTCTTGAGTTTTTTAATTATTTTTTTTCAGTACTTGAAATATTTTGAAGGAGTTCTCTAAAATCATCTTTGCTCCCTATTTCTCTTAAATCAGCATTTATATTCATAATTCTTTACAGGTAATTTACAAATAAAATAATAATGCAAGGCTAAATTAACCCTCAGCATCATATAGCAACTTTAACAGATGTGTATTAAGAACTGTTCTTTCATGCAGTATATTTTTCAACAAGATTACAGAAGCTTATGCATTATTTGGAATAGGAAAATAGATAGTTTAGGTATGTATTTTCCCCTAGATTCAAGTTTTAGTCAGATTTTTTAAGTTCTAGAAGATAAAGTAACAAAGTATGCAGAAGCATTGTCTATACTGCCTATTTAAATACTATTTTTTTACTTTATTTATTTACTGTCTTTATTGTGAAAAACTTGAGGAATCAGTGTCAGGCCAGAAATTAATCTTTTGCAGAAGGGATGTCTCTGTTGTATATCACCTGTGAAGATATGCCCTATTATCAGTGTTACAGGTGGTTTACAAAACACAGAAGTAGCCATAAAATAACAAAGGGATTATTTAAAAGGATATTCCTGTATGGTTCCCATTTATTATCCTGGCATTTTCTTTGCAGTTAATAACTACAGCAATTGGTGATGAAACATTAATATTAGGAAAAGTCTGAAATAATTAAGTTAAAAATATTGTCTTGGCAATCTGTTTACAGCAGTGCCATAGCTGAAAAGGAAAAACAAGAATTTTGGAGCTGAGGGGTTGTTAATATCTTAAATTAGATTTGCTGTTGAAAAAAAAGTGATATTAAATTGCATTCTTAAGAGTCAACTCTCACAGGTAATTCCTCCAAAATTCTTTGTAGTGCTTCTTGATTCACAATATGTAGATACCTAAATATACCTAATAATCTAATTTGCATTTTAAAGTGTCTTGTACAAGAATATATAGATTTTGAGAAATGAGATTGGGAAATCAAAATGGGACATACACAAAAAAGTGAGCCAACTGCAAATGGGATGGTGATAAAAATGGTTAATTTTTTCAAGACCAATATGAATTACCAAGAGTTTGTAAAGTAAACAAGGCACATGTGAGGACATTAAAGTACAGGCATAACTTAAAAGAATACATTTTACAACGTTGAAAGCATAGAATCATAGAATAAATAGTTGGAAGGGACCTTTCAAGATCATCTGGTCCAACTCCACTTGCAATGAGCAGGAATATCTTCAAGATCAGGTTGCTCAGAGCTCTTTCCAATCTGAGCTTGAATGTTTCCAGGGAGGGGGAATCTAACACCTCTCTGGGCAATATGTTCCAGTGTTTCATCTATAAAAAATTTCTTGCTTATATCCAGCTTAAATCAACCATTCTTCAATTTAAAGCCATTATCTCTAATGTGTGTCCTATCACAACAAACGCTGCTAAAAAATTTGTCCCCATCTTTCTTATAAGCCCTCTCTAAGTACTGCAGGGCCAAAATAAGGTGTCTTCAGATTATTCTTTTCTCCTAACTGAATGATCCCAACTCTCTCAGCCTTTCCTCAAAGGAGAGATGTTCCAGCCCTCTCATCATGTTCATGACCCTGCTCGAGTTGGTCCTTCTTGTATTAGGGGCACCAGCACTGGATGCAGCACTCTAGATGAGGTCTCACCAAGCAGAGTAGAGGGGCACAGTCCCCTCCCTTGACCTGCTGGCCACACTGCTTTTGATGCAGCCCAGGATATGGTTGGACAATGGGCTACAAGTGTACATTGTCAGCTCATGTCCAGCCTTTCCTCCACCTGGACACTGAGCTGTTGACCACCAAGTTATAGGTAACTATAGAATATCCAACCAATTCCTTATCCACTGAAAAGTCCACCCATTAAATCTATAATTCTCCAGTTTTGAGAGAAGGATATAGAGGACTGTATTAAAGGTCTCACAGAAGTCCAGAGAGATGACATTCATAGCTTTTGTAAAATGAAAGTCACTGCAGTAATGCATGGAAAAGAAGTCAATGCAATGCATGCAGCTGCTCTCTTTTGAAACTTCCTTTTGGATTTTCTTAACCAGAAAGTGGTATGGAGCACTTTTTCAGACTGTATAGAAACGGTGTGGCTGAAAGGGGAAAAGAAGTGTTCCTATCCAGGAAATTTGCAAGCTACTTAACCCTGTAGCACTCTGTAGAGACTTAATTATTAAAAGTCATTGTGGACTGGAGGATTAGCTATTTTCTCTGGAAAAATGCAATTTTCCTGTAAAACATTTTGATCACCCTTACCTCTATTATGGTATTTCAAAGGAGATTAATCACTGGTTTTGACCTTTGAAAATATCTTCTCATGTCCTTGTTGGGTTTTTTTTGTCTTTCCAATGCTTTTGTTAATATTTCTTAACAAGTGAGAAAAGCTTGCTCTTAAAGACCTACATCTGATTATTTTATTAGAATAAACTTGTGAATACTTTTATTAGGGAAAAATGCTGTATGCTACAGAGTCAGTCTTTAAATCTAAGGTACAAATTGGGCATAAATTTTAACAGGGAGAGAGATTAGTAACTGGAGAAACAGCAAAAGGAAATGAATTTTCTGTCTTTTGTTAACAAGGGTAGATGACTCTCTTTTCAAAGATGCATTTCAGTCAAACAAAAGCTTTTTGGTCAATAATGAGATAATTGGTGGAAAGTCGCCACCCTGAGTCATACAAAAAGCGAGGCTAGTTTGAATGCTCATATCAGTGCTATGAATAATGTATGTTAGTATCAGGAAGTTTTTGCTTATGGCTTGCATACATTTCCCCTTTCAAAATCATCTTTTATTGTGCCATAGAAGATCTACTTTTGTTATACTGAGTAGTATTTCTCTTATCAGAAGTACTAGAACTTATCTTTTCAGTCAAAGCTTTTTCATATTTTTCAGTCAAAATTATTTTTCACTGGAAAAATGCTGCTTCAATATTTTTTGATATTTTCAAGTTAAAATAATAATCAAAAAACTTCAGTAAGTAAAGATTTTGGAATTACTTTTTATGAAATAAACCTGATTGCTTTTTATTTGTTTTTTTCCTTTTATTTTAGAAAATAGGAAATTCTAATTCTATTCCTATTTCCCTAAAATGGAATGCTGCCTGTTATCCTACTTGTTACATTCTTGAAATCAACAGGTTTATTATTACTTAAATACAATTTGGTATTGTAATTTGATCACATCTTGCAGTGAAGTATCTAGAATGGCAGCTTTCATTTCTTAAGGAACTTTTCCTATCCATCTGTCTCCAAAGAAAAACCCTGAAGTACAAACTGAGATGGTGGAGTTTGGGCATTTTCATTCGGTGAAACATTTTGTAGTCTTAGATTTTTCTTCTGACCCCTTTGACAGGGAGTCGAAGATATCTATCTGAGTGTTCCCTTTGATTCAAGCTGTGATTTTAGTATTTCCAGCTCTCTCTGATGAAGAGAGAAGAATTAATTGAATGTTCTCTACTTCATAGTGCGAATAAATCCTTAGTATATACATGTCTCAAGAGATCCAGTTAAGTCTGAGAGTTATGATTTGCAGTCATCCTGCTGCAGAGGTGAGGACCAAGTGAGGACCTGATTAGAGACTGAATTTCCAGGAGGGCTTGGCAATCTGCATATAGGCCTCATTTCGAAGGATTAATATGAGAAATGTAGTGAATCCAACAGGTACGCTGACTGAAAATGAGAGAGTAGCTGAATAAAAATTTACAAAAAGTAACATTTTTGAAAACATCTCAGCATCTATGTATTCTCCCATAACTCTGTATTTAATCAGAAAATTCCTAATGCTTTCAAATATATGTTCTGAATTTTATATGGGCCTTTTTATTCATGCCTTGTTATTCTCATCAATCCTAAACTACTTTCAACATTTACAACAGAGTAGGACATATTTGAGAGCACAAGTGTGAGTAGATGCACGCACACAAGCACAAACGCACACACACACACAAATATCTACAATATATGTACACAAATATGTGTAAAACATTTATAAATACAAAGAAAAACAAAACTGTAGAGCCAAAGATAGGAGGATATGGGAGTGTAAACTTAAGATACAGATAGAGACAGATTCACAGGTTTGATCTGAATTTAATGTAGAAAAAGAATTGAGTCCAGTGAATGTCCTGAAGAGATATGCATCTTTGGCATGTAGGTTAGTAGCTTGTTTCTAGGTGGAAAAATTCTTATGTGTGAAAAAGTCAAATTCTGAGCTATCAGCTCGTATTTAGTTATTGCGTTGGTTTTACAACCTCGTTCTTGATCAGAATTAATTTTGAGAGGTTTTTATTTGATCTTTCAACATGCAGCCCAGACTCAACCAAATTTAGAATGAAGAAACTCCTACCCTAGGAATGCATATGCAGCCTTAGGTTTGTGTGCTGCAAATTCTTCCTATTGAGTTCATTTTATACATGATCATTTAATCATCCATTTCTATCTAGTCATTTTAGCAGATGGGAGAAAAAAAGTTGTTGAGCTTGAGGGTGTGCAGCTGAGCCAGTAGGTGAATGTCTGTTATTGAATAATTTCATCTGTAGCTTAGAGGTGCTTTTTTAGAAATTTATGTTTAATAGATTTCAAAAATGTTCATTAGAACTTTTGTCAAAATGTATGTTTTCTTTGCATTTCTATGTTTCTTTGCATTTCTATGTTTCTATGTTTCTCTTTCCCCTCCACTATGAAGATTATGAAACTAAGATTTTCTGCAGGAAAATGGAAGATATCAGCAAAATCGCACAGGGATTTCACCCTGAGAATAAAGAGTTTTCTTTTAATGATTGACAGAAATCCGTGTTTAAAAGTCAAGCAATTTGTCAAAATGTTATCATCTGCAGAATAAAGATTAAAAATTGAAATTGTTAGTTGATTAAGTTTCAACAAGTATAAGGGGATTTCTTTCAAATTGTCTAGTTAAAAATTTGCATCTGATGCAAATAGGTATCTCCAGAATGAGTGTTGATGAGAATCTTCCATACTAAAAGTATTCATTTAAAAACATACTTAAAGGCATTCATTACATGTGGTTTTTTCATATTTAACCAGTATAGAAGAAAATATTTTTCAACAGAGAAAATTTTGATTTACTTTTACTTTTTTTTTTAATTTAGCTACTTTCTGTGTCATTGTCCCATTGTTTTGAGAAACACATTACAAAGTATTAAAATAGTTAATATGAAGGGTCATCTGTATACTTTCAGAAGCTAAGTCATTTTGAATAAAGTCATCCCTCTTTCTGAATATAATGTTATTTAAATTCTTAGATTTTGGAAATTTAATTAATTAGAATGATTAGACACATGAAAAGTACCTTTAAACTTGTTTAATTTACATGAGAACTAAGTATTTTCAGCTTTTATCTATGTCACTCCCTTGTGGTTATTAGTCTTGACTCAATCTCTCTACAAGCACAGCATTTAAATGCACTGTTATCACTTCTCTTGCAATTGGAAAAGCCAGTGAACTCTCCATTGCAAAATAAAAATAAATGAAATGCAATAGTACAGGCCTCCCCTAAAGGGTAGAGTTTGCCTCTGTCTGTGATATTTCAAAGGATCTTGGGGAATATGTGAACCTTGCCATTTCATAATACTTGCTGCTCCTAATATAGCCCCCCAAAAATATCAAATTTGAAGACACTGTTTTGTTTTCTCAGGTCCTGGTGGTTGTGGAACACTGCCTCTGCTCTTATGCCATTTGTCTTATAGCACTTCCTTAAATATTCAGTGTTTATTATCGGTGAATGACTTTTGCCTAAAAACCTGCTAAACCGAAGAAGGTCTCCTCTTTCTTGCTGAAATATTTTTCTCCTTTTCTACTTTCTTATATATCCTGTACATCATACACATTTTTCTGTCCTCCTATGCTAAGAAAGAGAACAGAATCTCACTAAACTGATTTTACACCTATCTCTTCATTACAAACATGAGGCGTTCAGACTCAGAGCAGCTTTAATCTAGCTAATTTAATGTAACTAAAAAAAACAAAATTATGTTACTGATTGAGGCCTGTGGGAATTCCTTGTACAGAGATGAATGATCTGTACTTTTAAAATTCTTGCAACAATTCCTTCCAACATAAGAGAAATAAAAACAGTATCCTACTTTCCTAGCTATATCAACCATAGCTCTGACTGTCACATTTTCATACACATAACTCTTACTCTGTGGATTGTCTGCCAATTTTAAAGGTAATGTCTTCGTGTGACCAAACCTATTATGCAGCATCTGCCAACTAATATATTCTATGAGCATCTTACAAGTGAGGACTTTCACACCAGCTCTAAAATCTCATTTTCTTTAATATGCTAGAGGTTGTTTTTGCTGCCAGCCCCATCCACTTAATATCACATTTGATAGATCTGAATTCTGGTGTCCTCTCCGAAAATATTGGTGCTAATGCAAGGTACTGTGGAGCCAGACATATAGTATAAAGCTCATGGGTATGAACAATTAAACTACACCTTTTTAATATTATTATAAAATATGTTACTTGTTTCTTTTATTTTCAGTTGAAATTTTACTGGGATTAAAAGATTTAATCTTTTTTAATACATTATGTATCACATAATCCATGGAATAATCTTTGTAATGTAATATCCACTAAAAATGTGGAGAGAACTGGAAATCAGCAATAGACATCTAGAGATATTGCTCTTCTTACATGCATCGTCGGGAGAAGGCAGAGGAAAGTACTTCAGTCCATAGTTTGTCTTTTTGTTCAGAAATCCAATGTTGGAACATTAGTTAAATGAGAAAAAACTTTACATCTTATCAAGTTATGATTCACTTTATTGTGGAAAATAGCAGAAGCCAAAAGGCATATCCAGGAGCATGTGATGCACAGCAGATCACATTGACAGATGCCGTGCACCCTGAAAGGCACATTGAGGGGTGTGTGGAAACCCAACAGACATACCTGGGGATTCAGGATGGTGCTACTGGTGCTGTGCTGGTGGTGCTGTACTGGTGGTGCTGTACCATTGGTGCTGGCAGTGCTGGTGGAAGTGCTGATGGTGACTCATCCTGTAGGCAGCTGCCTGTGCCTTGCTGTTCCTCGGGTCTTGGCTCCTCTTTTTGGAGCCAGCAGCCAGCAACACCCTCCAAGTCCTGCCTGGCACGGCCTCCTGCAGGGAGGTAAGGTGAGGGGAGGCAAGGCAGTGTAGTGGCCATTCCCACTGGGCCATGAAGTGGATCTGGTGGTGTTGGGGAGTAGGAGGGTGCAGGAGTGACCTGTGTCCTCCAGGAGCAGCAAAGGTAAGGAGCTCTGGGACAATGGGCAGAATGAGCTGTGTCTAGAAGCCAACAGGGCAAGCAAAAGCTTTGGGGAGAAGGTATGTAAAACCAAAGATTTTAAATTAGAGTCCTCCTTTCAGAATTATATTACACACTGAATAAGGTTTTTCCATGAATACTGTCTAATTCAGAGTTGTTGAAAACTCTTTTATAATCTGATGTCAAGTTGGTGACAGTCCTTTTCTGGTTATATGTGATGCTGCCACTGCCATTATCTTCTGTTTTGAGCTAATATACTAAGTTTTGTTAGTTTGTGTGGTAGAAGATGTCAGAGCCCAGATACCAACGTCAAGGTCTGATTCATCCTTTTCCCACCTGAGCCCTGAAAGTCATCAGACATCAGAAAGTGTTGATGTGCAAGTGTTGCAGAGCACATGTGAGCAATGGCTTCAAGTGCAAAAAAAGGTCAATGAGGACATCCCTGAGAAACCAACAAAAGCTTGTATCAGCAGCTGAGCAAAGCCAAAGTAAAAGCTAGCAGACTGGAAAAGGACATGTAGCAACTGAAAAAAGCCTTCTGGGAAGAGGCATTGACTTTAGATATATGGCAGAAAGAGAGTTATGTCAGGCCCAGAGGCAGACAAAGGAGCATAATGCTTTGCACTTTGAGAAAGTTCAAGAGAGAAAAGATGCCATCATGAAGGCAGAAGGGCTGCAGTAACTGACCTAGCTTCACAGTGAAACTCTTGGGGGGAACTTGCCACCCAGAACCCCAACCCAGGGTGCTCCACAAAATCCTCCCAATCCCATATCATCTGCCTCCACCCCAATATAGCCCTGGTCCCTGCACATCCATACCCTGGGGTGTCTTCCCCCCAAAATACCACAACCCTCCCCCCAACAATCCCCTGGAGGGTGCCTGCAGCCCCTCCCTCCTCAAAATATCCTTGAATCCCTCAGACCCACACTCCACTGCCCTGGGAGGGTGTACCCCAAACTCCTCAGTTTCCCCCCATCCAGACCCACATCTATCACCCCCTCCCCCTAGATTGCCTTCCCCAGATGCTGTCCAGCCAGGTGAGGAATTCATAGATGCTGCTAGTGGGGGCACAGTTGAACACCACCAGGCTCTACTGGGTATCCCAATACTACTCTGGGGGAGCAGAGTCACCACAAACACCCTTCCTCCTCTTCCTTCCTAAGGCATCCCTACCCACATCACCCCCAAAGTTGGTCTCTGCTAGTGGACCCTTGTTGAACTACCTGATGGTGGGCAGACTTACATTTTTTACTAGAGAAGATAGAAGCTACTGAATATTTTCATAGTGTCTCTGTTCACTGCTGCACAGTGGAGTTTCCTTGGTTTACTATTTTTGCCAATCTCATGCTGGCAGATTGACCTTAACTAACACTGCTTTACAGTCATTTAAGTAATTTTTGGCTGCTCTTGGAAAGACATAATAGTATGGAAGTATATTTTTTTCTGAAAGAACATTGTTCAGTGATAAGCGCTTTCATATATAAAAGGGTGAAATGACTACAGGAATAATTATATCTCTATATCTTTATTAAAAAAATATTTCTATTACATACTGCATTTTTAAAGTAGATTATCACCTATAAACAGGAGTAAGCAGAGAATCACAACAAAAAAAATCTTTTTGCAGCATACGATGCTGCTAACATTTTCTGAAGATATATTGATTAAATCTTTGCAGCTTTATTATTCCTCATTTATTAGAGTGTGATATCTTGTGCAATGAAAGAGAATATGATTAGGAAGTTTTATATTCTGATTTTTTACAGTGTTACATTGTAGGTACAGCAGGTAGCTGCTTCTGACATATGATGCTTCTTGGATATCCACCAGAGGAAAATCACTTCTAGTTGAAACAATCAACCACACTGAATCTAATGTACCTTGAGAGTTAGTTATGAAAGTCAGTGATTTAAAGGCCATTCAGCTGTAAACTAATGGTTTCTACAGTGGGATGATAGAAGCATTGATACAGAAATCACTAAGAGGGAGCAGAGGAAACATGTGCATGCAGAAAAACATTTCAAACCCTGCTTGTCATCCATTTTTTTTTCTCCTATTGATCAAATGATGCGCATTGTTTTGAGCTCAAGTATCAAGGTTTAGGACATACAAGTGGAAGCTAGATGTTCTGAAGAACTTTTCAAGATTGTAGGATTGAAAATTAAATAATTTTTTTTTTTATATGTAGAAGAGGAGAGAAGAATATTGCTCCTGGGTAGCAGTAATCAGTTGGCCTATCTTTTTTCAGAGGAACTCAGTTTTATGTGTGTTCTCCCATGATTTTTTTCTCATTCATTTCTAACGTGATCAAGAATGAAGCGCAGCCAAAGGAGACAATTTATGCCACCTGTATACTCCCAAATAAAAGAAAACAGAAAGAAATCTGTATATTTTTTTTCTAGAATGTCTTAAAAGAGGGCCTTTTCTTTGAAACTGTGCTTATCTTATTTCAGTTACATTGCCGTTTGAATTTAATTGTTGCTTAAAGATGCTTGATGGTAATTGAGAAAATTTTGACATTCAAGATTTTCAGTATAAAATTCTGCTCTACCTAATTGGAATGCTCTTCATTAGGATTCATTAATTATGATTTCTTCTTGCTAATCTACTGAAACCTAAATAGACTTAAAGAGTAACTGACATTTAAAAGTAGCTTTAATTTGATTTTTTTTCAGTTTTGACAGATAAGTTAACGGTACTTATGTTCCTCTTGTGTGCATCAGTCTCAGAAAGCTCAAATATTCCTTAGCTCTGATGAATGTAGAGATCTTATTTATTACTTCAGTGCCATTCCTTCCTACATCCCCTTTCTCTGTTTCAAAGGTTGAAGTACAAGTAAAGAAGTAATTGAAAACATTATGGCCTTCTTTGTGTGTTCACATCATCAAAATTTTCTCAGCTTTCCTATTAAAAATATATATTTTTGTATTTTATTTTATTTTAAACTTATATCCTAATGAGAACATCTGATTTAATTGAAATAGGAACATTACCATTAAGATCTAAGCATTGTTTACCTCATAATTAGTGTCAGTGGATCTGCATTCTGTGCAGTATAGTACAAGTCCCAACAGTGTACTGAAATGAATCTCACAGAGGTAAAAAGGCAGGATTATCCTATGAAAAGTAAAGGTTGGATGTCTAAGCTAAATGCTAAAACAAGGTCTTGGTCAATAGGGGAAAGCCTCACAAAAATTGTCAGTTATGAATTTGACTAAATTGGAGGAACTTCAAATGCACTGTAACCATGTCCTGTGTCTTGGGATGCGGTCTGTATCCTGGTCGTTGTATCCTGTTGTCCCTCCTGCCTGGCTGCATGAGTAGAAGGGAATGGGATAGTGGTGTGCATCAGTAAATTCCTCAGTCTAGTTTTCTGGGAGCAAGAACTGAAGGTTGAACTCTTCTCTGAGTTTAAATACAACTAGGATGCTTCCTAGCAAAAGAAGAGGATAATTTCTTAAGAATGTCTTGAAGAGTGATACATATTTTCCACTGAACCCCAAAGCAATCTAAATGTATTCACATGTTAAGGTGGGAGGATACAGGTGAAATTCAGTGCATTGGAGTAGCACTTTATGAGAACATACGGCCTAGAGTATACCTGACACAAGTGTCATGGTTTGTAACGATGCAAGGCTTTTTTTAGTTCACAGTACAGCATCTAATACCAGTACAATGCTTAGTCTATGGAGAAAATTGCAGTGCACAGATAGAGTCAGATATACAGGTAGATCCATTTGTTCTGGGAGATATGGGCCCAGTGCACTGGATTTCAGTACCTTACTTGACAAGAAGAAACTGATTAAATCTATCATGTCTTGACTGGTACAGCTTCAGAAAGATTTTATTAACTGTGAAATATTTTTTTTAATGAATGCAGAAAAAATTATCTAAACAATTAATGAACGGCTTATGGCCTTTATTCAAAGGGTACAGTGTAAATGCATTTTTTTAAGTTGTGCATTCATATTAATATAATTTAGTATTTCTGCTGTACAAATTACAACTAACTAATCTGTAACTACTTTTGTTTAGTAAGTTAAGTATGGTTTAACAGCAGTACTGAATCCTGAAGCAAAGGTTTTGTGGATAGCCAAATGACTACTTCTTGATATAAACACATAAAAATAATGAAAACTGACATACCAAGAAGCTCTGCTAAAGATTTACTTGATTATAAAAATAAAATTTTTCATTTCTCAAATGGTGAAAAAGAGAAAGTTCCAACATCATGTGACATAGTGACATTTCAAAATCAGTTTGCAAATTCAGTAGAGTTTTAAATGCGGGAAGAATTACAGAAACTATGAACTAGAACTCTGTACACCTCTTTTAAGACTTCAGAAGTGTTCTGAAGAACTGCATGGACTCCTTTATCTTCAAATAATTTATCTTTATTTTACTTGCTATTTATTTGCTGCTTCTGTTACAAGCTAGTTCAGAAGTAAATAATACTTATTCTTGAAGAAAATGTGACTAAGAGATCTGAAGCTATGTTGCTGATATTGTAAATTTTCCATTGCTAGGTATACACATTATCAGCAAATAAGTTGGGAGGAGATATTTAAGCTTGTTACTGAACCAAGGTGATCTCAAAGAACTTCTTTACTAAACAAAATTAACATTTACACTTCAGATTCCCATATCTTGATGCAAAATTTCACTGGAATGCAAAAATTATATTTATTGCAATATTGTTTGATAAGTATTCTTCAGGTTTAAATTTTCCTCAAAGGTTTCATAAAAATGCTGTCTTATATTTCCACTATCAGCTAACATCTGTTAATAAGGACAGAAGAAAAATAATCAGAAATGTTATGCTTTGTTGTTCCTTGGCACAGTTCAAACAATAGACAACACAGAAAAGACTTTTGTAGAAAAAGAAGTATGTTCTGCCAAACAAATCACAGTGGGCACTTTAAGCAAATTTAGCGAGTAGGTAGAATAAATATGGTGCTATACTATACATATTTTATGAGACCACAGGCCCTTACATATTTTTTCATAAATTTTTAAACCTGTGCAATTTTCCACTCCAATAACTTAAAATGAAAAATGCTTTACCTTTATAAAAAATTAGGTAAAGGACTGAAAACCACTGTATGAGTAAAGAAGCTTTGTTTAAGACAAAGAAAATAGATTTTTTAAAGTGAAAATCCAATTTATATAATTTTGCTAAATGCTTGAAGTAAAAAAGTGCATAAGTAATTGAGAAGAGCAAATTGCACTGGGTTGGTTAGTAAATTACAGTGATGTTTTAAAAAAGGCTCCCCACTGGCGACAAAATTATTTAGGCTGTAGCCCTCAAAGTAGTGTTATAGATAAAACAGAGCACATCAAGGCTTTCACTGATGAAGCATAATAGAATTTAGCTTCTCAGTGAAAATGGGCTGAATTGGTTGGCTAATGTCCTCCAATAATGCAAAGGAGTTTTATTTGTTTCTAACTTCCAGTACTCATCCTGGAAATCTTTTCTGATGGGATTACATTTGAGGAAGCACATTCTATTTGTTCAGAATAAATTCAAAACTGTGACAGAAGTGGACCAATGGCAATAATTTACTTATGTAGAAGGTTTTATAATAAATCTATTCTTGATCACTTAGAGATATTATATTTCAGATTGCTTATGGTGGTGAAAAATCTCAGGACCTGTTACCTGTAAAATGAGAAATTAAAATTTTTTCTAATTTAGTCATGAATCCTCAAAGTTTTGATTCCTGAAAGCAAACCAAAGCTAGATGTTTGTTTTCTCTTGTGAGACTAACTTCACAGTTGTTAACAACCGTTGTCTCTTCCTTCTGGGATAAAATGGCATATATCACTAGTTGTTTAGAAACATATGTCAAAAGATTATCCTAACTTTGAAGGAAACTGTGATTTAATATTTTTACAAATATATAAATAACTCATTCCAGGGAGAGTAAAAGCATCCTGTTGGGACATTCAGTCTTAAAATATATTGTAGAATAGCGACTGAAGATATCTGAAATGTTTTAAATGGTCATGTATACATCAGAGTTCTAATAAGTTGTGGACTTGTCTAAGGTCTAATATAATCTTGCAAATTGCACTCAGTTATGAAACCTGATTTTTCAGACATACCCCACATTGTGTGTCAGGTCCAACATTGAATCCCATTTGTGCATTGTGGTTTATAATAAGAAAATCTTGGAAACTACTACTTGACCAAAAGTAATAAATTATTAAAAAAATTTATTTTGTTGCTGCGATAGAAAGTCTATGTGCAAAAGGTTAGCTATGAAAAATCATCAATGGTAGATTAATAAAATAACACATGAACTGATAGAGTGGTGAAACCAACAACAGTTGATGTTCTTATTGAACATGTGCTTATATTTTAAAACTAAGCATTATTATCAAAATATAAGAAGTGTATAATGGAATAATACAGTTAGGAGAACAGAAAAATTATTCAAGAGAAAATAATGATTGTTTCAAAATTGTGGGCATCTTAAATCTGGAAGTTGATTTTTGTTTATTATTTATGTGGTCATAAAGCGTTAGGAGTTCTTGCTATTGACTGGGGCCTTTCATGCCAAACTGTATGGAAGCAGAGTGTTGGTATGTGAAACTATAGAGAGTCTAGAGGACATGGGATCAATCAACAGAGGTTAGCTAAGTAAGTAATTGTTAGTACAATGCAGACTAAGTTATTGCAGGTGTTACAAAACTGAATGTTTAAGTAAAATTAAAAGGAGAATAATTGGTTAGTTATAGCAGTATGAGAGAAAGTACAGAAGTGTTTGTCAGAAAATTTAGAATCATTTAATAATTTAGATTGGAGGGAGTGTTATGAAAGGTCCTGAAGGGTCTGTCCTTTCAGAGTAAAGATGCATAACCTATGTTCAGTGTAAAAAAAAATTATGCAAGTTGCTGAAGGGATGTAAACAAACAGGGCCAAGCCAACTAGAAAATTAGCTATACTAAAGCAGTCTGAAAAGATAGGAGAGAGTATTAATTCACTGTTTGCCAGTACCAGAAAATTGGGTGCCGCAGTTTTTGAGGTCTGACACGAAGCCTGGCTGAGAGTGCAGGTTGGGTAGGTGGACGAGGAGAGCCATGCGCTAGTGGTACTGTACGAAAAGGCCTCAGTCAGCGGTGATTGCCAAAAGATTAGCCTGGGTGTCAAAGAGTGACATTGCAAATAGTGGCTGGAAAAAGATTAGGAATTACTGAAGGGTTTTCAAGAGCACTGCTTACTCAGATTCACATTTAGCTGATGACTAAACCTCTGTGAGGAGGTCTTAGAGGCAGAGAGTAAGATTTCAGTTTAGAAGAGATACGAAGATCCTTGAGTTTCTGTCCTAAAGGTGGTGTCTAATTTGTGGTGATGAATGGGATTGTAAGAGATGCTCTGCTAACACAGGACCTAGTTATACATTAGCAAGATTACAATTCGCCTCTTCTTTAGATTATGTCATTCTGACAAATGGTCATATAAACTCTATTTTTTAGAAGACATTAAATTCCTATGTATTTTCACATGAAGACTTCCATGATCTGTATGTCAAAATTTTTTTTCCATTATGAAATAGATGTTTTAGCTCTTAAATTATACCAGACTTATTTCATTAAATCAATTATACAGTAAGATACAGCAATAATTTCCTAACTGCATAGAACTTACTGTTTATTAAAGTCAGAAAATTTTTCTGAGTTTTACTTTGAATATCTATTGCTAAATATTCACTAGTGAACAACAGAATACTTGCTAAGTATCACTATCTAAATAAGAAACAAACAAAAAAGGGTTTTGGAAGGTCACTTAACAGATATTAAAGCAGACTTGAAACTGAAAATCTGCCCCACTACCTAATATATGACTGAAATGCATTTGGGGACCTTTATTGATTTTTTGGTACTTTGAGAAGTACTAAAACACTTTAAAGCTTTGTTTTAAGTAACCATATATGACTCACAATATCAACAAAAATAAAAACTTTTTAGACGAGCCAACTATTTTTGGATGACCCTAGAATGCTGTTGTGATGATTAAAGGAGTTGAAAGAGTACATCACAGCATTTTGGTTGAAAATACATTTTTTTTAAAAAATAGTATCAGTTTCGTTGTGCCAGTGGGCTTTAACTTATATCATTGAAAGCTTGTATGTAAAAAATGCATGGTAATTGGAATCTGGGCTGTTCCAGAAGGTATTTCAGTAAACTCTAATTGTTATTTTTTGCCATTGTTCATTTTAGCAATTTTTATCTGAGGTCCTTTACCTAGGAGTTAAGATCTTTTTTTGCCTTATTATCACTAGAAAATTGTATAGCTTGTTATTTTTCACATTTGCAAAGTGCACTGCCCAGTAGAGCACGTCAAAAATATTTGTTTAATGCAAACAGAACAGGGCAGCCTAAACCATTAATTACATGAGTAATTTAGGTATTTACCTAATAGAAGGACCTGATGGTAGAATCATTCACTTCAGAGAAGGAAATTACATTGACAAAAGCAAATATTCAGTTGCTTATAAACTGTTATTCTCAATACTTGGTTCTCTTGTTTGTTCACTCCTGCATTTAGTTTCTTTCTTGTGTTTGCAACTTGCTTGGATTTTTGTTTGTTTCATTTTATAGTCTTTTTACATCAAAGAAGTTTGTTTGAACTGTATATTGAGAATAAGTAATGATTTCACAAACGAAATTGCTTCTCTAAATATAATAATTTTGTTATTGCTGTCCACAGCTGGTAATTTAAGTATACACATTAGCAACTATCACAGCATGTTCTATGCAGCTGCCTATTGGGTCTCCAGTCATCCACTTGAACTGTGCTGGATTGTGGTAAACCCAGGATATTTTAAAAGTTTGGGATAGGTATGAAAGATTTGTTCAACAATATTAACTAAAGTATTAAGAAAACTGAGAAACTGAAAATATTTTCTCTTAAAATATCCAATTGTGCTAAATTAATCTTATGAGCATTACTGATAGGAACTTTCCTTTTCTGACCATTATAAGTTGTTTTTGTTTTTTTGTTTTTGTTTGTTTGTTTGTTTTTGCAAATCTCCATTTCCATCTCATAAGTGAAACTTCTGAAGTTTGAATGCTTTGACTGTCCAATGGGACAGATGATGATGCTGTTTAATGGCTTATTTCATAAAATTTGCCAGTGCAGGATTACACCAAATCCGTAGATTTCCCTTTTCCAATATTTTCTTTTGGTAGTGGGCATCAAAATTTTGTTCAAGTTGTTATTATATCTTTAAATGACTATAAACAGGAACTGAGCATGGGTTTTTCTAAGTAAAAAAAAGTTTGAATTAAATATATTAAACTATACTCCTGCCTATTTTCTTATTTACCGTTTTTTGTCAGCTGACAGATTGAACCTGTTTTTGCAAGTGAATGATGGATCAACAGGAATCTTTTTGCAAGGGAGTAAATTAGTGTATTTTTACATAGGAAGTTTATTTACTAGGGTTGTAAATGTGAAAAAGATGGAAAAAATAAAATTTAACAAAGCACTGATGTCTCATCTCAAGCTTGTAGAGAAGAAGGAGCAAGAAATATTGTCTGCTAATATTTTCCTTCAATAATATACCATTGGAGCGACCTATCTCAGTTCTGTGGTGCCAGTTTTGTTAGTTGGAAATAAAATTCCCAACTTAAGTTTCTTCCAGGAATCATAGTCATATTACAACACTGAAAATCAATATTTTTCAAGTTCTTTGTCTATAAGGATTTTAAATACTATCATATTTAGTGATACCTGTATTTCTTAACCAATTCAAGGTAGTGTTGTGTTTTCTGTGATACCAAAGTTGGTGTTATTAGATCTGTCGCTCTTCTGTTTTCACAAAAAAATATTTTAAAAGTTGTAGAGATCAATACAACATCTGGCAAGTGTTGAGCATTTGAAAACACAAACAGAATTTGTTCAGTGACTTTCTTACGAAAGCAGCAAAACAACATCTGCGGGGTGCAAAAATATTTGATGTTTTATCCATAACAAGTTGCATCAGACACATGGATTCTTTGCAGTCCTCAAAGGGATGAAAGGGGAAGTATTTGAGAAGGTAAAAATTTAGGATTTTTCTGAATTGAGATATGGAGTAATCATTCATAACTTTTGATAAATATTTCTTTGGTTTGCTATTTTGTTTACATAATAAAACAGATGTATCATAACAATATTTTATTTTTAATGTTTTATTGTGTTTTTTCTTACTACTATAATTAGTTTATTGTATTGAAAAAATATAATTATCAATAAGAAGATGAAATAAAAGGTCATCCTTGAACTGTGATTCTGTTTGTACAGTACATAGTAACACAAATATAAAAGGAAAGATGCATTATATCTCATGTACCTTGCTGAGAAGTGCCAATGGTTACACATTTTCCACTGATGAAATATAAGTTCTACAGTCTATAATGTGTAATAACTAACCCACACAACAGAAACCATGACAGTTCAGTTTTGGAATGCACTAGTGACCAATTTATGGGATAAAAATGTGATGTTGCAGAGAACAAGAGAACATCTTGTGTACAAGGCCTTAGATGGGAGTTGTTTAGATCTGCCCCAGTGCCTTTTGTCTTGAAAGCACAGTACTAAATGAAAGGATGGTAGAGACTGACTACTGATGAATGAGTAATATTTAAGGTATACTGTAACATTTTGCTACTTGCACTAAAGGAATAACCAGCACCATTAAGCTGAAAAGGTCTCCATGGAACTCTGATTTCTCTCCACAATTCAAGAACTCCAAGCTAAAAGCAATGTAGGAGGATGCCAACAGAAACTGCTGGATCCCAGTCAAATAGTTTACTTGCATCCTGTTCAATTACAACAAATACGAAATAAGCCAGACAAAATCTGTGCAAAACACCATTATTCCAGTGCTCAGAATTTACTTACTGATAGATACACCAAAAGTCTAACACATGACTCTATCTTTAAAATAGACCATGAAGCAGTGGAATAAAATGTGCTTACTAAGAGGACTAGAAGATGGAAACTGAATATCTAGATTTTATTTTTTTTTGCATTGTCTGTGATTAGATTATATGAATATACATTCATAACTCTGACATTATTACTTATGAAATTATAAGGTGGCCAGCCCTATGAGTTCAAAAGATTGGATAAACTACTTATCAGATAGAGAAAATTGATGCATAGAATGATAGTTTGTCAATGTAATGTTGGAACATATTTGAAAAAAGAGAGATGAAAAGCAGCCTGAAGCAGAAAATAAGAAAAAAGAGAAGAGTTTGAAAGACAGTCATAAAATATTACCTATTTTATTACTTTTGATACTGCACAATAAATTATATTACATTTGTTGCTACAAAGTGAAATGAAGGCTGATGCATTTTCCCACTCTCATTGTATTTCTATATTAGGATAATAAATTCATGCTTTAATACTAGTGTCATTCTATTGACACTGTATTTCTCCACAGTACCTGGTCTAACAGGAAATTCACTTTAGCACCCTCTAAACATCTCCAAAGACATCTTGTTTGCAATGACTGCTCAGTAATATTTCTTTGAAAATTGTGCTTAGCTGGAGCAAACAACATTTGTGTCTGGTTGGAATATGAGTGAATTTTCACAGTGTGACTGCTATGAAGGGGCTTGTAAAAAACCATGAAACCATCTTGTGCCCAGTCTATTGACTGACATTTTTTTCTTCTCTCTTAGGCTGTATCACCTACAGACACTTTCATTTACGTTTCCTGTTATCATAAATCTCCTTACTTCCAGTTTTAGACTTTTAAATTAAGCTTAGCATCAGATGCATTCTTTACCAAGCACTTGAGAATCCATTCTCCGGTATTCAGGATAGACTTCAAACAATATTCCTATTTTAAATAACTTCAGACATTTTTACAGGAAGCAGGGTTTACCTGAACTATAACACTATATATATATATGATGATGTATATATATGCACACATACTATGTTTTGTGGTTTTGATTAAATATCCCAGAAAATAAGAATTTTTTTGCAAACACACATGCACCAATATACACACAGACATTAGTTATTGCTCCTCTTTGCAAATCAGTAGCTTGGAATTAACATGTAAATATTCTGTCTAGCCACAGAATCATGGTTTTTTTATTAAATTACTGAGTTTGGTATCTTTAGGCAATAGTGACTCTAAAGCAGCATTGCTCTTCAGTAAGCATTTCTCATCACATACAATGAAATAGGCTGTTTTGTGGTTATTTTGAAGTAGAGGGAACTAGATCTATCAGTGAGAATGCTCACATCTGGATATTAAAAATACAAGTGCTCTGATTTTCTATGCAAGTATCAATGACTGCTTTCCTTTCTGATCTCATACTTCTCAATATCTCCTTTCCATGAAGTGCCCGTGTTGCTTGGAGACTGCTAAACCTGCAAATTAATAGAAATTATTAGAAATACTTTTTTAATATTTGGATTTCCATTTCTCACTTCCTGTGAGTAATTTAATCCTTCATTTTTGAAATGAAACAATTGTCTATAATATATTATGTTTCTTTTAATATAGTAGGACTTCTTACTTTGTCTGGTAGAAATCCAGTGGTGGTGCTGACACCTAACAGGCAATATTCTAAAAGGGAATGAAAATGTTTTTTACTGAGGATCTAATGTCAGATGCTCGGCATTACAAGTTGGTGAGGGTCATCACAGAGCTGTTTTACTGAGGTACCACAAGTTAATGATGACGCTTAATAAAATGTCTCACTAAGATGTCTTGTGAAATGGGACACTATTTCACTAAGATACCCCTTTTCACTATTTTTCATGAATCTCTATAATATTTGCCACACACAGAAATTTAAGGAGCAAAATATATAACAACTCAGTCTCTTTTTCTCTGTTCTCCACATAATTTTGTCTCACAGTTCCATTATCTCTGTTTCAGTCTCAGAAAGGGGAACACTGTTGCCATGTATGAAGTTAGAAGATTGCACCCCAAATGGTTTAACCTATTTGTGTGATTGCATATGTGTATGTAATACTAAAAACACTTCAGTAACAGTGTTGTAATTACATTAATATTCATTGGTTTTACCTCTAAGAGAAATGATAATCTAACTACGGATTTGCTTGAAAAGCAAGCAGGGAATACTTTGCTATGAATCTTCAGCTATGTTCAAAGTTGCTTATTATAGAAGTAAGGGATTGTTTTATTACCTGTTGGAGTATAAATTTCTTGGTTGTTCTCAGATGAAGCTGCCTTTGGAAGAGGTTAAACTGTTAGGCATTAAAATGTGGTTTTGATCCTTATTTTTATTTTAATTTATTTTTTTCTGGATCAGCCTGTGTGCCCTGAAGTTCCCTTTTTAAACTCAAACTTTCATTGTTAACTTAGTCTAAAAGCTAGAGACAAAATAATTAGGATTTCTGTGGCTCAGTGCAGAAACAAAGATCCGTTGTTTACAAAGCTCTGGGAAACTAAAAAAACCCTGAGTATTCTCAATCTTTCATAGGAGGTTCCTATAATAAGATCACTAGCTATCTAGGAGTGCCTGATATACAAGTAAAATGGATTTCAGTCTTTTTTTACAAGTTGTTTTCTTTGTGTCTCCAGGAAGACGCTGCACCTGCCAATCTGCAACTTTTCTTTGGCAGTAAGTGTTGTTTATCTTTCTTGTAAGGAAATAAACAGAAGTCACCTTATCTGGTTCTTTCAGCACATTTTAAAAGAAACTTCTTTGCAACAGTATATTATAAATTATTTTATAAAAATAATTTATTTTTCCAAATATAAAAAAATATCCTGTATTTACAAGAGAAACTGAGTCATAACCACAACTTTTGCCCATTCCTAAAAGAGACTTTTCTGTAGCCTGAGGACAGAATTTCAGCCAGCTGCTACAATACCCCAGCTCCAATGGGCTCTTTTTTAAATTGCTTGCATAGCTAGATTTGGGGTATACAACATTTGATCTGTTGTACATGTGCAGGACTATAACCATGTCTGTGGCATTTCCAGACACTGGCTATATCTATGATACAAGATATGGAATTAACTATTTGCACATGTGTAAGTCTTTAAAGGATAATTCTAAAAAAGAGAGAGTTTGTAATGGAAGAGGGCCTGTAGAAAGGTCTGACCTCTTTACTGGCCAAATGAAGTTTAGACTGTTTAAATCTTGAAGAGATTAAAAACGTTGTAGTTGAGACTTTTTTGCAAGCTATTTCATTCCTCCTAACAGCTGTGACTTTCTGCTGTCAAAAATATATTTATATATAATGTAGGCAGGGTAAGCATATATGAAAGGGTGGATGTGAGGACTCAGACACTTTGTAGATGGATTATTAAGAACAGTGTGGTGTACTAAGCCTACAACATTTTACAGTGTACGTAAGTGACTGGTTCTTTTATTTCACTTGAATTAAAGACCTACAGAGAGTGAAGAACACAGACGTGTTTATAATTTTAAGAAAGATATCATACTTGTAAGAGTACCCTACACTATTAGAAAGACTCCTATATCCTAGCCTTTAACTGAGCCTGTATTTTCCACTTTTTTCCTTTTCTGTGTTTTGCCTCTTATAAACTGCAATAATGTAGGATAACAAATGACGATGTATTTTCTACTCACAGATGCATCTGAATGCAAAATAGCTGTCTGTGGTGGGGGCGAATTAATGGAATGGACAGAGAAATTCAAATAATCATGTTAATAATAGCTATAGAGATAACATATATATATATACATATATATAAAAATATATAAATATATAAAACTTTCCTTGAATTGGCTAAAACTTTCATCCCACTGAAACTGACTGTCCACAACATCTTTGGCTCTGAAATCCAGGTGAAAGCAGAAACAGTTTTTTGAAGTGAAATCTGTGAGTTAGGAAATCCTAGATATTTCTTACAGTAGTATCCAGATTAAAGGCAGCTCTACATTTAGGTTAACTATTCCAGCAAAAATGCTGTCTTAAAATAAATATACTCTCTGGCTTTTGGCTTGGTTCTGAGTTCCTTTCTGCCACTCTGCATGCAAGGGTTGTGAAAATAAAAAACTACTGGAGAGGATGTTAATGAGAAAAAACCCTGGAAATTAAACTAAAATCTATTCTCATTTAATAAAGATTGGCATGTAAAAACAAAGGCTTCCTTATTTGAAGATTAGAATTAACCTCCTTTGACTGATCCAGGTTTAGTTGTTGCAGCTTGCAGTCCAGAAACTTTGTCAGCTAGTTTAGTCAGTTCTTCCTGTCTTTTGGATTACTTTGTCCACTTAAAATCACTTCAGGGTTTCCTTTTGCTTTTTAATGAAGTGTGTCAGAGTCCTTCTAAAGGTCTAATCTAACCTTCAGGGATAAAAACACGGAAAAAAAAAAGCCTGCTCTATAGACATGTTTGAAAAAGAACATCAACTAGATCTTAGCTGACACAGGTGTATGTCTGCTTCATTTGCTCGTGTGTCCACAAGTTAATTGTTAAAGTTTTATAAGCACATTAATTTACTTATACAGCAGCGCACGCTATGTTTTCCAGAAAACGGCCTGACAGCATTTCTACTCACTGAACTTATTGAAATATGTTCAGACCTTGGTTAAAGGTCCGAGTTAAAGAGGCTAGAACTTGTCCTTGTTCCTTAGTTTAAAAACAAAAAAAAAAAAAAAGCAAAAAAGCAACATGTTCTGGTTTGGGTTTTTTTCTTCTGTTTAAAAATTTGAGTTAAGTCATCTGCAAAGGAGCTATCATATCTCCTTTAACTGCCACCCCTGGTTACCTCCAGAGAAGGAGAGTCTTTACACTGTGTTCAGACACAAGTTGGCAAAACTCCCAGCAATTCCTCTCTATGCTGTAACAGGATTGTTTATGCAAGCATATTAAATTAAGACATTACTCAAAAATACATTCTGCAATACAGTAATGCTCTCAGAGAGCAACGTGTCATATTGATGCAATTCCTTCATTGAGTGAACTCTCACTGTTTCTAGGGTAGACTTTTTTCTACTTACCAGTCTTCCTATAACTGGAATAAGAGAGTAAAAGCAAAGGCAGTGAGAAATTAGACTGATAAAATGCAAATGTATAATATTTTCATATTAGAATTTTTCAATTACTCTCACTCTATATTTAATATCTCTTTAGATTGTTTTTTTTTTTTGGTATACAGTATTGTTCTTCTTATCTGTTTTTCTGTTATGTTTGAGTGTATGTGTAAAAAAACCCCAAATTACAACCACCTGTGGGTGTACAATCTACTTGATACAGACCCTGAGCTTTTTTCTGGTATTTGAAGGGAATTTCCTGGAATTGCAATTCATGCCCATTGCCTCTTGTCTTATCCCTGAGAATCGCTGAGAAGAGTCGTCTCCATATTCTTTATATCTCTTTACATCATGTTTACAAACATCTCCACTGTATGTTTGTACACACTGATAGCATTCCCTGATGGGATGACAGTCTCCCAATTATTTGCAGCACTCAGATTTCTCTTTTGCACAAGGAGGGTAGCACATCATGTAAGTCAAGAATTCATTATTAGTCTAATTGAAATCTCTAGCAGCTTAATCAAAACATTATTATTAGTCCAGTTGCAGTGTTACTAGGACTTAGAGCTTTAAGGAAGTACAGTTAAAATTAATAAACAGAAAATCCTGAATATACACCTCTTTTTTCTGTACTTCCACTGCTCCCCCAAGTCCAGGAATTGATGACTTTGGGCTGGTAGTGGACAAGACAGCAGCAAATCAAGTGCTTTGCCGGAAGTATGATGTTG